>NC_056727.1:1218068687-1218751358 GCF_019279795.1 Protopterus annectens
GTGTGTGTGTGTGTGTGTGTGTGTGTGCATATGTTGTGTGTGTGTGTGTGCATATGTGTGTGTGTGTGTGCATATGTGTGTGTGTGTGTGCATATGTGTGTGTGTGTGTGCATATATGTGTGTGTGTGTGCATATAATGTGCGTGTGTGTGTGTGCATATGTGTGTGTGTGTGCATATATGTGTGTGTGTGCATATGTGTGTGTGTGTGTGCATATGTGTGTGTGTGTGTGTGTGTGCATATGTGTGTGTGTGTGTGCATATGGTGTGTGTGTGTGCATATAATGTGTGTGTGTGTGTGTGCATATAATGTGTGTGTGCATATGGTGTGTGTGTGTGTGTGTGTGTGTGTGTGTGTGTGTGCATATGGTGTGTGTGTGTGTGTGTGTGTGTGTGTGTGTGTGTGTGTGCATATGTGTGTGTGTGTGTGCATATGGTGTGTGTGTGTGTGTGTGTGTGTGTGTGTGTGTGTGTGTGTGTGTGTGTGTGTATTTAGTGTTTTATTTATTTATTGACATTTGTTAACCAGGTTTGTCCAACTGGGTTTGTGGCCCATTTTCAGTGGAGACCCGAGGAGAAAAGCTCAAGTAGTACATTTTTAAACAAGTACAATTTTAAACAATATTGATATAGTAGCAGTTATATTAAAAAGATTCATATATGTTGGGTTACATGCATAAAGTTAAAGTTGCATTGAAAAACGCTTAGTAACATCATTTTACATTGATATAGTTCAATAGGCCAACATTAAAATTGTTTTGTTTGTATAAAATTATGCAGATGCATAGTAGACACATTGGAGAGAGAGAGGTGTAATACGCGTTTTAGTATGTAGCTTATGCCTAGGAATTACAAGAAAGTGGCCAGTGTACCAGCTTGTAGTCCATCCAGTGTAAACTGCAATACTTGGTGTATTGTGAAATCTCAGAATTACTTTTGCTTGTTTATTAACAAAAATTAGTAATAAACTCTTTTCAGCTATATTCACGTTTGTCCCTGGCATGTACAAAAACAAACAAACATCTTTTGAAAGTTTGAAAGCTGTGTATTCCTTTACACACACACACACACACACACACACATATTTATTTATGTATACATACACAAGAAAACTTTTTAACAGTATTGCAATTATTCACAAGCTCTTTGCATCATCAGTTTCATTTTTCATAGTATCCATTTACTTGACAATTACATAATAGTGATTGAAATCAAGGTTTCCAGCTTGGAGAACTGGTGGGAGTGATTATTACAGTTAAAACTGTTTATAGGACTTTGCCATTTAGGTTTCAGTTCCTGGATCTTCATCCTCCCTCAGCCACTAACCTAGGATTGCTTCCTGTTTACACCAGCTGTCACTGATGACATTAAATGGGCAGTCCTCTAATTTGTCCACTAGTGTGTGCTACCATTGTTTGTAGGTGAAGCCAGTTGTCTAAAAGTGAAACCAAGTCTGGCAGATGGCAAACCGATACAGAGTTTGCTTGGGACAGACCATAAAAGAAGGGAAGGAAGATGGGATTTTAGGTATATGTGCTTCAGGAGCTGTTCTCTACTGCTACTTAAAGAATCACAGAAAGGTACCTTTTCAGTGTTGTGGGTGTTTTAACTTGTACTGGAAACAGAAACAAATAAAAAAATGATTCTAAGAATTTAATATAAATCCCAGACATAGAGTTCCACAGTCTGTGCTTTTCATTCTGAACATTTTATGCTATTTGTCACTTTACAAAAGTTTTGAAACACTGCACATTGAAATAACAGAACCATCAACATGAAGGGTCCTAAGCCTCAGAAAAGAGGGTAATGTTAATTTTTCCTGTATCACTGGCTTGCAGATTTTATTCCCATCATTCTGAAGTTGTTCTTCTAATGAAGAATATTGATTTACTGTATCAGGACCAATGTAGTACATCCACACTGTACAGTTTCATTGAATTTTATCCTATGGAAAGTCTGTACCCAGACCAGTACTTATTGGAGTTTGGTTATTGTGCTTGCCGTTAAGTAGGGTGATTTGGGAAGTATGCTGCCATGTTGTGGGCTGCGTTGATAATTCATGTGATGGAGGTTGTCACACATGTAGTCTTGTTTGTATCTGTTGTGAATACTGTACTAAAGTAATGTTAAAAATCAGTAAGCAGTCTAGTAATATGTTCAGTATATTTCACATTCATTACTTAATATTTCTCATCCATTGCTAGCATTTGCATAAATGCAGAATTTATTTTATGCTCATCACTTTTCTGTTCAGAGTTAAGTAGCTGATATGTCCTATAATGTTGCCACCTCATCACTAACTGATTACCTTCTGACTGCAAAAACTGAACAGGAGGCTATGTGTTAGATTCATTATGTTAATGCCCATGCCATGCAGCTGATATACTTTACTGTAAAACCTAATTTAATTTGTACCATTGTTCATGTGTACATAGAACATACAAATGGCAGCAGACCGTTCAGGTAGCTATCCCTCCTTGGAGTGCTATACATGATGTTTAATGCCCCCGGAATTGTCACAACTTTGAGACACATGCTCTGTGGTGTATATGCCTGTTAAATAGCTTAATTTTATGTTTAAGTGAATGAGAACAATAATGGTGAAGTAATTGTGAAGGTAAAGGAAGTGACAGGAATGATGGTGGAAACCAGACTTAAGCTTAAGGTGAAGAGCCACATTGAGGGTGGAAAAGGGATTACCTTTCGTTTTCACCAGTGTGGAAGGGAGAGTAAGTAAAGGTAAGAAAGCCTGTGAGGGACAGTAATCACACTGCATTGTGGTTCACAATCTTTGATACGGGGGTAGAAAGGCTATTGTGTGGTAAAAAAATGGGTGGATGCCAGTTCATCGGTAGTCTTGATGAGAAGTAATGTCTCAATAACTATTTTAATTCAGTATTACACAAAGTAAAGTTTGAATCCTTGAAAGAGGTTCCACCGTTAATAAGTTATTGACGGAGTAAGGAGAGAAATGATCTGTACCATGAGAAGTATAAAGTTGAAATAACTCTTCATTAAAAGTTAGATCTTGGCATGGCTGTAAGGGAAAAGAGGAATGGATCATATGATAAGACCAGAAAGGAGGTAGGGATGGACATTCAGCAGAAGCAACGTTATGTGGATGTTAGAAGTGTAAAGCTGAATATGGTTGTTTCCTGTTGACTTGTGATTGTTTTAGGGTGCTGTGCATAAGGGTAACATTTGATACAGATGTTAAGCTTATAGTACAAAATCATCCCTTCTTGGCAATCTTTAATATTAATCACTTAAATATTCTTTCTAGAGATAGCAAAAGTAAAAAAAAAAAAAAAAGGTATTTCCAAATAGTCAGTTTTATGACAGAAAAAAAGCCATTTTCTCAGCTTGCAGTACAATTTTATTTTTTAATATTGGTAAGTCACTTTACATTTTGGATATTATGTCATCTTTTTAGTATATACTTGATAGTCTTTAAGTGAGACATGTAAACGTTTGGTTCTTATTAACCACATTACATAGTCCTTAAGTGAGACATGTACATGTCATGTTCTTGTTAACAACCTTATTATTACTATTTGGAAAGTGCCATGTCTAGCTACCCGGATGTATAGATATTGGCTTTAGGTGATTTGATCACATTGCCTAATGTGATTGTGACACCCCAATTCCTTACAAAATAGGAAAAAGGGAGTAGATGATGTTATTTAGTGTCTCACACATTAATCCTTTAAATTAGTACAACGTCTGACCATGGTATTCATGAGATGTTATGTTTTAATTCTGACTCCAGTGGGATTTCCTTTTTGTATGGCTAATACTTTTACAGTGGACTTGCACTTTGATAGTTTTAACTTTTTTTTTTTTAAGTTAATTGTGATAGCAAAGAAAAAATAGCTTTTAATAGATCGAAGGAATCCTACAGAAAGAACTGGACAGAGAGTTAATGGAGTAACACAGTAACTTTTTTAGATGACATGATAAAAGTAGGATTGATCCCTGCTTTGGCTTAATCCATGAGGGGTAGAATGCTGGGGAATACACAAAACTATTGAATATTCTTCATCACTTTTACAGTAGATTTTGATGGCACAGTAAAAAGTGGAGGACAAGACTGGAACGCTTGGAGCAGATTTGGTGAAAGGAAGAGGAAGTGATCACTGAAGGATTAGTAAAAGAACTTGGAGGATTTTTAGACAACATGACATGGGGTTGGATTAATTCTTCCATTTTCTTGATTACTCAAAGAAACTGGCAGAAATGCTTAATATCAGAAACTAGAGCAGTTCTGAAAGACTATTGGATGGCTGTGGTGCTACTGCAGTATACAGCTACCAGCCTGTTAGCCTTTCCTCATATTAAGTACTTTTGACAGGAAAATTGTAGGTGATTCAGTAGGAGTCTGTAGGGGAATATGTTTGGGTCCCCAGAATATGTAATTGGCTAGGTAATTGTCTTTCAGGCAGAATAAGCAGGTAGATGTTCAGACAGAACTGCTCAGCAAGAAGCTGGAAACTACTTGGGTATCACAGGGTTCGGTCCCAAGACTAAGCCTGTTCATCATGTTTGTGTTCAACATTGTACTGGAAGGTAAGAGTTACAGAACATGTTTACTGTGTCAAGACTGAAGCAGTAGTTATGCTTTGCATCTGGTGTCAGTGGTGCTGTAATCCCAGGGTGCCATTACAACAAAGCCGAGGCAAATTAAGTCTGCATTTGCTTCTCTTGTTTGAGACGTTTACAGCATTATCTGTTTTGTGGGAGACTTTTTATTGCAATTCATGCTTTGCACCATGCATTATGGCAGTTTTTCTAGCAGTGTTTGCACTTGTAGTGAGTTTGAGTAATTTCTTAAGGTTTTAAGAGCTTCAGTCATTTGCAGGGAATATCCCCCTTTATTTAAATAGTCTCCTTGATGACATACTCATAATAAATGCTTTTGCTTGCCTCTTTAACCATGTTGAGATATGTCGTTGTCTCCCCCCCCCCCCAAACTAAGCTTATTATACTGTATTTTATCATCTGTATACATTAGCTTGATGTTTAGTCTGGTAGGCAAGATATTTTTTATCTGGATTAGTCACCAAAATATAATTTTCTGATGTGAGCTAAAATGCACAATCTCAGAGTATACTTCCCTCTCGTACTTCCTGTTAGAGTATTTTATAGCTCTCTTCCCAATAAGCTCTTTTATCTTGTAGTTTACCACAGTGTTACAAGTCAAAAGTTTTACATTGAAAATGGATTAGAACCAGGTAAAGATCAACTGCTGTGTTCTTCTGTCTTTGCTGGTCTCTGCACAGAATGTATTTTGATTCAAGTGATCTTCTATAGCAGAAGGGAGTCTGTATGTATAGTGGCATTTGTGGATGCAGAACTGAATTAATGTTTACTGTATGTAGAGTTTTAACTTTTACTACATATAAAGACTGTGTAAAAGTACTGGATTATTATATATGGTGTTTTTAGTAAAATTTGACAGTAAAATGAGCTCCTGCTTGTCTTCTCTGCCTTGTTATCCTGTTAGTATCTGTGTCCAATTTTGCATACTTTTCATTCTGTCTTGCTTGTAGCTCAAGCAGTGACTGAGAAGTTTCTGTTTTGGTGCAGTCTGTAGTCCAACATTAGATTAATAGGGTGTGTATTTACTGGGGTGTGTATCAAGAAGAAAGTGGGTGGAATAGAGAGGGCAAAATCATCTTTTACAAGGTTGTGGAAAAAGCCTGTACAATGGGAGAATTACAGATTATGAAAAAGCTGTGAGAGTTGTAGTACAAGGAGACATTGTAAGCACTGGGCATGGAAAAGTGAATGGAGAATGTAAAGTGGAGGAATTGGAAAGGACACAGGAAGGAGTTGTGTATAGTAGGAAATTCTCCCTGGGGATCATGTTGGTCGCCCTGCTAGACAGGGGTCCAGGGAAGTAAATATTGTGGGAAGAAATATCCAGGGAATTGTTATGGCTAGGCCTGTATAGGCCCTAGGGACGATAGCCTAGTACCAACCTATGAACCTATTTAAGGGTGCATGGACCTATGGGAAGGAAATGAAACAGAAGAGCTAGAATTGCAGCTAAACTGGGTCTGGTTTCAGCAATGTGGCTGTCCTGATAGAACCATAGGTCTTCTGTCTCAGTTTTGTATAGTAATATGTGTTGAGATTAAATTTGTGGAAAGATCAATTTGTTGGTGAATGTGTGTAGCATAAGGGACCATACTGAATTTGACAGCCTGTGGAAGTGAGTCAGCATAATGCTGTTTCAGCAGAATTTCAGCACTGGCAGAGTGAGAGATCCCAAACAGGAAGATCCATGAATCAGAAACAACATAAAGTTTTCTAAATAGATTTGTAGACATTTTTTCAATGCACCTGTTTGCAGGGGTAGGCAAACTGCATTCCTTAAGCCCATTTCCATTCAAAGAATACAGTATGAATAGAAGAATTATAATAAGCAGCAATTTTGAACAGTATTATGGTAACTTAGCAAAATTTTACTTCATATTCTTCTAAATAAACGTTGATTAAATGCACCGTTTAAAGCTGTATCAAATACAAACCTGCAGAAATTGTTGAAAAATACCCCTAATTTCTCAAAGCATTTATTGCCATTACTGTACAAACTAGTTACTTTTCTGTTAACTACTAAGCGAGTGTATAACCTAGCTACTTTTTTTCAGTCAACTACAATGAAAGTATTCTCTTATTCTAAATTGTTAGCAAAATATTTGCATGGCTAACCATAGCTGAAATGTACCATGATTCTGTTTACAGAAATGTAACAAAATGTAATGTATAGGATAACTATCTGCACATTTAATTGTATTTGTAAATGTCTCATATTATAAATGATAGTGTATTTTTGTTTGGAGCTTTTCTCCCCGGGCCTCCACTGAAAATGGACATATATCCAGTTGGACTAGCCCAGTCAACAAATGTAAAATAAATGATGATTGAATTGTGTAATAGTACTGGTGTATCTGCAGTTACTTATGTGGTTTATTGAAGGCAGAGAATATGGTTAGGTGATACATTATGGCAAGAAAGAACTCAAGATCATGGGGTTAGTGAGGGAAATGTACATTATTTATGCAAGCAGAGACAAGTGGGGGACAGCAAGAGTGAAAGAAGAGGGCTTAAGTGGTTTAAGTAACTCACTGGATTGCTTGATATTAATTAGTTGCTCTAGGGGTTTACAGTGTTCCAGATTTTGCAGTTTATAGCTTAAGGTTACTGATGAGTAAGAAGGCTTGGAGGATGATGGGAAGTCATCTTGTTTCGTGGATAGGAAGGTAGTGGTGTTGCCTTAAGCCTACCCCTGTTATTAATCTACAATTTTTTTTCTTGATGTTGTGCACCTTCTGAAGGTTGTCTGTATATGTAGCGCTTGCAATAAGGTGGGCATGTTGGAAGGTAGGAAGTGGGGTGGGGTGATTCTGAACTCAAGTTATTGGCTAGGCTTAAAATGGGCCTTCAGGGCAGTTAGCCTAGTATTCGCCCATGAAACATTGAGAACCTAGCCAGATACAGACTGTGAGATACGAGTTTAATATTACTAATTCTTCACTAAGACTTTATGGTTGTGTGTGTTTAAAAAGCAAGTGCCAGGTGCCAGAGTCCATGATATTTGTATATCTGAATATTTCCAGTGGATATAGATAGGACCCAGTAACCTTGCATCCCTCCTTGTGCTTGGTGAGATGCTTTGTGAGTTCTAGTTTTCGCTGATTTTGTTTTGCCTAGGTTGGCTTTAAGTCCAAGAGATAAGAGTGGTGTTAAGTGAGTTACAGGTAGCTGGTAAGACATTCCTTAACTCCCAGATCGTGATGCTATCTCCAAAAAGGAGTGTGTGTGTTTTGTCCCTAGAGATATGATGAGTGTGTTGATATATATTGTGGGTAGTGGGGTTCTAAAGACTCACCCCTGTAGAATACCTGACATGACAGGTTAGAGTAATGAATGACTTTTCAGCATCAACATTGTGACGTGTTATGGGAAATCCATAGGATATCATCAGCGTGGTGAGAGATCCTGAAGAGCAAGATCCACAGAAAATTAGCTGGCCGAGTTGTTTTGAATACAGGATATATACATTGCAGCAAGCAAATGGCTTGGAATTTGGAAAAGGGGATCTTGTAACTCATTAATGTCATCTTGTGGAATTCTGAATTGGAATCCATATCATCAACAACAATGTAAGGAATTCTGAAAAGGAGCTGGGTGCAGATAGAAAAATTGGTTTGAATGGAGATCTGTAAGTATGGGTACTGAGAGTGCAATGCAAGATGTCGACCAGTCTTTGAGGACGGACATGACTGAGAGGTATTGAGAAAGTAAAGATACTTCAGTTATACAGTAAATATGTAGAGTTACCCAGGGATCAGGACATTGCAGTCAGATTCTCTGGTGAAGGCTAAAGAGGTGGAAGAAAAGTAATGTATTGATTTTATACACAATAGAAAGGGTATGGGTTATAAACTAAATCAGTTTTTCAGAGGTTCAGAGCAGTAAAAATAGAATTTGTGGTGGGAGTGAAGGAAGGTAAAACAGAAAGCATTGGTTCCTTCAACTGATCATGCAAAATGATAAAAAAGGGGACTGTTCTAGGAACAGATAATGCAAGATTTTCTCCTCTGCTTAAAATGTCAGGCTTCTTTTTTCTGGCTTTTCTTATGGTAAAGAATTAGCGTACTATACCCCAAAATAACTTAATTAGTGGGTGCATGGTGCGTCACTGACGCAGCAGGTCTGTGCATTTCACTGGTACAATATTATGATGCCCTTTGCGAGCTAGTGTAGATGGTAGTTGTGTTGGGCGGAGTTCAAAACCTGTAGGTTAGTTTGGAAGGAGTAATTCCATTTACTTGTTTAAATGAGAGCAGGGAAGATATTTGCTCTGGAAGAAGCAGAGGCATATATTTTCTTTTAGTGAAGAAATATGATATCAGAACCGTAGCTGAGCGGGAGGGGTTGGCATAATGGCTAAGGTCTTTACCTCACAAATACAAGGTTTGAGCCTGACCGCTGGTTGTTGGCTAGGCTTGTAATATTCTTCAGATTGATAGCCTAGTATTTATGAACTTATATGTGAGGGAGCTATACCCATATTTAGGAATAAGCTAACTTTAGCAGGAGTGGGAGGAAAATTTCTGTTTTGGGAGAGGAAGGTTTAATCAGAGTGGAAACTGTTCTTGAGTAGAGTTTATTTAGCTGTTTAAGTGCATTAAGTGTGGAGATTTTGCTTGCAATATTTGCTTTTAGCCATGAATGAAGGTGTTTCAGGTCATTTATGATGTAAATAAGTACCATTGCAGTAGCACATTTGTAGACTAATGGGGTTTGGCCTCGGGTAGATATCCATGTCCTGTCCAAATGTCAAGAACAGATTGGCATCCTCTGTACTAGCTATGAGTCCCCACTGCAAACACACACACACACACACACACACACACACACACACACACACACACACACACTGAGAATGTCAGCAGGAAACCTGGCTGTAAGCCCATGCTATTTTCAGTTCTTTATTTACCACTGGATCAAAGGCTGCCCATATCTTCTAAGTTAATTAGTTACTTCTTGGCAGTAACTGAAAGAGCTGCAAGTAACCATTTTGGCAATTGCATTTTTGCTAGTCACAGTATATTTACTTCTTAATGTGTTACACTTTTTGTTTTCTTTCAGGTAGACAATGACATTCCTTGTAAAAGTTGTCAACAAGTGTCTTGGTGAGAGCTCCCCAACACACAAAGGGACTGATACTTACAGTGTTTAGTTTGTCTTGGTGAGGGATATTATATTGTCTGTTATGAAGAGAGCTAGGAATCATAAGGCTTTCATTGTCACAAGTTGGCAGCTTTGTAACAAGGAACATCTGCCCCTACTCCAGCAGGTGATCTTTCAGGTAGCTCAGAACCTGGCAGAAAACTTCTTAAAACAGCATTGCAAGCATTATAAGTTGAGAAAGGTATTGGCTGAGGAACTCAGAGGGGAGAGCATGAGGCTATAAAGACCCATATGCCCCCACTTAGATCTGAGATAACTGGATCCTGCTGAGCCCTAAGTTCATATGACCTTGCCCTAGGTCTGTATTTCTACAGGGATCCTTTTGGAGGCAGGCATTGAAGTGGTAGAGCTGCAAACAAGCCAGGCCTTGGTAGCTCTAGTTTCGTTACTCCGCCAGAAACTGGTCACCAGCCTTCTGTAGAGGCCTTCATCATTCCTTGGCAGAGCCAGTAAGACACCCCTCTCTAGAGTGACAACAAGCAACTAAATTTCCATCTATTTTTGAAGATTTTCCATAGGATGGGGATAATTACTCCCATCATACAGTCAGTACCTGTCTAAGAGATAACCTGCCGTGATGACTTCTAGGTCCTTGGTATCTTTACATGTGTGCCAGTGGCCATGACATCCTTTTCAATTCCCCAGCAGTTTGATTACAGAAGGTTTGCTGCAGAGAAACAGCAGTGCAAATGGTTGCCCCCCCCCTTTGCCCACACCTCAACACTTTCCACTTTAAGGATATTCACCCAAAAGGGAGAGAAAAGGGCTCCTTTCCACAAGGTTCCTCACACCATTATGTGGGAGTGGAGGATGCATTTGTGGTTGGAGTCGCTTAGTTATGACACATGACTGCACAGTCTCCTCAGACTCCTCCATATAGGATAGCTTCTTTGAATAAGTTATTAATTTGCTAAAGTAGTCGTTTAATTTGAGGGTGAAGAAGGAGCTTTCTGCAGCCCAGCAAAGATACTATGAATAATTGGCGTTCACACAACCCACACAGTCAAGCTGTTTATTTGATAATACTTAATTAGAACCCCCTATACCCAGGAAGATTGATAGCATCCCAGGCTTTATTTGCTGTGCTGCAGTCAGAAGCTGGACACCAGGCATAGAGGCCATCAAACGGTTGTATAAAATGCCAGTTGTAGAGTTGGCAGTTAAATATTTGGATGCATCAGGGAGGTCCATATTGAAATAATGTCTTAAAAGTCAAGAGGCACAGGATCATGGATAGTTACAGCAAGAAGAACCTGTGCCACCCAGAATGTCTGAGTTACGGTCTACCAGTGAGGAATATTATGTGACAGGTATGACCCAATGTAGAATGGATCATTAAGCATATTGAAGACATAGCCAGTGAAACAGAGAATAATTTATTTGAGGGAGAACCTGTAAGATTTCCTCAAACAGTAGGCTAAATAGGGAATCATTCTAAGTGTGACTGTGATGTGTTGAATGCCCTTTTTCATCGGCATTTGCTAATGCAATGACGGTAAAGAGGATGTGTGACTTTTAGATCCATCTCCTGCCTAATTCATATGAAGAGGCATTTGCTGACTGCACTGTAAAGCAGAGATAATCCTTGTGATTCTTCAGCCGAAGAAATATTAAAGAAACTGAAAGAAAAGATCAAGCCAATTCAGTCTTTTAAACGGCTGTTCCACCCTTCAGTGTGTGGGTACTCTAACAACTCCCTCAATAAGCACTGGCCGTTTTGTAAGAAATAAAGAATGTTTGACACAGAAAAAAGAAAATTGGGGAAAAAAGGCAATAAGCTTTGAAAGACGAAAGGGGACAGCTTCAGCAAGAGCATAGCCAATGATTGGTTCCTTTCAAAAATTAATTCTGTCCATTTCTGTGTAGAAGAATATCCCTTAGGAGAAATGGTTCTTCTTGTCATTGGGTAGAAGAATATCCCTTAGGAGAAATGGTTCTTCTTGTCATTGGGTAGAAGAATATCCCTTAGGAGAAATGGTTCTTCTTGTCTTTGGGTAGAAGAATATCCCTTAGGAGAAATGGTTCTTCTTGTCATTGGGTAGAAGAATATCCCTTAGGAGAAATGGTTCTTCTTGTCATTGGGTAGAAGAATATCCCTTAGGAGAAATGGTTCTTCTTGTCATTGGGTAGAAGAATATCCCTTAGGAGAAATGGTTCTTCTTGTCATTGGGTAGATGAGTAAGGGATATTGTGTTTTCAAGTTCCACCACAGAATTTGCAATAACAGCTTAGAAAGTAAAAATACATAAAATGATAACCATCAGAGGCAAAAATAAAAGTTTATTCTCCATGGCAACTTAGTAAAGAGCCTTCACATGATTATACCTTAATTGAAGGCTGTCTGGCAGGGTACCAGTGGAAAAGTAATCTGTGGCTGTTGGGAAAATTCAGTGATGTAAATAAATAAAACAAATGCAGTTTATATGTTCAAGATAGCTTGTCAGAAATAATCCTCTGCATGTAACAAGACCTAGTCTTCAGCAACATTTAGCATGCAGTGCTACTGAGGTTATTCCATCTGGAAACTTTTTTTACTTGAGGTTGTTCTTGCCCCCCCCCCCCCAAAAAAAATGAAGCCATGTCCAAGACTTGTCAAGCCCCAGCACATTTTTAGCAGTAAATAAATTCAGGATGCTGTTCCATGCAGTCCTCCTTTCCCTTTTTTTCCTGTCCTCCATGGTCACTGTGATCATGAAAGGCACCTTTCTGTACATCCTGATTCACAAAGCTAGAGTTCAATGAAGGATGCTTGAATTTTCATCTCACTTTTTTTGCCCTTTGGCCTATCTGCTACACTCAGATAATCCAGTGCCTGGCTTCCGTCTTTGCCACCCAAAGTTAAAGGTTATGCACATATATCCCTACAGAAATGACTGCCTTGTCTAAGCATCCTTCTCCGAAGTTATAAAAGGCCATCAGCTTACCTTCCACTATCGGGCCTGCGTGCAGCTGTGAACCTCCAAGAATCGGGTACATGTCGGGGGTCTATATTATAACCTTGAACGATTAAAAGAGCAAACGCTCTTTAATCAACCCCTGAAAATCGAAAGCACTAAATCCCGAACACACGGAACAGTGATTTTTTTCCCCCAGGGAAAAAAAAATCACTGCTCCGCAAAAAAAAAAAAAAAAAAAAAATCCAATCACAAAATAAAGTGGGGGGCTTTGCCCCCCACCCCCTACTTACTGTAAATATAACCAACTCCCAAGATCGCACCACAGTAGAAAAAATGGCAAAGTCCCAAAAATGGCCCAGGGATTTATTTTTCCCTGGGGAAAAAAAATCGCTGTTCCATGTGTTCGGGATTTAGTGCTTTTGATTTTCAGAGGTCAATTAAAGGGCGTTCGCTCTTTTAATCATTCGAGGTTGTAATTTAGAATCCGTGTCGGTACCAAAAGACCTTTTTTAGAACTATTTTGGATAATTTATCTTGCAATGCGTCCATCCCCTAGGATAGACTAGGACTTATGAGCCATTTTTATCTTGAAGTCAATGCAGAAGTTTCATTTAATGGCCAGGATGTTCCTAGAAGTCCTGTGGTTCTGTCATGTCAGCCTCCATCTTGATAGTCCCTTTGCAAGTGCATATAATAATGATACAGTGATACCTAAGAAATGTATGAAACCAGCAAAACCAGTCCCTGGAATAGAAAATCCCCTTTAGCTCCTACATTAAGCAGGAACTAGTTCTAAAGCAACCCAGGTAAGCAGCAATCCAAATCCTCCCTATACTTTACTCCACCAGAAACAAACCAGAAGCTCACCATAGGTGCCATGGACTTTGTTTGGGGCGACCCACATAGTTCTTTTCAGAATTTAGGCTCTAAAGAATGGTCACGTGAATGTGAAGGCGATAATGTCCGTAATCTGTGCCTTTCAGACTCTTTGACTTGGTGCTCAATCAAAGAAGCTTCAGGTGTTAGATAGTACAGCCATAGTGTGATGTATCATTAAAGGGGACACACACTACTGTTCTTTCTACATGCTATCTGGCTTTCTTCATCTCCAGCCTTCAGGCTTCAGAACTCAGTAGCAGGCCACCTGAAGAAGGAGTTAAGGATCTTGCTTCAGTGGAAACTGGAAAGGATAGCATTCCTCAGATTTGTGGACGAGTGAAGCATACCAAACTTATTTGCATCTGCAGGAGAAGTGGCAAGTAAAAGACATGTTACCAGACAACTTTAGCAACCAGTAGTTTTTTTTTTTTAGTCTAGTGCATCTACATGCTTCTGTTCTCTTTCCATTCATTTCTGTTTAAACCAGAAGTTCTGGTAAAAGCATGAAATGAGGACAAGGGGAAAAAAAGCAAATCTTACCCTGATGTTACCATGCTAGCCATGACAAGAGTGTTTCCTTCAGCTAATACACATGGCTAAGGAAGGCCAGTGATCCATAGTTCCTTCCAGGCTCAAAGAGTTAGTTTTCTCATGGTGACGACCCTCTACTGGACCAGTAATCAAGGAGCCTCAATCCTCACCACTGGCAACAGTGGGGGATGTTCACTGAGAGGATGACAGGTGCACACACAGTATTTCCAGAGGCATCTCTCTGCATCAAGTGCAATTTCCCTTAAGAGCACACAGAGACCACAGTCAGTCCAGGGCTGGTTTCTTCCTCTTCCTCCATATCCCCAGTAAGACTCCCCACTGGCACAGCTGTAGAGTTGAGATCTCAGTTGAGTGACTAAGCCAAGACCTCCAACAGCCTGTCTGTTCAACTAGTGCTCCGTGTCCTTGCCCAGGTAGGTGACACACACACACACACACACACACACACACACACACACACACACACACACACACACACACACTCTTTGAGGTTTGATTTACACACACACACACACACACACACACACACACACACACACACACACACACACACACACACACACACACACACACTTTGGAGAGGCTGGCACAGGTTTACTAGCTATGTCCCCTTCTGCCCAGAGTGTAAGGTAGTTTCTAATGCCACCAGTCACACTTCGACAGCTGCTTTAAGGGCGACCGATTTTACTGAGTGAAATTAATATTAATACAGATGGTAGTTTGACCAAGAGCATGGCTATTAGGAGTGCCTCACACAGTGTCACCACATAGATATGATCAGCCACAGGGAAAGGTTTAAATATATTTAACATTAAATAATAGAAGAACAAGAAAATACTCTGTATATAGTCACAGTGACATCAGATTTCAAAACCACAGGAAATATTTAAAATAACATTGCAGTACAGGCTCACACAAATAAAGAAAAATAAACTCTAAACTAAGCTTCATTATATTCCTGACTGTATCTAAGAGAGTCATAGTGTTCCCTAGAAACTTGCTTCATTAGAGCAAGGCAGATGATGTTGTGAATGGTTCCTGTTGTCAGGTCCAGGACAGAATGCAGAATGCTCTGTCTCACTCAGAAACTTCTCAAAATAATATCTAAAATATTACTGCTGAGTTAGCTTGCAGAATGACATAATTTCTGGTCATTTGACTTCTAGTTCTCAAACCCCCATTGCTGAAGCTGGCAGTGTTTAACATCTACCTGTAAAAATACCCAGACAAGGGCTTTTGCTCAGATCTTTGGCAGATGCTGGAAGTCATAAAACAATTGCATTCCTTCATGCTTTCAAAGTAGCAATTAGTTCACTCCAAAGACAATACAGAAAACTTATTAGTACAGACTTTATGTCTCTAGCTGCATTGAGAGCTAGAGAGAGAGCCTCTTTATTGCATGGCCTGTAAAGTAATTTAATTTCAGATATTTTTCTAAAGTTTGCTGGACTGAGGTTAACCTCCTGTATTCCGGTTTCCACCATTAAATATACATTTAAACAGTTATGATGGTCCGTGTACATTTTTTTTCTTTACCAGTAGGACACACTGTGGATACATTTTAAACACAACACTTTACAAATACCTTTTCAACACAAACATCTGTACAAAGCAGTTTCATATACACCTGACATACAGTTCTAATACATTTGTAACACAAGCATCTTATCTGACATACAGTTCTAATACATTTGTGACACCAGCATCTTGTATAAGTTACTCTGATATTCACAAATGACATATAATTATTTACAGAATTCCAACTAGCTGTCCTGGCAGTATCGCCTTTCATCACCCTCGCAATCACGTGTTCTTATCTCAGGTGGTCCATACATTACAGGAGGCTAGAAGGTCAAATACCTTGCAGTCACATTTAGCCAAATGGAAGACATTTTCTGTGTGGTGCAGCAGAAAACAACTGCAGCTGGCTGCTTCCTGTATTCCTCCGATATTGATGCATGTCCCTGGGCTATTGTACTAAGACTTGGCTTACTCTGTCTTTATAAAAAAAATTGCTGTCAGCATTGTCACCTTGTTTGCCTTTATTACTGTTTCCTTTAATTGTGTCTTGAACCCCTCCTGAAGGATACTTTGCATCTAAGGTGACCTAGAAGATGGTCTTTCTCCCAGAAACAAACTCCCTTTGAACTTGAGAGTTCTGCTGTCTAAAATATTCTATCCTGGAGGACACAATTATGGTAGTCATCACTTCAGGCAGAAGAGCGTCAGAACTGCACGATTTGGTTTGTAGGAAGCCATGTCGACAGAAATCTATTTGAGGAGTTCCCCACAGTGGGATTAGTTCCTGGAAGACTTCCAAATTCATTTTCCATTTGTGAGATTTTGTCCTGGTCCTGGTCTTGCTTAGCTTGCTCTTCTGTTCTGATGGAATGAAAGAAGCCTGGAGGGTTGGATTGTGCTGAGTTGCTAAACCCCAAGCTAGTCTCTAGAAAGAGGGTAAGATCTGGTACTCCCCTTTCCATTTATATACAGTGTCACTGTGGTGTTGCCTGTGATTACTAGTAGGGGTTTTGGAAACCAATGATGATTTAGTGTTTTGAGAGCATTTGTAACTAACAGCCTCTCTCTGATATTTGTGTTTGGGCCTGTCCTCATTGTCCCACAGACCCTGAACTTTCACCCCCCCTTTAAAACAGCTTCTCCAAGCAAAGTCTGAGGCATTTGTGGGTACAGTCTGAGTAGGAGCTGGGAGGGAGGAGGAGGAAAGACCAGGGTTGAGCGATACTTGATCCACCAACCACTGCAACTCCCTTCTTACAAATCTCATCATAGGAATCTGAAAAGTTAAGGGGTACTATGTTGGGACCAGACTGATTTGAAAAAACATCAAACTTTCCATGTGTGAAGTCTAGCCAGGGGAATCATGAGAGTCACAGAGGCCATATAACTCAGAATCCTGAGATATTTCCTGACTGCAGTCTGAGACTGATTATAAAAGTTCAGGAAATGTTCTTTGTAAAAATTCTACTTTGTCCTAAGGAAGAAAGGTCATTTTGAGGAATGTGTCTAGAAGACATCCCAGAAACCGTATCCTGTTAAAAGGGATAAACGATGATTTCTATAAATTCACCTGAAATCATAGACCGATAAAGGAGTTCATTTAGCCAGGTCAGAGATTCCTGATATTTTGAAAAAGAGTCTGCAAATGTAAGACGGTTATCTAAACAATGAAAGATGTACATGTTTTGCAGCCTGTAGTGAGTAATTAATTACTGATGCCAGACACTTTGTAAATGACCTTGGAGCAGTACATAGAGTAAAGCAGAGAACTGAAAACATAAGCCTGATGCAGAAAATCTTTTTAAAAAGTCATGAGGGATAATAGAGGCTGAACGGACCGCATTTTGAACTGTGGGACTTTATTAATATAAAGACTGAGAGAAGAAAAGATCTAGGACTGATCTCAGAGTTACATCCTTTTTGCACCAGAAACATTTTTGAAAAAAATCCTTTCCCTGTTTGATTTGTGGACACTGGTTCTAGGACTCTCTTCAGTCCTAGAGCATATGCTGTCTCGAAGAAGTGGGAGAGTTTGGTTTGAAGGATGAGGAGGAATGCCCTGAAAATAAGGTAGAGACTCCCACTGCCATCTGTTTCCTTGCTAAATTATTCTCAAAACCCATTTATCTGAGATTATCTAATGACGCAGAGGCAAATGCAGACTTAGACTCTGGAAAAGATTTACTGGGTTGTTGGGTGGTGCATTTTTGAAGAGGCAGATAGTCATTCTACTTTTTGGGACTGCCCTTTTGTACTGGGAGGTCACCCTCTTCTTCTTTCAGCCTTCCTGACATTGCGTTTTAATTCTGTCTCTCTGTATCTTTCTGAGACAGTTTGTTTTCTGAAAACAAGTTCTGAATAGGAAGAAAGGTTTTTCCTAGAGTTGGAAAAGGAGAGTTGAAAAATCTGGGAACCCCCCTGAATTGACTTTTCTCTTTCAACATTTATTAAGGACCTCAGCAGTAGAAAGACCAGACAGTACTACTTTATCAAGAGGAGAAGTCAAAATCTCAGCTTTGATATCTTCTGGTAAGTTTTGAGAGCTTTACTAAGCACACTTTCTCATAATTGATCCATTTATCTGCTGCTCCAGATACAGCATCAGCAGAGTTATAGGAACAGTTTTAAGTGTTTGTTTAGTTACTTGAGAAACAGAAGCTGTTAAAGAGTAAACAGGTGCTTTGATCACTGAAGAAGTGAGGTTAATAGTTATATTCTTCATATTCTCAAAAGAACTCGGCAGAAAATTTTCAAAAATGAGCCTGTCAGTTTAGAATTCAGAAGGTTAAAGTAACAGAAGAATAAACTTTTTCACAGTTTATCAAAAGCTTTCCCATCTTTGTCAGAAGGAATAGGGCTAGCATTCACTAGATGTTTGGCATTGTATAGTTTTATCAAATAAATAACTTCAGAGTCTGGTTTTGTGATTAGAAAATAGATGTTTGTGAGTTGGATGGACCTTATACTATTTGTCTAACGTCTTAGGGGCAGGGGGTTGACTGTCACGAGTGCCACAGGCTGGCAAGAAAACAAACTCTAATGTTTGGTAGCACTAGAATAACAGCTGCAGGTTGAAGAAAATCCAGCTGTAATAAATCTAATATTTTTTTCTGGAATACTGAAATTTCATAATGCTGCCACTGAAACAAATCTTTCATTCTGGCTATAATTTCAGGAAATGATAATGGCTTGGGGGTGGGGAGGGGAATCTGAAGAAAAACTTTCTTCAGAATCGGATAACCCTTTTTGTGGTGTATGAACTGTTGAATTACACTCCCATTCAGTTCCTAACTTCTGATTGGGAATCTGATTCAGACAGAGCAACATCTTTTTTCTCTTAATCTTGGGCAAGACCCAGAATTTGAGGAATTACAGGCTTGAAGTAAGCCCTTAGCAAAACTCAGACAGTCTTCCTTGTAAACTATGTTTTAACTTTTTGTTTTCTCTTTCTAGGAGGCCCACCCAAGGATGGAGTTTTTCCTCAGTAATCAGGCTGTCTTGGTCTTTTTTGTAGTAAAGTAACACCCACACCCTTCCATGAGACTAACAAGGGATTCTCCGTTGCCCAACAAGGGCAACCCAACAGTTATAGAGGACACATTTAACTCCGATCTTCTTGAGAAGCAACACCAGTGGGATCTAGAGAACATGATGAGCGGTTCTTGCTGACTGATTTGGGGCCACAGCTGAGGAAGTAAGCAAGTTGGCCTGGCTATCGAGACTCCCAAGAAATGTTCTTGCAGATGGGGGAGGGAAGAACTGAAGTCTGAAGCCTGCTGCATACTTAAGCTGAGAAGATAGCCTGAAAATTTGGTAGGAGATCTAGGAAGAGTCAGTGAACCTTTTGACAAGAAAGTTTGACTTTTGAGTAAAATTCTTTGATAGCCGCTTAAAACACTGGTCAAAGCTATTCATTATCATTTTCACACAGAAAATATATTGTTTTACACAAAAATAACTTTAAATTTTTGCTTAAGCAGTAAAACTTAAGAAAAAATGCATGTTTTGAAGAAAATTGTTAGTGACAACCACTAAAAACACTCTTCTTAGCTAAAATGTTAATTTTCTGTTAAATAAATAAAATTTTCTTTAACATTTAAGTGGAAGGTTTTTCACAAAAGAAGGGTACTTCTCTTGTCAGCCTTTAGCGGACTATCAATCACTAGAAGATCACAAGGAGGACAGTCTTCGATGACAGAAAAGTTCTGAAAGCTTGGTGGCCTAACCACTTATTAGAGAGCCTTCAGCGGCTGGGGCATGTGGAAGATGCCCTGAAGCTTTGAATGTTTGTCAGTGTCATATCCTTGGCAGGATATAACCCATAAAGTTTTAGGCTACTGCAACAGTAGTCTATTTGAACATCTGCTGTTATGGTAAGTTTATTTGCACAATTGGACTTTCTGTTCTACCTTTCCTACAGTCTTGTGGGTGGAGACTGGCTACTTGTGACAGCTGTTTACACACAGACAGACACAGACACACGTGTTGGTTTGCGAGTACATGCATGAGCATGCTTAAGGGATAACCCTCTGGTGAAAGAAAATGAAAAGTTTTCTTGCTGTACAGGTTAACTTAGTTGAGGGTGCACAGATTTTTTTATTGTCTATCTTATCCTCTGGCATTTCTGATAACTTACTCAACTAGAAGATACAGGGAATACAGGTACATTTATTGATAACTCTGCCTTTAAAAAGAACTGAAGAGGGCATGGATTATGCTGTTCTTTATAGCTGCGTTCTCTGTTAATGTTCTCTGTGGGGGAGGTAATCTTGCATTAAAGGATATCCACTTCAGCTAAATGCCTTTCATGCGTGAATCACTGCAGGCCACAGCAATTTCCAGTTATTTGAACATCTACAGTTATGGTGAGTTTGCTAACATAGCTGTACTCTTTTTTTTCAGAATGCAAAGAATGTGGTGATTGCTGTACTATGTCAGTTTATTCTAACGTTTTTTTTTTTCTTTTTTTACAAGACCCTTGTGGATTAACAATTGTTCTGATTTTTTCCTTCTTAGAATGAAGCTCGGAAACTGAACCATCAAGAGGTGGCAGAAGAAGATAGGAAACTAAAACTGCCAGCCAATTGGGAAGCAAAAAAATCACGACTGGAGTGGGAGCTGAAGGAAAAAGAGCGTAAACAGGTAGAAAAATATTTTACAGTAATTGGGGGGAAATTGCATCAACTGATGGATGTCATTCCAGCCTAATGGTACAAAGGGAGAGTGTATGTACACTAGTGTTCAAGTTTCAGTTCTTTGAAATCTAGAGGACTGACCGCAAGCAGATAGAAAAGTTAGAGGGGGAGTTAGTCACTGGGCACAGTTGTGGAAGCACTCATGCACATTTCCTTTGAGATCATTGCCCTTCGAGCAATCTGAAGGGACAATTACATTGTGAGCATCTTGTGCAAATACTGAGGAATTATTGTTTATGATTTGCTTGATCTCCATTTTATGCATATGTAGATGTTCTTCGTGTTTCACTGTTGCAATCATCACCTGTTGGTTATCCCTGCTGTGGTAGCCCTCAGCTGGTCCGAATACTAGAGTCACTGTTTTTCTGGGTCAGCTGCTGTCGCTTGCTGTCTGACGTCATGTCGTCAGTGTTGTAAAGGAAGTCAGCCGACATCATTACATCAGTCTTTCTTGCCGTGGAGCCCGTAGCAGAAGCAGTTCGCAGGTGTGCCGGTCGGTCACTACCAGAGTTTGAATTTCAGCTGAAAATATCTAAAGCTAAGTACCCCGTTGGGGATCCTTTTTTCTTGCACTAACCGATGTCCGAAAAAGTTAATAAGTGTCTTGCCTGTGGAAACTAAATACCACACTGAGACTTCATTCATACTGTGTCACTTGTTTAGGCCCAGACCACAACGTCCCCCGTTGCCGGTTCTGTGCCCTCTTTAATGCGAGAACCATTCGTCATTGAGCTCTTATTGTAGCCAGGTATTTTCGTTCCGAAATGGTGTCCATCAGCCAACAATCCATAGACATTCTGAAAAAACGTAAGGATAAAGATAGAGTCAGACCACAGAAGGCTAAGCCTTCCGACGACTCTACCACTAAGCAGGTAGTCAGTTCTCCGGAATTTAGTGAGGCGCCTTCACAGCCCCTGATGCCCGATTCGATACCTTCGCAGGTCTCTACTGAGACCCTTACAGACTCCAGTATGCAGCAGAAATCTTCTTTGTCTTCTGAACCTTTGGTTGTCCCTGCCTTGGTTGGGTCCGGAGCCGCGACGCAGGCACCGGCTTCCGAGGAGGTTTTTCGCACTACCGAATCTAGACAAAAAACTATGTCTTCTCCTCTGATTACTGTTTTTCTTAGACTGTTGGATACTTTTAGGCCTAGAGGCAAGGCCACTCCTAGGAAAACTACCTCTAGCCACCATTTTACCCCTGCTCCACCACCCCAAGCTCAAATGCTTAAAATGCCCACACCTTCTAAAAGGAAAAAAGACCTTTCTCCTGTAATACTGACAGAACAGGATTCTGAGGAGTCTGATTATTCAGATTTTGAAGAGGAACAACAACCTCTGACTGCATATGAGGATTCAGATGCAGAGGAATCCATTCCTTCTGCCTCCCCACCAGAAGATATTTCCTTTGGGGAAACCCTTCACACCCCCAAGTAACATTTCCACTGAGATTCCCAGGACTTCCCTCAGTCTAAGAAAAGACCTAAGAAAGTTTCTAGACCTGCCCCAGCACAGACCCTTGGCCATCCCTCCAATCTTAGCGGGGGGTTAATGATGTCTACCATGAATTCAGCTTAACTTCTGACGCTCTCCCACCTGCTCCCAGAAAACCTGACAGGTATTAGAGTACCCGATTCTCACACATACCTGTACAGCAATCCTGCTGCAGACCCGGAGGTCATTACATAGGGACCAAAAGGAGCTAAGGCTAGTTCTGCAAAGAATCCCATTCCCTCTGACAAGGACTCCAGAGCTCTGGACAGATGGGGTAAAAAAAGTATACACTTCTGCATCCTTAGCTATCAGAGCACTCAACTGTCAGTTCCACATGTTAAAATATCAACAACACACTTTGGAACTATTAAAACAAAAGATTTCAACTTTTCTGACTGGGCCAATTCAGATTTAATGCACTCTACTTTTTAAGTGGCTAAACACTCATTGCACTGTGGATATGACGCCCTAGAAGCCTTATGCAGGGCAGCAGTGTCAGGAGCTGTCATTAGGAAACATGCATGGTTGAAGGAACAACCTCTTCCTGATCATGTCAAATCTAAATTACTTGATGTACCCTTGGATAAGGACTGCTTGTTTGGAGTAAAAGCAGAAGAGGTGCTTAAAAAGATGGAAGATCAAGCAAAATCTATGCAAACAATAAAAGATTTCCTTCAGGTACAACCTCCTAGATTCAGCAGGAATTTTCCCTCAAAACACTGGTCTTATCCTGCACCTAGCAGACAGGGGCAGGGTAAGCCCTGCAGGGATAGACCACCCAGACTCCTATCCCAGGGACAGCAGAGAACCAAACAGTGGACCACTTCTGCTCCAAAGTCAGGAAGTTCTAAGCCATCCCTCTATGGCAAAAACTCTCAATGACTCCCCAAGTAGGAGGAAGGCTCTCCCTCTGCAAAGAAAACTGGCTTTCTGTAACAAAGGACCAATGGATCTTAAAGATCATTTTTCAGGGATACAAATTCTCCTTCAACTGACTCCCAATTCCAAGAGGGTATCCAGACTTACCTCCAAATCAATGGGCAGAGGCATTCAAACAAGTTCAAACTCTCATATCTCAAGGGGCAGTAGAACCTGTCCCCTCAGATCAAACAGGCAATGGCTTTTATTCCAGACCATTCCTTGTTCCCAGAAAAGAGGGCACTTGGTGCTCCATCCTGGATCTTTCCATTCTGAACACCTTCCCGGTGGTCCTCAAATTCAAAATGTTAACTTTGCAGCAACTGCTGCCTATGCTGACAAAAAATGCCTGGTTAGTTACCCTACATGTAAAAGATGCCTACCTCCACATCCCCATAAGGGAATCCTGCAGAAAATTCCTTCGCTTCAGAGCAGGCTCACAACACTTTCAGTTCTCTGCGCTACCCTTTGGCTTATCTACTGCTCCCAGGGTATTCATCAAATGCTTAGCCCCAGCCATAGCCTTTTGCAGACAGAAAAAAATATTCAAATTTACCCTTATCTGGGTGACTACCTCATTCAGGCAGATTGCAAAGAAAAGCTCCTCAAGGACCTCCTCTTTGTCAAAATGCTCCTAACCTCCCTAGGGTACACCATCAACGAGAAGAAATCAAGGCAAACACCCTCCAGGAAGATCATTTTCATGGGAGCACTGCTGGACATAGCATCCCAAATGGCCTTCCTATCCCCAGAAAAGCAGAGCTTCCTGCCTCTCTGTTTTACACAGCTGGCTTCCAGAAGTCACCTCACTGAGAGGAAGTTCCTGCAAGCCTTGGGGTACATGGCTTCTTGCATCCTTCTAGTTCCTCTGGCCAGGCTTTACATGAGAAAACTTCAGTGGTACCTAAATAACCTTTGGTGTCAGCATTCTCAACCTCTCTCCCTTTTATCCCCAGTATAAGGGCCGAGTTTCTCTGGTGGGCAGGGGCCTGTGCCCAGAACAAGGATCTTTCTTCACCCATCGCCCAACCGGGCAGACCATTGCCACTGACACCTCAGACATAGCTTGGGGCGCTCACCTAGAAGACAGGTGCACCCAAGGTCTTTGGGATGCCCAGCACCTTCCCTTGCACATTAACCAGAAGGAAATGATGGCAGTACAAAAGACTCTGACATCCTTTAAACCCCATCTCAAGCCAGGGGGTTATCCTTAACAAAACAGATGACATCACAGTAATGTGGTACATCAACAAATAGGGAGGACCCAATCTTACCCTCTGTGCAGGCTAGCCTTGAACCTCGGGCTGACAGCCTCTTCCATGGGGCTACATCTGATAGCCCAATACCTACCAGGGATCAACAACACTCTGGCAGACCATATAAGCAGAAACTTACTGGACCCCCATGAATGGCAGCTCCACAGAAAAATCTTTTTACAAATCACTCAGGCGTGGGGGACTCCGAAGGTGGATCTCTTTGCTTTGCATCTCAACCACCAGCTGAAAAAATTCTGTACCTAGCGTGGAAGGTGGATGTTTCTGACTTCCCCTGGAACACCCTCTTTGTGTATGCATTCTCTCCTCTGTCTCTTATTCCCAAGGTACTGATCAAAATAAGGGAGAAGAGACCAAAGGCCATCCTTATTGCTCCAGATTGTCCCAGACAACATTGGTACCCCTTACTGCGCAGTCTGACCTTACAGCCTCCCAGGCAGCTTCCCCTGAACTCAGACCTCTTAACTCAGGTGGGGGGGATGCTGCACCCAGACTTTGCAGACTCTCAAACTACCAGCAGGGCTAATACTCTAAAGGCAAGCAAGGGGCCCCTGTTAAGCAAACAGGTCCTAGACGTTATCACAGAGGCCAGAAGGCCCCGCACCAGAAACTCTTACACAGGAAAATGGAAAAGATTCTGCTCCTGGAGCCAGTCCAGAGGGGTCAGTACCTCACAACCTTCCATCCCTCTTATCCTGGACTACCTAGCGGAGCTAATTAATAGTGGCCTCTCCTTCTCCTCTATTAAAATCCATGCCTCAGCCATTTCAGCTCATTTTGATACAGAACAGCACCTGTTCTCCCATCCTTTGATAAAACAATTCCTCAGAGGGGCTTGTAATATCGGACCTCCCAGAAGGCCACCCAGTCCAGCCTGGGACCTGAATTACATTTTGGAAAAACTAACTTTACCACCCTTCGAGCCTGCTGCTTCGGCAGAACTAAGATACCTGTCTGGAAGACTGCCTTTCCCCTAGCTATCACCTCAGCCAGAAAGGTTTCAGAACTTCAGGCACTGATGACCATTGAGCCCTTCATCATCTTCCATGCAGACAGGGTCTCCCCAAGGAGTAATCCCTCCTTTATGCCCAAGGTGGTATCTGATGTGACTCTCAACCAGGCCATACATCTACCCACCTTCTTTCCTAACCTTCAAAGCAAAGGAGAAAGAATTCTGCACTCACTAGACATGCACAGACAGCTCAGATACTATCTGGACCGTACTAAACCCTTCAGGAAAACAGACAAACTACTTGTCAGCTTTGCCCCAGGGATAGAGGGAAAGCCCATTTCCAAATGGATATCACACTGTATCCATTTCTGCTATAAATTGCATGGGACCCCCCCCCCAAGTTTATTCGAACCCATTCCACTAGGGCAGCCTCCACGTCCACAGCATTCCTCAGAGAAGTTCTCAACAGAGACATCCTGGAAGCTGCCACCTGGACTTCTGTCCATACCTTTACCAAGCATTACCATCTATTTTCTAAGGCTAGGGCAGGGTTTGCCTCTGTAGTTCTGCAGGGCATGCTGACCCATTCCTAGGTCTCTTACTAATCCTACTACCCCTCTCTTCAACTTTGGAAATCATCCCACAGGTGATGACTGCAACAGTGAAACACGAAGAACATAGTACAGTTGTGTACACTTACCATAAGTGTAGATGTTCGAGTGTATTCACTGTTGCAGTCCTGGATGTTCTTCGTGTTTCACTGTTGCAGTCAGTACATTTGGGTTATCTGCTTGCAGGTAGCCGTCAGCCGGCCAGATTATCAAAGTCTTGGGTCCTGCGTCAGTTGCTGTCTCTTCTTCCATGACGTCAGGTAGTCAGGGGTATAAAGCATGCAGCCGATGCCATTACATCAGTCTTTCTTGCCGTGCAGTGCCCGAAGCAGAAGCAGTTCGCAAGTGCCAGTTGGCCGACTCCTGAAATTTTCATTTTCGAGTTTCAGAACCGAAGTCTTCAAAAAAGTTAAGTACCCCGTTGGGGATCCTTTTTTCTTGCTCTAAACCGATGTCAGTAAAAGTTAACAATTGTATTTCTTGTGGAAAGTAAATACCTCATAAAGATTTTCATTTGTACTGCATTCCTTGCTTAGGCCCAGACCACGACGTACCTCACTATCAGTTTTGTGCCTTACCCAATCCTCGTACTATTCTCCTCTGTTCATTTTCACATCTAACTATTTCGGTACTCGGTTCAGTTGTCCAGAAATGGCTTCAGTAAGCCATCCCATTACCGACATCCCGAAAAAAAGTAAAGATAAAGACAGAGACAGACCGCATAGGTCCAAAGCTGCCGACGACGCTTCTGTTAAACTAGTCACCAGTTCGCCGGTACTCAGTGAGGCGCTTTCGCAGCCCCTGATACCTGCTAATTGAGATTCACAGGTCTCTACTGATACCCATTCGGAGTCCGGTATGCCGCGAGATGCTTCTTTGACTATGGAACCTGCGGATGTCTCTACCATGGATGGGTCCGGAGCCGCTGTGCAGGCACCGGCTTCTGAGGGTGTATTCAGGCCTACTGACTTGCATATCAAACTGACGCCATCTTCTTCTTCAAGGCCTAAGACTCGATCCACCCTAGAAAACCGGCGTCTAAACCGCATGGTCAGGCCCATATGCCTAAAAAACAAATTATAAGAATGGCTGAAGACCTTATTACTCTAATTAGGGGAAGCCACCCTTCTCCCTCTAAAAGAACTAGAACTGAGTTTCATTCTGATTCTTCTGATCAGGATTCTGACATTTCTGTTTCTTCGGATGACCAGGATTTGCCCTTATCTACCTATGAGGATTCTGATGCAGAGGACTTCATTCCCTCTGCTTCCCCTCCAGAAGATTTCTCTTTTGGTGAAACCGTGCACACTCTTAGGGAGCATTTCCGCTGGGAAAGCCAGGATTACTCTGACTCCAGAAAGAGGCTTAGGAAATTTTTACTCCTGCCTCAACACAGGCCTTTAGCTATAGCTCCTGTACTGGACATTGTAGATGATGCCTTCTTGGAATCTAGCCTGGCCCCAGACACCCTACCTCTGGCTCCCAGGAAACCTGACAGTTATTACAGAGTACCTGATTCTCACAAGTTCCTCTTTAAGAATCCTACTGTGGACCCAGAGACCATTTCACAAGGACCCAAAGGCATTAAGGCTACTACTGACAAAAATCCTACCCCGTCTGATAGAGATTCCAGGGCCCTGGACAGATGGGGTGAGAAGGTATACACTTCTGCTACTTTGGCCATTAGGGCTTTAAACTGCCAGTTTCATATGTTAAAGTACCAGCAGCATATTATTGGATTACTTAAACAGAAATTGATGTTGATTCCTGACTGTGCTGAAAGTAAAGAATTACAGGATTTAATGCATTCTGCTGAACAAGTTGGTAAACATACTTTGCAATGTGGTTTTGACTCCTTAGAGGCATCTTGTAGGGCTGCTGTTACTGGGTCTATTCTTAGAAGGCATGCTGCCAGATCATGTAAAAGTCAAAATTACTGGATGCTCCCTTAAACCAAGACCGCCTGTTTGGCAACAAAGCAGAAAAAGTTCTTAAAAAGATGGAGGAAAAAGCTAATTCTGTGCAAACTGTTAAAGATTTCCTGCAAGTACAGCCTCCCAGATTTAGTAGGCATTGGCCTTCTAAGAATTGGTCCTTTCCTGTCTCTTCCAGGCTTTCTCAGTCCAAATCCAGGAACAGCAGACCACCTAGGCCACAGTCTCAAGATACTCACAGGCCTAAGCAGTGGGGGGCTCCCACTTCCAAAGCTGGAAGTAGTAAGACATCCCCCTAGGGTAAACTGTCACAATGACTTAACCTTAAACCTTCCAAGCCCTGCTCAATTGACCGCACCTTTAGGGGGAAAGCTCGCCCTGCATGCAAAAAACTGGGAACTCATTACCCAAGACAAATGGGTTTTAAATATAGTTTCCCAAGGATACAGATTCCACTTCCACACCTTACCAACCCCAAAAGGTTGGCCAGACCTACCCCCAAATCAGTGGGCAGAGGCTCAACAGTAGGTTCTCTCTCTTCTAAGTATCAGGGCTATTCAAGCTGTCCCAGCAGAAGAATGGGGACAATGTTTTTACTCCAGACTTTTCCTGGTACCCAGAAAAGGCAACTCCTGGCATCCTATCCTGGACCTATCTATCCTAAGCACCTTTTTGGTAATTCCAAAATTCAAAATGCTAACTCTTCACCAGCTGCTTCCCATGCTGGCAAAAATGCCTGGTTGGCAACATTGGATTTAAAGGAAGCTTACCTGCACACCCCAATAAGGGATTCTTGCAGGAAATACCTACGCTTCAGAGCAGGCTACATGCACTGCCCTTTGGCTTATTTACTGCGCCCAGGGTATTCACAAAATGCCTAGCTCCAGTCATTGCATTTTGCAGGCAAAGAAATATTCAAATATACCCATACCTGGACGATTGTATAATTCAGGCAGAAAGCCAGGACATACTATTAAATCATCTGGCATTTGTAAAGAAACTGCTAACCTCACTGGGGTACACCAGAAACGAAAAGAAATCTCACCTAGTACCCTGCCAACAAATTGTATTCCTGGGAGCAAGCTTGAACACAACTTCCCAGATGGCCTACCTGACGCAAGAGAAACAAGCTTATCTGACAGACTACTTCAAATTACTGGCCACAAAGACCCAGTTAACTGCAAGGAAAATACTGCAAGCTCTGGGGTTCATGGCCTCTTGCATCCTACTAATTCCATATGCAAGACTGCATATGAGGAAACTAGAATGGTATCTAAAAAGCCTATGGGTGTCAACATTCTCAGGACCTGGACTCTGATTCCTATCATCCCTTGTATAAAGACAGAATTCCTTTGGTGGGCAGAGGCCTGCTACCTCAACAAGGGACCGCCATTCACTCTACCCCCTGCTGCCCAAACCCTAACAACAGATGCGTCAGACTATGCATGGGGGGCTCACTTGGCAGGGCAGTGCATTTAGGGCAAATGGAAGCCCAGTCAAACTCACCTGCATATCAGTCAAAAAGAAATGTTAGCTGTACAGAATGCTCTGACAGATTTCAAGGACCACATCCTTCCACGACAATTATTGGTGAAAACCGACACCACCACTGTTATGTGGTACATAAACAAGCGGGGGGAATCCACTCTTACCCCTTTGCAGACTAGCCATGGCTCTGTGGAACACAGCCTTGAGCTACCAAGTGCACCTACAGGCTCAGTTCCTGCCAGGCAAACTAAACACACTGGCAGACGACCTAAGCAGAAATCTCATGGACCCACACGAGTGGAAACTGGAACCAAAGATATTCAACATGTTGAGAAACAAATGGGGGAGCCCAGAGATAGACCTGTTTGCCTCCTCTCAGAACTACCAATTGGACAAATTCTGCACAAGGACTCCCCACAGACAAGCTTGGAAAGTGGATGCCCAGTCCTTCACCTGGGAAAACCTCTCAGTCTGCCTTTTCCTCCTCTGCCTCTCCTCTCCAAATTGCACCAGACTGGCCACGCCAACACTGGTACCCTCTCCTGTGCAGTGTGTCATGGCTGGAACCATGGCACCTGCCACGGACCCCTTCCCTGCTGTCCCGGCAGGAGGGCCAGATTCTGCACCCCCAGCTTCAAACCCTGAACCTTGCAGCCTGGCTAATTACCTGAGCTCTCCATTACCATCCCTCAGTAAGCAGGTGCTGGATGTCATTCTGGAGGCAAGGAGGCCTAGTACTAGAAAATCCTATGCTGAAAAGTGGAAAAGATTCTGTTCCTGGAGCCAAACTCAGGGGATGGGCACAATAGTGCCCAGTTTACCGCATATTCTTAAATACTTAACAGACATGCTTCACAAGGGGCCTCTACTTCTCTTCTATTAAAATTCATGCATCTGCCATTTCAGCACATTTTAATACGGAGCCACCCCTCTTCTCTCACCCACTGCTGAAGCAATTCTTCAGAGGGGCCAAAAATTTAAGATCACCCAGGAGAGTCCCTACTCCAGCCTGGGACCTTAACTTTGTATTGGAAAAGCTCACTCTGCCTCCCTTTGAGCCAGCTGCAACTGCAGAGTTAAAATTCCTTTCTTGGAAAACAGCCTTCCTTCTAGCCATCACTTCAGCAAGAAGTGTGTCTGAATTACAGGCCGTTATGGCAGTGGAGCCCTTCATTATCTTCCATGCAGACAAGGGTGTCCCTCAGGACCAATCCTTCCTTTATGCCCAAGGTGGTATCCAGTGTGGCCCTTAGTCAGTCCATTCATTTGCCAACCTTTTTTTCTAATCCACAGAACAAAGGAGAACGAATACTGCACTCTTTTTGGACGTGCACAGACAAGTTCAATTTTATTTGGACAGGACTAAGCCTCTCAGAAAAATTGAACAGCTGCTAGTTGCCTTTGCTGCAGGGGCAGAGGGGAAGGTCATTTCAAAGCAAATCATTTCTAACTGGATAGGTCATTGCATTTATTTCTGCTATAAGCACCATGGAAAACCTACCCCACAGGGAATAAGATCACATTCCACCAGGGCTGCATCTACTTCAACAGCCTTTCTCAGAGGTGTGCCTACCAGGGACATCCTAGAAGCTGCTACATGGAGTTCTGTTCATACCTTCACTAAGCATTACCACTTGCCTATTTTCTCTAAATCCAGAGCTGGTTTTGCCACTGCAGTCTTGCAGGGCCTAATAGCTGGTCCTAATGCCCTCTAATTACCTCCTTCCTTCCTTAGCTTTGGGAATCTACCCAAATGTAATGACTGCAACAGTGAAACACGAAGAACATAATACAGTTGTGTACACTTACCATAAATGTAGATGTTAGAGTGTATTTACTGTTGCAGTCCTGGTTACCCTCCCACCAGCCCCCTGACTTCTATTTGCTATACCTCTCTTCTTGTTTACTGTATTTAAGCTTTCTGGTGTATTTGCTTATAATTGGAGGTGTAACCTTGTATATAATTGCTTCCCATTATGGGGGCACCTGACATCTGGGGCATGAAAAACTGATGTAATGGCATTAGCTGCATGCTTTATACCCCTGACTACCTGATGTCATGGAAAAAGAGACGGCAACTGACGCAGGACCCAAGACTTTGATAATCAGGCCAGCTGAGGGCTACCTGCAAGCAGATAACCCAAATGTAATGACTGCAACAGTGAATACACTCAAACATCTACATTTATAAGTGTACACAACTGTACTTTTCCCACCCTCTTCACCCCTTATATCTTCAGTCTTTAGGGAGACATACATTTCTAACGGTGGCTTTTAGCCACCAGGGCCAACTTTACCATATTTACTTGCGCCTCTGACTGGTTGGGGCAAGAAAAACTGATGTAATAGCATTGGCTGCCTTCCTTTTATAGCACTGATGACCTGACGTTAGGCAGCAAGCGACAGCAGCCGACGCAGAAAAACCTTGACTCTGGTATTCAGGCCGGCTGAGGGCTACCACAGCAGGGATAACCCACAGGTGATTACTGCAACAGTGAATACACTCAAACATCTACATTTATGGTAAGTGTACACAAGTGTAATTTTCAGTTAGTAGTTCGCATTTTGAAGAAGATATGTATACAGAAGTCTTTATTCTTATTTGTGGGTACTTTACAGATGATATGTTGAGGCTCTCTTGATTGACAGCAGCCTGTTTTGTTAAGTATATGTTACCTTTCCCAAAGTGGGGCAACTATTGTATAGGCTATGTTAAATAAGGGTGTGCATGGGATGTGTATGGCTTCATCCCCTCCAACTTTACCCTGAACATGCTGTTTTTCTTGGTCATATTTCACTGAAAGAGGTTGGACATTGATTGGTTGTCCTATTAAAGTACTATATTGATACTTTACAAGTGAAGCTTGTTGTTTACAAGTCTCTTTGGATTAAAAGTGATCATATTTAAAGTCTGTGTATGTGATGATGTGTTCCTAAGTGTAAATTAAGTTTGGAACTTTATGAAGAGTGCCACTAAGCTATGGTTTAAAATGTATAAAGTATGTGGGGGTCTGTGCCCCCCACATCCCCCAAACAATATATACTAACTCCAGGATTGCACTACAGTGGGGAAAAGGACATATACCTTTTACTTTAATGTGTCAGTGTTATGAGTTTCAGTTACATGAGTTTTCAGTCTTTTGGTCTCAGTCAAATGAATTTCAGTCAAATGAAATTTAGGTCATATGAAGTAGACCCATATATATATATATATATATATATATATATATATATATATATGTATGTATATATATATATATATATATATATATATATATATATATATATATATATATATGTGTGTGTGTGTGTGTGTGTATGTATATATATATATATTTTTTTTTTTTTTTTTTCTTTTTCTCTTTCGGCTTTTCCCGGTTAGGGGTTGCCACAGCAGAACTCTGGTCTGCTAATGATTGGCAGTCGATTTTTATGGTGCCGAGGTGCCAGCCCGATGCCCATTCACACATGTCTTTTGAACGCCATTCGACTGCGGGGAGAACATGCAGACTCCACACAGAAGGTAACTGGGAAGTTGCTCCTTAAGGTTATTGAGACTGGCTGAGCAAAGTGATTTTAATGTGTATTGTATGGGAACAGAGCCATACATTTAAAATTGTTGATTAGTCACATCTTTATTGTAAATACATAATTTTAATAAATGAACACTGGTTGAATGCCTGCTTTAACTGTACATACTGTAAATATCACTTGTATTTGTAACTGTAAGTAACATACATATGTATTGTCTGTGCTTTGTTACTCTACTACGTGCAACTGTATATTCTGTAGTCTGGATGTTGCATAGGTAGTGGCCAATAAGGGTCTTGTTACCAGTCTACTAGTTATCAAACCAAAATAAATAAAATAAGTATCTATGCTTAAATGAAGTAACTAAATCCTGATAAGGCAAGAAGGCATTTATGGCATTGAGAACATGGTTACCATCTTTGGAGATATTTCAGTACTTCAGTCCTTCATGCTACAGACCAGATTGCATTTTAGATTCTGACAAAACAGATTTTTCATCACTTCTGAAGTTGCTTGGTATTGAGACATGAAATCAGAAATGGGTCTTCACTGCTAGAAGGGTAGTAGGGCATTTGGCTGAACACCAAGTGTAATTAATTACAATGCATTTGTTCTGTTATGAAAAGTGAGTTATATTTTCTTTCTTTGTCCAGCTATATTAACTTATCTTTTTGTTTTTTTAAAGATTATATACAAGTATTGTTAAGCTGGATTTACACCTTTGTGATGTTCACATAATGTTGCAAATTATGGGTGAATATAAACATTGCATTGTATTTTTCTTTTGTTCGTGTTTTTTTTTATGCATTTTTCAAGTCCATCTTAAAAATGGTGCCCAGTAACAGCTAGAGCCACATTATGGAACTCCCATCACTGTCAAGCTTCAGTCTCCTACACAAGACTATTGTCCTTCCCCTACACACACACACACACACACACACACACACACACACACACACACTTTAACAACACTGAGATCACAAGGTCAGGGAAAATAATTATCAGAAAGCCAAGGCTCCTATCAGTTTGCTAGGAGAGAAAAAAAAGAACTTCAGCAAGTGGTAGGGTCTGCCTGAAACCAAATTCCTGCAAACATAAGAAATAGTAATAATGAGCTGTAGGATGTATAATTGCCTTATAGGTAGTGGACCACAACAGGATTACCCATTAAATATACTGCATGTAGGATCATTTTTAAATTGCTTTTTGGTAAAATAGTTTACAGGGTGCTCACTGAATGTACCAAAACATCTGCCTGTAGCCTTGCTGTTTGGTACAGAGGGATGGAGCTCTTACTGAGACACAGATGAATGGTGTTGGATTAGTGGCCCTGGTAATGGAGGAGTTTGGCAGGAAGGAAGAGTGAGGAGTACACAGAGTTTATTCAGTTTTTTGCTGGTATTAGTTTAAGGGTGTGCACACTTGTGCAACCAACATATTGTACGTTTTTTATTTTTTATATTTTTTCTCCTAACAGATTTGTTTTTCAATTGAATTGTACAGGTTATAGGTCACATTAAAGGTGGGCAAAGTTTTAAAATGATTTGTTGTGGTCTCATGTTTTATATCACAAAAACCTGACATTTTAACAGGGGTGTGTACACTTTTTATATCCACTGTATCTTTGAAAACTGTAAAACGCTGTACAGACAATTTAAACATAGTAAGACAAGATCAATAAAATTTGTATAAAAATATTGACCATATAGGAAACCATTTTATAGTTAAAACAAATCTATCCTAATTCATAAGCTGTAGTAGAAGCAAAGACCTACAAATCGATAAAACTATGTAGATTCTAAAAATGTATTCTGAAACACAGCAAATCATAAATGTATTTGCAAAATCGTATGCAAGACAGTTTAGCTCCACAATGGAGGTGATTTTGTTGTAGTAACATCTGGCTAACTTCAGCAACTGAAATTAAAATAGGTTGTATTTAAAAAGAACTAAGCAAACTGAACCCAAACAAAGCACAGGGAGGCGACAAAATTAGTAATACTGACCTAAGTTTGAACTTACAGTATGATTATATCTGTTATTCACTGAGTCATTTAAGTGTGGGGCGATTTCTCAAGGTTGTAGACATGGACTTGTTAAACTATCTTTAAGGGAAGGGGAATATGACAACCCCTGAATCATACAGACTCATAAGTTTATTTTATTGTGGAAAAATAATGGAGAAGATTATTTTGGAAATGGAAAAGTTGGCTGTTGAAACCGTATATCAGCATGCATATCTTGAAAATAGATCTATAACCATTTGATCTGATGTTGTTAATCTTCTTTCATTCCTTACTGATGGGTTATCGGTTCTGTCCTCAGAACCAAGCCGGCCAATATCAAGCTCGCTTCAGCCAAAGTCCTACCCAGAATGCTCTGCTCCCTGTTACCTCAGATCTTATTTGCTGCATTACTGTACAGCCGTGTCAAGCCACTCTCTCAGCTAAGTGTCTAATGTTTTGAAAGTTTATACATTGTTCTTATCTTACTTTTCTCAAAAGTTTATACTAATATTTTCCTACCCTATCGTACACTTTTTAGACTCTCTCCCTTTATTACCCTCTTTTCTTACCTTGTGGTAATTCTCCATTGCCATCGTTGGTAATCCTTCCTTTCTCTTCTTACCCTTTTTGGGTAGCTTTTCTTCTTCTTTTTGGTACTGCTCTTCTCTACACCAGTTATGTCGGATAAGAAAAGTAGCGTTGGTTTCAAGCAGTGTAAGGATTGCGTCCGTAAATTACCGCTTTCCAATGGCCACGGCTTATGTGTCTACTGTCTTAATGTCTCCCACCTGACTATGGATCCTCCGTGTGGGATTTGTAAAAATTTCTCTACCAGGACTCTCAACGAGAGGAAGAATAAGTTAATTTTGAAAGGCCTCCTCAAGTCTCCTTTCTCTGAGGCTATTTCTGGGCCGGAGGGCTCACCCCCTCCTGTTAAACCCTGCAAGAGGCATTCTTCCTCTTCTTCATGGAAGTCGCCCCCTTCTTCTCCCTCTGGAGATCGTAGGGAGTCGACTCATAAGAAGGTGAAATTGATTACTACTTTGGCGCTGCCACCTGTGACCCTATCGGCTCCAGGCTCGGCACCGCCCCAAATGATTCTGACTACAGCCATGTCTCCTTTATCGATACCGGCACCGGTGTTCCAGGTGCAGACAACTATGGTTCCGACAGCTCTGTCGCAACCCTTACTGGCACTGTCCATACAGGTTCAGTCCCCTATGGCACCGTTGGTACAGTCACCTTTGGCCCCAAGTATGACTCTTCTGTACTCCAAGGCGCAGACATTTTCGGCACCAACATGTGCTTCGATGCAATCCTTCTCGGTACCGTCCTTATTGCCGGTGCAGACACTTTCCACTACGGCACCGTACTCTTCGGGGCAGACTTTTGCCTGTATGGTGCAGACACCTTCAACTACTACGGCACTGACATCATCTGCGCAGACGACTTCCACACCGTTTTCTTCGGTGCAGGCATTCTCGGCTCCGAGCTCTGCACCTATTGAATTAGCAAGGACCAAATATTCTCCTTCACTGGATTCTTTTGCTAGCAGTCAATATAGTCCTTTCCTAAAAAGGCCAGAATCGCCATCAGCTTTCTCCATGAGGTCAACCAAGAGTCTTTCTGAACAGGATGTGTTGTGGCTTGTTGACCAGTTGCTTGTCGTCAAAGGTCTTTCCCAACCTTGAAGTCCACTTTCCCTCATTCAGGTGAACGTATATCTTCTCAAACCTCAATGTACACTCCTCCTTCAACTTCTACTCAAGTTTCAAAGCCTATTACTCTGACGGAAGCTTCCCTTCTTCTGACTCCAGTAGTGGATCTCACTTTGGAACCAGAGTCATCCTTGTGGCCCTCAGTGCACTGGGCATTGGGCTCTTCTCAGGCCAGTGGCTGTGCCACGGAAGAGGGCATTCCAGACTCCATGCCGATTTTTTTCTATGGCACCCTGCAGGGATTCTCTCTCTTATGGTTTATGGTCCTCTTGAGACTCCTGGTCTAGGGGCAGGGTGTGACCCCGGTTCTGAGGTTGTCATGCTCGGTTCCGGGCTCCCATCCCTCCTTGGGTGGGCCAGCCTTCCAGGCCATGGAGAGGGTGCTTGTTTCCACTGGCAAAGCTCACATGTCAGAGTCCTCTCCCCCCTTTGTGCCACAACTGTCACAAGCTTCAACCGCCGGACACCGGGCACAAGATCCTCAGGAGACCCCCTTCTTTGCAGTCTTCCCCAGAACCTCCCACTGAGGAAATACCCCGCAAAGCATCGTGTAAGAGGAAGCACATGGACTCTACTGAGGAGTCATTGATTGAAGATACAGATTTTGATGACTGGGAAGGGTCCCCACGGTCACCCTCTGAGGTGTCCTTTTGTGACATCCTCGAGATCCTTAGAGGGGTGACTGGAAGCCCTCTAATCCTTCCTCTGAGGAATCCGTATTCCTGCAGGCTTTTCGTGCCTGGCCCTCTACCTCCTGGGTCAGCCCACCTGCCGATGAGCTCCTTGTCCAGCACGCATGGAAGGCTCCTGAGACCCTGGAAGTGATACCTAGGAGACCAGATAAAATACTATCGCCCCCAGCTGAACACCCACATTGGTCACGAGGTCTTCCATTAGATGCTATGATGGTGGCAGCTGCAACTAAGAAGGATTTGGCAGAAGAGAGCCAAACTGTCCATCCACCCAACAAAGAGTCCTGCGCGATTGACAGATTAGGGAAGCGTATGTTTGCTTCATCGACCTTCGCTGTAAGGTCTTTGAATTATTTGATACATTTTACCAGGCTTCAGCGAGATCTATCAACCAGCTCTCTGAAACATTGGCAGGAGCTGTTTCTGATGAGGTCTGTGACAACCTGGCTTCTCAGATAGCCACCCTAGAGTCCATTTCCAACTCTTCCATGCTTCTTATTTCTCACACAACGGAAGGGGCAGCTAGAGCAGCAGGTGCCTGGATGCACCTTTGCAGACTCCTTTAAGGCTTCCTTCATGAATGCCCCCATAGAGGCCGCTTCTTTGTTTGACCCTAAAGTCAAAGATACGCTGGCAAGGTGCGAACAGAATGGCAAGACCCTGTCTGCCGTTGGTGTCAGACACTCCACTCCTCAGCAATTCTACTCCAGAAATCAGAAGAGCAGAAAGATGTGGCACAAGAAATCACAGGGCTCTTTCCAGGATGCACATGCCAAGTTCTCCCCTAGAGGCAGAGGGGGAAACTCCAAAGGAAGACGCCCCTTTCAGGGCAAAGGAGTTCCACGAAACCGGGGTTCCAGAGATTCCTTCTCTGGCCAACCCTATCAGTGCTCCTGAAAAGTTGCCCAACTGCTCGCCTCTGGAAGTGGTCAGGGGTCATTTCTCCTTGTATCCTGCTGCCTGGCAAAACATAACCACCAACTCTTGGGTATAATATCCAGAGGCTATCACATTCCCTTTCATCTTTGCCTAATCTCATCAAGAGTATTACCTGATGTTCCACCCAGTCAAAGGGAAGCAGCACACAAAATCCAAAAGCTGCTACAAAAAAAAGAGTCATCCAGACAGTCCCACCAGACCAGATAGGATCCGTTTTTTACTCAGGGGTTCCTTTTAGTGCCAGAAAAGACAGGGGACTGGAGACCAATTCTGGATCTCAGTACACTAAACAAATTTGTAAAAACAGAGACATTCCGGATAGTCGCGGTTCAGTCTATCCTTCCTCTTCTGGAAGAAGACGATTGGATGTGCTATGTAGATCTTCAGGATGAGTATTACCACATAAAAATGGGCAAACGCTCAAGAAAATACCTCCGCTTCCACATAGGAGCCAGTTACTACCAGTTTTGAGCCCTGCCCTTTGGTCTCTCTACAGCCCCCAGAGTGTTCATAAAATGCATGGCAGTGGTTATCGAACACTTGGGATTTCAAGGATTCCAGGCATTTCCATATCTAGACGACTGGCTCCTCACTGCCCCCACCAAGCGTCTACTGGAAGAAGCCCTGCAGTATAGCCTGGGAGAAATCCAACACAACCCCAACTCAGTCTTTGGAATTTATAGGGGTATTTATTTATTTATTTATTTATTATTTATTTACAGTTGGTTTACCAGGATAGTCCATTGGGCCAAAAGAACCCGTTTTCAATGGAGTCCTGGGGAGAAAAGCTCCAATACAGACAAAATTAGGTGCATACAAAATATAAAAATATAAAAATACAAAAAGATTGTACAGAGTAAAAACATAAAAACATTTAAGTTCAAAATTCAAAAGCATTCTAATCAGTACAGTATGATGGGGATAAATGAGAGGCAGGAAAAAGAAGGGGTAATGTGATATACATCTAGAGGAGTTATTCAAGCAGACATCAAAACCTTACAGGGTAGGTATGTTGATGGAACTTTGGATTAGTAGGTAGAGATACGTATCAAAATGTAAAGGATGATGAGATATAATGAAAATTATGAGGGGAGAGAGCAAGAGCAATCCCATTGGGACCTCAGGTAAGTATGGAGAGTGTTTTAAATGTGTAGTGGTTAGAGGTGGTACGAATGGTTGGTGGGAGTGAGTTCCAGAGGCGGCAAGGCTGAAGGATAGTAGGTGTTTACCTGGGGTGAGATGGTTTATGGACTTCTAGTAGGTTTTGATTGTTAGATCTTAATACTCTGTTTGGTAGGTGCATTTTAAAGGCAGAGGACAGGGATGGACAAAGAGAAGGACTAAGAATGAGCTTGTGAGTCAGCTGTATATAAGTAAGATGATTAGGTAGTTCGAGCCAGTTTAGGGTTTGGAGAGAAGAACAGTGGTGTGTGGGACCTGTGTCCATTAGCTTTATTATAGCAGGAGGATAGCTGGTTTTTAGAGAGGACTGAAGCTTGGTCAGTAGTGGGGCCCCATAGAGAAGGGAGGGATGAGAAACGAGGAGGCGAGTGTGATTTTGGAAGAGCTTGTAAGGTACTGATTTTGGCGGTAGAGCATACCTAGTTTTGATGGGTTTTATATTTAGTTGTAGATGGGAGTTGTAGCTAAGCCTATTATCTATATGTACACCAAGTAGCTTTGTTTCAGTCACTAGTTCAAGGGGTAAGTTATTTTGGCTGGTAATTGAGAAAGAGTTTATGTTGAAGGAAGTGGATTTGGAGGGGGTAAATACCATAAGTTTTGTTTTGGAGGCATTGAGTGGCAAGTGATTTTTCTCATCCACTGCTCGGTAAAAAAGCTTCCTGGGTAAGTGTTTGGAGCTGAGAGGAGGAGGTGGCAGAGCAGATAATAGTAGAATCATCTGCATATTGGATGATGTTTGCAAAAGGAATTGATTTACGGAAATCATTTATAAATATATTAAAGAGGAGGGGACCAAGAATAGATCCTTGAGGAACACCAGTGGGGGTACTAAGGAAAGGGGAAGTGGCCTTTTTCCATTTAACAGCTTGGTTTCTATTTGATAGATAGCTAGAGAACCAATTTATGGAAGACGGAGAAAGGTTAAGTTTTGACAGTTTGGATAAGAGCAGATTGTGTGAGATAGTGTTGAAGGCCTTGGAGAGGTCAAGTAGTAGGGTAGAGACTATGTGGCCGGAATCACGTGCAGTGTTAACAGTCTCAAGGAATGATAAGAGAGCTGTCATAGTGCTGTGGTTTGGCCTGAATCCATGCTGTGTAGGAGTTATAAGGTTGTTGTCCAATAGATGTGGCAAGAGTTGAAGGTGGACACATTTTTCCAGGATTTTAGAAATAGGGGACAGGATAGCAATAGGACGGAAGTTGTTGATGCTACAATTGTTACCTCCTTTATGTAGAGGGATGATGAATGCTTGCTTCCACAGTTGGGGCACAGTGCATTCATGGATAGATCGGTTGATTAGAATGCTGATGGGATAAGCAATAGCCTCTGCAGCTATGCTTAGGAAGTAGGAGGGAATGGTGTCAGGGGCATTAGTGCAAGGCTTCAGTTTCTGGAGAAGTTTCTTTATAGTGGAAGTGGGTGTAGGTTTTAGTGAGAATAGAGAGGAATGTGGAGAGAGAGTTTGAGGGGGTTGAGGGTGATGAGGCAGTTGGAGTAGTGGATATGGTGGAAGATAGGCAGTGTGATGTGGAATTTGGGATAGGGTTTTGGGTGGGAGAAGGAGGGGTGTATTAGATAGTGAGGTGGAGCTTGTGAAGGAGGAGGTGAGTTTGCCAATGGAGTCGATGAAAAGGAATTGAACTGTGTAGCTAATTCTAAGTCAGGAGTGTTTGGGTCTGGGGTTGGAGTGTGTGGTTTGCTGGGGTTAAGGAGGGTGGATATCCCTTCCAAAATCTTTGAGGGTTGGTTTTATTATTGTTTTGAAGTGTGAAGAAATATTTTTGTCTATCTGAGGTTATTAACTTTTGACTTTATTTCAAGGGTTTTGAATGCAATATGATGTTCTGGAGTCTTAGTTTTCAGATAGAGTCCCCAGGCTTTGTCTCTAAGTCGATAGTTGCTAGTGTGAATTTGGTTAGCCATGGGGCGGAATTTGTTTTGATTCTTTTTGTTCTTAGAGGGGCATGGGAATCAAGTATTCTTAAGAAAGTGGAGTTAAAGTGAGCAACTGCTTCTTCTAATGGAAGTGTTTTTAGATTATTCCAATTAATAGCTTTCAGGAGTCCACAAAGATTGATGGGTTGAAGCTTTTGTCATTACGATAGTAATGTAGTAATGTAAAGTAGGCAGATGATCACTAAGAGGGTCAGGAAGAGTACCGCTATCAGAAAAATAGTGGGGATGTGATACTAGAATCCAGTCAAGGATGGTGCCACAGGAGGGGTCTTTTGATGGGTGAGTTATGGTATTGATTAGTTGGGTAAAGTTATATAGGTTGATGTTAAGAGGATAAGTTAGGGACTGGATGGAGGCCCAGTATGGTTTCATTACTAATGTTGTCAGAGAGCCAAGAGAGGATATTTTCAAGTGTGGAGATATTGTCCCCTGGGGAATGTAGATAGATGTGTTAAATGTAGGAGTGGGTTTGTCGATAACTATCAGGAAGAGGAATATACCTTTCCTTTGGGTCCTGTCTTTTCTAATGATAGAATAGCTGGGCGGAGTAATTTCAGAATCTTTTTTAACCATGTTTCAGAAATAGAAAGTATGTCAGGTTTATTATGCATAAGCCATGCATGGAGGGTTGGGACTTTATTCATTATGCTTTGGGAGTTTAAAGAGGTGAAGTATATAGGCTTGTGTGAGGAGGAAAAGGAGGAGGGCCAGGGTTGGGATGTATATCACCAGATACAAGACTGGAGATGAGGTGAAGGATTGGGTTCAGAAGATGATTAAGTAGAGTGAAATGGTGATTTGGGTCAGTTGTAATGATTATGGGGTGTTTGGTTGCTATGGGGGAAGAGTTTTTTTGAAAGGAGAAAACTTTGAATGAGAAGGTAAGCAGCTGTGTTATTGGGTAAAGATGGGGAGAGATAGGAGAGTGCAAATGTGAGAGAGGGAGTTCAGATGGTTGGTAGTATGAAAACATTGTATATGGTGTGAAGTATGGGGTTGGGTGAGGTAATAAAGGTATGATAGTTTAAGAGATAATAAGAGAAGGATACAAATGGATGAAGGATTTAATGGCATGTTGATAAGGCTGCTTAGTGTTGTTTGTTATGGATATCTTATATATAAAGCTTTGTAAGGATGTGTAGGATAGGGAGTAGCAAGTGTGGAGCTGGAGGAAGAGGTATAGCTAGAGGCACTGGGGGCGGTGAATTGGGGGCAGGTAGGGGGGTCTTGGAGAGAGCCGCGAAGAGAGGAAGAAACCCAGGAGAAGGGGAGGAGAGAGAGAGAGGAAGAGCAGGAGAGGCAAAAGGAGAGTAAGTTGTAGCTGGGTAAGTAAGGTATTTCTAATTAAAATAGGTGAAGTGGGCAAAGAGTATGGATGAGAAAGAGAGGGTAGCAATAATGAAGATAAAAGCAGTGGCCAAATGCAGGAGTGTGAGCAGCTAGGAAGGTCTCAGGACAAGATAGGATGTACTATAGAGGAGCAGGGGCAGAACTCAGAAAAGATGGGGGCTATAGGCTGCTAGCTGTCCTGGCATTAACAAGCAGAAGTACAATGGTAGGAGCCGAGACAACAGATGTTCACAGTGTCCTCTGGGAGACACTCTTCCAGGTTCAAAAGGAAAGGATGCAGCAGAGCAGTATGTCTCTTAAGATAAATTTATATAGTAGGTGGCCTTTTGTTGAATGTATGTGTCCAAAGGGTTAGTAACAATGTAGTTGTAACAACACCTTAATATCTAAGTATGTAGTAGACCAAAAGATAGTAACAAGGCAAATAAATGAATATAACATATCTAAAGTTCAACAGGTATACCTTGCAAACGGGTGAGCAACTGGCATAAAAATAGACATTTAAACTAGATTAATGACCATGTAGAACAAGGAGCAGTTTCATCAAGAAATATACAAAATGCAATACAAATTCAGGAGATTCCAGAACTATTCAAGAGCCCTGCAGCAATTAAAACCTAATTATGCAGTTGAAACAAATATTTCAGTAATTTGTGAGATAGTACTGTAATTTATTAGTGACAAACATATCAAATAAAACAAGGATATAAAGCACTATAAAGTGTACCTGTGGGGATTCAAAAAGCAATGTTTCTGCCGTGAATATTTAACAAATTAAACTAGTCACTGCTACCTATATACAAGCATGAGATATCGTGAAAGCAGTCCAAAAAAACATAACTGCCAAATTAATAATAATAGAGAATCCTAGAATATCTAGAATGCAGAAAGTAGCCTCTACAATCCCAACAATTAGTGTACCCAGAAGTACTATATTCTATGCGATAGAATCCTCGGGTTCAAGGGACGGAGCAGCACACAACCTAACCCCAAAGCTTGCGATGCCGAAAAAAGTAGTAAGGCACTGCAATGCAAAAAAGCTTACATTCAGTAATGTTTTAAAAGGACATGCACAAAACAATATCTACATTCAAAGGACAGGAGCAACACCGACTAACACAAATATAGCTTTTGAGATGCAAACAGTATCTAATGCAATGCAACCAATATGTATAGAGCATTAACCATATAAACAGTTGATCTACAATCCGAACTCCATAGAGATAGAGGTAAAACAGTCAGTATTACAAGCTAAGTAATGGATAGGTAGAATGCTATGCAACAGATAGGTTGAATGCACTAACAGTATACAAATACAAATACTATCATAGCTAGACTAAAGAGCCTTTAGCATATACATGGAGAGTTAACAACATAAGTTGAACATGAAAACACTTACAATAGGAGCGCATCCCCAGTCAGGCACTGTAGCAGCCGTGAGAGTTTGAAAATGGGAGGAGGAACAGGGAATCGGGACAGACAGGGAGGTCAATAGCTCAATAGCTCAATAGTGTGGAAGGGAAGGGAGATACAAAAGGATCAGGCAGTCTGGGGAAGGGGAGGGAAGGAGAATAACATAGTAGTAGGGTAAGAAGGTGTAGGATGGAGATAACGTGAAATGGTATATCTTAGATGGGAGCTGGAGAAGGCAGTAAGAGATAGAGGAGGGAGGAAAATATTTAGGAGGAAATGTAAGCAGAGATAGAGATGGAAGGCAAGGTTCAGTGGGGACAGGGGGAAAAAAAACCAGGAGAGGAGGATCGAGAGTCAATCAGAAGAGCAAAGGATGCAGGAGAGTAAGTTGTAGCTGGGTAGTAAGGTATTTTCTAATTAAAATAGGTGAAGTGGGCAAGAGTGATGAGAAAGAGAGGGTAGCAATAATGAAAAAAAAAGAAAGAAATGGGTGAAAGAAAAAAAAAAAAAAAAAAGGGAAGTAAGGTAGGGCCAAATGCCAAAGTGCACTTGAGCAGCTAGGAAGGTCTCAGGACAAGATAGGATGTACTATAGAGGAGCAGGGCAGAAACTCAGAAAAAGATGGGAAGGTAATGGAAGGGCTATAGGCTGCTAGCTGTCCTGGCAGGGAGATAGCTTACAATGTTAACAAGCAGAAGTACAATGGTAGGAGCCCGAGACAACAGATGTACATACTTTCACAGTGTCCTCTGGGAGACACTCTTCCAGGTTCCGAAAAAGGAAAGGATGCAGCAGAGCAGTATGTCTCTTAGATAAATTTATATGGAGTAGGTGGCCTTTTGTTGAATGTATGTGTCCAGTCCCAAGAGAAATTATAGGGCAAAAAAAAAAAAATTTCCAGTCTCCTCTGAAGACACTCTTCCAGGTTCAAAGGAAAGGATGCAGCAGGTCCCAAGAGAAATTATAGGGCAAAAAAAAATTTCACAGTGTCCTCTGGGAGACACTCTTCCAGGTTCCGAAAAAGGAAAGGATGCAGCAGAGCAGTATGTCTCTTAGATAAATTTATATGGTAGGTGTGGCCTTTTGTTGAATGTATGTGTCCACCCAGGCGAGGTCCCAAGAGAAATTATAGGGCAAAAAAAAAAAAAAAAAAAAAATAGGAGCGTACTCCCAGTCAGGCACTGTAGCAGCCGTGGCGAAGATCCCTTCCAGAACACAGGCTTCAGAGAATAAGACAGCAAGAGCAATCGCTGCTCTGTCACAACAAATCTCCTGCTCGATCTGTACTTCAGCCATTGAGGTCAATGGCAGCCTCGATTACCATTGTTCCTCTAGCCAGATTCCACATGAGGCTCCTTCAGTGGCTACTTCTCACTCAGTGGTACCCTCTGAAACATCCTTTGTCCTTTCAGATAAGTGTAACTCAGAGATGCAAGCAAAATGTACTCTGGTGGACATCTCGAAATCCCCAACAATGGTGTCGCCCTTTCAACTCCCATCAGCCGATAGTCCCGGTGACCACAGATGCCTCCCTGATTGGGTGGGGGGGGAGCTATATCAGGGAAACTCAGTCCAAGGCACCTGGTCTGAGATGGAGACCCTTTTGCATATCAGTGTCCTGGAACTGGGGGCGGTGCTTCTAGTGTTGCAAGCATTTCACTCCATCCGTCTGTCAGAGACTATTGGGATCCAATCAGACAATATATCAATGGTGTGGTGCACCAACAAACAAGGGGGCACCAGATCTCACTCGTTATGCCTATGCCAAGAGGCCTTGAGAATATGGCAATGGGCAGTAGCTTACAACCACTTTCTAACTGCAACACACATTCCTGGGAGCTCCAACGTGATAGTGGACAAATTGAGCAGGTGTATTCTACAGCCTCATGAGTGGTCCCTTAATCCCCTCATAGTGGCAAAAATCTTCAACCGCTGGGGTCAGCCTTTCTGCAACCTATTTGCCTCCCCAACCAACCACAAGTGTAGCAACTACTTTGCCCTAATCCCCCCTCAGGGCACCAAGGGATGCTCTAGTCCACGCTTGGCCCTCGGGTCTTCTTTATGCTTATCCCCCTCTTCCCCCATTTTCTGAAGTAAGCACAACAGTTGAAGAGCAAAGTGATCCTCATTGCTCCATATTGGTCTTGACAAGTCTGGTTTCCCTTCCTCTGGCCTCACCTGCTAGATCAACCGTGGATCCTCAATCCATCCCCGATGTTGATCTCCCATCCACAGGATCTGATTCACCCCAATCTAACAACCCTGAAACTGACAGCTTGGTTTCTCTACTTCCAGTGGTTGCCAGGCATGAAAACCTCTCATCCCCTGTACGCAATATTCTTATTGCATCTCATAAATCGTTCACCAGACTAATCTAGCTTAACAAATGGAAAATAATTTCTCTGTGGGCAGCAGATAAACAATTAGGCCCCTTGTCAGCTCCAGTCTCAGTGGTATTGGATTACTTAGCACATCTTTTCCACTCTGGGGTGTTTGCCTCTGCTGTCTGTGTATATTTAGCTGTCATCTCAAACTTCCATATTGGTTTTTCAAGATTCTTCACTTACATCACACAGACTCTGTAAGGCTTTCTTAAAAGGGGTTATCCACCTAAAACCTCCCTTTGGAGAATCGGTACAACCTTAGGATTTGGCTTTGGTTCTGCAAGCTCTAACAGCTCCCCCCTTTGAACCTGCATCTTCATGTGATATAAAATATGTCTCTTGGAAAACTTTGTTTTTGATTGCAATCACAGCGGCCAGGAGATTGTTAGAACTTCAGGCCTTATGCATCAAACCTCCCTACCTTATCTTCCATAAGGATAGGGTATCACTGAGAACTAATTCTACCTTTTTACCAAAAGTGGTGTCAGAGCGATCTATCAACCAGTCTATTGACCTTCCAGTGTTCTTTAGGGAGAGTATTGCCTGCACTCCTTGGATGTTCATAGTCAAATACGATTTTATCTGGACAGAACAAAATCTACCCGTAAATCAGACCAACTGATTCTGGCTTTTTCTGGACCTAGACAGGGACATCATGTATCAAAAGTTACATTGGCTTCATGGTTTGTATTACCTTTATCTACAACAAAAACAATCTCACCTTGCCTCATAGAGTCAAAGCACATTCTACAAGATCTATGGCAATGTCAGCAGCTTTCCATGCTAAGGCTTCCCTCAATGATATTTGCTTAGCTGCAACATGGGCCAAACCTCATACGTTTTTTCCTCATTACAAATTGGACTTGGCCTCCAGAGGTAGAGCTTCCTTTGGCTCCATGGTGGTCAGGAATGTCCTTCCATGAGTGTCACCCAGGGATACAGGTAGCTGGGGACTCTGTCCCATCAGTAAGGAATGAACGAAGATTAACAACATCAGATAAAGAAGTTATGTCTTACCATAAGGTTCCATCTGTGTTATCTTCATTCATTCATTACTTCCCACCCTCCATCCCCCATCCAGAGGTTCTTGGTTGATCTCATGTACTCCTTTCTTTTGTAGGTCTGTTATCTTAGACTGGATTCTGTTATCTGACCCCACTCTAGCATGGCACTCTGGCTGTCTACCTGACGTCTAAGTGATCATCAACCAACCTACCTAATTCGGAACAGACCCCTTTACATAAGCCATCCCAACCTCAGAGTAATACGTAACAAAAAGACCTTTAAAACAACTGAGTTCATCGATTCACTACAAAGCTGTAATTGGACACCCCTAAAACTACTCTCTCTAGATGATGCCGTAAAATACTTAACTCTGCTTTCCTGCAAATCCTAAACTGTCATGCCCCTTCCAGAACTATAAGACTAAAAGCTAACTGTGCTCCATGGCTAATTAAAGATACTAAGACTACAATGAAAGAGCGGGATCAGGCCTGGAGTCAATATCAAAAGAACAAACCAGTAATCTGAGACAAACCTACCAAAAATTTTGAAACAAAGCCAAAAAATAAATCAAACTAGACAAAAGTAACTACAAAAACACACAGGAAAAATATGCCAACAACCCTAAGAAATTTTGGGCTACAATAAATGGCATAATCTACCGAGGTAAAGCCGCCACCCCAACCCCAGTACTACCAAACAACCATGAAAACATTCCCACACAACTTAACAAGTTCTTTACTGAAACAGTTCAAACCCTTACCAATGCCCTCAATACCACTAGCAGCCCTATACCAGGTGCTAGCAAAACCCACCCTACTACTCAAAACAATACCACCAACTTTTCCCTTCACCCTGTACCCACAAAAATTATTTCAAAGCTCCTTAAGAAACTCAAACCAACTAGACTAGCTGCTGACACCCTACCAGCTACATTCCTTAGGATAGCAGCAGACGCCATAGCCTATCCCCTATCCATCCTCATAAATAGGTCACTTGCAGAATTCAAAGTCCCCACCCTGTGGAAAACATCACACATTATTCCACTGCACAAAGGGGGCAACTCCTTAGAACTCACCAACTACTGCCCAATCACAATACTCGCACCTCTACCAAAGATATTAGAGAGAGTTGTACATTCCCAACTACTTCGATACCTCTTACAAAACAACTTAATCTCCAAAACCCAGCATGGCTTTAGACCATCCCACAGCACTACCACAGCATTACTATCATTTACAGATATAGTTAAACACAATAGAAACAAGGGACTATTTGTATCTTCCATTTTCTTAGACTTATCTAAAGCCTTTGACATGGCAGACCATAACATTATTCTCCAAACTTTGTTTACCCTAAGTCTCAGCCCCTCCACTATATCATGGTTTACTAGCTACTTATCTGGTCAACACCAGGCAGTCCTATGGCATGACCAGCTGCCCCCCCCACCCCCCCCCCACTACCAGTATCCATAGGTGTCCCTCAAGGATCCATCCGTGGCCCACTATTGTTCTCACTGTACACCAACCAAATCAATTCCTCCTGACTCACAGCATCAGTAGTACAATACGCAAAAGACACCACCCATATAAGTGCCGCCCCCACATTAAATGAACTGCAAATCCTCACCCAAAACACTTTTACTCTAGCCAAAACATGGTTCACAAACATCAAACTTATTCTTAACCCCAAAAAATCTAAATTAATTCTTTTTGACCCAGGTCATGCTCCCCCTGTCAACAACACTTTTACCATTCACTCCAAAGATAACATTCAAATCACTCCAACTGCACATACTAAACTGTTAGGTGTAGAAATAGACAATAACCTCAAATTTGACATCCATATTGCACAAACCATTAAGAAAGTTAATAAAAAACTCGGACTTCTCTATAGGAACAAACACTTTATAACTAAACAAACCAAAGCTACTATCGCAAGAACTGATCTCTTATCCATCCTTCTCTATGCCTCTCCCATCCTTACTAATCTCCGCCAGAGTGATCTGAACAAAATGGAATCTTGTTATAACAAAATAGCCAAGTTCGCTACTGAAACCTCATACAAATCCCACCACTGTCTCACCCTTAAACAACTCAGTTGGCTCAAGCTACCTCAACTTCTTCTTTTTCTTTTGGCTTTTCCCGGTTAGGGGTTGCCACAGCGGATCACCGTCCGCTCATTCTGTTTAATGAACTCACAATAGCACATAATCTCGTCTACCTTCCAGAAAAAAAATCCTTCACTTCAAAATATAATTAACCCCCAAATCCCTACCAGAGCCTTACAATCTAGTTCTCAGAACCTAATAAGCATTATCAGACACAAAAATTATGTTGGCAAATCTCTCTTTGCCTGCACTATTGCCAAAATCTGGAACTTACTACCTAGCCAAATAACCTCCACTATTCAATTTAAGAAACTCCTGAGAACCCATTTCTCAAACAACTGGCTTTGTTCATGCTACTCCCCAGGTTAAGTTGCACCAATACCATGTTCAAGGATTCTACTAAAGGTCCCCTAATTCCTTTCACTGTAAAGCTTAATAATCACTGGTTATTTCTGTAACAAAATATTGAGAGTACTCATAATTTAGAAGGAAAAAAAATGTTTTTCTTGTGTGTTTATATTTTATATTCTATATAAACCCTACTACTAGAATGCAGTATGCTGACTTTACTAAAAGAATTGTTAATCTATGCATAACTTACGATGTCCTTCAAGGATGCATCTGCAGTCATCACATATGGGTTGTCCTGCCTCAAGCAGCCCTTCGGTCGGCCGGATTCCAAAGTCTGGGTCCGGCGGCGGCTGATGTTGCACATTCCCCGACGTCAGAGCGCCTGGGGTACAAAAGCATCAGCCGACGCCATCTTCCTCGGTCTTTCTTGCCGCGTGGTGCCCGAAGCAGAAGCAGTTCGCAAGTGCCGGTCAGCCAGCTCCTGTAATTCAGCTAACCGAAGACTTCAAAGCTGGGACTCTTTCTTGCCTCAGCCGATGTCAGATAAAGTTAATAATTGTTTAACTTGTGGGAAACAAATACCTCATAAGGATTTCCACTCTTACTGCCTCCCCTGCTTAGGCCCAGACGCCTGTTCAGCCTGTGCTTCCTTCACCCGACGCACTCTTAGACGTCGGTCGGAGTTCGCAGAGGAGTTTTTTGGGGCTAGTTTTTCATATAAAATGCCGTCGGAGATCCCGACTTCACATTTAACTAAGAAACGGAAAGACAAGGACCGACAGTTTCAGCTGAAACCACGGCTAGGCCTACGTCTCGGTCTCGCTGATACCGAGTCCTTGGTACTTCCGAACCCTGAAACCGTACAACCGACAGCCTCGGCCCCGGAGGCACCTGCCGAGTCGGTTATTGAATTACCTTCAGAAACTGGTGTCGTGGAAGCTTCCGACACCATTCCACTAGACAAAGCTACACCAGCACGTGGTGCAGCCAGGCCTCCTGCATCCATGTCCATAAAGGCCTTCACCAGGGCTAAAGCTGCTAAACACACAAAAGCTATGCCTCCCAGGGTTATTCCTCAGGGACCCTCTTCTAGTTCCCAGATCCTAACTTTGGCAGAGGACCTTATCTCTTTAATCAGGGGCTCTCAGCCCCATCCGGACAGGGGCTCTCAACCCCCTCTAGACTAAAGGCCCAGGGTGGACCCCCCTGATCCCCACTCCTCAGAGGAGGCCTCTGATGGCTCTGATCACTCGGACTACCAGGAGGAGGCTTTTTTGATGCAGAGGAATGTATCCCCTCAGCCTCCCCTCCTGAAGAGCTTTCCTTCGGGGAGACCCTTCCCTCTTTGAGAGAGCATTTCAAATGGCAGGGCCAGGAATATTCTGATTCCAGGAAAAGATTAAGAACCTTTCTACATTTACCTCAGCATAGACCTTTGGCTATTCCTCCTCTTTTAAATGTCATAGATGATGTGTACTCTGACTCTAGTATAACCCCTGACACTCTGCCTCCGGCTCCTGTTAAACCCGATAGGTATTACAGGGTCCCGGACTCACATAATTTTCTTTACAAGGCCCACTCTGCTGATCCTGAAACTATTTCCCAGGGCCCTAAAGGGGTTGCAGCTGCTACTACTAAGAACCCACTCCCCTCTGCAAAGGAGTCCAGGGCTTTAGAGAGATGGGGTAAAAAAGTGTATACTTCTGCTACTCTTGCTATGAGGGCATTAAATTGTCAATTTCATATGATACAGTACCAGGAGTATTTGTTAGAAGAAATGCATAAGAAATTGTCTTCTACTGAACCCCTTGATCGCAAATCCCTTCAGGATCTGGTACATAACTCCCAGCAGGTTAGCAACCATTTCTTGCAGTGTGGTTATGATGCATTGGAAGCTTCATGTAGGTCAGCAATGACAGGTGTAGGCATGCTTGGCTAAAGGAACAATCTCTGCCAGACCATGTTAAAGCTAAGCTTCTGGATGCTCCACTGGAAAAGCAAAAATTATTTGGTTCCACTGCTCAAGAAGTCCTAAAAAAATTTGAGGAAAAGGCGAAATCTGTACAAACAGTTAAGGATTTTCTTCAAGTCCAACCACCAAGATTCAGCAGAAATTGGCCTTCCAAGAATTGGTCCTTTCCGGACACAGAAAGATTTCAGAGAGGCAGGAACAGGCGTGCCAGAGGTAGAGGGCAAGCTAGGGGCTCCTACAGAGGCCGTCAATGGCAGCCTCCAAACCAGACAGGTAGTGCAGGACCTACAACTGCTGCACAAGGACAGACTCAATGACTTTGCTTTGACTCCGCCAACCAGGGCTCAATTAGAAGCACCTTTAGGCGGAAAGCTTTCTTTATTCTCAAAAAATTGGCACAGCATTACAAGAGACAAATGGACACTGCAAATAATAGACAACGGATACAGGTTCCATTTTCACACATTGCCAAAAAGAAAAGGCATGCCAGGTCTGCCACCAAATCAAAGGGCAGAGGCTTTGAAACAATTCTCAAACTTACTACAAATGAAAGCTATAGAAAAAGTTCCTCTTTCAGAACAAGGCCAAGGATTTTATTCCAGACTATTCCTTGTTCCAAGAAAAGAAAATCAATGGAGACATTTTCTCTACTTGTCCGCACTGAATACTTATCTCATTGTGCCAAAATTCAAAATGCTGACTCTACAGCAACTCCTTCCCATGCTGGGCAAGGGGTCTTGGCTGGTGACTCTAGACCTCAAGGAGGCATACCTGCATGTCCCTATCAGACAAAGTTGCAGAAGACACCTCAGATTTCTTGCAGGGTCAGAGCATTATCAATTCTCAGCATTGCCCTTTGGCTTATCTACTGCGCCCAGAGTATTCACGAAATGCCTGGCATCAGTAATTGCACACTGGAGACTTCAGGGGATTCAAATATACCCATATCTGGACGACTGCCTTATACAAGCGGACAGCCAACAAACTTTGGTAAAGGACTTAAATTATGCCATCAACCTTCTGCAGGCCTTGGGATATACAGTCAACATGCACAAATCAAGACTTGTTCCATCCCAAAGAATAACCTTTCTGGGTGCGGATCTAGACACAACCACCCAAATGGCTTATCTCACAGAAGAAAAACAAAGACAACTACCGGATTACTTCAAGAATCTGACAAGACAAACTCAGCTGACTGCAAGGAAAATCCTGCAGGCCCTGGGTTACATGGCATCCTGTATTCTTTTGATCCCACAAGCAAGGCTGCATATGAGAAAACTACAGTGGTACCTAAGGAGTTTATGGACTCAGCACAGTCACAGTTTAGAAACTTTGATCCCACTCATTCCATGCCTTCAAAAGGAATTTCTGTGGTGGGCTCAGGCCAGACAGTCCAACAGGGGGTTGCCCTTCACAAAGCCAAAAACCACCCAAACTATTACAACGGACGCTTCAGACCTAGGTTGGGGAGCACACATGGAGGGCAGAGGTATTCAAGGACAGTGGTCACAAAAGGAGCTACGCATGCACATAAATCAAAAAGAAATGCTAGCAGTGATACATGCAATCGAGGCCTTCAAACTCTTTCTGCATCAAGGCCACCTACTAATAAGGACAGACAACACCACAGTTATGTGGTACATAAACAAGCAAGGAGGCACCCATTCCTACCCTCTTTGCAGACTGGCAATGAATCTATGGGATCTTTCCTTGAAACTCAATATACAGCCTCAAGCCCAGTTTGTGCCAGGGAAAGACAATATACTGGCGGACAGCTTAAGCAGAAATATCATGGATGCGCACTAATGGATGCTGCACCCAGACATCTTTCTACAGATAACACAATCATGGGGGAGGCCGGACATAGATCTATTTGCCTCCCCCCACAATCATCAACTGAAGAAATTCTGCTCAAGGACATACCACCCACAAGCGTGGAAAGTGGACGCTCTCTCTTTCAGCTGGAGAAATCTAACAGTGTATGCATTTCCACCTCTTCCATTAATGACCAAGGTGTTACGGAAGATCAGGACAGAGCAGCCAAAAGTGATTCTGATAGCTCCGGACTGGCCAAGACAGCACTGGTACCCACTGCTAAAGAGCATGTCACGTACGAAACCATGGCCTCTTCCTCTATGGCCACTTCTACTGACACAGCACAATTACAAAACTCTGCATTCCAACCTGAAAACCTTGCAACTAACAGCCTGGAAAATACCTTGACTCCTCCTCAGGATAAGCTATCCCAGAGAGTGAAGGAAATTATCATGGAAGCTCGCCTCCCTTCCACAAGAAAGGCATATTCAGCAAAATGGAAAAGATTTCTCATTTGGAACACCACAAAGGGCCTAGATGCGACAGTAATGAGCATGGCACATATCCTGGAATATTTGGCAGAAATGTTCCACAATGGTCTGTCTTATTCTTACATTAAAATTCATGCTTCAGCAATTTCAGCAGAGTACAATACTGATCCACCTGTCTTCTCTCATCCTCTCCTAAGACAGTTTATAAGAGGAATCAAAAACATCAAACCTCCAAGGAAACCACCTCTACCTGCTTGGGACCTTAACTTCGTGTTGGAAAAACTAACGCTGCCTCCTTTTGAACCAGCAGCATCTGCAGATCTACAGTACCTTTCATGGAAGACTGCCTTCCTTCTGGCCATAACCTCAGCAAGAAGAGTTTCGGAGTTGCAGGCCCTGATGGCAGTACAGCCATTCCTTATTTTTCATCAGGACAGAGTTTCATTGAGAACCAATCCTACATTTATGCCAAAGGTGGTATCCAGGGTTTCATTAAACCAAGCTATTCACTTGCCTACCTTCTTTCCAAATCCACAAAACAAAGGGGAGAAACTTCTGCACACCCTGGACATACACAGACAGTTGCGCTACTACTTGGGCAGAACTAAAAGTTACAGAAAAACTGACCAACTGTTGGTAGCATATGCTGCTGGTACACAAGGAAAAGCAATTTCCAAACAGACAGTTTCAAAATGGATAGGAAATTGCATTCGCTTTTGTTACTCCTTTCATGGAAAGACTGTACCAGCTAACATTAGACCTCATTCCACGAGAGCCACAGCCACCTCACAGCCTTCTTAAGAGGGGTGACTACCAAGGACATTTTAGAAGCTGCCACATGGAGCTCCTTGCATACATTTGCCAAGCATTACAATTTACCCTTATATTCCAGATCCAGAGCAGGCTTTGCTACGGCTGTCCTGCAGGGTATTTTAGCTACACCATCCTTTACTTAGTACCTCCACCCCCAGATTGGCTATGGTATTCTACCCATATGTGATGACTGCAGATGCATCCTTGAAGGACATAGTACAGTTTTGTACCTACCATAAATGTAGATGTCCGATAGGTATGCATCTGCAGTCCCTCCTTCCCCTCTGTGGTATTTCTTGGGTACTTCCCCTCTTATACCTAGCTGGGGGGATCTATTATAGTGTATTTGTTTTTTATATTACTGTGCATGTTTGGATTGTTAAATGCATCTCTCCAAATTTAGCCTTCCTTAGAGGGCACTTGGCATCTGGGGCAAGAAAAACTGAGGAAGATGGCATTGGCTGATGCTTTTGTACCCGACCCAGACTTTGGGCTGCCTGAGGCAGGACAACCCATATGTGATGACTGCAGATGCATACCTATCGGACATCTACATTTATGGTAGGTACAAAACTGTACTTTTCTATGGAACCTATATCTCTGTACGATATTCTTGTGTAATTTCTTTATGACATGCTATTGGAGCTTTTCTACCTGGGCCTCCACTGAAAATAGATGTGTGTCCAGTCGGACTTTCCCGGTTAACAAATGTAAAATAAAATAAATAAAATTACTCAAAGGGAGTGGTATACACGGCCAAGTGCCGATTTATGTGACAGTTGTTACAGAGGGAAAACTAAGAGAGCATTTAAGAACAGGATTTACCAGCACCAATATGACATACATAGACAGGATGAAAAAATCCACTTAGTAAACCTGTAAAAGCACATCCTAGGCATTATTTTAAATATTGCATTATTGAGCGGGGGTCCAAGTGATGATTATTTAGAGTACTAAGAACATAAATGGCAAATTAGATGTAATGCCACAGAACCACCAGGTTTAAATGAGAATGTTTCCCTAGACAGCCTGGTGTGGCTGAAGTCTGCTTATTATTTGTGATTATTTTTAGCGAGGTTAACGTCGTACAGGGGCCTAAGTAATCATTAGTACAACTGCAATAAAAGTATGCAATATGTTCTGTTTTATACCAGATGTATTTCTCTGTTATGGTTATGTGTTTGTCAGTTTTTCATTTCTTTATTTTTTCTCATTAATATTTTGATTTATAATGTGACTATATATATTTACACACACTTGTGAATTTCTGTATATGGACATGACTGTACTGTTTAGAATACAGGTTGGGGGTTTATTTATTATTTTTCAAAGTTAAAAGTAAACCGTGTAGGAATTGCTGTTCAAGTATTCATACTTTGTCAGTTATATTTTGTTAGCTAAACTTCGTTTAATTATTAAGGCTTTTAGAGGCTTAGTGTGTTTTGCACACTAATAGGTGCTTTAGAGTTTTTACTTACAATTTTTTTGTATAGCCCAATTACTTTTTATTTTTATGATTGAACTTAATGTGTGTGTTTTTTCCAAAAATTGTAAAGGGCTCTTTAAATTGCAGAGAAAACACACTAACCAGCTTCTTTCTTAACTTGACATGTAACTTGTTAGTTGTATTTAAAGAGTTGTATGCACAATGGCAATTTTTTCAGGTGAAGTCCATGTGATTTGGACGAAAGCGCTCATTGTTGTGGAATAAAAGAATCTTAAAAACTGAAATATCTGAATCTGTGCTGTGTTTCATACAGATACTTAAGAGACCTTCTACAGGAATTTTGGGCATTTAGAGACGACTACCTCTAGGAATGCTGGGAGGTATCAAAAAGTAGTGGAGGATAATCAGACAACCTGTGTGGAAGATTGTATAGGTTCATAGGTTCATAGGTTCATACTAGGCTATCTGCCCGAGGGCATTTACAAGCCTAGCCCATCGTTTTGTGGCTTAGGTCACCCCTTTAGTATGGGGAACTATACCCATTATTTTTCTGTGCCTCTGTCGAGCAGTGACACTGAGGTAATCCCTGGGGTATATCTGCGATCTCCCATCCATTGGTCAAGATTTCTCTTGAACAAGGCCAGCGAGGTGCTCTGCCTCACATGTACCGGGATTTTGTTCCACAGCATAGGGAGTCTTTGGGTGATGAATCTATCCCTATAAAATATGTGCTAATTAGCTCTTTGAGAAAAGCGTAGCTGATTCATGGAATAGACTACCAAATTGTATTAAAGCATATACTAGTTTAGATGTTTTTAAGAACAACTTGGACTCTTTATTATGGGAATGGTTGTTTTGGTTTATTGGCAGGCTAGAAGGGCGTTATTGCCCATGCCTGAAATATTTGTATGTATGCATAAACTTAAATTGTATTTCTTCGTGGACTGTCAGTCCTACAGTTCTTTTTCTAAGCTAAGTATTTGCTGTAATGTCTGTCCCAGACTTCTTTTGCCTTTATACTGAGTTGTCCCATTTCGTGATTCTTTCATATTCACATCAATTCTCTCTGGGCAGCTGCTGGCATCTGATCTACCCACTCACTAAAAGCTTGCTTATTTATTTATTTAGTTTGAGCGGTATGTTGAGAAGTGTCACTGTTTTTTCCACATATTCCCCTTTCTTTACCTCTTATCTCTATTCTGAAACTATTATAAGATCAGTTTCATGCTCCTATACTGAATTTGCATGTTCCATTGTAATGTAGCTTCTTTGCAATCTAGCCCAGCTGTGGTATTTCCCTTAGTAATGTGTACATTATTTGCATTCTTCGCCTGTATTCATAACATCGTGCAAACCGAACATATGCATGGATGTTTCCAAGTATTTCTCTTTCTTTGGATTGCAGTATAACAAACCAGTATTAACAAACTAATAACACTTAACCCCCATTATGATAATATTAACAACTATTAGCAAAAGGAACTACCATTATCTGACATACAATTAGTCCAGAAAGCCAAAATGACAGCGACCACACTGGCCCATGGCACTAGTCACCAGTCCATTGCCTTGCCCCAGACTACGTCTTTTGGCAGCAGATAGAGGATATAGTAGAACTAAGACTTAACATATTAAAATTAGACTGTATTCAGTCATTTGCAAGTTACCTATTTGGTTTATGAGGTTGAGCCTTTTTCTTGAAGACCTCACAGTTCCTCAGCCTCCTCCTGAATAATAATTATTTGCAGTAGATACCCTGAACAACTGTCTAACTCATTTCTTTCCTAGCCATTGGCCTGTACTCTCCATTACCAACTTCGAACAACTTTGCAACCATAGTTTGTATTTTATTGTTGGCTTACACTTTCCCATTGGATAGTAAACTGCAGACGGCCATGTCTTAATTTGAGAACTTCTCTTGGAGAAGCAAGAGCGCTTGACTGCAGTAGTAAATGCTTTCTAGGACCCTTCCAACATCGGTGTGATTTTAATAAGGGCTGCGTCACCATTAATGATAAGTGGTTTAACTTTTCATAATGGAAGGCTGAATATGTGTGCTGAGATTACATAAGGGTTGGATTCCCTGTAAATGCTGCTACAGTTTTCATTTTTAACTTTACCATAGTGCTGACTTAATACTGCTGTACCAGTCTCCAACCAGAATAAGTGTAACAGATGGGCAATTTGCTCACTTAGGTATATAAAGTGTGCTGCTAGTGATCGTTGGAACCAAGTATTTAAGCCTAGCTCCCACATATCGAACTAAGCAGTATTGCTGTGTTCCACTCTTCCCCCAAAGACCTTTAAAGGTAGTGTGGAATGCGCCCTTCTACCACAGAGTTGGCAGATATGATATATGGAATACCTGGAGGTAAGCTAGATTTATTTTAAAATCCTAGGCAATATCAGGAGTTGCTTTAATGCTGTTTCAGAATCTGTCACTAACAGTTCTGCCCCTCATGAATTTTTGGGTGCTGGACAGGATTCTGCAATAGGCTTTATACTTCAGACACCCTTGCATTTTATTAATTCTTATTCATATGTGATGCCCCACCACAGTCCCAGTAATCAAGGAGCCTCAATCCTCACCACTAGCACCAGTGGAGAACATACATTTTGAGGATGACAAGTACACACACACAGTATTTCCAGATGCAGCTCTCTGCATCAAGAGCAATTTTCCTTAAGAGCACATAGATACATTTGGTATTTCTTTTGGGAAACCTACCCTGCTGAAATTCTCTAACAAAGCATTTGCCACCTTTTCTGCCTCAATGGAGGACAGAGCCACCGCCTCAGGGTATCCGGTAGCATAATCTACTACCACTAGGATATACTTTTTCCCTGTGGAACTTGGGGTACTCAGAGGCCCCAAAATATCCATAGCTACCCTCTGAAATGGCTCCTCAGTCACAGGCAAAATAATCAAAAGAGCCTTGACCTTGTCTCATGCCTTGCCTACTTTTTGGCACTGCTCACAGGTCCTGCAGTACCCTGTTACATCCCTGGAAATCCCAGGCCAGTAAAAGTTCTGCATAATATGTCTCTTTGTACGCGTTATGCCTATATGACCTGTAAAGGGAATGTCATGGGCTATGGCTAGAAGTGCCAGATATTAGGCTCTGGGCCCTACCAACTGCTGTATTCTCTCGCCCTCTAGTCCTCCCTCAGGGGGCCCTCTCTCTCTCTACAGTAACCCTTTGTCCCAGTATACAGATTCCCCCTTTCCTTGAGAATCAGGTACATCACTAGCTATCTCCCTCAAGCCTTGTAATGTAGGGTCTGAAAGCTGAGCCTGTCTGAACTTTCTCTTTGTAATCCTTCCCAGCTCCCCTTCCACAGGAAGACTGGTATTCTCTGACAGCCATGCCTCGCTGTCAGCCTGGGTACTGATATTCACCTCTACTCTTGCAGTCACTCTGTCCAAGGGAACATCGGTATCCAGAAGCAGCTGTGAGTCACCTTCAGTCTCACTGCTACAGGGTAGCTCCCTCCCTGAAGTAGCTAACTCACCAGTCCTGGCTTCAATTGTGCGGTCTGTCTGGGCCTCCCCCCCCAGGCTACCAGACCCACATGCTTGTCTCCAAGCCTGACTGTGTGTAACTACATGCACACAAGGTACTGCATTATCAACATTATTCCCTTTCAGGACATCTGCAGAAATATCCTCAAACACACCTACTTGCTTGCTTCCTTTTCCACCCTCCCAGTCAAGGTGAACCCTAGCCAAAGGTATTTTGAATGGGGTCCCTCCTAAAGCTCTGACTGCAGTAGACTGTCCAGGCAAGTAGTGCTCCTCTTTAACCATTGCATGCTTCACAATGTTTAGGTCAGAGGCTGTGTGTCTCTCTTACCAGTGGCCTGTTTCCTATCTAAGATGGAATATAAGCTGTTGTGGTAGTTTGGTACCCTTGTTGTTTCCAGACAACTTGCTGCTGTCATTCTGTCATTCCAACTTACTGGCTCTCCCACCATTTGTTCCCCACCATGCCTCCGTGGACATCTATATGCTACATGGCCCCAATGGTTACATTTAAAACATTTAACCTTTGATCCTGGCCGTGTACCTGAACTAGTGGCTTCCCCTGCTGCTGGCGGACTCTGTTGCGGCAGTTTAGGCTGCCCACCATGAGTTCCCTTAGACCCATGTGCAGCACTGGGTATCCCTTTCCTATGTTTACTAGGTATAGGTCTCCCTTTTTCCCCCCAACTCATCTGCTGTGTTGCATTCTCTGTCCGCTAACCAGGTTCTCATGTCGTCAGGTAAAGTGCTAAGGGCTTATTCCCTCACCAAAAGTCTGCCAGCCCTTCAAAAGTGGTGACCTGACACCCACTCACCCATCTATGAAAATGCTCAACTCAGCAACATATTCACACGCACTTTCATTTGCCTTGCGTCTATGCTCATGAAACTTTTTTCTATAAGCTTCAGGTGTTAACTTAAAACACTGTAACAAATGATTTTTAACTGTATTATAATTTAAGTAATCAGTATCAGACAATTTATAACTCATTCACTCCAATGGAGCTCAGGAAGTTTGCTCTGTAACTTCCAATAGGCAGTGACCAAAACTTTTCACATAATCAGAGTATGTCCTCACATTCAAACAAATGTTCATCTCTCTGGAACCATAAGGATTATTAAAGAAGTATAAATGGCAAGCTCTTCTCTTAAGTACAAACTATTTTTATAGTGGTAGTATTCTTTAGGTTTTAGGTCTTAAACTGAATTTTATAAGTCACAGTAAATGCAGTAAGTATTACATTTGTAATATTTTGTAAACAACTTACAGCATCTCAGCAACCACTCTAGCTCATGCACATACTGTCAGCAGCATTTTACTCATCTAGCTGAGAGCTTTCATATGAGGCTAAGGAGTTCTGTCTGTGTTACTTGGTTGTTTAGATATGTAGAAAAATGTGAAAATTCTATCAATATAAATTAATGTCATAAGAACAACAGTTAATATATCTTTACCTGCGCTATACAGAGGTCAAATATTAATGCAGGTTAGTTTGCCATTGTATAAGCTGTAAGATAAAATGTTTTAAAACTTTGTACATAGCAGAATTTTGGAATTCTTGATCCAAATATGAACAAGCAAGATTTGACGCCTAGAGGTGGTAGTAGGAGTTAACTGCAGATGCACCTGGAGGCGTCACTCTGATGTAATGAGTTGACTCAGCAACATATTCTCACACACTTTCATCTGCCTTGCGTCTACGCTCATGAAACTTTTTTCTATAAGCTTCAGGTGTCAACTTAAAACACTGTAACAAACAATTTTTAACTGTATTATAATTTAAGCAATCCGTATCAGACACTTTAGAAATGGCAGTTACCTCTTTACCATGGAGTAAGGGGGTCAAGAACCATACCCAGAGCCCTTGGTCAACATTATACTGTTTACATACCCTTTCAAACATATGAATAAAACTACCAAAATTATCACCTTCTGTAAATTGTGGAAGAAAGTTGCTGACCTGTGTTGCTTCTGGGGTTCGGTTACTCTCTTCCCATTTACCTCTATGACCCTAGCGAAGAGTTAGCATCTCCTTTTTATGTTGCCTCTGCCTCTCCTTTTCCTCAGCTTCCAGATGTCTTAGTCCCTCTGCTGATTCTATTTCCAAATGTTTGGCCTCCAGTTCAAGTCTCTTTAACTCCAGATGAATTTTTAACTCCTCTGTGGAAAGGTTGAACTGTCCATTTTCTGAAAGTTGTACATCCCCAAGGCCAGTCTGGTTGACTTTCCTGGTTGCTGGTCTGTGATGCAGGTGTGACTAAGGTTGCAATCATCTCTGCTTTAGTCAGGTTAGCATACTGCAGTCCTTTGGCTTGGCACATCTCAGCCAGCTGGCTGCTTGTCAGCTTGCCATACTCCTCTGCAGACATCCTTGCCTGCTCTCCCTAACTAAGCTAACAAAAAAAGTAAAACTATTGTGATATGAAATTCTGAATGTCCACTGTGTGGCTGCTTGAGAGTACAAGCACCTTCTTTAGTGACCACTGTTTACAGGCTACAGGAATTCAATATCCACACCACTGAATCCCAATATGTGGATATCCCACCACTGCCAGCCAATCTATGTGACACACCATCACTAGCCCAGTAATTGAGGAGCCTCAATTCTCACCACTAGCATCAGTGGGGGACGTACATTGGGAGGATGATAAGTGCACGCACACTATTTCCAGATGTAGCTGTCTGCATCAAGTGCAATTTCCCTTAAGAGCACACAGAGACCACAGTCAGTCCGGGGCTGGTTTCTCCCTCTTTCTCCAGATTCCCAATAAGACTCCCCACTGGCACAGCTATAGAGTTGACCTCTCAGCTGAGTAGCCAAGCCAAGACCTCCAGCACCCTTTCTGTCTAACCAGTGCTGTGTGTCCCTGCCCAGGTAGCACACACACACACACACCTGGGAAAGGCTGGCACAGGTTTATTAGCTATGCCTCCTTCTGCCCAGACTATAAGGTAGGTATTACTGTCACCAGCCAGTTCCTTATCAGCTACTTTAAGGCCCTTAACAAAGGATGTCCAGTGTTACTGTGTAATGTTGTTATCAATACAATTGGTAGTTTGACAAAGAGCAAGGCTGTTAGGAGTGGCCTACACAGTATCACCAAATTAAATATGCAAGTACTCTCAGAACTTAAACATGTCTCTCAAAGATCAGCCACGATGAAAGGTTTAAATATATTTAATAATAAAAGAACAAAAAAATACTCCGTATATTATGTACAGTGATATCAGAGTTCAAAATCACAGGAAATATTTAAAACAACATTGCAGGACAGTCTCAAATAAAGTAAAACATCTACATTAAGCTTTGCGATATTCCTGACTATATCCAAGAGAATTACTATACCCTAGTACACTTACTTAATTAGAGCAGCAAGGCAGATGTGATGAGTGGATCTTGATGTTTTCAGGTCAAACACAAAATACAGAATGCAGAGTCTGTCTCAGAGAGTTCTTAAATTAATATCTCAAATATTACTGCTGGGATAACTTGCAGAATGACATAATTTCTTGTCACCTGACTATCCCAGGTAAACCCCCCCACCGATGCAGCTGGTAGCATTTAGCATCTACCTGTGACTATACATAGACAAGGGCTTTTCTTATATCTAAGGCATGTCCTGGAAGTCATAAAACAATAAAACACTTCCAAGACAATACAGAAAACTTCTCAACACAGACATTGTGTCTCTTGCTACACTAAAACTGAAAGATAACATATTTTTCTTGCGTGACCATAAAGTAATTTAATTTCAGCTATTATTTTGAAGTTAATCTCCTGTATTACAGGTTCCATTGTTAAAATATGTACATCTAAACAGTTAAAATAGTGCAGGCACATTTCTGTTCTGTTCCAGCAGGACATACTTTGGTTACAATTTTGCTCAGTACTTTACAAAATATCTCTTCAGCATGTGTGTACAAACCATCTTGTATGACTTACAGTTCTAATACATTTATAACACAAGCATATGAATCATGCCGATATTCACAAATGACATAAAAGTATCTACACAATTCCAGATAGGTGGATTGACAGTATCTCCCTTTGTTGCACCATTTGCCAGTGTAACTTGCTGCTGTTTTTTTCTGTGTTTCAAAGTGCTGTCTATGAGGCTGCATAATTGAGCAAAGTAAGGCCTTGCTGTCTTGCTTAACTGTGATACAAAGTTTTTTTTTTGCTTTTATTTAAATATTCACTCTGTTTTCCTCACCTGTTATTGCTTCTGTCTCTGAGTTTCTTTATGCACAAGCAAACTGATTACCGCTGACACAGTAGATGGGCCCACTTCACTCAACCCCACCCCCATTTCCTAGCTACCTCACCTACCTCTACATATATACCCTTCTTTCTATACCTACAAATCTCCTCTTAGCCTCACGTACTTAAAGATGTCTAGGTACTTTTCTAAGTATACCAACACTGAGAAAGAAAATGTATGGTCTTTCTGTTACTCTGTAACTGTCAGTGCCCACAAAATAAACATTTACTCCCGTCTACTAAGTTACACTTAATATTGCACAGAGAGAGAGAGAGGGAGAAAGACTTCTCAAGTCATATCTCCAGATAAAGCTGTAGTGCAACAATATATACCCCAAAATTAAGGGAAGATGCCTGTTGCAAATACTCCAGTTAAATTCGGTAGGTTTGGAAGACCATCTACAGTCATTCCCCTGCAGAATGGATGACCTTCCACAGACCCATAAGTCTGACCAGCCTCATATGTAAATCCATGGACAGACTTATCACGTAATCAAGTACTCAGGATATGTGGAACTGCCAAATGCTGGACCCATCTCAGTTTGGATTTGTCAAGGGCAGGTCATGCTTACTCAACCTGGTGAATGTTTTGGAAAAGGTCACCAAAGCAATGGATGAAGGCAATATGGTATATATTGCATACCTTGACTTGGCCAAAGCTTTTGAAACACTTCCTCACTCAGGCATAGTAGAAAAAAACTAAATAAACAGGGAATGAACGCCAGTGTCACCCACTGTATTGCCAGCTGGCTCACAGATAAAATGCAGATAATCAAAATAGGGGAAGTCACCTCCATAAAGAAATCGGACACTAGTGGAGTCCCCCAGGGGTTCTGTGTTGGAACCTGTCCTGTCTGGCATGTACTTTTCTGAAGTAAAAGCCAATACCAAAGGGCTCTGGTTGACTACATTTGCAGATGACTTGCAAGCTAGAAGCAGTCCTAGTATCCCCAAATGACTTTGCCATCCTGCAAGAAGGTTTATCTCAAATAAATGACTGTTGCCAAAATCATGGACTGAAACTAATAAAAAAAATGCATTATTGTAGCCTTTTGGAAATCATCTACCCAGGGAATTACCACATTGAAAATATGCCCCTAAGAGTTGACCCAGTTGTTTGGGATTTGGAGATTTTTGTGGTCAGTGACCTAGCTTTTAACCAACTTGTCTGTTATTGTAAAATTCATTCTATATTGCACAGCTTATAAACAATGGGACTGTATCTAGATTTATTGGTGTCATTGTCCCCCTTTTACTCAGCCCTCAGTAGGCCAGTCATTGAATATAATCCCCAATTTGGCATGTAGCTGTCCAGACGCATGCAGCAACTGGAATGCTCAAAGAGATATCTTACTAGAATGATACAAGGCCTAAACATGTGTTGTACATAGACCAACTCAATGCCATGTCACTGTACTCTGTATCCTACAGACTGTTAAAAGGCGTGACCTGTGTGTGGCATGCAAGGCATCCTCCGGCCCATTACTGATGAATTTACTGTACATCAGTAAGTCAATTGACATAAGGAATACTCTGTAAAGGGATCTAAACCTGTTCTGCAACATCAACATAACAGTTTGGAGGGACACTGCTGTGGAACAGACTTCCATCCATATAAAACAAAGCAACTCTGTCCACATTTAAGCATAACGTAGCTCTGTGGATGGGAAACAGAAAATTTACCCCAGGACTGCCTCCTGTACTACTAATGGACAGAGGCAGCTTCTAAATACTTTATTCCATGCATGGGTCCCCTCAGCTTATCTGTGGTATGATCCCAGTTTTCATTAGGGATAATATACAATTATTGACCATGGGGATGGGTAAGCCCAATCTATAACCAAATGGGATAGGTTATTTCATGCACAAAAAAGGGAAATTGTCTAGTCTTAAAATGGCCCACAAGGACAGCTAGCCTAATACTTGCCTATGAATCTATTGAAGAAACCAAATAAATTTATTGACCGTTTGAGACTTACTGGTACTAAGGACTGAAAAGTATTAAATGTCTTTTGAATATGTATTATTTTGTTGCAGATATCCCATGGCATGCTTAGTATACAAAAAGAAGCAATCAGTCCAAAGGGTAAAGAGGTCACACACACAACCGTTCAGTAAAAACTGTAAGAAAAACCCAGCCAAGCTAGAGTTTCTACTGGGTGATGCCTTCAACCTCCTGTAATGGACACCTGTTGAATATATGCATATAACCCCTTAATGACATCACATACTTCAGCTGCATGGCTTCTGAATGTGTCTGACTTTATTTTTAAGTCTTTATGGTTACATTCAGGCCAGTAAATACAAACTCCACTAGCTAAGACCCTGTGTTTCACAAGCATAGCCAAACTAAATAATTATGCTGTGCTGATGAGGTCAGTAAAAATGCAGAAACATGCATGTTTACAGCTTGTGGGGTTTGGCTTTATTGGTCTGACTGTAACCATAAAGACTTAAAAAAATGAAAAATAGTCATGGACATTCAGAACCCATGTAGCTGAAGCACTTGATACCCTTAAGGGACATTTTCATATATCCCATGGGCCTCTATTATAGGAGGTTTAGTGTGTCAGAGTGAAAACTCTAGTATAGTTGGGTTTTTCTTGCAGTTGGCACACAGTTTAAGTGCTCAGTTTATTGCTTATGCTGTCCAGTAGAATGTTATAGATGTTTGTCTTCATTTACTCACACTCTCTCTGCACGTATGTATATATATATACACACACACACACACACACAGTTGACTGAAAAATACACTAACTAGAGCTCTCCCACTGTAAAAACTGTGAAAGTGTTTAAAAAGCCAGTAAAGGCTATGCGTTTGGGAGAAAGTCAGCTATTCGCTAGGAGATACACTGTTCAAATGTCAAAGAAAGAAAGTCAGCAAAAAAAAACAAAGATTAACTGAGATTGAGGAATCAAATTAGGAAAGTTTTCAGAAAAAGGTGGAGCAAGGATACAACCTGAGGTTTTCTGCAGCACCAAAAAAGTTGGAGGATGTTGGCTGTATTAACTTTGTGAAGGCACATATAAATAACTGGACTGGTGCTCCATTGCAGGATTTCTTAATTGAGAGGGCACAATGCACTTATGCTCTTAATTTAATCTCCAGAAAAAAGAAAAAAAAAACTGAAACCTGTATTGGTTAAAATGCATTCATGCCAGCAGAAGGAAATGCTTCTGGCAAAAATATGGCAAAAAGGAAAGATGTTGAACATTGGTGATGCTAGAGTATTTGCAGAAAAAGAAGGTTACGTTTATTCCAGCCATTAAGAGTTGTCATGAGGCTGGAGGAGATTCTTACTGTTACACCCATCCGTCTTTAGAATATTTTTTCCAGGTGGGTACAAAACATATATATAGGCAGATATGGCTTTGGAGGAGGTTTAAAAAAAATGGTCAACAGACTTCCAGTCAGCAAAGTGAAGTGGACTTTTTTTTTTTATCTATACTAGTAAGAATGCCCCACAAGACACTGTTCAGTGGTACTTTCTCTAAGTCCAAAGGGTAATGATTGAGCAGTAGAGAAGCCCAGGAGCAGACTACAGTTATTAGGGGAAGCTTGGATTCGAGCCAGTTGCTGATATTACGAGATGATGACTAACAGGTGACTTTATTGAACGGTGGCAGAAATGTAAAATACTAGTTCTACTGTGAGATGCTCAAAGTAATGGGAAATCTGAAAAAGATGGGTCATGTTTTGTGCCAGTTAGGAGCAACTGGGATTTGAACCACAAGCTGATATGGTGAGAGGGTGAGGACTGTGCAGAGTACTAAGTGCCAACTTCACTATTTGTTGATTATTTTAAAATGTGCAGAGAGCTAAATCATGAGAATTTCCGGTTGTTTGACCTTAACATAATTTGAATGGAGAGAAAAGAATAAATGCGAGTACAATAATTGTATGTATTTGTGTTAAATTGTTTAACATTGTTGTAAACTGCAATATAGTAGTAGAAAATATGCATTGAGGGGTAAAATCATAAGCACAGTAATGAACAGTGTGTACGAAGGTGTAACTTTTTGAGTGGTAGCTGACTTGATTATTAACTGTAAGCCAGTTAAAAAAAACAACAGCGCTATCTCTTACATTGTTACATTACAGCATGACACAGAAAACTTGGAATATAAATGATAAAGTTAAACAATGTTGAGATCTGAAGCTGTTGGGGATGGGGTGGCTGTACTCTGAGGATCTGTTGAGTTCATTAAAGTTAATACCAGTTTCCTTTTTTTTCCAAGCAACCCTTTATTAATGTCAGTCAAGTAAAACAAAAAAAATCAAGAAAGAACCTAACAATAATTAATAAAGTAATTCTCACAATTGAGCAATGAAACAGTAACTTAACTGATAAAGGAATGTAACAAGGTAAACCCGGGCACCAAGGCCAACCAAATAATGAGAGACTTGGACCTTTGTAACTGAACTGTTATTTGTAGTATAATTGGACTACCTGAGCCATTTAGCCATGACATAATGTTATCAAGTGTCAAGGCCAGCTCCAGTGATCAAATTTCAGTCACCAGCCTAGTAATCTCTGTAAGCTGTGAAGACTGTGTTTTTCCAACACCTGTTACAGACCTTCTTAGCTGCTAGCAGAGATGTACCTGACTCAACTGGTCCCACAAACTAGCAACCCCCAGCTCTTCAAGTGAAGTAAAAAAAAAAAAAAACTTCTCCTACTGACACACCAGCCAAGTGGCCAGGATACATGTACACTGCTTCCGTCCTGCGCCAGCTCTTCAATGGAAAAGCAAAACAAAAAAAAGTCTGTGAGCAGGTACCTGGAGCTCCTGAAATGCTGGAGCCACTCGGGTCCTGTTTCTGCACCCTGCTCTTGACCGTCTTTCCTCACATTTTAGTGAAAAAAAAAACTTTATTTCTTTTAAAATGTAACCAACCACTTGCTACAAATGTAGCAAAAAAGTTATGTAGTTTATACCCACAGAGAGCGTTATAGCAGCCAGGTTTCATTAAAAAAAATCTTTTAAACTCTTAGCAAACTGCTTGCTACAATGTAGCTGCTAGCTGTCAGTATAAGAATGCATAACAAGTGCTGTTGGCTAATCCCTACAAAGCCCTATCGTATATAGTGATTTAATGACAACTGGGGTGTGTTGGAAAAGAGAAAAACGAGCGCAAATGTTGAAGATCCCTATTAAATCCCTCGAAAGTAGGCCAGTCACATAGATTGGGAAGCCATTTTAAGGGCAATAAAAGCAAGTCTTTAGAGAGTTGTAGTTTAAAAAAGTGTTGGTGGGATAAATGTAGAAAAAATAGTGTTGAAACTGAATGTTAATCTCCCCAGTTGTTTTAGCTTGCGACTATACTAAGGATAAAGCCACAAAACTATTTTGCATTCACAAGGCTAATCAGTGAATTTTCTCAACCAGGTAGTTTTTAAATTAAAAGTTAACTGAATGTAGGCAGAATGTTTTTTTTTTTTTCTACACTTAGAAGGGGAAAATGCAGTGCAATTAAAGAAGTAGTAATGTATTTATTTGCAAGTCCTTTTAAAAGACATTTCAGTTTGACTGCCCCCGCTTTTAGGGTAGGTGCCAGTGCAAGTTGCCACCATGATGATGCTGATGAGTCCATATTTTTGTTTTCATTTGTATATAGTTATTTTATTCTGTTTCTTAAAGGGATTTGGAGAGGTGTGTAGTGAATTGAACCTTTTGGAAAAGTGTGACAAGAGCTCAAATAAATGTGTGAAATTGTAACTATATAAAAGTAATGTTAGTTGGGTGTTCCAAGTTATACATAGGTAGGAACAATGTTATGCCTGTCCTGTTTCACTGTCGCAGTAATAACGTCTTGGGATTTCCTGCTGTGAAAGCCCTTGGCTGGCTGGAATACAAGAGATATGTTCCTGTTCCTTTGACCCAGTCAACTCCCATCCCTCTAACTTCAGGATGTCTGGGTATAAGGGTCATCAGCCAGCACCATATTCTGTGTTCTTTCTTGCTGTCAGAACCTGATGCAATCTTCAGTGAGTACTTTGGTCATTCCAAAGCTAGAGATAGAGCACCTAAAGCTAAACACCCCATTGAGAATACCTTTTTTTCATACGTCATTGTATCATTGTTAGTGGTCTGTGGGTAAGACTAATGTTTGCTTAGGGTGTGGAGAAACAAATTCCCTTAAATGGGACTTCCACTGTGTGTGTTTGTGCTCCATGCCCAGGCAGAACAATGTGCCCAGTTGTCCCCAGTGTGTTCACTTAAGTTCTAGGACCGTAGTGCATAGGGCAGAATTGCTTGAAAAGTCTTTTGGAGATAAAAAGAGTGTTGAATACCCATTCTTGTTATACTGTCTGAAAGTCATGCTAAGTTGGACTTTTCTCACAAAAAGAAAAGAAAGCATCCGAAGAGAGGTTTCCAGATGACAGCCTATCAGCGTCTGATAGTCCACTCAGGCTTGCTGTTATCAAAGGGGGAGAGAAGTAGTTCCCTGGCAACAGTGCATGCAGCTGTGGTCTCTGGTGAAACCTTTCTGGAGTGCACAATCCCACTGGCCCCCTCAACATCTACGCAAGCCAAAGGACTTATAGTGTCATATGGGCTTCTGCCTCCCATACCAGACCATCAGAAGGAGATGGCAGAACATCCTATACCAGAGAGGAATCCTTAGCAGACAGTTCACCGGCCACTCCTGGGCCGAGGACAACTGGCATCCAACCCTAGACCAGACACAAGGGAATAAAGAAGGCTACCCCAGGCCTAGGTCTTCTGGGTCACAGCCACTTAAGGCCTACCTGCAGGACCTGGTCAGGTTAGCTGAAGACCTTATGGTTTTATGATTTCTAGGCAGCTGAGCTCTGGCAGGACCCCTGCCCCAGAAACCTCTGCCAAAAGGAAAAGGGAGCTTTCTATCCAGGAATCTTCAAATTCCTATCACTTTGATGAGGATGATTTGGCTTATGTAATTCAGATTTCCTCTGGGTCATATGCCACCTATAAGTCAGATGAAAACCTTGCCTCATCTTCACAATCTGAGAACTTTTCTTTTGGAGAGACCCTCCATAAGATGAGAGAGTCCTTCATTTGGGAGGCTTAGAATTACCCAAGTCTAAGAAAACAGTAAAAAAAAAATCTTAGGCTTCCTAAGCACAAACCACTGGCTATTCCTCCAGTTCCAGAAGTTGTGGATGATTTCATCCAAGGCACTACCCTACAGACGGACTCCCAGACCCCTCTTTCTAAGAAATATGTACATTTTGTAGAGGGTTCTGGACTCTCCTCAGCACTTTTTTTTTAAGAACCCTGTGGCAGATCCTGCGGTGGTTTCTTCAAAACTTAAGGGAGCCAAAGGCATCACCTCTAGGGAACCCCTTGACTAATGACAAAGAAGGTAGGACCATAGATTTGGGAAGGAAGTGTATCCATCAGCTACCCTAGCCATGAACATTTTAGACTATCATTTCCATATGACCAGATTCCAGAAATCTCTAGTGGACCAGATGAAACATAACGTGGAAGGAATAGAAGACTGGGCTGTCCAGAAAGAATTGTTAGAACTCTGTAACACTTGCTCTCAGGTTGCAAAATATTCTCTATATTGTGTCTTTGATACTTTGGAAGCTTCAAGCAGGGCAGCTGCATCTGGGTCTGTTATCAGGAGACAAATCTAATCTGGGAATTTTGAGGCAATGTTACAACTGTCTCATGTACACGGACAACCCTCTCTTCCTCCAAACAGGTTCAAATATATGTGAGAGATGCAACTATTTAGCCAAACTGTAGGCTGAGCTCTCTCATCTCAAAACTGGTGTAACCAGTCAGGAGGAGAAGGTAACCTCACACAACACAATTCCAGTATCACATAGTCCCACCACATCAGCGAACCAAACACATAAATACACAAAAACATACTCAGAGGCTCTAAATAAAAATCTACCTAAGCAACAGAGACCTCCAAAGCAGACATCCAAGCAAACGCTACCTCAAAACAAAACACACACAACACATAACCCACAAAGTCAGTGTGCCAAGCAGCCACAGCCCTTAAGGCTGAATAACACACCTGATACTCTTGTTATACGTGACTCTATTGTCAGACACACTGACGTCCCGCTCCCCAGGCTGAATAAAGAGAAGGTCATGGTGAGCTGCCTGTCGGGTGCTAGGATCCGACACATAACACAAGCACTCAGGTCACGCCAAAGCAAATACAAATATGACTCAGTCATTGTACATGCTGGTGTGAATGACCTGAGACGTACCTCCCTGGACTACATGAAAAGAGACATAGAGGAGCTCTCTGATCATGTAGCCCAGGCTGGTATGACCCTGACCTTGAGCAGCATCTTACCCTCACATAGAATGATGCCACAGTACAAAGACAAAATGATCGATTTTAACAATTGGCTAAAATTTTGGTGTCATTCAAAGGGGATCCAGTGTCTGTCAGCCTGGGATGACATGCTAGACCAGCCACATTGCTTTGCTAGGGACGGCTTGCACCTGTCACCACTGGGCTTTCGGATATTGGCAAAGGCTCTTGCCACCCCCATAGTGCCTTTTTTAGGCAAGGCTCAAAAGTCAAACCCACCCCCATAGACAGCACAAGGAACAAGAAACTAAGGGTAATGCTGCTAAACGCCAGAAGTCTTAACCTCAAGATGCATGCACTCGAAGCTCTCCTCAGTGTGGAGAACATCGATATCTGTGCAGTGACAGAAACCTGGTTCAAGGCTCCAGAGAGCACCCCAGCACCACCAGGCTATACCTCGTATCATGCTTTTCGGCCCCAAAACCCGGACCGAACCACAAAAGGAGGGGGAGTTTCCATATTTATCAAGGATATCCACACCTCCAGGTTAGTGGCATTGCACGAAGTATCGGAGACCATCCATGTGCAACTAACAGTGGGCAAGACTGCTTTTCAGTTTATAACATCCTACAGACCACCCTCTCAAAGTCAGGAATCCCATTCGGCCTTCCTGAAAACCTTGGAGAACATGAAGATCTCTCCGAACACCATTATATTGGGCGACTTCAACTACCCAAACATTGACTGGGAGCACTACTCAGGCCCCAGCACCTTAGCCCAAAGATTCCTGGAAATTATAAACTCAAATGCTATGGAACAACTAGTCACAACTCCCACAAGAGGGGACAACATACTAGACCTGATCATTACCAACATGGGGAGTCTATGCTCCACACCAGAAGTATATCCCTCATTGGTAAGATCAGACCATAAATTAATTTCACTGGATGTCCACATCCCGACCCCACCCCCCAGCCCAGAAAATCACAGTGAAAAACTTCTCAAAAGCGAACTTCTCACTTCTCAAAACCGAAGTGGAATCCTTCAAGGCCCCAGGGCCAGTGGAAACTACAGCCCAAACTGCAGAATCCTATATAAATGCATTCTACGGACATCTCCAGGAATGCATGGATCATGCTATCCCAAACAAAACCAAGACCCAGTCATCCAAAGGGAGGCGTCCAGTCTGGTGGACCCCTGCCATAAATAAATTGTACAACAGAAGGAGGAAGCTACTACATGATAGAGCAAAATCCCTAATAGGGAAGGCATCTCTGATCAGTACTAGCAAAAAATTACGATCCCTCATAAAATCCGCCAAGGCCAGCTTCGAGAGAAAAATTGCACAGGACACCAAAGACAATTGTAAGGCTTTTTTCAGTTATGTTAGAAACCTGGGATGCAACTCCCAGACTTGTTCTGAGTTGATTCTAAATGACAAAAAATACACTGAACCCACAGACATCGCCAATATCCTGGCAGACAGGTTCAGTGCAAACTTCTCCACCCCCTCCCCCCCCAAAAGAGCAAGTATCGATCCTGGCAGAGGGCTGCCTCCCAAACATCTCAGATGCTCAGGTGAAGGCTGCCCTCTCCAAAGCAAAAAACACTGCTTCCATGGGACCAGATGGCGTCCCAGGTTGCGTCCTACATGAACTACAAGAGGAACTAATCCCTCAAATAAAACAGCTATACAATCTCAGCCTCACTACAGGATATGTGCCCACAGAATGGCGTACAGCAACAGTGGTCCCACTCCACAAAGGTGGAGCCTCTACGGACCCTGGAAACTATCGCCCCATAAGCCTGACTAGCTTAGTCTGCAAGGCTATGGAGAGGATCATCATGGAGCTCATAAACAAAGACATTGGGGACCTACAGACACTAGATCCTACCCAGTTCGGCTTTGTCAAGGGCAGATCCTGCCTTTTGAACCTGGTTGACTTCTTTGAAACAGTCACCAAAGCCATAGATGAAGGGAAGGTAGTCCACACAGCCTATCTGGACCTTGCAAAGGCATTTGACACAATACCCCACTCGGGCATCATAGATAAGCTATCCAGCTTAAATATAAACCCCTATGTCAGAAGATGGGTCGCAAACTGGCTCAAAGACAGAACCCACAGAGTGAGAGTTGCTGGAGCCATGTCAGACTCGAAACTGGTCACAAGTGGCGTCCCACAGAGTTCTGTCCTGGGACCACTCTTGTTCGGTATATACTTTTCCGAGGTACAGGCAAACGTGGGAGGACTATGGCTGACCAAGTTCGCAGACGACTGCAAACTGGGCGCCATAATCAACTCTCCAGCTGACACAAACATCCTTCAAAAAGGTCTCACAGAGACAGATAACTGGTGCCAGCGCCATGGTTTAAAGCTAAATGTCAAAAAATGTATGGTCATACCCTTTGGCAAAAACAATGTGCCCACAAATTACCACATAGGCGGAAACCCATTAAGTACAGAGAAGGTTATTAGGGACCCAAGTTGATAGCAATCTCTCCTTTGAAAACCACATTGCCAAAGTGGTTAGAAAGACCTTCTACATAGCCCACCTCATCACGAAGGGTGTCGCATCTAGATCAAGAGAGGCAATCGTGCCCCTTTATTCATCCCTCATCAGGCCCATCATAGAATACAATGCCCCTTTTGGGATGTACCTTACCCGACACCTGCAGCAATTAGAAAGACCCCAAAAGTATCTCACCAAGAGGATCAAGGGTCTCAAACAGATGCCATATGCTGCTCGGTTAAAAAAACTCCAGCTCTACTCAGTTGCATACCGCCTACTTTGAGGCGATCTATGCGTGACATACAAAGCTATGTCAAATCCAGAATTAATGGACATGCTCCACCTCAGTAAATCTAAATCCCTTAGAGCCACACGCTCGAGGGACTTGAACCTCAGCACAGAAATAAATAGAACTTGCTGGAGGGACAGGCTCATAACCCAGAGGCTCCCTTCGCTCTGGAATAGAATTCCAGTTCATGTGAGGCAGAGCACCTCACTGAATCTCTTCAAGAAGAATCTCGATAAGTGGATGGGGGATCGTAGGTTTGTCCCAGGGATTACTCCCGTGTCACTATTAGACAGAGGCACAGTAAACTAAACCTGAAAAAGGGCACAGTATACTCAAATCAAGGGGTGGCGTAAGCCATACAGAATCGGGCTAGGCTTATAATTGCCCCAGGGCAGATAGCCTAGTATGAACCTATGAACCTATAAGAGAGCACTTTCTTCCTGGTCATGTTAAATCAGAAATCCTTGATACTCACTGGACAAGGAATTTCTCTTTGGACCCAAGACTCAAGCTATATTTAAGGAACTGGAGGATAAGAGCATGGTATAAATTGTAGTTTGCTTTCCTTCCAAGTCTCGCAGATATCCCTTACATGCCAAAAGGCCAGCGCACTGAGGCTTCTTGAGGAACAAGGCTCCATAGAGCCAGTCCCTCAAAAAGAGCTAGGAACAGGGGTACTTCTCAAGACTCTTCCTAGTACAAAGAGAAGAAGGAACTTTGAGACCAGTTCTAGACCTGCCAAGGTTAAACAGGTTCTTGGTGGTCACCAAGTTGAAGATGCTTACCTCTACAAAAGTTCCTGCCCTTGCTTTCCCCCTCATGCTTTCACCTTGGATCTAAAAGATGCCTACCCCTGCATGCCTATAGCAAAAGAACACTGGAGTGGCTTATTTATTGCTCCCAGTGTGTTCACAGAATATCTGGCTCTAGTAGTTGTCTTTTGCAGGATACAAGGCATGCAGATCTACCCTTATCTAGATGATTGCCTGATCCAAGCAACTTCTGTGAAGTAGTTATAAGCTTCTCTTTATCTGACCATGACCTGCCTTCAAACCTGAAAACCTCTTTGAATCTAAAGAAATTCAATCTCACTTTCACAAATGGACTAGGAAGCTTGCTGGACCCAGAAAAACAAATGGCCTTTCTTCCCCAGGAAAAGTTTGTTGTTCTAAAACAGTATTTTAGAACACCATCTGAGCAAGAGGTGGAGTTAGCCCAAAAATCCATGAGAGCTCAGGGTTCATGGCTTCCTGCATTCTTATGATCCCCCTGGCAAAAGTTCTCACAAGGAAGATCCAGTGATTTTGGAAGAATGTGTGGTATCAGCACAGACATCCCTTAAACTTCAAGATAAAGCTTTCCTGCCTGAAATGGAAACTGTTATGGTAGACAGAAGCTAGCTTCAAGAATATAAAGTCTGAGTGTATAAAACTTGAAACCTATTGGGATAATATGAATTCTCTCTTACACTTTGTTTTTAATGATAAATTTATGCTGACCAAATCTCTTATTTTATTTAATACACCTATTCCAACTTGTGTCACAAAAATAAAATACCCTAGTTTATGGAGTATCGTAACATTAGCAAGAAAAGTCATCACCAAGAACTGGAAGAATCAGATTGCTCCTACTATGATGGAATTTGTACACTTGGCAACTGATGATGAGGATGTACACCTTCTCCTTCCTATGGACATATCTATTTCTGTATGCTTTCCCTCCCACATCTTTTATCACTTGGTTATTTGTAAAGAACAGGTAGGGAGGAAGGACCAGGGGTGAACTTAATTGCACCCTTCTTGCAAGGCAGCATTGGTTCCCTCTGTTGCACAACCTGAGTAGACAAGAACAATGGTTGCTTCCATAGGAGGTGGACCTCTTGACCCAAAACAAAGGAACCACCATCCACCCCAGTCTGAACATGCTGAAGCTGACAACCTGGATGATATGATTCTTATCTCCAAGTGCCAACTGTTAGACAAGTATGTCCTGTTTCTTTTGAAAGAGGTCAGAAGACCCAGTAGCAAGAAGTCATCCATCTCCAAATGGAAAAGATTCATGATATGGTGCCAGACAAAGGGCCACTGACCTCTGCTAGCTACTGATGTTCATCATTCACACTACCTCAGTGGCATATGGGTTCTGTATCCTGCACTAACCCGCACTGGCAGCTTTCCAGAGTTTAGAATCCCCTCCTCTGACTCCCTGTGATAGGAGACTGGCTAAGCCCTTCACATCAGGGGAAGCCTAACCCCTGTTAACAGAAAGTCAGGTTATATTTAGTCTTTTAGTACCAGCGGAAGAACTCACACAGGTGAATCTCGTCAGCAGCCTGCATTGCTGGATTACAGCTTACAGACTGATAAGATCCCCTTGGGAACTTCCCTTCAACTTTTATTATTATATACTTTTGATTTCTTTTTGTTTTATTTTATTTATATATGTATATCATTTGTGCATGTTAAGTTTTTATTGCAGTTTTCTTGCTATTTACTACTGCTGTTAATTCCTTTCGGAATTCTAACTTACTGTTGTGTTTGTTTGTTTAATACTGCTTTTAAGCAGTTAGGTGGCTTTTCTAAAGTGTTCTGTGACTTATATGGGAAAATGAATTCTTGTGGTGTCAGTTGAACACCATGTCTCTTGTTTCTTTTATTTATCTGCTTCATTTGAAAGTTCTGACAGGAAAATATTGCATTTTTCACTTTTCTCATTGATATGATATGTATTAATGAATAAAAGTTGCTATGGTTGTTTTTGCTGTTAAACTACACTTCTGCCACAGATTACTTTATTTCCACTTTCTGTGGAGATTTGTTTTCATTTTCTGACAATTTAATCTCCAAGGAAATGGTTATTTATATAGTCTTAAAAAGTTTAAATTTTATATTTTGTTCACTATTTGTAGACGTGAATTTTACTTGGTCCTGTGACTGTGTGTGCTGTTTTTTCTACACTGTGTAGATTGCAGAACAAGACTTAGCACAAGTTAAACTGTTGTATTTTATGCACTTTAGCCCTATTTGTTCTGTGGGGGCATATTTTACATTTTCTGTTTTTACTGCCCTTAGTCAACCTTTAATAGTGTCAGTGTATTCTGGCTGGTGTTTTTCCCCTGGCTTGATGGATGCTGATACAGCTGCTCCCCCATCAAATCCAGTTGCATCTAAAAAGAAAAAAAAAGTTAAACAGAAATATGCCTCGGTCTGTGGTTTGTGAATCTGCTGTTACCTGAAGTCATTCTGCAGACCATTTGCCTTTTCCCTGTCACCCTCTGGTGTGAGCCTTCAGCCTTTCATGGTATGGGGGTTAGACACATCCTCCAGGGCTGTTCCAGTACCGAACCAAACCCTGTAGGTACAAAAGAAGTCCAGGGTAAGAGACCCTTGCCAGACATTATACTCTGTTCCCAGATATTTTGTCTTCTAGTGTTGTTCATAAGAAGAAGAAACAGAAACTTCATCACAAAGCAGACAGACAGGTTATTACCACATATAGGGCTGATGTGGTTTCCTTAGCTAAGAGCGTGTTATAGTCAGCTAAGCTCAAAGACTAGGCTGATATTCAAAATTACTATGGGACTACCTTCTGTAGAGATCAGTCTAGTGCAGCAGATTTTGTCATTGAGAGACTGATGTAGACAGTAGTGAACATTCTTGAGTCCATCCAATCTGATTCTTTGGAAGGTGAACAGGTTCAAAAACCTAAAGAAGTGTTCACCTTTCCACAGATGCTAGCTAGTTTAGAGATGTATTTTGAAGAAATCTGGAGCTACTCCAGAGATTGGCAGAGTTTATGATCTTACTGAGTATGAGATTCTGTTTTGGCTCTTCCGCCTCTGTTATTGACCTTATAAAATGTCTACGCAATTGCATGTAAAAATCTTTTGGCTAGTGAACCAGTCCCTAAAAAGGCTGTGAAGAAATACAAGGTATACTCTGATCTTGCATTTGTCTTTGTTAAATTGTCAGCTGGCTCAGCCATGATTTCTCTATCTGCCAACTCTAACAACAGAGCCTTAGCTTTTTCTAACCCTACTCCACCAGATAAAGTTGGCAAGTGGTTAGAATCTCATGGAAACAGTTGGCTCAGTCTAGTAATTTAGTCTTTAGAATTTTAAATTATCAGAGCTTCATTTAGAAATGTATTTTGCAGTGTGCTTACAGTTTAAATGAAATGGCTTTGCTGTATCTTTCCCTGCTGAACAAAAGTGTTATATGAATGAGATTGCTTCCAATGCGACTCATTTTTCAAAATTTGTCTTAGAAGGTGTGGAGACTATTTCTAGAAATGCAGCCACCTCTATTGTATTGAGGAGTATGCCTCATTACATAACCAGAATTTTTTCCGAGGATTTAAATATGAGATTTAGAATTTTCCTTTAAGTTCTAAATTTGAGTTTGGTCCTGCTGCTACCCAGATTCTCAAACCAATGGGATGATAGAGGTAAACTGATGCATGGGATATCATGAATATTTCATATTCCCAGGTTCACCATTAAGAAGGCATCCAACTTCAAAGGGCAGAAAAAAAAATCCCAGCCTTATAAAAGTCAGGGTACCAAAAGGAAATTGCAGGAGGATAATGCTTTCAAACCAAATAAAAGGGGATCTGATATTGTTAATCCTCGTTCATTCCTTGCGCATGGGTATCTGTTCCAAGCCCGGAACCGAGCCGGCCATTTTCCAAGCTCACGTCAGCTTCAAACTCTCGAGCTACACTCTTACCCACAATGCCCCTCTCCCTGTCATCTCAGATTTCGTTTGCAGCATTGCCATCCGGTCGTGTCAAGCTACTTCTCTTGAGCTAAGTACAGTCAGTTGTTGTTTAATTGCTTTATAAATTATATTTTATTGTCTTTTACCCTATCGCATTTAGCGTTCATAATTTCTTCAGGTTTTTCTACTTTTTTCTTGCTACTTTTACCACGAGGTATTCTCTCTCTACCATCGTTGGTAATCTTTTTCCCTTTTCTCTCTCATTTCTTCGGGTACCCTCTTGTACCATTGTTGGTATTTTTCTATTAATTCATTTGCTGTCATGGCAGATAAAAAAGGTAGTCCGGGGTTTAAGCGATGTTCTGATTGTGTTTATTGTTTAGGAGCTTCCCATTTATCTGTTGAACCACCCTGTACTATTTGTGAGAACTTTTCTAATAGAACATTGTTGGAAAGGAAAAACAAGCTGATACTGAAGGGACTTCTAAAATCTCCCTTTTCAGAGGCTATTTCTGGATCGGAGGTCTCAACCCCTCCTAGAGCCCATAAGAAAATGGATGTTCCTACTAAGGCTAAATCTTTGCCTTCATCCCCGGCTGGGGACTCCTGCCAACCAAAACCTAAAAAGGCTAAAGTTTCAGCTCTGGAGCTCTCTGTCAGCCCCAGTGCTTTCAGTGCCTAGACCTTTGGCACCGAGGCCTTCGGCTCCATTAGTGATTTCAGCTCCATCTTCTCCTGCAGCCTTCTATATATCGGCACAGAGGGTTCCTCGGTTCAGACAATTACCACTGTATCGGCACCGACCGTTCAGTCGGCGCAGACCTTGACCACGTCGGCTCCGAGATCTTTCTCGGAACCGATGCCTTTATTGTTGACTCCAGTTTTTTCGGTTCCAGCTTCGGCACTGACAACCATTTTGGCACCGATTCCTGTATTGGTGCAGACAATGACCTCGGCACCGATGACTTCTTCAGTGCAGACAACAGTAGTCCAGTCTCTCTCGGCACCGTTGTCCTCGGTGCGGTCAGATGAGATGGGCACAGAGTCTGCCTCTTCTATAGACAGGCCTGTTTCTCCCTCAGTCTCTGTGAGGTCCACTAAAAGCCTTTCCGAACATGATGTGTTGCGTCTTGTGGACCAGGTGCACTTGGCCAGAGGTATCCCACCCCTCAGGAACTATCCTTCCTTGGGAGGTGATCACCCATCTCCAAAGACCCCTTCTTATTCTCCTCCTTCATTGCCTTTGAAGTCCATGGATCTAGCACAGTCTTCCCCTTCTGTGATTCCCTTTATGGATCTCACTAAGGAACCGCAGTTGCCTTCGTGGCAGGAAGGTTTTGCTACCACCCAGGATGTCAGCTGTAGCTGCTCTACAGCCATCCAGGGACTGCGGGTCAGCAGGCTGAGCCATTTAGGGGAGGGGTGACCCCTGTCCTGGACATACACTCTTCTTCGGGTGGACCAGCCTTCCAACTGATGGAGAAGGCTTTCGCTGCTGCTGGCGATACCAGACTGTCTATACCTCCGCCCTCCTCTGGCACACTGGTTTCACAAGTCGCATCTAGCGGACACCGGGTGCAAGGGCCTCAGGACATATTCCCTCAGGAATCCCCCTTTCCATTGTCTTCTCCAGCTTCTCCCGCTGAGGAGGTCCACCGGAAAAGTTTGTGTAAGAGGAAGCACATGGACTCCACAGAGGAGTCCCTCACCAAAGACACAGATTTTGATGAGGGGGAAGGATCCCCTCGGTCACCCTCTGAGGTATCCTTTGGTGATATCCTCGAAATCCTGAAACAGAGAGGTGACAGACAGTCCTCTAATCTGACCTCTGAGGAATCTGTGTTCCTGCAGGCCTTTCGCGCCCAGCCCCCTACCTCCTGGGTTACTCCACCTGCCGATGAACTTGTCCAGCTCATTGTGTAGCGTGCTTGGAAGGCTCCTGATACCATCGAGGCTATTCCCTGGAGGCCATATAAGATCTTGTCCCCTCCTGCTTCGGATCCCCATTGGTCCAAAGGTCTTCCTGTGGATGCTTTGGTGGTGGCGGCCGCAACAAAAAAGGATCTGGCAGAAGAAGAAAGCCAGACTGTCCATTCACGTAACAGAGAGTCCCGGGCCCTGAACAGGATAGGGAAGCGCACCTTTGCTTCAGCAACCTTTGCTATCAGGTCTCTGAATTATATGGCACATTTTACCAGGCTTCAAAGGTATCTGGTGTCTGAGCTCCCTGAAACCTTGGCTGGTGCAGTGTCTGATGAGGTCTGTGACAAAGTGGTCTCTCAGCTGGCCACCATTGAGTCTGTATCTAACTCCTCTATGTGACTGATATCTCACGCATCAGAAGGAGCAGCTAGGGCAGCGGGTTCAGCTGCAGTCTTGAGAAGACACGCCTGGATGCGCTTGTGCAACTTTGCAGAACCCTTTAAGTCTTCTTTTCTTAATGCCCCCATTGAGGCCTCCTCGTTGTTTGGGCCCAAAGTTAAAAGCACACTGGCCAGATGTGAACAAGACAATAAGACCCTTTCTGCCATAGGTGTCCATTATTCTTCCCCTCAATGTGCTTTCTCCCAAAATCAAAAGAGTGGGAAGATATGGTTCAAGAAATCTCAGGGTCCTTTCCATAACACACAGGCCGAGTTCTCCCCCAGAGGCAGAGGGGGAAACTCACAGTGAAGATGCTCCTTTCGGGGTAGAGGGGGTCTGCATAGCCAGGGTTCCAGGGATTCTTTCCATGGTCAGTCCTACCAGCGTTCCTGAAGAGCGGCCCAACTCCTTTCCTCTGGAGGTGGTTGGGGGACGTTTCTCCTTGTACCCTTCTGCCTGGCTAACCATCACCACCGATTCTTGGGTACAAAGGATTATAACCAGAGGTTATCATATCCCCTTCGATCTTTGTCCTGTCCCGTCAAAAAATCTTCCCGACGTTCCACCCAGTCAAAGGGAAGAAGCAGCACTAGAGATAGAACAACTGCTAAGAAAGAGAGTCATCCAAATAGTCCCTCCAGACCAGATCGGATCCGGATTCTACTCGAGACTATTTTTGGTACCAAAGAAAACCGGGGACTGGAGACCAATTTTGGATCTCAGTGTATTGAACAAGTTTGTGAGAGTACAAAAATTCCGGATGGTCACAAAACAGTCTATTCTCCCACTTTTGGAAAAATGACTATTGGATGTGCTCTATAGATCTTCAAGATGCGTACTACCACATAAAGGTGGACAGACCATCAAGAAGATTTCTGCACTTACGTGCGGGAGCCAGTCACTACCAGTTCAGAGTACTGTCCTTCAGACTCTCTACAGCCTCCTGAGTGTTCACAAAGTGCATGGCAGTTGTCACAGCTCACTTGCGACTTCAAGGATTCCAGGTGTTTCCATACCTAGACGACTGGCTCATTTCCGCCCCCACCAGACATCTACTGGAAAAAGCCTTGGCATACTCTCTCCTTGCTGCTCAAAGGCTAGGCATAACCATAAACTGGCAGAAATCCAATTTCACCCCATCTCAGTCGACAGAATTCATAGGGGTCATCTTGGACACAAAAAAACTGCAGAGCTGCTATCCCAGAGCACAGAATTCTAAGGATAAAGCAACAACTAATTCCAATCCTTTCAAAGGAAAAATCCACGGCTCACTCGGTTCTACAGCTGTTGGGTTCCATGGCAGCATCCATAACCATTGTTCCCCTTGCCAGGTTTCACATGAGGCTTCTACAATGGCTACTGCTCACCCAATGGTATCCTTTTCAGCATCCTGTTTCAACCATGATTCGAGTAACCCATAGGTGCAAACAGGACTTAAATTGGTAGATGACACACAATCTCTCACAATGGTCTCGCCCCTTCTCCCCCCAGCAACCCAAGGTCACAGTGACCACAGACGCCTCCCTGATGGGGTGGGGGGGCTATGTCAGGAACAGACAGTCCAAGGCACTTGGTCCGAACTGGAGGGCCATCTGCATACAAGTGTTCTAGAGCTGAGGGTGGTGCTTCTGGCGTTGCAAGCATTCCATCTCCTGCTGCCGTCTAGGACAATTGCGATTCAATCAGAAAACATGGCAGTGGTCTGGTACATCAACAAGCAAGATGGAACCAAATATTACCCCCTTTGTCGAGAGGCCATGAGGATATGGCAATGGGTGATGGCTACCAACTGTTTTCTTCTAGCAACGCACATTCCTGGGAGTTCCAACGTGATAGCAGACAGACTCAGCAGGTACATTCTTCAACCTCACGAGTGGTCCCTGAATCCCTTGATAGTGGCGGATATCTTTCACCGCTGTGGCCGTCCTTGCTGCAACCTCTTTGCATCCCTGACCAACTACAAATGCAGCAACTACTTTGCCCTGATTCCCCCTCCGGGACACTTACCCAGGGACGCTCTAGTCCACGATTGGCCCTCTGGTCTTCTTTACGCATTTCCACCCTTTCCCCTCATCCCCGTTTCTGAAGAAAGCCAGTCGGTTGAAGACCAAGGTGATCCTCATAGCACCGTATTGGCCTCGGCAGATTTGGTTCCCCTTCCTTTGGCCTTGCCTACTAGATCGACCATGGATTCTCCATCCAACCCCGGAGTTGATCTCACACCCACAGAACTTGATTCATCCCAACCTGAACAGCCTGAAGCTAACGGCTTGGCTTCTCCAGTTCCCTTGATTGCCAGGCAGAATGATCTTTCTTTACCGGTATGTGATATTCTCATTGCTTCTCATAAGTCTTCCACTAGAATTACTTATCTGAGCAAGTGAAAAAGATTTACCTGTTGGCTGAAAGATAAGCAAGTAGACCCCTTTTCAGCACCAGTGTCGATAATACTAGACTATCTGGCCAACCTGTTTCAATCCCGTCTATCGGCCTCTACCATTAGAGTTCATTTGGCTGCAATTTCTAATTTTCATGAGGGTGTCCAAGATTCCTCTCTCATGTCCCATAAATTGTGCAAGACCTTCATAAAAGGTGTGACTCATCTGAAGCCACCTTTTAAAGAACCTATCCAACCATGGGGATTTATCATTAGACATTCATCATGTTTCACAGTTGCAGTCATTACAGTAGGGTTATCATGCTGGCTGGCTACCCGCAGTCAGCCTGAATTCCAAAGTCTAGGTCCGGCGTCGGTTGCAGTCACCTCTTCCCTGACGTCAGTGCCCCAGGGGTATAAAAGATGCAGCCAACACCATTTTCTCCAGTCTTTCTTGCCGGGCGGTGCCCGAAGCAAAAGCAGTTCGCAAGTGCCGGTCAGCCGACTCCTGAGATTTTCAAATTCGAATTTCAGATATGAAGTCTTCATTAAAGCTAAGTACCCTGTTGGGGAAACTTTTTTCTTGCTCCAGACCGATGTCAGAAAAAGTTAACAATTGTATTTCTTGTGGGAAGCAAATACCTCATAAGGATTTTCATTCTTACTGTATTCCTTGCCTAGGCCCTGATCACAATGTTGCTAGCTGTCAGTTTTGCGCTAGATTTAACCAACGCACTATTAAGCGTCGGTACGATTTTGCCTTTCATTACTTTGGCCGAAGATTCAATTATGAAATGCCATCGGAACATCCGACGACCGGAGTTCATAAAAAGCACAAGGAAAAGGAAAAGGACAGGCATCTGAGGTCCAAAACCGATGACTAGGCTTCAGCTAAGCCAGTCACCGGTTCTCAGTGAGGCGCTTTCGCAGCCCCTGACGCCCGCTACCTCAGAGCCACAGGCTGCTGCCAATTCCCACGTGGAGCCAGCTAGGCCTCTGGATACTCAAGGTATTGGACACTCAGAAATTATTCCCTCAGATGGGTCAGGAGCCGCTGAGCAGGCATCGGCTTCTGAGGGTGTTTTTAGACCTACACAGCTATATGTAAAGCCTACCACAGCTTCCAAAGCAAAGACTAAAGCAGCTCTAAAGACAAAGAAACAAGTACAGCATTCTCCTGGACAGACTTCCATGCCTAAAAAACAGATGCTCAAAATGGCCGAAGACCTAATTACCTTGATCAGGGGTTCCCATCCCCCTCCTGATAAGAGGCCTAGGCAAGAGACAGAATATGAATCTTCAGATCAGGTTTCCATTTCCTCAGGCTCCTCTTCTGAACAGGAATACTCTCATGTTAAGTTGTCTATCTCGCCTTCATTCTTGCTGGATGGGTTCAAAGCCGATCCTCGGCTCCGACTCGGCCTTCTACCAAAGCTCGAGAGCTATTTACTGGCTCGAGGCCTCCCCATATCCCACAATGCTAGGCGTCAGATACCCAGATCTCGTTTGCCGCTTCAGCTACGAGGTTGCATTTTTTACTGGCTCAGGTCGTATTAATCCTTTTTTATCTTTTTCAGCTAAATTTAACTGTTATTTTCTTAGACTTAGATTGTCTTAACTTTTAATGTAGTTGTACTGGTATCCCCTAGTTTGTCCCACTTAGGAAACTCATTTTCTGTTAGAGAGTCCCCCCCCCCTTGTTGTAACTATAGGTGTAGTGTTTAGCCTTATAATTTTTATTTAGATTGTTGAAGTTATTTTTAGTAAGTGTGGGTGTTTGTGATAGTTTTTTTCTACTCACTACTGTTAACTTATCTAGTGCAGGCGTGTGACTGTGTCTGTGTGTCTGGTTTAAGCACTAGTATAACAATTTTTTCTCTCTTTGGACATACTGGCCCGGGGATACCAAAGATACCAAAATTTCAGGCTTCATGAAGTGTGACTCGTGCTGTCAGAAGATGTCTCTGACAGACGGTCACACTTCTTGCGTGTATTGCTTGGGTTCCCTACACCTGCAGGACTCCTGTTCGGTCTGTTATGCCTTCGGCCCGAGAGTCCTGCAGGAGCGTAGGAAAAAACTCATCTTGAGAGGCCTACTCAAGCCAGAGGGATCCCCGGCAAAGCCTCAGTCGGGGAAATCCTCAAAGCCCGCCAAGCCGTCGGCTCCCAGTTCAGAGCCGTCGCTGGGCGGGGCATCTGCCTCTTCGTCGGCTCCGGCTGGGGCCGACACCTCTAGACCTCTATCAGCTCCGACTTTAATGTTGGAACCGTCATTAGGCCGGAAACGTTCTAGGTCCCCTTCCTTAGAATCAGTTCGCTCGGCTCCAAGGTCACCGTTGCTGCAGTTGGTACGGAGCCATAGGTCCCATTCCTCTCGGTCTTCCAGGTTATCCGACCATGACTTAGAAAGGGTGGTCAATAGACTACTTAAATCGCAGGCCCTGGCCAAGATGTTTAACCAGCCCTTCTCAACAGACTGTGGCTATCCCGGTGTCTTCAACAGTTCCTCCTCCAACTCCCCTTTTGTGTTCGGAGCTGGAGCTGGTTGGGGCTCAAATCTTGGAAGCGTCGGAGCTGATACCACACCTTTCGGCTTCTTCGTCGGCTCTGATCTCTTCACTGGTTCCTTCCTTGGAGGGATCTCGGTGCCGAGACTCCCTCGTCTGCTCCGAGGGGGCGAGTGGCATCGGACCCTTGTCCGACCCCTTTCTTCCTCTCGGGGCTTCGGCGCAGGTGAGCTTGGCCCCGGAGCCGTCCCTCTCGGTGCCGGGAGGGGTTCACGTCTCTTCGGAGTGGGGATCATCTGCTGTGCCCGACAGGGGCGCCTTCAAGGTCATGAGGAGCATGCTGACTCCTGTGTCGGATCCATGATCGGCCCCTTCAGTTCCTCCCCCCCCCCATGGTGCCTGCATCGGTCTCTGTCCACCCTCCTGACCCCAAGCGTGGAGAACAGTGCTCCAGGTCGCCCCATTGGGCGTATCTTCCTCTTCTGAGGCCTCCCCTGATCATTTGGAGGAGCCCCCTCGGAAGAGAAAATGTAAGAGGAAACATGTTGACTCCCCCGAGTCAGTCACGTCTGATACCGACTTGGAGGATTCGGAAGGGTACCCAAGGTCCCCCTCTGAGGATGTCTCCTTTTCAGACATCCTAGAGATCCTTAGGCAGAGGGGAAACTGGACTGCCCTTAAACCTTCCGAGGACGAGTCTGTGTACCTGGACGCGTTTGGTTCTCGCCCTTCCACCTCCTGGGTGTCTCCGCCTTTCGACCCGCTCATGGAAGTGGTGGCTCAAAGGGCGTGGACAGCCCCGGACACAGTGGAACCAACTCCCCGCAGGCCCACTAAGTTTATTACAGCCCCATCCGACAAACAATTTCTGACAAAAGTTGTCCCTGTTGATGCAATGGTGGTGGCACAGCCACTAAGAAGGAGTTGGCTGACCCTTCGGTTGCCTGTCCATCCACCTAATAAAGAATCTAGGACAGTGGACAGGTACGGGAAGCGGATGTTTTCTTCAACGACTTTTTCAATGCGGTCGCTGAATTACCTGTGCCATTTCACCCGCCTTCAAAGGGATCTTCTTAAGGAACTGGGTGATACCCTTCAGGATCCATCAGCTGCGGGTTCTCAGGACAAGATTAACTCCCAGCTGGTGACCCTTAACTCTATAGTCAACTCCTCCATGCGGCTCATTTCTTATGCAGACGATGGGGCGAGTAGGGCTGCAGGTACAGGCGTGGCTTTGAGAAGACATGCCTGGATGCGGTTATGCAACTTTGCTGACCCCTTTACGGTGTCCTTCACTAATACCCCCTTCGATAGTTCGGCTCTGTTTGGACCACAGGTGAAGGATACCCTTACCAGGTGTGAGCAGGAGGGCAAGACTCTCTCTGCCGTGGGAGTCTGTTTTTCTACTCCCTCTAGACCATACCCTAAAGGTCAGAAGAGTGGAAAAATGTGGTTTCGGAAACCCCAGGGAGTCGTGCCTGTCACACGTGGCGATTTTCCCTCCAGGGGCAGAGGAGGGAACAATAATAGATGCCGCCCGAGGGGCAGAGGGGGTCCGCAAAATCAGGGTAGCCGAGAATCTTTCTCTGACAAACCCTTTCAGCACCCCTGAGGGGCTGCCCGACTGTCCACCTTCGGAGGCAGTCAGGGGAAGATTGTCACTGTACCCAGAAGCCTGGCAACTCCTCACACAAGACAAATGGGTACGGTCCATCATATCCGAGGGTTACAAAATTCCCTTTGTCCACACCCCTGTACAAACAAACAGGTCCCTTCCAGATGTTCCACCCAGTCTAAGAGATCAAGCAGTACTAGAAATTTCAAAACTGCTAGAAACGAGGGCCATCCAGCCAGTCCCAGCAGACCAGCAAGGATCCGGGATTTACTCCAAGTTCTTTTTGGTACCAAAAAAGACAGGGGACTGGAGACCCATTTTGGATCTCAGCAGCTTAAACAAATCTGTTCAAAGAACGAAGTTCTGGATGGTCACGCTTCAGTCCATTCTACCCTTTTTGGGTCAGGACAATTGGATGTGCTCCATAGACCTTCAGGATGCATACCACCATATCAAAATGGACAGACGCTCCAGAAGGTTTCCCCGCTTCCGGCTGGGAGCCAGTCACTATCAATTCAGAGCCCTGCCCTTTGGTCTCACCACAGCCCCCAGGGTGTTCACCAAATGCATGGCAGTGGTTACGGCTCACCAGAGACAGCGAGGATTCCAGGTGTTTCCATATCTAGACGACTGGCTTCTGACTGCATCCACCAGGCATCAGCTAGTGCGAGCCAGGGATTATACCATCCAAACTTGCTCCAAGCTAGGTATCTCTATAAACTTTGAAAAGTCTGCATTGTCGCCTTGTCAATCTATAACCTTTATAGGCGCAAGATTAAATACAAAACAGCTGTCGGCAAAACTTCCCTTAGAAAGAGTATCAGACATTCGCCAACATGTCCAGACCTTACTACAGTGCAAGAGAATTCAAGCCAGATTTGTACTGAAAACCTTCATGGCAGCAGCAGTCACATTGATCCCCCTGGCTCGTTTCCACATGCAGATTCTTCAATGGATGCTTTTTACCCAATGGTCTTTTCAACAGCTTCCGATGTCTCACAACATAATAATCACCCAATCATGCAAAGTCCACCTGTCTTGGTGGATGGTCTCCTTTCAAGTACTTCAAGGCAGACCATTTGTTCTTCCTCCTCCTGTTGCCACGGTGACAACGGATGCTTCCCTGATCGGGTGTGGGGGGGGGGGGGCTTTTTCAGGGCAGAACTGTCCAGGGCACTTGGCAAACTCTAGAGTACCACCTGCATATAAACGTCTTGGAGATGAGAGGGGTACTTTTAGCGTTGCAAGCTCTTCAGGACTCTCTACCCACTGGGACTATTGCAATACAGACAGACAATATGTCTGTAGTGTGGTACATAAACAAGCAGGGCGGAACCAGGTCCTATCCCTTATGTTGAGAAGTACTCAAACAATGGCAGTGGGAGATCTCCTCTCAGCGGTTTCTGATAGCAACGCACATCCCCGGGAAGTCCAACGTCATAGCGGACAGGCTAAGCAGAGCTATTCTCATGCCTCATGAGTGGTCTCTCTATCAGTTAATAGCGGACAAAATTTTCCGCAGATGGGGTCAACCTTGCTGCGACCTTTTCGCAACCCCTCTCAACAGCAAGTGCGACAATTTCTTCACTCTCTTCCCCCTCCCCGGCCACTCCCCCAGAGACGCTCTAGTTCACGATTGGCCCCGGGGTCTTCTGTATGCATTCTCACCCTTTACCTTAATTCCCAAACTAATTCAAAAAGCGACCGCATTGGGATCCAGGATGATCCTCATTGCCCCTTACTGGCCTCGACAAATTTGGTTCCCATTCCTGCATCGTCACCTGCTGGAGCAGCCTTGGAATCTGGACCCAGTGCCAGACCTCTTGGTCCATCAGTCAGGCGGGCTGCACCAATCCCTTCAGTCTGTCAACCTCACAGCTTGGTTGCTCCACTTCCAACCTTAGCCAGGCTTCCACATATTTCTCAGCCAGTGCGTGAAATCATCCTTTCTTCGCACAAATCTGCTACCAGGAAGACTTGTGCTAGTAAGTGGAAATGTTTCTCTTTCTGGGCGGAGGCTAGAAATATAGACCCCTTTACAGCCCCTGTCCATCACGTTCTAGATTTTTTAGCAGAACTCTTTCGAGCAGGTTCCTCGTCTGCCACTATTAGAGTCCAATTGGCTGCTATCGCTAATTTCCACGCTGGCCTGTCAGAAACCAGCATCATGTCCCACAAACTTTGTAAGGCCTTTCTTAAAGGGACTATTTTACTTAGGCCCCCGGTTAGAGATCCCCCACCTCCGTGGGATTTAAACCTCATATTAACTTCCTTGATTCTCCCTCCCTTTGAACCTGCGGCCTCCTGTTCCTTAAAATTACTCTCCTGGAAGACTCTCTTCTTAGTAGCCATCACCTCAGCTAGGAAAGTGTCGGAACTTCAAGCCCTCTGTATTCGTCCTCCTTTTCTTGTTTTTCATAAGGATAGAGTTTCACTTAGGACTAATCCTTCTTTTCTGCCCAAAATACCTTCTGAGACAAACCTGAATCAGGCTATTGATCTACCTGTCTTTTTTCCTAACTATTCGAACAGAGCTGAACAAAAGTTACACCAATTGGACATTCACAAGCAATTACATTTTTATTTGGATAGGACTAAACAAACAAGAAAATCGGACCAACTCTTCCTATCCTATGCTTAGGGCAAGCAGAGCCTGCCAGTTTCTAAAGTAACCTTATCCAGGTGGTTGGCCTCTATTATCACTTTGATTTATCAATTGAGACATAAAGAACTCCCTACAAAACCAAAAGCTCATTCCACCAGAGCGTTAGCTACGTCGGTAGCATTTCAAGTAAGACTACCAATGGAATCTATTTGTGCTGCAGCCACATGGGCTACTCCTCATACTTTCATTTCACATTATAAGTTGGATATGGCCTCCAGGAGTCGAGCTGATTTTGGTTCCACTGTGCTCAAGAGTCTGTTCCGATGAGCCACCCAGGGCTAAGGTGCTAGGGACGCTGAAGGCGAGATAGACAACTTAACATTAAGAAGTTATGTGCCTACAGTAACGTTCCATGTTAGTTGTCTTCTTCTCGCCTTCTTTTTTGCATCCCACCCTCCATCCCCCTAGCCTGGACAGACCGAGAAGAATCCCTTTTGAGGCCTTCTTCCTCTGGCTGAGTTTTATCTAGGTTTTGTCCTCCTCTGTTTTTAGTACTGCAGATAAACCTTGTAGTTGGGACAGGTGTCCTTAAAATTTTTTTTTTCCATGTTGTTAGCTCTGCCAAACAAGATCTGTGTATCTGACGCCTAGCATTGTGGAATATGGGGAGGCCTCGAGCCAGTAAATAGCTCTCGAGCTTTAGTAGAAGGCCGAATCGGAGCAAGAAAGAAGGCGAGAAGAAGACAACTAACATGGAACGTTATGGTAGGTACATAACTCCTTATTCCCCCCTATGAGGATTCTGATGCTGAAGAATCTATTCCTTCAGCCTCTCCTCCTGAGGATTTATCTTTTGGGGAAACCCTGCATACCATGAGGGAGCACTTCCACTGGGAGAGCCAAGACTACTCAGAATCTAAGAAAAGGCTTAGAGATTTTCTTTTACTACGTCAGCACAGGCCACTTGCTATTCCCCCTGTGTTAGACATTGTAGATGTATTTTCTTTCTCCTGACTCTTTACCCCCTGCCCCTGTAAAACCAGACAGATACTACAGGGTTCCAGACTCACATAAATGTTTTTATAAAAACCCTTCTGCTGATCCAGAAACTATTTCTCAGGGTCCCAAAAGGGTCAAGGCTTCTACTGCAAAAAAACCCTATCCCCTCTGACAGGGATTCTAGGGCACTAGACAGATGGGGGAAAAAAGTTTACACTTCTGTTACTTTGGCTGTGAGGGCTTTAAATTGTCAATTTCATATGCTTAAATATCAGCAATACTTAATGTCACTGCTAAAACAGAAAATGTTGGCAAATTCTGATTGTGCAGAAAATAAGGAAATGCAGGATTTATTGCATGCAACTGAACAAGTGGGAAAGCATACATTGCAATGTGGTTTTGATTCTCTAGAGGCCTCTTGCAGGGCCGCAGTTACGGGTTCTGTCATTAGGAGGCATGCTTGGTTAAGGGAACAGACTCTACCTGATCATGTTAAGGCAAAATTACTAGATGCTCCATTACAGCATGATACTTTATTTGGTGTTAAAGCAGAGGAGGTGTTGAAGAAAATGGAGGACAAAGCGAAATCTATGCAAACAGTAAAGGATTTCTTACAGGTACAGCCACCCAGTTTTAGCAGGAACTGGCCTACTAAGAATTGGTCCTTTCCAGTGTCAGACAGACCACAAAGGGGCAGATACAGATGCCCTAGCGGAAGATCCCAGCCCCAGAGCTCCTACAGGCCTAAACAGTGGGGCACTTCTACCTCCAAAAGCGGAGAAGACAAATCACAGCCATACAGGAAACAGTCCCAATGACTTCCCTCTGCCAGCTCCAAGCATTTATCTTTTGGCAGCCCCCTTTGGAGGAAAACTAGCACTTTTTTCACAAAACTGGAGCATGATCACCTAGGACAAATGGGTCTTGAATATAGTGTCCCAGGGCTACAGGTTCCACTTTCACACCCTGCCAAGGGCAAAAGGTATGCCAGACCTGCCACACAATCAATGGGCAGAGGCACAAAAACAAGTTTCATCCCTCATGGACACGAGGGCCATTCAGCGAGTACCACAGCAAGAGCAGGGACAAGGATTTTGCTCAAGGCTTTTCTTGGTACCCCGAAAGGACAAAGCCTGGAGGCCAATACTGGGCCTGTCTATTCTGAATACATTTCTGGACATTCCAAAATTCAAAATGTTGACTTTGCAGCAGCTTCTGCCCATGCTGGGCAACAAGGCTTGGTTTGTAACTTTGGACCTAAAAGAGGCATACCTGCATGTCCCAATCAGACAGTCTTGCAGAAGATGCCTCAGATTCATAGCTGGCTCAATGCACTAACAATTCTCTGCACTGCCCTTTGGCTTATCTACTGCACCCAGGGTCTTCACAAAATGCCTGGCACCAGTAATTGCATATTGCAGACAAAGAGAAATTCAAATATATCCTTACTTAGACGATTGCCTTATTCAAGCAGACAAGGACATTCTACTAGAGCAGCTGGCGTTTGTAAAAAGATTATTGATATGCCTAGGGTACACAGTAAACGAAAAGAAATCAAAATTAGTACCCTCTCAAGAGATAATATTCCTGGGTGCAAGCTTAAATACAACTGCCCAGATGGCTTATCTCATGCCAGACAAACAAAGGCAACTGACTTCTTACTTCACAATGTTGGCAACAAAGACCCAGTTAACTGCAAGAAAAATTCTGCAGGCCTTGGGCTTCATGGCATCCTGCATTCTGCTAATTGCATATGCCAGACTGCATATGAGGAAACTACAATGGTATCTAAAAAGTGTTTGGACTCAACATTGCCACAGCCTGGAAACATTGATTACCCTCATTCCTTACCTTCAACAGGAATTTCGATGGTGGGCACAGTCCTGTCACCTCAACAAGGGACAGCCATTCAACTTACCCACAGACAGGCAGTCAATAACAACAGTTGCTTCAGACTATGCCTGGGGGGGGCCCACATGGCAGGAAAATGTATTCAGGGCACATGGCCCTCAAGCCAAATGCATCTTCATATCAATCAAAAAGAGATGCTAGCTGTTCAGAATGCCCTGACAGCTTTCAAGGATCTACTTCATCCAGGACAACTACTGATAAGGACGGACAATACTACAGTCATGTGGTACATAAACAAGCAGGGAGGCACACATTCCTACCCCCTCTGCAGACAAGCCATGACTTTGTGGGACACAGCATTGACTTATCCAAGTACATTTGCAAGCACAGTTCCTGCCAGGAAAGGAAAATACTCTGGCAGACGAACTAAGCAGAAACATTACGGATCCCCACGAATGGAAACTGGATCCACAAGTCTTCAGCATGATAACAAAGAAATGGGGATGCCCAGACATAGATCTTGTTGCCTCCCCTCACAACTGCCAACTACAGAGATTCTGCACAAGGACTTATCACAAGCAAGCATGGAAAGTGGATGCTCTATCATTCAGCTGGAAAGCCCTAACAGTATACGCCTTTCCTCCTCTGCCTCTCCTTCCCAATGTACTCCTAAAGGTCAGACAAGAGAAGACAAAAATGATTCTGATTGCCCCAGACTGGTCCCGCCAGCACTGGTACCCAATCCTAAAGAGCTTGTCTCAAGGCCCAGCCTGGACATTGCCTCTAATTCCTCACTTACTGACCCAACGAAACAATCAGATCCTGCACAGCCAACTCAGGACCCTAAATCTGGCAGCATGGCGAATAATGTAGCCATTCAGAACACACCTCTGTCTAAAGCAGTGATGGATGTTATTTTGGAGGCCAGGAGGCCAAGTACCAGAAAATCTTATGCAGAAAAATGGAGGAGATTCTGTGCTTGGAACCAGGCACAAGGAATTGACACGCTTGTACCAAATATTCCTCAGATTTTACAATACCTAACTGAGATGCTGGACAAAGGCTTATCCTTCTCATCAGTTTAAATCCATGCCTCTGCCATTTCAGCTCATTACAATACGGAACCACCTATTTTTTCTCACCCATTGCTAAGGCAGTACCTCAGAGGGGTCAAAAACATAAGACCTCCAAAGAGAGCACCAATACCTACATGGGACCTCAATTATGTCTTGGAGAAACTTACACTGACGCCTTTTGAGCCAGCCAATACAGCTGAAATTAAGTTCTTATCTTGGAAAACTAGCTCTGCTCCTAGCAATAACGTCTGCAAGACAAGTTTGAGTTACAGGCTCTCATGGCTGTGGAACCTTTCATCCAGACAGGGTTTCTCTCTCTCTCTACTTTTTATCCAAACCCACAGAAGAAGGGTGAGAGACTGCTGCATTCTTTGGACATACATGGACAGCTACACTTCTACTTGGACAGAACTAAAGCTTTCAGACAGAACTAAAGCTTTCAGAAAGACTGAGCAACTTTTAGTGGCATATGCTGCAGGATCACAAGGAAAGCCTATCTCAAAGCAGACTATTTCGAAATGGATAGGCCACTGCATTCGATTCTGTTGTTCACAACATGGCAAATCAATTCCTAAGGACATTAGGCCACATTCTAAGCCACTTCAGCAGCCTTCCTCAGAGGGGTACCAACCAAAGACATTTTAGAGGCTGCAACTTGGAGTTCAGTGCACACTTTCACCAAGCACTACCATTTACCTCTCTACTCTAAATCCAGAGCAGGCTTTGCCACTGCAGTTTTGCAGGGCCTTATAGCCTCTCCTAATCCTATTTAGACCCAGCCACCCTACCTCAGCTTTGGGATTCAACCCAAGTGTAATGACTGCAACAGTGAAACACGATGAACATAGTACAGTTGTGTACCTACCATAAATGTAGATGTTTGAGTGTATTCGCTGTTGCAGTCTAGGTTACCCACCCACCATCCCCCTTTTCTTTGCTGGGACTTATCTGTACTTCTCTATCCTATACAACCTATGTGGTGTATTTGCTTGTAGATGAAGGAAATGTTTGTTATTGCATGCATACTTATTGGCATAAATTTTTAGCCTACCATTTTGGGGGCACCTGACATCTGGGGCAAGAAAAACTGAAGAAAATGGCGTTGGCTGCATCTTTTATACCCCTAGCGCACTGACGTCATGGAAGAGGCGACAGCAACCAATGCCGGACCAAGACTTTGGAATTCAGGCCAACTGTGGGTAGCCTGCCAGCAGGATAACCCTAGTGTAATGACTGCAACAGTGAATACACTCGAACATCTACATTTATGGTAGGTACACAACTGTACTTTCTACAAGCTCTGACAGTGTCACCTTTCGAACCAGCATCTTCTTGCGACCTCAAGTATTTGTCATGGAAAACTTTGTTTTTGGTCGCTATTACTTCTGCCAGATGTATTTCTGAACTTCAAGCTTTATGTATCAAGAGTCCATACTTGATTTTTCATAGAGATAGTGTCTCTGAGAACTTATCCATCATTTCTGCCTAAAGTGATCTCTGAAATGTCCATTAATCAAGCCATTGAATTGCCAGTTTTCTTTCCCAATCATTCAAACAGAGGAGAGTATTGCCTACATACCCTAGATATACACAGGCAAATCCATTTTTACTTAAACAGGAACAGGACTAAACCCTTTCATAAATCTGACCAGTTATTTTTGGCCTTTTCTGGACCTAGATTAGGAGCTGCTGTTGCTAAGGTCACATTAGCTAGATGGTTGAAGGACTGTGTGACCTTCATTTATACACAACGTAATATCTCATTGCCTACTACCATGAAAGCTCATTCAACAAGGTCGGTGGCAACTTCTGCTGCCTTCCATGCCAGAGCTTCTTTACATGATATCTGTGCAGCTGCAACTTGGGCTACGCCTCATACCTTCATCAATCATTACAAATTGGATTTGGCCTCCAGGGGAAGAGCATCTTTCAGTTCTACGGTGCTCTGGAATGTCCTTCCATGAGAGCCTCCCAGGAATAGAGGTAGCTGGGGACTGTCCCATGCGTAAGGAATGAACGAGGATTAACAATATCAGATAAAGAAGTCATGTCTTACCATAACGTTCCATCTGTATTGTTGATCCTCGTTCAGTCATTACGACCCTCCCTCCTTCCCCCTCCTGTGGTTTCTAGTGGATTTCACCATCCGGTTCTCTTAGGTTATTTGACCCCCGTGTCTCAGACTGAAGTCCAGGATCTGGTTAAGATAGCACAGTAATTCATTTCTTTCATTACACCCAGAGGTCCCTCGCATCTTTCTTCTGAGGCTTCTCTGACCATGACTAAAAAGCAAGGGTGGTGACCTCCCAAGAGGAGTAAGACTCTCTCCATCCTCTGAAGATGAGGAACAGCTCTCTTACTCGGGCTGTTTACAACCCCAAAGCTACCCTAACTCAGACTCAGACTTGGGTGATACTCTCTCTTCAGCTTCCCCACCCAAAGGCCTTTCCTTCAGAGAGACATTACACAAAATGAAAGAAGCTTTTAACTGGGAAAGTAAGCAGTTCTCCCAGGCACAGACACACTACAGGGAACTATTAAGTTTAACTTCTCGTATATCTTTGGCTGTTCCTCCAGTACACATTGTACTAGATGATGTTTTTGAGGGGGTAGTCCTACACCTTGACTCCTTACCCACTTGCACCTAGGAAACCAGACAGGTTTTACAGAGTGCTTGACTCGCACAAGCATCTCTGCAAAAATCCAAGGAATGATGATAGTGCAGAATTAAACAAAAAGCTAAGAACCAAAGATGTACTGTGCAGGAGGTTAAGTATATGCAAAAAAGAGGTTAAGGCGTAATAAAAAACAGCCATATGACTTGTAATCAAAACGTTTTATTGAACCAAATTTTAGCGCTTTTGTCCTACCTTGCCAAAGGACTTCATGAGAGCAATAAAGCCAGTTATCCGTCACGTTACATATGTACATATATTGAAAGGTAAGTTGGTAAATTGATGAGCCAGTTAGCATTCACAAGATTCTTTAAAGTGAACATTCTCCTTCCAACCTGACATAATTGTACCAGTATAGAGGTTAATAACCCTAATTTCCCTGGAATTCATACAAGCGTCTCTACAAAATCCTAAAGCTGATCCCTCTGTGGTCTCCATTGACTCTACTTAAAGGGGTTCCCAAAGGGCTATCCAGGCATCCATTAAACACAAGCAGAGCATATTACGAGATAGGTTTGGCAAGAAGTCTTATACCTCTGCATCCCTAGCCATGAAAGCTTTAAATTGCCAGTTCCATAAGATAAAATACTTGGAATCACTTTAGGATACAATGATGCCAAAACTTGACTCCATGTCAGATAGAACCTTGTACAAAGCAGGTGCAGGATGTAGCTAGAGAAGCTCTCCAGGTAGCCAGACACACCTTGAATTGTGGATATGATGCCTTAGATGCTGCTTGCAGAACAGCTACTACAGGTTAAGTTGTCTGTAGTCATGCTTGGCTAAGAACTCGGCCATTGTCAGGAAAAAGTAAAAGCAGAGTTACTGGATTCTCCACTAGACAGAGTTCCTGTTTGGATGTTCAGCTGAACAAGTCTTTGAGAAACTAAACAAAAAAAAGGCAAACCAATTAAAACTGTCTAAAGAATTCTACTCGTCTCCAACCCAATGTACAGTAGAAACTACCCCCTATATCTTTTCCATTTCCATTCTCACTGAACAGGGACTTAATAGAGCCAAACAAATGGATGTTGAAAAAGGGAAGTCTTCCTGGATCTCACCACTCTGTGTGGGATCCCTTCTATAGACCTTTTTGCGTCTTTCCACAACAAACAAACTTCTGAGAGACTGCTCCAGAACACAACAGGAGGGAGCATGGAAAATAGATGCCTTCCTCCTTTGCGTGGACCCAACAGTTCCTGTATGCCTTTGCCCTATTACCCTTGATTTTGAAAGTACTTATAAAGATCAGGACCAACAGACCCAATGTGACTGGTAACCCCCTTCTGACCCAGACATCATTGCTTCTGTCTCCTCCTCACCATCAGCAAGGGGGGAGGTTTTGTATGCTTCCAAATGACGTAGACCTACTCAGCTAAATTAGTGTATCTGTCTTCTACTCTATCTACTAATCTGACTTTCCTCAATCTAGCCGTCTGGAAGACTGGGTCATGACACCCACCTCAGTGCCTTCTCAAAAAGAGGTCCTTTGTATTTTAAAGGAGGCAAGAAAGCCTTACACAAGAAAAACATACATGGCAAAATGAAAGAGATTTTCTACTTGGTGTCATGGCTGCTATATTATCCAAGCTCATATGGTACTGCTTTACCTTTCACACCTGTTTGAACAGGGCCTTTCTTATTCCAGCATAAAGGTTCATGCTTCTGCTGTCTGTCTGCTTGCAGATTACTCAACCACTCTTCTCTCTCCCTCGCATAAAATTATTTCTAAAAGAGGTGATTCACTTGAGACATCCCAAAAAGGACCCCATTTCAGCATGGGATTTAAACTGTGTATTGTCAAAACTAACCCTGCCACCCTTAGAACCAGCTACTGTTGCACCTCTCAAGATGCTCACCTGGAAGACCGCCTTCTTATAGCCATCACTTCAGCTAGAAGAGTCTTTAAACTGCAAGCGCGCATGTGTATAGAGTCTTTCACTGTCTTCCACAGGGACAGGATAACCTTCCGAACAAAGAACCAAAAAAAAAAAATGAACGTTTGATGCAGGGTCAAATACCACAAAATTCCAGCTGAAATGGCATTTTTTAGTAAGTCACATAAAAGTAAAAATAAAAATCAGTAAGAATAAAACTGAGTGCTTTCATCACTATAAAAAGTAGGACTTTACCAGAATAAATAATTAAGAACCATCACCTCCTTATATATTACCCTCAGAACAAACCCATCTTTTATGCCAAAGGTATTTTCAGAACTCAGCCTTAACCAAGCAATCCATCTGCCAATCTTCTAACCAAACCCACAGAACAAAGCAGAAAGAATCATTCACTCACTGGATGTCCACAGACAATTAGGGTACTTCCTGAACAGAAAAAACTATGGACAGGACAGAACAGTTGTTGGTATCCTTCGCAGAGAGAAAACTGGGCAAGCCTGTCTCAAAGCAAACCATCTGTAAATGGATTGCAAACTGCATCCGGTTCTGTAACATACACCATGGAAAGCCTCTACCTGGCCATATTAGACCAAATTTCACCAGACATGGGGCAACTGCCATTACTTTCCTCAAAGGAGTTCCCACTTAAATCATCCTGAGGCAGCCATTTGGAATTCTGTTCACACCTTTACTAAGCACTATAACTTAGGACAGGTCCCCAGAGCCCAGGGCAGGGTTCGGCTCTGACATCCTACAAAATATTATTTCCTAAACCTACAAAAATGTTTCCACCATCAAAGTAGCTTTGGGAATCTTCCCAAGGATTAGTACTACAACATTGACTACAAAAAACATAGTACAGTTGTGTCCCACTTACCGTAGTTGTAGATGTAGATCAATGTTGCAGTACATATTCCCACCTTCCTATCCCTCAGCTATGTAGGGGCCATCTTTGTTGCTGCTTCTACATGTAATCCTTTTGACTCATCACAACGGGTCTATATTGAAAGCATATAAGCTCTGAAGAGCGAATAGATGTACAGCGGCACATAAAGAGCGATGTATTAAAGTAGCGAAACACGTATTTAGCGAAAATAGAAACATTGAATATGTTTATTTAGCCAACAGCGCGATCCGAGTGTGCTTTAAATAGCTAAAGAAAAGTAAAACAACACTGTTTTGTAGGGTATCATAGTTGCCCAAACACAGTCTCAGTAACGTCTTGCATAGCCATATGGGGATAAGGAAATATAGCCTTTTCCCCACTGTAGTGCAATCTCGGAGTTGGCTTATTTAAGTAGGGGGGTGTGGGGGGCACAGGAGGTCTTGCCCCCTTGCAAAACTGTTATTTAATTTTCTTTACTTAATTATAGCACGCCTGGATCGCGCTGTTGGCTAAATGTACATGTTCGGTGTTTTCATTTTTGGTAAATACGTGTTTCGCTATTTTTATACATTGCTCTTTATGTGTCGATGTATATGTATTCACTGATGAGAGGTTTTGTGTGTATAATATAGACCCATCACAACTATACTTGCATTTATTTCTCCTTTGCATTCATAACCAAGACCAGAATGCTGGGGACATTATGCTGTCCTCAGGCTTTTCTTGGCTTAGAAAGATCTGAAGATGGTGCCAACAGCTGCCCTTCGTATGCCTTGACATCTGTACATCAATCATTGAGCATCCATCAGCTGGGGATGGTAGTAAGACTCTGGAAATTGAGCTATTTGTGGGTTTCTGCATGGCAGGAAGCCCCAAGGATTAGTACTACACCACTGATCTACTCAGATATATACAATTATGGTAAATGGGACACAACTGTACTTTCTCCCTTGTAATGGAATTGGCCAAGGGCAATTAGCACAAAATTCCTAATACTGTGGATCTGCTCACACAGTGTTAGGGGTGATTAGTGCACCCCAAATTAGAGCAATTGCTACTGGCACACTGAATAATTCTATCTTGATACCTTTTAGGCACTTGTTCCATGAGGATGTAGAGCAAGGACTGAAGTAGACAAGAAAACCTGCAACTAGAAAATCTTATGTTTATAAGTGAAGGTGGTTTTCTAAGTTGTGTCTAACCGATATCAAAGGACCTGGTATGTTGTTTATCCCTCTGGTTTTAAAATATTTGTGAGAGTTACTCAACAATGGCTAATCTTGTGCATCTAACAAGGTGCATCTTGTGGCCATTTCAGCTTTTCTGACCTTGGATACCCCCTTTTGATTCCTGCAGTCAAATAGTTTATAAAAGGACTATTTTACTTGAGACCCTCTCAAAAACAAATTCTTCCTCCATGGGATCCCAACTGTGTTTTTGTATAAATGACCTCATCTCCTTTTGAACCTGCCTTTCAGGCTGATTTGAGGTTTGTCACTTGGAAAACTGTTTTGTTTATTGCACGAAAATCTGCAAGGCAAGTCTGTGAGCTTCAGGCTCAGGTCCCTTCATATTACCGAAATGCCACTTACTAGACTTTCACATGATCGAGCCAAGAACACCGACAGGATATAAAACCAACCACTTGGAACACTGACAGGTAACTAACGGAAAGGAAGCGCTTGGCCAGCATGTCGACCTTTTCCCCTTACCTCCACAGTAGTGCAGTCTCAGAATTGGTATATTTAGTTGAGGGGGGTGCAGCCCCCCACATTGGTGTGTTTCCTTTGCTTCCATTGTAGTGTGCTTGTCGGGTTGGCCAATGAGTTACTTACCGTTAGTTACTTATTGGTGTTCCGAGTGGTCAGTGTTGTGTCCTGTCAGTATTCTCGGCTCTATCATGTGAAGGCGGGTAAGTGGCATTTCAGTAATATGAAGGGGACCCTCAGGATCTTGTGGACCAACCTTGTCTAATTTTGTAGAAAGACAGGGTTGTTTTACGCACTAATCCTTTTGTCATGCTAAAAGTTGTTTCTGAATATAATCTGAATCTAGACATCAATCTCAGTTTTTTTCTTTCTGGAACCTGAAAACAAGGGAGAGAAGGTTCTGCATACTCTGAATGTGTGCAGACAGCTCGGGTACTACATTGAGAGAACTAAGTCCTTCAGGAAAGCTGAATAGCTGCATCTGATGTTAATTTTCACTAATTTCTAAACTAATGGGCCATTATCCTAGCTTGTGGCCTCCAACAAACTCTCAAGCTCCTTCCCTAACCATAACGCATCACCCCTAACATCCCCCGGATCTCATTTGCCACTTTTGCATCTAGACATGGTTGCCTTCAACTCTTGTGGTTTTCAGTAGAAGATAAATAATTCTTTTGGGTTTTTCTTCTCAGAAGTCTTTATTTCATCTACTACTTTACTTTTTAATAGTTCTGTTTTCAAGCTGTTCCTTCCTTTCCTTTCTATACACTTTAAAGTTTAACTTTCCCTACCATTGTTGGTAGGCCTATCCCCTTTTCACTACTAGTTTACTTTGCTTGTCTGTTCTTCTGCATATAACTTCTTCTTAATAATGTCTGAACAAGGTTTGACAGGATTTAAGAAGTGCAAGAAATGTGGGCATAAGATGCCCACTGTCTTTGTATTTATTGCATGGGCCTGTATCATCTAAATCATGATTGTACTATCTGTTGTGGGTTCAACCCCCGAGCTCTTGCTGATAGGAGGAAGAAATTGATTTTAAAAGGTTTGCTACCAACCTCCTTTTCTGAAGCCATTTCTGGGGTTCATTCCGCAAAACATAAATCTAAAGACCCTTCAAAAAGGTCTAAACCCTCTGATTCTCCAGTCTGTACTTCTGAACCAAGAAGAAAGAAAAACTGGATCTAAAGCTACTTGTGATCTGACCATCATCGGATCCGACCAGACATATTTCAGACCCTACACCCTCAGATCCGACCAAACATATTTTGGGTCCTACATCCTCAGATCTGAAGCCCTTGCAAAGGACTACCTATTCACAAAGTCTGGGTCCAGTTCTTTCCAGGGTGCCCTCTCCCTTTTTAGAGTGGCACTCAAAATTACCATCCCTGTTATCTTTTCGATCCTCCAGGAGTCTCATGGAAGCAGATGTGGAGAGGATGATGAGGAAATTCTTCACGGAGCAGATTCAGATGGGAGTTCTCATGGTTCCTACCCCTTTGGGTCAGGAAGTCCATCCATCTACCACTCCACTGATAACAGCTCCTTCTCTAATCCAACCTGTGGTTTTAGAGTCCTCAGATTCGAGCATTCTGGGTCCATCTGGTTCATATCGGAAGAGAGCATTGTCTTCGGATCAGACTATTACTCTTGAGTGCACTGATCCTGGCATGCTCCGAGTCAGATGACTCTCGGAGTTGAAGCTTTCTGGTTGGATCTGAATGGATGGGGTCAACTCTGAGGTTTTCAGAGCCATCTCTTCCTCTTGGAACTTTGGGACTGGACAGCTCTGCACTCACTTCTGCTTTGGGTGGATTGCTCTTGGGGCGGAGGGAGGTGATGTGCCAGAAACATGCTTTCTCAGCTGTGACGGCTTCCGTCTGCTCGGAGCAGTCTGCCTTTTAGGATGTGAAGAGAGTGTTCTCTCGTCTGGCATGGCAAAACCAGTCCCTGTCCTCAGATCCACCCTCTACTTCTCAGATGACTTTGCAGTCTGATCTTCGACATTGTACCCTACAGGGGCTGCCAACTTAAAGCTTACAATTTACCCAGCAGGGTATTGTAATCTCTTCTGATACCCCACTGAAGTCCCTAGGAAGAGAAAGTGCAAAAGGAGGCACTTGGACTCTCCTCAAGAGTCTGTCACTGAGGATACTGATTTTGATGAAGGAGAAGGGGTCCTCAGAATCACCACCCAGTGACGTGTCATTTGGAGATATTCTTGAGATCCTTAAGCAGAATTGTGGCTGGTCTTCCTAAGACCCTTCTCCTGAGGAATCCATATTCCTGGAAGCATTTGATACTGGCCCATCTACCACTTGGGATACTCCACCTGCTGTTAAACTTATTGATTTGATTTCCAGACGGGCGTGGAAGGAACCTGATATGATTGAGCCAGTCCTCAAGAGACCAGACTGGATTCTGGCTCCTCCAGTAGGCCGGGAATATTGGTGTAAAAGGGTTCCAGTAGATGCCATGGTCATGGAGGCAGCTACAAAAAAGGAACTCCTGGAACAGAGTTCCACTGTCCATCCTCCTAACAGAGAGTCTAGGGTAATGGACAGATTTGCGAAGTGTGTTTGTGTCAGCAACATTTGCACTCATAAAACAAATAAATATAGCCGCACTCAACAGAGCAAATGCCTCCTGGCCAAATAATGTTAAAATGCAGCAAGTTCCAAAAGTTATGACCAAGAGACAACCACAAGGCAGCAACTTATCCAGTATTAAAACGCGTTTTTGAATAGTAGAAATGTACTCGAATAATATAAAAAATCCAACAGTTTATTTTACAGGCCTGTAAAAATAAATAAATAAAAGGCACATAATAAATTGGGTAAATCGGTTACAAAGGTAACGTTAGCTAGATGGCAGACAGATTGCATCTGCTTTATCTATAGTAAATTCAATCTCCTCTTACCAAAACCATTAAAGGCACATTCAACCAGATCTATGGCAACTTCTGCTGTTTTCCAGTCTAGAGTCTCTATGGACGATATACGTGTGGCTGCAGCTTGATCAAATCTTCATACCTTTATCACTCATTACAAACTAGATCTGGTCTCGAGGGGAAGGGCAGCTTTTGGCTCAACTGTACTCAAGAATAGCCTTCCTTAGAGTACACCCAGAAATTTAGGTAGCTGGGGACTCTGTCCTATTAGTTGAGGAATGAATGAAAATTGACAGCACCAAGTAAAGAAGTTATGTGCTTAACGTAACATTCCATCTGTGTTGTCCATTTTCATTCTTCCTCAACTTCCCGCCCACCACCCCCCTCCATTTTTACTAACTGACATTTGGAGGAATGAGACTCTTCAGGACACATATGTCCTTTGTGTTGAACTCCAGTTATGGCAATTTTTTTGTAGTATTTCTGTCAAGCTGCAAACAAGATGTGAGGGATGTTAGGGGTGGTGCATTATGGGTAGGGAAGGAGCTTGAGAGTTTCTTAGAGGCCATGAGCTAGTATAACTGCCAAGTCGGATCCAAGGATTGACTCCAATCCTATTAGCTGAGAAAGAATGAAAATGGACAACACAGATGGAACATTATGGTAAGTACCTAACTTGTTTTTATTTCATATCAGGGGATAAGAAGGGTCAACTGTCTTTAAGCAAATAATTGCCCATTGGTTGTCCTCTGCTATTGTATTTTTTTAATGCTGCCATGGTGAATCTATTCCAGGCAAGTTGAAGGCGCATTCCACCAGAGCCTTATCCTCTTCAGTGACATATTGGAAAGGAATGGTTTATAAAAGCCTTCTAGAAGCAACAACCTGGTCCTCTATTATTACCTTTACAAAGCACTACAGTCTACATTTGTTCTCAGATTTGGAGCAGGCTTTGCGAAGATCTTTTTTTTTTTTGTAGGTGGGGCTGCTGTATCCTTATCCTTCCTCCTCCCAGGTAGAATAAACTTTGGGAATCTACCCATATGAAACTGAGGCAGTATGAATGATGAACATAGTACAACTACACAAGTCTTACTTGCCTGTAACCGTAGATGTTCAAATTTCACTCTGCCTCAGTGGCAGCACCAACCCACCATCCTCCTTATTTTCTGTATAGTTCAGTGATATCCAGCCTTGTTGTTTTGTTGATTTGTATTGGTGTTTTTGTTTGTTTTTTTTTTTTTTGCTGCAGATTGGTCGATTTCAGGCAATTCTTGCTTCTGATCCTTCTTGGTTGTATCCTACTTAGCACCAAAAGCCTGAATAACTGACTTTATGTAACAGGGATTAAACTTCCCCTGATTGGAGGGGCTTAGCTGATTTCCTATTACAGGAAGTCAGAGGAGGGGATTCTGAGCTCTTGAAAACTGCCAGTGTGGGTTAGTGCAAGGCACAAAAACCAAATGTCACTGTGGCAGTGTGAAATTTGAACATCTACTTTTAGAGGTAAATAGGACTTGCACAATTGTACTTTTCCTTGGTTTTCACCTGTTTGGCAGAGCTTTTCGCAAAGGGTCTCTCTAACTCTATTTAAATCCATGCTTCTGCCATTTTTGCTTGCCTACATACGCAACCCCCTTTCATTTCCCAACCTATGATGAAACCATTCCTCAATGGCATTATACATTTAAGGCTCTGCACCTCCTGGAACCTCAATTTGTATAAGAACTCTTATGGAAAAACAGCCTTCCTAGTAGTACGTGAGCATATTGGGACACATTCCACAAGGGCCACGGCTATGACTGCTGCCTTTATCAGAGGATGTCCACACAAGATATTATGAAAGCACTCACCTGGTCCTCAGTCCACACTTTTTCTTAGCACTGCAACTTGGCCTCTATCTCTAGAGTCAGAGATGGGTTCACTTCTGCAGTTTTCAGGGGTCACTGTTCTCTGCTTCATTTCTGTTTTGTTCTGCCTGTAGCTTTGGGAATCTTCCAAAAAGTTATTACTGCAGGGATTTCTAAGATGGCTACATACTGAGCAACAGCCATGTGAAAACAGAAACTGAAAAACTGCAGCCAGAGATGCTGTCAGTTTGAGTAAAATTCAGTTACTGCCTGGCTACACTGCTTTAATGCCTACAAAGAAGAAACTAAGAGAGCCTGAAAGAAAATCTGTTAGAAAAGGTGAGGAAAAAACACCGACTCTGAAGAATCATGCAGCTGTTCAGCAAAAAAACAGTTCAAACTCCAGCTTTGGTACAATAAATAGCTTCTAGTAATCTAGAGGGAAAAGAATAAGTCAAATGTGCTCAGAGCTGAGTAAAATATAAAACTGAAGGAGTATATGGATTTAAATAATAAGGCCTGAAAAAATGGAAGAAGCTTTAACATATTCAGATGACCTGATAAAACTGCTATTTAATCAAATGTTAACATGAAGAAAAGGCTGGCTGAATAGGAGACTGCTTGAGAAGAGATAGAATTAAGAGGATAGAGCATGTAGGGAAAATATGAGATTTTCTGCTCTAACAGAGAAACTAGAAGGAACAGACTGCATTAATTTTATTGAAGGCACAAATAAGCAACTGGACTGGTATTCCACACCAGGAACTGTCAATTGAAAGGGCACACTGTGTGTATGCTGCAAATATAGCCATGAGAAAGCAACCAAAAACTTTATTAATAAAAATGCAAGCCTACCAGCAGAAAGAGTCAGTCCTGACAAAACTGTGACAAAAATGCAAAGTATTAAAAGCTGGAGACAGTAGAGTGTTTGTGGAAAATGAATGTTCACAGTACACCAGGCAGAAGAGAAGCAAATTAATTCCGGTAATCAGGAAATGTCGAGAAGCAGGTGTGACTTTCAAGCTGCTGTATCCAGCTGTCTTCGGAATGCTTTTTTTCTGGAGGACCAAAGTCATTCTTTGATGCAGGACAGGCTAAGGCGGAAGTGCAAACGTTTGTCCAGCAAAAAGTGAGCCATCAAAGAAAAGGGGACTCTACTTCTCATTCTTCTGATAATAAAGCAAATGGAGAGACTTCAAAGGCGAATGCTTGAGAGACAGAGCACAAGTGTTGACCAGAAGTATCTGGAGCATTATGGAATTGAACTGGAATCTGAATTTGGGAGATGGAGATAAAGAGGAAGAAGACCAGCATCATGGAAATTAGTGAATAAATGTGAAAAAAGTGTAAGGTCATAATATATGTAGAGCTGATATGTTTTCTTTTATTTCTGCATAGGCAAATGTCTGGATTAAGACCCTTGGCTTAGTCTAATAAATTTTAAATAGAAACAAATATAAGAACACCGAAGATAATGAGAAATTTTCCTTTAGCAATAAATATATTGGCTTTTCTTTCAGGCCACAATGGAGGACTTCATTTTTCTTTTTTTGTCTTACTTTTCCATGGAGGCAAGCCGATAATAGGGCAATAAGAGACAGAACATTGGCCTCTTCATGGCTAAAAGTTAATGATTTGTGAGAGTATGTAAGTAGTTTTCACATCTGGAGAAGGGGGAATAACGATATAAAAAAAAGCAGACCCCAACTAGAAGTAAGTAGAAGCACAGGCGATAGCATGCATCTTAGCATGGATAACCTCAATTTCAGGTTAACTAGGGCCTGTGTTAGCAGCTTTTAGCTGTTTATTTGGAACAAATATTCCTATTGGGAAGGTTAAACTTCATTATTTGAAGGTGTACATAGTTATGTGTGCTTGTATTAAGTTAATTAGTGTTCTGGGGTGTATTTGGTTTCCTATTAGAGAGTTTTTTATTAAAACAAAAAGTCTTGTAAAATGTGACATAAGTTCCAATGTTGATGATAAGAAAATACCTGCCAAACATTAATGGGTGCATGTATCACAAAAGCTGGAATTATACATTTAAAAATTTGCCATATATATATAATAGGTGGGAATAACAATTTCTCACCATAATGGCGTTTTTTTTCCCATACTATCTTGAAATGTTAATGGTCTCGCAGGTATAGGCAAAAAGGAAATAATTATATTAAGAAATGCAGAGGGTTAATAGCAATGATACAGGAGGCACATTTGGAAATATATTCCACTTAAAGCTGCTATTTTGGAGCTTAAAAATGAAACCAATAATCAGCTTTCATCAAGGAACATTACTTGTAGTTGGGTGGCTGGAATTTGATTTGCAACAGTGAGGATGCATCTGGGGGCGTAGAAGAGAAAATATAACAAAAGAGTGTATATTTCAGAAGAAATTTATGAAAATATTTGGTATGAAAGACTTAAATTCAGTAGCAAGCACTCTAAGAGACTTTACATATTATTCCACAGGTACAATAACTGGGCTAGACTTGATAGAAATTTATATTTCACAGGAACTTGTCCATTTAATTGAGAACTTTAATACACATCCAATAACTATTTTAGATCATGCACCAATAATTACTAAAATAAAAATGAAGGGTAATGAAGTAAAGATGTGGAACTAGTGCTTCCCCACCTATCTCTTAAAAACAGAGGAATTTAAGGAATGGGTAGTAAAAGTTATGTGGAAGTTTTTAGGGGAGATGGAAAGTACTCAAGAAGTTTTATTTAGTGAGTGGAATAAAATGAAAATGGAGTTTAAAAAGGGTGGAAATAAAAGAAAAAGAGATCTGGTTAAGAAGTAATAAGAATTATTTAGAAGGTCTGACAAAGGGTAAAACATTAAAAAATAAGGGGAATCTCACAGAACAAGAGGAGTTGCAATTACCGAGTGCTAGAGAGAAAATAGATCACCTGGAGAATATGCATGAGTCTAGAAAGATTGCTGTTAAGCAACTGTTTTTTGATAACTCCAGAGCACAAAAACTTTTGGAATGACTTAGGCAACATAAGTAGAAAGGGTTGTTGCTAAACTCAGGGAGCCTATAACAAGAAAAATAACCAGAGATCCTGTGTAAGTAATAGAGATTTCTTAAATTTTGTGAAAATTTGTGTAAAGCAGAGAAGTGAGGAAAGAGAGAAAAAGCACAAATGGAAGTATTTATGGAAGACTTAAACATGGCAATGTTAGATCTAGGTAGGTGATGATCAAGAAGATGATCAACAACTAACAGTTAATAGGAGGAGATGTGATAAAAATGATGATGTATAACCAATCTACAGGAAAGTCTCTGGGAACAGATGGTATTCCGATGGAAGTTAGGAAGGAAGAAAGTGATAAAAACCTGGAAGGTTTCCTTTAATAAAGGAGAGGAGGCACCAACATCCTGGAAAAAAAAGCCGTGATGGCTGTAATATCTAAAGACAATAAAGACCCATCTGATCCAGCTTCATATAGGCCCATCTCCATTCTAAACCACAATTATAAAGTGTTTACATCTGTAACAACTAAAGAATGGCAAAGGTGATGCCAACATTGATAGATATGTAACGGTGTGATTTTGTGGAGGGGAGGCAAACATTTGACAACATTAGTAGAACAATTATGATCTAGTGGGAAGCAAAATGTAAGAAAATACTGCTGTTATTGGTAGGTCTTGATGCAGAGAAAGCATTCAACAGAGTAAGCTGGGAATTTAGGAGTAGGGCAGTGGAAGCATTTGCATTTTCTGCAACAATGTTTATAAGTGGGAGGGTTCCTCTCTGATAAGTTTTGTCTAAACAGAGAAACCAGGCAGGGGTGCCCTCTTTCCCCTTTGTGCTACATTTAGAATCACTGGCAAAGAAAATAAGGGACTTGGAAATTCAAGCATATAATTGGTGTGGTGGGCAAGAAAATGTGGCATTATATGTAGATATTATTTTGTGTCTGTTGGAACCAGAAAAGAACATCTCAGTGTTGTGGAATATTCTGAGACAGTTCCGGGTTTTTTCAAGATATAAAATTAATGAAAATAAAACAAAGGCTATATCTATAAACTATGTACCCACACACTAATTGGTCTAGCAATTCCCATATTTATGGGGACATCATAAAATGAAGCATTTAAGAGTATAGATTAAAAGGGATTCTGTTATGGCAGTTAAGGATATGTGGTCAGAGATTAAAAAAAGATGATACAAAAACAGAGAAACTGGAAGCTCTTGTCTATGGATATGGATAGCAAGATAGAAGCAGTAAAATGTTTTTAGTCCCTTTAGTTTTATACACAGGTCAGGCATATTTCTATCAACCAGTGGAGAAGGTGTGGGCAGTAGTTAATAAAGAGTTGAAGGATTTTATTTGTGAGGGGAAGAGGGCAAGAGTCAAGAGGGATAAGTTGAGCCTCCCAACAGAACAGGGATGTTTAGGATTACCTGATTTGAAGGGATATTTCAAAACTACACAGTTAAGTCTGTTTTATATAATGCAAGTAGAAAGCTACATTTCAGAGTGGAAAGGGATGATGATGATGGAGGGAAGTTGTTCAAGAAATAAGGAAAGAATGGGATTTTGGATGCAGAATCTTAAGGAGAAGTACATCAGTCGTGCAAAATATTGATAAAGTAGTAGAAAGTATACTAAGAAGTTAGCCAACATGGGAATGGAGAAAGGAGACTCTGCCAGTAGAGATGACTGCAGTTAATGGTACAGAGAGTAAAGAAGAGGGGGCCCAAATTTACTGGAGGACGCTGGCAAAGGAATCATGATATTGGGAACAAATAATTAGAGAAGGAAAGGTAATAGAATGGGAAGAAGCCAAGAAGACATTTGGATTGCAGGCTAGAGATTGCCTTCCTATTAGATTGGTATCAGAATATAGACAAAGAAAAATGGATAGGGAGCTCTTAAATGAAAGACCTGCACTGGTTGAGTTTTTAATTGAATCTAAAACAGAAGCTGCTGTTAAAAAAGGGATGATTAATAAAGCATATAAAATATTGCACAATAACTATAGGAATCAATCAGAAAAGGTCAGAAAAAATTGGGGGAGAGATTAAATACGCAGTTCACAAAGAAACAATGGGAGGGCATATGTATGGCTCCCAGATATGCAACAAAGTCTAGAATATTTAGGATTTTTGCCTGAAAGTGTTTGCATAGATATTTTTGTACCCCAAGCAGACTCCAAACAATTTTTCTTCAGGTATATGGCAAATGTTATAGATGTGATGGGAAAGAAAAAGGTAACTGGAAACACATGTTTTGGGAGCATTATGAGTTGCCAGACTTTAAAAATTCCATACAGAATATTCTGCCAGGAATACTGGGTGAGCAAATGAGTATAAATAACTAAGGATTTTGTTTTTTTAGCTGGGATACAGGATCTGAATTGCTTAGACACAAAAAGGCCTTGATCAGTTTTATTCTGGTTGCTGCAAAAAAGCAATTACTAGAAAAAGGAAATGAAAATCTAAACCAACTCTACTTGAAGTAGCGAATATTCTAATAGAGATAAAAAGAGCAGGAAGCTGGATCTTTAGAAAAGGGTAGGAGTAAACTGCATAGAAAAAATGGAAATTGAGAGAACAATACATGCAGAAAAATGTTTTGGAGGAGTAATGATGTGTAAGAGAAGGCAGGTGTTGAATAATTTATGTAATGTTGCTTAGACATATCCATTCATGCATCCATTACCAACCCCATTCCCCTTGTTTGCACATGGGATTAGGGTATCACTTTAATAGTGAAAATTATCTAGCGCCACGATTTACACTGCCATGTAGCTAGCCCTGCTGCGATTTGTTCTTCTATAACACTCACTCGCATGTACACTCACATCTATCATATATTGTATATCCTATAATGTTTGCAAATGTGAACTTGTTGATATGCTTTGATTATGTTTATATAAATATGAGTTTGCCTATGTCACAAGGGATGCTTTTTTTAAGCACCTTTATTGAATTTATTACTAAAGCAGTGAAACATGATGAGCATAGTACAGTTGTGTCTACTTACCGTAAATGTAGATGTCAGAGTGTCTTCACTGTTGTAGTATCCTTTCCATCTTCATAACTGGGGTGAGGTAGGCAGCCTTCTGTCCCTCTCCTTAAGGTCCTGTCCTCATTTTGGTCCCCCCTTCAGGTCTCTTTCCCTTAACTTTGCTGGGGGCAATATGGATGGGTTTTACTCCTGGTCTAGGAGAAGTAGGTTCAAGTCCTATGAGAGTAAGGAAGACCTGAGAAAATGGCACCAGATGATGACCTTAAACCCAGATGTCCTGACATGAGAGGAAAGTGTGTCCACCGGGCCAGGAGAAGAGGAACAAATCTCTGGTATTCAGGCCAGTCAAGGGCTTCAGCAGGAGAAAATCCCAAGAAGGTATTACTGCAATAGTAAAGACCCTCCAAAACCTACATTTTTGGTAAGTGTACACAACTGTACTGTATCATAACTTGCATTAGACAAAGTATACATTGGAGGAAGGAGTATGTAGGAAAAGAAGTATGGTTACCTGTAATTATTAGTATATTAAAATGGTGATAAATAACAGAATACAAAATAATGTTATACATTACTGTCAAAGAATCAGATCCATCTGACGGCCATGCAGGAAGGTTGAAAAACATAGGGTCTGCAAGAACCAGCCCTGAGGTTTGTAGGAGCCTGTTTTATGCTTGAAATGTAGCTGCCTAAACTCTGTTTTTGGGCACCTGCCCAATGTTTGTAGTTTTGGGTAGTTGTATATATCAGCAAAATTCAGCCTTCTTCCTATTGTATAACTAGAGAAGGTAGATTTTTAAAGTATATGAAGGTGTTTGATATGGAGGATGTTATTTCAGGAGCAGCAGTTCAAAGGGAATTTACATTTTATTCTCCAAGATGTAATAACTATATCAAAGGAAGCATGCACATATGGTTGACCGTATTGATATCCGTCCAGTAATGATATCTGGCCATGCACATATAAGAGCTGAGGTAAAGATATAAAACAATCAAATAAAAGAAAGGCATTGATGTTTCCCCATATTTATTTAAAAGAGAGGAATTTTTAAGGAATGTGCAATACATACAATTCAGGCATTATTATGGTAGATAAAAATTGTTCCAGAGGGACTGGGTGGGGTTTGGAGTAAATTGAAGATGTATTTTAAAAGTGTAGTGGAATTAATGAGAAAAATAACAGAAACTATTTAGAAGGTCTGGCAAAATTTAAAATTTTACAGAGGAAGGAGAAGTTTACAGATAAAGAAGAGGAGGAGCTATTGTAGGGTGCTAAGAGCAAAATAAGAGAGTATATGGAAGTTATACATGAGCTTAGAAAATTTTCAGTTAAACATTTTTTAAAAATTTTTAGCACAAAGAATTGAGAAATAAGTGGAAAGAGTTATGACAAAATTTGGGACCCTTTGACAAGAAGATTATTTAGGAATCCTGAACAGATAATTGAGATAGTTCAGCAATGTTGTGAAAATCTTTATAGCTCAAATGAGTGGTGAAAGAGAGATATTTGTAAGCTTTTTTGAAATCATTAGCTATTCCAAAGCTTGGTGAAGTGCAAGCTCAGTAAGTAACAGTCACAACAGGTAAAGGGTAAATACAAAATGTGATGTGTAACCAAGCAACCACTAAGTCTTCGGGAATGGATGGAATTCCCATACAAATTTATAAGTTGGCAGGAAGGAGCCTGTTGAAGATTTGGAAGGCATTTTTTAATAATGTTTTGAAAGTTGGGGGAAATACCCGCATCACGTATGAAGATTGCAATGTTGATAGTATTGTCAAAGCAGGGCAACGGCAGCACAAGTAAAGCATCTCTGTACTATTGTACACACAGTATCATATACATTTCTTTGCAGTATTGCTGTATGACCCTAAATTCTCACTGTTTATTTATTATCAGAGTTCGTCAATTGGCAGCTGTTGTGACCCCTCAACTGTCCCCAACATGCTTACACAATTTAAGGGCAATTCCACTCTAAGGTCAGTTAGCCAAGTGTAGCCTTAATACACAAGCTTTTAAACTTCAGTTGTCCTGCAGCAAATTACAACCCCATAGCTTATTTAGACTTTTTTTTAACAATACTACATGGAGTAAAGGTAATTTGATTGAGAATGGGGAGACGACACAATCAATGCTCCCAATTTTAGATTCCAACAGGCCTGCTGAGGTATGTAAGTATAAAGTAGATATATGCACCAGAGTTAATAGTTGCAGAAATGTTCATATGTGCAACAGAAAAAGGGTACAACTGCCATCACCACAAACTACAAATTTTAATTTTTTTTTTTACAGTGAAGCAATATCCATGTTTACTGACTATGGCAGTAAGCTGCTTGAATCAGCTTTACCAGCTTTAAATGTTAAGCGCCAGTCTCACACTGACACAGATTTATCTCTAGCAATTCAGATGTGATGATGGTATGTGGATTATCTGCAAAGTACCTAACAAAACCTATACTTCAGTTGCTGTCCAGAAGATCTAAATCCACCATTAACAGATGTTCTTCATCTCACATTGCTGCAGTCCTGACACTTGGGGTAGTCCGCTGTCCCAGTCGGCCCGAATACCAAAGTATAAGGCTGACGTCGGTCAAGGCGCATTAGTCTGACGTCAGGACGTCAGGGTACAAATGCGCATGACCCACGTCATTTCCTCAGTCTTTTTTGCCGCATGGTCCGATGCAGAAGCAGTTTTGCAAGTGCAGGTTGGCGTTCTGAGATTTTCCGAACTCGGAGTTTCAGACCGAATCCAAGTTGGCTAAGTACCCCGTTGGGGAATATTTTGTTTTTTTCTTGCCTCAGTATTTTACCGGATGTCAGAAAAAGTGAATAACTGTATTTCTTGTGGGAAACAGATACCTCATAGGGATTACCATACCTTGTGTATACCTTGCTTAGGGCCTGAGCACGACGTTGTTGGCTGTCGCTCTTGTGCTAGATTTAACAAACGCACTATAAAGAGAAGATTAGATTGTGCCAGGTTAGTTTTTGGGAAGCGGTGTAATTATAAAATGCCGTCGGATGCTCCGACGCCCGCTTCATCAAAAAAGCGCAAGGACAAAACAGCAAAGCCTAGGCTGGAAGAACCGTCCGTACCGGACGTCGGTTCTTTAGAGGGCTCGGTGGAGCCAGGGGTTCAGCCAGAAATTTCTTTGGAATCCCAGGGAGACTTTATTACTGCAAGATGTGACCTCTCAGGAGGTAGGCCAGGCGGAAGGGGCTTCTCAGGTAGCTGTTCTTCCCTCCCTTCCTAAGGTGGTTAGGCCCTCCCCTGCTGTTTCCAAGGCTTCTCCCAGGGGCAGGCCAGGTTTTGTTTCAGGTGTTACCCCTAGTTCTTCAGGGTCTGTACCTAAGAAGCATATGCTTAAGATGGCAGAAGATTTGATTACAATGATTAGAGGTTCTATGCCCCCTCCTGATAAGAGGCCTAGGGTGGAACCTGAGCTTGGGAGTTTTGAGCAGTGTTCGGATGCTTCTGAGTCTTGACTGAAGACTTGCAGGAGTATTCCCCTTACTCTGATTCTGATGTAGATGATTCTACTCCTTCTGCTTCTCCTCCTGAGGATTTTTCATTTTCAGAGACTCTTCATTCCATGAGGGAGCATTTTAAATGGGAAGGTCAGGATTTCTCTGATTCCAGGAAAAGGCTTAGGGAATTTTGTTTCTACCCCAGCATAGGCCTTTAGCTATACCTCCTGTTCTAGATGTGGTGGAGGATGTTTTGCAGAGGCTTCTCTGAACCCTGATTCTTTGCCTCCTGCTCCAGTTAAACCGGATAGATATTATAGGGTGCCTGAAGCTCATAAGTATCTTTTTAAGAGTCCTAGGGCAGACCCAGAAACTGTTTCACAGGGGCCTAAAGGTGTTAAGGCTTCTGTTGTTAAAAATCCTGTTCCTCCGGATAAAGAGGCAAGGGCTTTGGATAGATGGGGAAAGAAAGTGTATACTTCTTCCACTTTGGCCATGAGAGCTTTGAATTGCCAGTTTCACATGTTGAAATACCAAAATTATCTCCTTTCACAATTAAAGTCTAAGGTAGATGCTTTGGAGGAAGGTATTGAGTGTAAAGAGTTGCAGGATTTAGTTCATGTTTCTGAACAGGTGGGTAAGCATTCTTTGCAATGTGGTTTTGATGCTGTGCAGGCCTCTTCGAGGGTGGCTGCCACTGGTTCCGTTCTTCGCAGGCACGCCTGGCTGAGGGATCAGAATTTAGCTGAGCATGTGAAGACAAGGATTTTAGATGCTCCTTTACAATCTGATGTGTTGTTTGGTTCGCCTGTGGAAGCAGTTCTAAAGAAAATGGAAGACAAGGCTAAGTCTATGCAGACTGTTAAGGATTTTTTTGCAGGTTCAGCCTCCGAAGTTTAGTAGAAATTGGCCTACCAAGGGGTGGACATATCCTGCTTATGATTCCCAGTCTAGGGGTAGGTCTAGACGTGGTAGGGGCAGAGCTCAAGGTTCTTTTAGGCTTAGAACAGGGAGTTCTCCTGCTCAGTCTTCTGGTGAGGGCAGGGGTCAGTCCTTTCGTAAACAGACCCAATGACCTGCCTTTTCAGCTGCCAGAATCTCCTCGTCTGGCAGCACCCTTGGGAGGAAGGTTGGCACTTTTCAAAGAAAACTGGAGTTTAATTACCCAAGACAGATGGGTTTTGGATATCATTCACCACGGTTACAGGTTTTATTTCCATACCTTGCCTCCTTTCAAAGGCATGCCAGACATTCCTCCTCTACAAAGAAAAGAGGCTCACAAGCAAATTTCTCTGTTACTCCAAGTAGGGGCCATTCAGCCGGTTCCTGTGCCAGAAAGAGGCCTAGGATTTTATTCTCGCCTGTTCCTAGTACCAAAAAAGGGGAACACGTGGAGACCAATTTTGGATTTATCTATCCTCAACACTTATCTGGACATTCCCAAGTTCAAAATGTTGACGTTACAACAGCTTTTACCTCTGCTGGGAAAAGATCACTGGATGGTAACTTTAGATCTCAAGGAGGCTTACCTTCATGTGCCTATCAGACTAAGTTGCAGGAAGTATCTGCGTTTTCGAGCTGGGAATTCCCATTATCAGTTCTCTGCATTGCCCTTTGGCTTATCTACTGCCCAGAGTATTCACAAAAGTTCTGGCTCCAGTGATAGCTTACTTCAGGCTAAAAGGAATACAAATCTATCCTTACTTGGACGACTGCCTGATTCTGGCTCAAGAAAAGGAAGACCTTTTCTAGCATTTGGAATATGTGATAGCAGTGCTAAGATGCCTAGGGTATTCTGTGAACGAAATAAAGTCCAGTCTAGTACCCTCTCAAGACATGTGCTTTCTGGGTGTGAGACTGAATACAGCAACCCAGATGGCCTTTTAACCCCGGACAAACAAAAGAATCTTTCTCTTTACTTCCATCAACTATCTCATCAGTCCCGGCTGACTGCAAGGACAGTCCTTCAAGCCTTAGGGTTCATGGCATCTTGTATTCTGGTACTTCCCAATGCCAAACTGCATATGAGGAAGCTACAATGGTATCTCAAAATGTATGGACACAGCACTGCCAAGATTTGGACACTGTCATTCAAATAATACCTTGCATTCAAAAGGAATTTTTGTGGTGGGCTCAGGAATGTCACCTAAACAAGGGACTCTCTGTGACCCGCCAGAGGCGAGTCAGATTCTAACGACAGATGCCTCAGACACAGCTTGGGGAGCTCATCTGAATGGAAAGTGGATACAAGACAAGTGGCCTGCCAGACTGCAGCATCTACATATCAACATGAAGGAGATGTTAGCAGTCCAGTTTGCATTACTGGCTTTCAAGGATTTACTTCTTCCGGGCAGGTGTTGATTCTAACAGACAACACAACTGTCATGTGGTACATCAACAAACAAGGGGAACACATTCTTATCCTCTATGCAGGCAAGCAATGATTTTGTGGGAGACTGCTAAGCTTGCAACTGAATCTTCAAGCAAGGTTTCTGCCAGGAGCACAGAACTCCTTAGCAGATGTATTGAGCAGGCAAATCATGGATCCCCACGAGTGGAAACTGGATCTTCATGTATTTCAGACATTGACAGTGTCCTGGGGAACTCCAGACATAGATCTGTTCGCTTCTCCACTAAACCACCAGCTGCCAAAGTTTTGCACGAAAAGGTTTCATCACACAGCCTGGAAAGTGGATGCTCTTTCTTTCAGTTGGAAAAATCTTCATGTGTATGCCTTTCCACCTCTGCCTCTCCTTCCGAAGGTACTCCTAAAGGTCAGACAAGACAAGCCAAGGATGATTTTGATAGCTCCAGATTGGCCTCGGCAGCACTGGTACCCATTGCTGAGGAGTCTGGTAAGGAAGCCTCCATGGCCCTTACCTTTGATTCCACACCTATGGTCTCAGAAGGACGGGCATCTACTCAATGTCAAGCTTCACTCTCTTCATCTAACAGCCTGGCATATTCTGTTTTGAACCATAGCAGGTCTCAGCTTCCTCAACAAGTTTTGAATGTGATTATGGAAGCCAGAAGGCCTAGTACAAGGAAAGTGTACGCAGGAAAATGGAAGAGATTTTTATTTTGGTGTACAGCAAAGGATTTGGATGTTTCTGAGCCAAATTTGAGTGTGGCTCTTCAATATCTTACTGAGTTATTGGACAAAGGTTTGTCTTTCTCTTCCATTAAGATTCATGCTGCAGCAATTTCAGCTCACTATGATTGTGACCCACCATTGTTTTCTCATCCTTTGTTCAAGCAATTTCTTAGAGGGGCAAAGAATATAAGACCCCCACGTAGAGCTCCTACTCCTGCTTGGGACCTCAATTTTGTGTTGGAGAAACTCACTCTACAACCTTTTGAGCCTGCAGCTACTGCTGAATTGAAATATTTGTCATGGAAGACTGCTTTTTGTTAGCCATTACCTCTGCAAGAAGGGTGTCTGAATTGCAGGCCCTTATGGAGACTTTATTTTCAGCAATGTTGTGAAAATCTTTATAGCTCAAATGAGTGGTGAAAGAGAGATATTTGTAAGCTTTTTGAAATCATTAGCTATTCCAAAGCTTGGTGAAGTGCAAGCTCAGTAAGTAACAGTCACAACAGGTAAAGGGTAAATACAAAATGTGATGTGTAACCAAGCAACCACTAAGTCTTCGGGAATGGATGGAATTCCCATACAAATTTATAAGTTGGCAGGAAGGAGCCTGTTGAAGATTTGGAAGGCATTTTTTAATAATGTTTTGAAAGGTGGGGGAAATACCCGCATCACGTATGAAGATTGCAATGTTGATAGTATTGTCAAAGCAGGGCAACGGCAGCACAAGTAAAGCATCTCTGTACTATTGTACACACAGTATCATATACATTTCTTTGCAGTATTGCTGTATGACCCTAAATTCTCACTGTTTATTTATTATCAGAGTTCGTCAATTGGCAGCTGTTGTGACCCCTCAACTGTCCCCAACACGCTTACACAATTTAAGGGCAATTCCACTCTAAGGTCAGTTAGCCAAGTGTAGCCTTAATACACAAGCTTTTAAACTTCAGTTGTCCTGCAGCAAATTACAACCCCATAGCTTATTTAGACTTTTTTTTAACAATACTACATGGAGTAAAGGTAATTTGATTGAGAATGGGGAGACGACACAATCAATGCTCCCAATTTTAGATTCCAACAGGCCTGCTGAGGTATGTAAGTATAAAGTAGATATATGCACCAGAGTTAGTAGTTGCAGAAACGTTCATATGTGCAACAGAAAAAGGGTATAACTGCCATCACCACAAACTACAAATTTTCATTTTTTTTTTTCAGTGAAGCAATATCCATGTTTACTGACTATGGCAATAAGCTGCTTGAATCAGCTTTACCAGCTTTAAATGTTAAGCGCCAGTCTCACACTGACACAGATTTATCTCTAGCAATTCAGATGTGATGATGGTATGTGGATTATCTGCAAAGTACCTAACAAAACCTATACTTCAGTTGCTGTCCAGAAGATCTAAATCCACCATTAACAGTTTTAGGCATCTTACAAAACTTCCAGGAATCACACTATTGTCCCTAGCAAATGCATAAATTAATCCCCTAATACTATTTCTAGTGTCTAGCTTACATCGCACAAGGATAAAACGCACACTGAAAGAAAAATACCACACCAGTCCTTATTAATTCATGAGGCCACAGTGCTATACAGAAAATTTAAAATAATTCAGTTTCCATTTACCAGATAATACATCGCTTGTTCAAACATTTTAATTGCTCTGGCATTACTGATGTGAATTTTTATATATCTGTTTGGTTAAAACATCTGTGATTGTTTTCACGAATCTTAATACCAATGTCAGTTTCCAAATTTCCACTATTACTATGTTTGTTGTCATTGCCTACTATGAATTCTGTGTAGTGTAGTGTATTTTACCTGCGCTCTGCCTGTAAATGGTCATATCTGATCAGTGCACTACCCTGGTAAACAGATTTAAGTTACTACCTAACTCAATTCAAATAAATTAATCCGGCAGACTCTGCCTTATAAAGACCAGTTTATATTTCTAAATTATAATTGCAAATTGTTTATGTCTACATTAGTTAAGAGAATGGCAAAATTGTTACAAAACAGACATAGATCAGGGTATTTTGTGGAATGGAGACAAACATTTGATATTAATAGACCAATAATGATTCAGAGGAAATTAGAATTAAAAAAAATTGGTTATTGTTTAGTATGGATGCATCGAAAGTATCTGATAGATTTTTGCTGGTAATTCTTAAGTAGGACAGTGCTAGCTTTCTCATTCCCAAAAAAATATTTGATCATTTTTTTGTGATTGCTTGAAAAATCCCACAAAAATACTATGACTGTTGTGAACAGGATGGATGCTGGTATGACCTTTCCCTCATTCATGGCAACACTCCGAGCACCACTGCATACTGCCTGCTGCATGGATTGTGCCTCCACAAGCATACTAGGCTACATGTGTATACACAATGGCAGTGTATATTCATAGGCTCATACTCAAAAGGTGCAGTACCTAGTACTTTTGCTAGCTGTCATCTAAGTGGCAAGTCAGAGCTGCGTCCCTCTTTCCCAGGATGGGTGAATCGGTAGCGGTCACTCACTACCATCTGCCCTGGCTAGCTTCATCTGGTACCTGAGTAGATAATTCTTCTCTCTGGTCACTTGAGCTGTAGTTGGGGCCACCTGTCAGAGCTGGCTAATTGATATTACTTTGTTAATAAGTTATTGGTAGCATCTACCCAGTTATTTAAAATGTTACAGTACTGCTATATAGTAGAGCTCCATGACATAGAAGAATGTAGCCCTGATTACATCCTAGCTGACTGTAGTTCAAATAGTAATTCATGTGTCTGTTGGAGCTGGTGAGGGAAGATAGGAGTTAGAATCTGTTGCTGACTTGCTCATCGTGAGAGGTGACTCTAACTCACCGCATAGGAACACTGAGTTGTTCACCCCAAGGTATTTGGACCTAGTGAGCCCACATGTCCATGGTGCTCCACCAGGAGAGAAGTAGACTAGCCCCGTGGAACCAGCAAGTTGACATGATTTCTAGCACCCAACTCTCTCTGTGGAGCTGTTTCACTCATTGGGGATTACTGGGCAGGAATTTATGGAACACAGAGCTCTCTCCCAGGGATTCCCAACTCCCACTGCCACAAAACAAATGGACTGATTGCATGCAAGTAGAGGAGCCATCAGACTCAGTCCTGCAGGGAGGGGGTATTTAAAAAATGCTACATGATAAATGCTGTGGAACTTTTTTTTCTTTTGCTCCTTCCCCTTCATGTGACCATCAACTGCTGCTGCTGCCTCTCCTCAATCTATGAGTTGCTGAAGCCAGTTGTTCTTCCAGACCTAATCTGATTCAGGCCAAAGAGAAAATCAAGGCATCTTAATGCCGAGTCATTCTACTGCCAAATAATATTTTTTTTTTTAGTTTGTTTGTTTTTTGCCCTACTCCAAAATCCCAAGAGAATAGGGCCATTAATTGAACCAAACTATCCTAGGTTGTGCTCAAAGCTCCATTTGTCTGCACTATTGGAGCTGACAAATTATGTGAGACTTGGCATTCAATAAAGTCACAAAAAAATAAATAAATAAAAAACAGGCACAGGCAACAAGGATATATGGAATATTTAATTTCAAAATTGTAACGCAAAGGTAAAGCTTTCGCACACAGTTGCTTTGCAATATTCAATTTCATTCAAACGAGCAACATTTAAATACTAATCACGTGACCACAATAACCAGTTACAATCTACCTTCCTTTAAAATAGGGTTCAAGCTACATGACGTATTCAAATCTGGAGCCTCATCGGCCCCAAGTGTAGTTATCCAAACATATTAATGTAATTCAAGATACGTATTAAAATCTCCACCTCAAAGGTTATTGTGTGTGTATATATATATATATATATATATATATATATATATATATATGTATGTATATATATATATATATATATATATATATATATATATATATATGCTTAAACTTACTAAAACTAAACTGATGACTGCAGTAATTTTACTAAAGTGCTCTGACAAAGCATTTTACATAGAGCAGCATCATATGTCAGATAGCTATTCATTTATTCTGTCTTTAAGTTACCTAGTAGATTTTCCTACATAGAATGATTAATATTTTGTACATGTAGCCAAATAAACTATATACCCATTGTTTGACTGTCAGGAAAACACTAAAAATAAAACATCCTTTTTATTATAGGATGCTCAGATTCAATTTGTGTCAAAATGTACGAACAGAAACATTTCAGACATTAATGTGCCCCTTTCCTTGACGTTTTCACAACCTCGACACTTTTTGGTTTATCTTTATACCAAAGTTGCAAATTGTCACCTCTCTTTAAAGAATATGCTGGCAATTCAGGATAAATTTATGTAGTTGTCTATTCATATAAAGAATGGACCAGTTCCTCTCCAAAATAGTCCTTACTAAAGGGAAATGCAAGTTTAAAAGAGAGTGAAAGCTTTTTTTGGCTGACAGAATCATACTTTCATTAGATTAAAAGTTCCTTCCTGTGAACCAGTTTATTTAAATGTATTCATTGCATGTGCAGTAGTTCCTTGGGCTTTGCAGTCATACTTTTGTGAAGAAAAACGGAATACCATCTTAGTTTTGTGGTATTTGTCCAGCAGCAGCCATAGTACTAAGGAAAGAGCTAAATGTTTGGTTTCCTTTTTTCTGTAAAATGAATTATGGTTTATTTAAATGTAATAATGTAACCAACAACAGTAGCAGCCTCATGAAAACTTTGACTTTTAACTACTGTGTAGGCTTGTGAGGCCCAAGGTGAAGACTATGAACGAGTGAAGCTTTTAGAAATAAGTGCAGAGGATGCCGAGAAATGGGAGAGGAAGAAAAAGAAAAAGAACCCAGACCAGGGTTTTTCGGGTAATGATCAGTTTCATATTTTTTGTTGTTAAACTTAGCAAAAGGTGGGAAGTACTTAGTTCCTAGAGTACAGATTACTGCAGTGCTTAAAATGCGTGTATACATTCATGCAGAGTGCTTGTGTTTTACATATTTGTATGTGTATAGGCATGTGTGCATGTATACTACATGTATGACATAAAGAAATTGTGTACCTACCGTAACATTCGGTCTGTGTTGTCCCATTTTCATTCTTCCTCAACCTGTGGAGTTTTGGATCCAACATTCGGATCCAACTCGGCCGCTTACTAACTTAGGATTCGAAGCTTAAGCTCCTCCTCTCCAACTCATAATGCCTTATTCCCCCAGATTACCTCAGATCGAGTTTGCTGCTAACATGTATGCAGGATTTATAAGTAAAATTTAGAAATAATCATACAGCCACCATACAGAAAAAAACAGGAAAGCGTGCACAATTTAGGGGATCAAAACAGGAACCGTGGTTCCTACTAGTATCTCCATCAGGTCTTTATTAATTATGGACGGGAAAGGAGGGCAGGAAGGTTGAGGTAGAATGAAAATGGACAACACAGATGGTATGTTGTGGTAGGTACATAACTTCTTTATCTGATGTTGTCATTTTCATTCATTCCTAACCTGTGGGACAGAATCCCCAGCTACAACAACCTAGGGTGGCCCTCATAGAAGGATATTCCGGAGCACTGCAGAGCCAAAAGCAGCCCTATTCCTGGAAATGGTGTCTAGTTTATAATGTGTAATAAAGGTATGAAAATTTGACCAAGAGGCAGCTGCACAAATATCAATTGACACGCTTGAGCAAAGCTTGAGATGTCGCCATGGAGCTCGTAGAATGAGCTTTGACACATCTAGGTAAAGGAATACCTTTCATAGAATAAATAAAGGAAAAGCAATCTCATCTCATAGCCATTTAGCCAGTGTGGATTTGGCATCTTTTCTAATATCTGAGAAAGATATGAACAGTTGATCAGATTTCCTGACAGATTTTGTCCTGTCCAGATAAAAACACAACTGGCTAGGAACATCAAGGAGATATGTGTATCCTCCCTTGTTTTGAAAACTGGAAAAGAAAACTGGTAGGTTAACAGATGGATTGATATTGATGTTCTTCGTCTTCCCTTGCTGCAGTCCTGACTATTGGGTATAGTCCGCGTCCCAGTCGGCCCGAATACCAGAGTGGTCATGGCGCCTTAGACTGACGCCAGAACGCCAGGGTACTAATGCGCATGACCGACGCCATTTCCTCAGTCTTTTGCCGCATGGTCCGATGCAGAAGCAATTTTGCGAGTGCAGGTTGGCGCTCTGAGATTTTCCGAATCCGGAGTTTCAGACCGAAACAGAGTTGAGAACATTTTGGTTTTTCTTGCCTCAGTATTTAACCGGATGTCAGAAAAAGTGAATAACTGTATTTCTTGTGGGAAGCAGATACCGCATAGGGATTATCATACATTGTGTATACCTTGTTTAGGGCCTGAGCACGACGTTGTTGGTTGCCGCTCTTGTGCTAGATTTAACAAAGCGCACTATTAAGAGGAGGCTTGATTGTGCTAGGTTAGTGTTTGGGAAGCGTTGCAATTATAATATGCCGTCGGATGCTCCGCCGCCCGCTTCATCCAAGAAGCGCACGGACAAAACAGTGAAGCCTAGGGGTGCGGAACCGGCAGTCCCGGACGCCGGTTCTTTAGAAGGCTCCAGGGGAGCCAGAGGTTTTGCCAGGAGTCTCTATGGAGTCTCAGGCAGATACTTTACTGTTACAGGATGTGCCCTCTCAGGAGGTAGGCCAGGCTGAGGGGGCTTCTCAGGTAACTGTTCTTCCCTCTCTTCCCAAGGTAGTTAGGGCCTCTCCTTCTGTTGCCAAAGCTTCTTTTAGAGGTAGGCCAAGTTCAGCTTCTGTGGGGCTTCTCCTAGCATTTCGGCTCTGTGCCTAAGAAACATATGCTTAAAATGGCAGAAGATTTGATTACTCTGATTAGAGGTTCTCTGACCCCGCCTGATAAGAGGCCTAGGGTGGAACAGGAGTTTGATAGTTTTGAACAGTGTTCACAGGCTTCAGAGTCTTCTGTGGAAGACTTGCAGAGTTTCCTACTTATTCTGATTCTGATGTGGATGATTCCACTCCTACAGCTTCTCCTCCTGAGGATTTTTCATTTTCAGAGACTCTTCACTCCATGAGGGAGCACTTTAAATGGGAAGGCCAGGATTACTCTGATTCCAGGAAAAGGCTTAGGGAATTCTTGTTTTACCCCAGCATAGGCCCTTAGCTATTCCTCCTGTGTTGAATGTGGTGGAGGATGTTTTGCAGAGGCTTCCTGAACCCTGACTCCTTGCCTCCTGCTCCTGTTAAGCCTGATAGGTATTATAGGGTGCCCAAGCTCATAAGTATTTGTTTAAGAGTCCTAGGGCGGACCCAGAAACTGTTTCTCAGGGGCCTAAAGGTGTTAAAGCTTCTGTGGTTAAAAATCCTGTACCCTCTGATAAAGAGGCAAGGGCTTTGGATAGGTGGGGTAAGAAAGTATATACTTCTTCCACTCTAGCCATGAGGGCTTGAATTGTCAGTTTCATATGCTGAAATATCAGAATTATCTCCTTTCACAATTGAAATCTAAGGTGGATGCTTTGGCGGAAGGTATTGAGTGTAAAGAATTGCTGGATTTGGTTCATGTGTCTGAACAAGTGGGTAAGCATTCTTTGCAGTGTGGTTTTGATGCTGTTCAGGCCTCCTCGAGGGTGGCTGCTACTAGTTCTGTTCTTCGCAGACATGCCTGGTTGAAGGATCAGAATTTAGCTGAGCATGTTAAGACCAGGATTTTGGATGCTCCTTTACAGTCTGATGTGTTGTTTGGACCGCCTGTGGAAGCAGTTTTAAAGAAAATGGAGGACAAAGCTAAGTCTATGCAGACTGTTAAAGATTTTTGCAGGTGCAGCCTCCAAGTTTAGTAGAAATTGGCCTGCTAAGGGGTGGACATATCCTGCTTATGGTTCCCAGTCTAGGGGTAGGTCTAGACGTGGTAGGGGCAGGGCTCAAGGTTCTTTAGGCCTAGATCAGACAGTTCACCTGCTCAGACTTCTGGTGAGGGCAGGGGTCAGTCCTTTCGTAAGCAGAACCAATGACCTGCCTTTTCAGCTGCCAGTGGATTCTCGCCTGGCAGCTCCTTTGGGAGGAAGATTGTCTCTTTTCAAAGAAAATTGGGATTTAATCACTCAAGACAGATGGGTGCTGGATATCATTCATCACGGTTACAGATTTTATTTCCACACAATGCCCCTTTCAAAGGCATGCCAGATGTTCCTCCTCCACAAAGAAAAGAGGCTCACAAGCAAGTTTCTCAGTTACTCCAGATAGGGGCCATTCAGCCAGTCCCTGTATCAGAAAGGGGCTTGATTTTATTCTCGCCTGTTCCTAGTACCAAAGAAGGGGAACACGTGGAGACCAATTTTGGATTTATCTATCCTCAACACTTATCTGGACATTCCCAAGTTCAAGATGTTGACGTTACAGCAACTGTTACCTCTGCTGGGCAAGGATCACTGGATGGTAACTTTGGATCTCAAGGAAGCTTACCTTCATGTGCCTATAAGGCTAAGTTGCAGAAAGTATCTGCCGTTTCGAACTGGAGATTTTCATTATCAGTTCTCTGCATTGCCCTTTGGCTTATCTACTGCGCCCAGAGTATTCACAAAGGTTCTGGCTCCAGTGATAGCTTACTTCAGGCTTCAAGGCATTCAAATCTATCCTTACTTGGACGACTGCCTGATTCTGGCTCAAGAAAAGGAAGACCTTCTACAGCATCTGGAATATGTCATAGCAGTGCTAAGATGCCTAGGGTATTCTGTGAACGAAATAAAGTCCAGTCTAGTACCCTCTCAAGACATGTGCTTTCTGGGTGTGAGACTGAATACAGCAGCCCAGATGGCCTTTTTAACCCCGGACAAACAAAAGAGTCTGTCACTTTACTTCCATCAACTATCTCATCAGTCCGTGCTGACTGCAAGGACAGTCCTTCAAGCATTAGGGTTCATGGCATCTTGTATTCTGGTGCTTCCCAATGCCAAACTGCATATGAGGAAGCTGCAATGGTATCTCAAAAATGTATGGACACAGCACTGCCAAGATTTCGACACTGTCATTCACATAATACCTTGCCTTCAACAGGAATTCTTGTGGTGGGCTCAGGAATGTCACCTAAACAAGGGACTCTCTGTGACCCGCCAGAGGCGAGTCAGATTTTAACGACAGATGCCTCGGACACTGCTTGGGAGCTCATCTAAATGGAAAGTGGATACAAGACAAGTGGCCTGCCAGACTACAGCATCTACATATCAACATGAAGGAGATGTTAGCAGTCCAGTTTGCATTGATGGCTTTCAAGGAGTTACTTCTTCCAGGGCAGGTGTTGATTCTAACAGACAACACAACTGTCATGTGGTACATCAACAAGCAAGGGGGAACACATTCTTATCCTCTATGCAGGCAAGCAATGATTTTATGGGAGACTGCGTTAAGCCTGCAACTAACTCTTCAGGCAAGGTTTCTGCCAGGAGCACAGAACTCCCTAGCAGATGTATTAAGCAGACAACTCATGGATCCTCACGAGTGGAAACTGGATCTTCATGTATTTCAGAAATTGACAGTGTCATGGGGAACTCCAGACATAGATCTGTTCGCTTCTCCACTAAACCACCAGCTGCCAAAGTATTGCACAAAGGGTTTCATCACACAGCTTGGAAAGTGGATGCTCTGTCTTTCAGTTGGAAAAACCTTCATGTTTATGCCTTTCCACCTCTGCCTCTTCTTCCAAAGGTATTATTAAAGGTCAGACAAGACAGGCCAAGGATGATTTTGATAGCTCCAGATTGGCCTCGGCAACACTGGTACCCACTTCTCCGGAGTCTTGTAAGGAAGCCTCCATGGCCTTTACCTCTGATTCCTCATCTGTTATCTCAGAAGGACGGTCATCTGCTCAATGTCAAGCTTCAATCTCTTCATCTCACAGCTTGGCATATTCTGTGTTGAAGCACAGCAGGTCTCAGCTTCCTCAACAAGTTTTAAATGTGATTATGGAAGCTAGAAGGCCTAGTACTAGGAGAGTGTACGCAGAAAAATGGAAGAGATTTTTATTTTGGAGTACAGCAAAGAATTTGGAGATTTCAGAGCCTAATTTGAGTGTGGCTCTTCAATATCTTACTGAATTATTGGACAAAGGGTTGTCCTTCTCTTCCATAAAGATTCATGCTGCAGCAATTTCGCTCACTATGATTGTGACCCACCTTTGTTTTCGCATCCTTTGTTCAAGCAGTTTCTTAGAGGGGCAAAGAATATAAGACCCCCACGTGAGCTCCTACTCCTGCTTGGGATCTCAATTTTGTGTTGGAAAACTTACTCTACAACCTTTTGAGCCTGCAGCTACTGCTGAATTGAAATATTTGTCATGGAAGACTGCTTTTCTGTTGGCTATTACTTCTGCAAGAAGGGTGTCTGAGTTGCAGGCCCTTATGGCAGTAGAGCCCTTTTGATTTTCCATAAGGACAGGGTATCATTACGCACTAATCCTTCCTTTATGCCTAAGGTGGTTTCTAGTGTGGCTTTAAACCAAACTATTCATTTGCCTACGTTTTTGCAGATCCTCAAAATAAAGGGGAAAAGATTTTGCACACTTTAGATGTACACAGGCAATTGCTATTATTTGAGCAGGACTAAGAATTTTAGGCAGTCTCAGCAGTTACTTGTTTCTTTTGCTTTGAGTTCACAGGGCAAGCCTGTGTCAAAACAAACTATTTCTAGGTGGATTGGCTTTTGCATTGCATTTTGTTATTCCCATCATGGCAAAGAGGTTCCAGCTGGGATTAGGCCTCATTCCACTAGGGCTACTGCCACTTCCACAGCATTTCTAAGGGGTGGCAACTAAGGATATTCTGGAAGCAGCTACTTGGAGTTCAGTGCATACTTTCTCTAGGCATTATCACCTGCCTATATACTCTAAGACTAGGGCTGGTTTTGCCACAGCTGTTTTACAAGGCATGTTGTCAGCTCCTGCTACTTTATAATTTGCCAGCCTCCCTTACCTCTGCTTTGGGATTCTACCCAATAGTCAGGACTGCAGCAAGGGAAGACGAAGAACATAGTACAGTTTTGTACCTACCATAAATGTAGATGTTCAAGGATTCCCTTGCTGCAGTCCAATCTCCTTCCCTCTGTGTTTCGGGTGGTTGTGTAGGTGAGTTTACATGCTTCTATTTTTGTATATATTGTTGTATATATTGTACATGTTTTTGGTGCAGGTTGTTTTGGGACTTGTCTTTTGGGTCTTCTGACATCTGGGGCAAGAAAAGACTGAGGAAATGACGTCGGTCATGCGCATTAGTACCCTGACGTTCTGACGTCAGTCTAAGGCGCCATGACCGACGTCAGCCTTATACTCTGGTATTCGGGCCGACTGGGACGCGGACTATACCCAATAGTCAGGACTGCAGCAAGGGAATCCTCGAACATCTACATTTATGGTAGGTACAAAACTGTACTTTTTCTGTAGCAGCCTTAGGCAAAAAGGATGGATTAGTCCGCAAAGATACTCTTGTTTTTTTTTTTGAAAAAATCAAATGAGGTTTAGAAGAGAGGGCTTGCAGTTCAAAAATTCTTTTTTGATGAAGTAACAGCTACCAACAAAGCTGTTTTCCAGTAAAGAAACTTCAAGTATACTTTAGCTGCAGGTTCAAAAGGGAGAAGAACCAATACCTGTAAAATCAAAGTTAGGTCCCAAATAGGACTTGAATCTTTGATTGGGAGACAAAGTAAAAAGGTACCTCTGAGAAAGCCAATGTATAGTTTTGACGAAGGTAGAGAAGAATAGTGATCTCCAATGTGAAAATTTGAAATCGCTGCTAATTGAACTTTTACAGTAGAATAGCTGGCCATTTTGGAAGAGGAAAGCCAGGAAATCCAATACTACCGGGATAGGAGCCATAAAAGGATCTATTAGCTTCTGTTGAGCCTAGATGGAGAATCTTTTCCATTTGCTCGTGTATATTTTTCTGGTAGATATTTTGTGAGAGGAAATCAGAATTGTTTGGACTGGGGATGAAAGCCTGGAATGTCTAGCCATCTTTGGAATTGAAGAAGCCATGTGGTCAGTTTTAGGCCTTGAAGATCCAGGTGAATCTACCCTGAGATGGGACGGTAGATCTGGAAGTGGTTCCAGTGTCCAGGGAGGGCAAATTAGGTGAGACCAAAGAAAGGTGAACCAGATTTAGCGAGGTCAAAAGGGACCAATGAGGATTACTTTGCCCTTCAACTGGTGTGCTTTCTGAAGAAATGTGAGAGTCAGGGGTTAAGGAGGGAATGCATAAAGTAGACCGAGGTGCCAAGCATGAACTAAAGCATCTCTTGGTGACTGTCCCTGAAGGGAAATCAAGGCAAAGAACCTGCTGCATTTATTGTTGGGGGAGGAGTGCAGAGAGATCGCAGCAAAGTTGACCCCATTTGAGGAAGATCATGTTTGCCACTGACTGATTCAGAGACCACTCGTGAGGCATCAATACAATTTTGCTGAGCCTTTCTGCTAGAATGTTGTCTTCCCCCAGAATGTACAGTGCAGTTAGAAAGCATTTGGTAGATGTTGCCCATTGTCACACTCTCATTGCTTCTCGACACAGGTGGTAAGATCTGGTTCCTCCTTACTTGTTGATGTATCACACTACAGACATATTGTCCATCTTAATCACAGTATTCCTGTGACACCCGTGCACTGGCCCGTTAATTAAGGAGCCTCAATCCTCACTACATCCTTATTGCTGTTTTCTGATGCAGTTGTGACCAAAGCTGCAATCATGTCTGCCTTAGTCAGGTTTCCATGCACCAGTCCCTTAGCCTGGCACATCTCAACCAGATAGCTCCTTTTCAGCTTTCCATACTCCTCTGCTGACATACTTGCCTGCTCTCCCTGACTAACTAAGCTAACAAAAGAAATAAAACAGTTGTGATCTGAACTCTGAATATTCACTGCATGGCTAATTCAGAGTACAAAAATACCTTCAGTGATCACTGTACACAAGCTGCAGGAATTCACTATCCACACCACTGCAAGCCAGTTGTCAACCAATTCATGTGTGGTGTGGATATCCCACCACTGCTAACCAATTAATATGTGACACCCATGCACTGTCCCATTATTGAAGGAGCCTTAATCCTCACCACTAACACCAGTGAGGGGCATCCACATTGGGAAGGATAACAAATGCACACGCAGTAAAGTACAGTTTCCCTTACGAGTACACAGAGATCACAGTCATTCTGGGGCTGGTTTCTCCATTTCTCTCCAGATTCCCAGTAAGACTCCCCACTGGCACAGCTATGGGGTGCAGATCTCAGCCGAGTAGTCGAGCCAAAACCTCCAGTGCCCTCTCTGTCCAACCATTGCTTCGTGTCCCTGCCCAAGTAGCTGACACATACACACACTTTGAGATTTAGTTTATATACAAACACACAGACACTCCTGGGGAAGGGATGCACAGGTTCTCCAGCTGTGCCCCCTCCTGCCAGGCTATAAGATAGTAATCACTGCCGCCAACTACTGTTATCAGCCTCTAAAAAGGCCATTACCAAAGAATGTCCAATTTATACTGTGCAATATTATTATTCAATTAGTAAGTGTGATGAACAGCAAGGCTTATTTGGAGTGGCTTTGTACAGTATCACTATATACATGCAATGTACCCTAGAGCTTAAATTATCTTTACACAAAACAGCCACAGTTGAAAGGTTTAAATATATTTAATAATAAATAATGAAACCACAAGAGAAATCTTCTCAGTTCAACACAGTGCTAGTCAAGAGTTCAGAAATCACAGGAAAATGCTTTAAGTAATACTGTAGAATAGTCTGACATAAATATAGAAAACAGCCAGACTAAATCGGACTAAATTACTATCCAACTCTAAGAGCAATCACAGTTCTAAATAAACTTACATGTAGAGCAAAGGCAGAGTACTGGTGAGTGGTCAGTTCTGAAGACAAATGCAAAATGTTCTGATTCTCTCTCTCTCTCTCTCTCTGAGAAAGTTTTAAAATTAATACATCACTGCTGACTCATTTTAGATTACTTCATTCTTCTCTGGTTCCCAGGCTAACAGAAACTCAGAGTTTTTACATTTCTTTGATCTTGCACCTGGCCAGGAAACTACAGTCATAAAAGACATTATATATGTAAAATCTAGCAATTAACTCTGGTCTCAAAACAATAGAAGGAATTCCTCAGTCCAGACATTGTCTTCCGAGCTTTGAAATCAGTCATACAGTGCTTGGCTTATCAGCTTTCCTCCAGCAAAGTGCACTGTGGTTACATTTTTCAAGTTCAACATGTAACACAGTTTTCTTACATTTAAGAGGACAAGCCGGTGGATTATATTCATATTTACATTGACATAGAATTATCTACAAAATTCTATCTATTTAGGCTGGCAGCCTTCACATATCTTCAAGAACTCAAGCTAGTTTTTCAAGTGACCCTTGAGAAACATTGCTTGAGAAGGTTAGGTCTGTCTGAGTATACCTTACCCCATTCCCTGTTGTGAGAGCCCATCTGCGTTGGCATTGCTAACCCCACTGAGGTGCTGCACTGACATGTCATTTACTTACAACACTAGGCTCCATCTTAGCAACTTAGCATTTTGCTGGCTGGCTCACTGTAACCATGTTAGGGGATTGTGAACTGTAACTTCCATACAGATAAGGCTGAAGTTTCTGCAGTGCCCAGACTATGGCTAGACCTTTCTTTTCTACAGCTGCATAGCATTCCTCCCTGGGTTGAAGCCTGCGACTGAGATAAACCACTGGGTGCTCCTTTTCCTCTGACGAAATCTGGCTAAGTACAGCCCCCACCCCATGGTTTGAAGCATCCACCTGCATAACAAATTATTTGCTGTAATCTGGACTGGCTAACACAGGGGGTCCTCCCAAAGCTTATTTAAGCTTCTGGAATGCCTGCTCACATGCTGGGGTCCACACTACCTTATCTCGCCTGTTTTTCCTTATCAGGTCTGTGAGGGGAGCAACTATGGTACTATAACTGGGGTCAAACTTTCTGTAGTACCCTGCTGTCCCTAAGAATGCCCTCACCTGGTTTTTGGTAACAGGTGCAGGCCGTGCCTGAGTGGCTTCCACTTTGGCAGGTTCTGGCCTGATCCTACCACTCCCCACACTATGTCCCAGGTAGGAGACCTCTGCCATACCCACCTGACATTTGCTCGGCTTAATAGTCAACCCTGCCATCTGTATTCTGCCCAGCACCTCCCTGACATGTTGAAGGTGCCCTTGCCAATAATGGCTGTAGATGGCAATTATCATCTAGGTAAGCAAGGGCAAACCCTCCTGCTAGGATATGATCTACCAGCCTCTGGAAAGTCGCTGAGGCATTTTTCATCCCAAAAGGGCATCCTTGTGAACTCATACAAGCCAGAAGGAGTCACAAAGGCTGACTTTTCTCTAGCACTGGGAGTCAAGGGCACCTGCCAGTAACCCTTGGTAAGATCAATGTTGGCAAAATACTTAGCCCCACTCAGCTCGGTAGGGCCTCATCTGTCCTAAGCATGGGGGTAAGCATCTGACTCTGTGTGACTGTTTGTTTAATTTCCTGTAATCCACAAAGAACCTGGTACTGCCATCCTTCTTTGGCACCAGCACTACTGGGGAGGCCCAGGGATTGTTGGACTCTTGAGTTACCCCTAGTCCAACATTTCCTGTATCTTCCTCCCTCAGAGTCTGTTTGACTCTCTCAGGCACCCTTTAAGGGGCCTGTCTGATAGGCCTTTCGGGTCCTGTATCCACCTGGTGCTGCACCAGGTATGTGCACCTTGGTTTCCCAGTGAACATGTCCCCAAGCTCATGTAACACTGCTCTGATTTCTTGAACCTGGGTAGGAGATAGCTGCTGGGACATTGCTATCCCTTCCACTGAGGTGTCAGTCCGAGCCTCACTGAGGAGATCAGTCACCAGATCTCCCTCAGACTCCTCCTGCAATCCACTGCAAATACTCAGCACAAGGGCCTCCCTATCATGGTAAGGTTTCATCGTGTTAACATGGTACAATTTGTGTCCCTACGTACTACCTAGCATTTCTGTCATGTAGTTAACATCACTTACCTTTCTTACCACCTTGTAAGGTCCTTCCCAGGCTGCTTGCAGCTTGTCATGTCTGACAGGAATGAGAACCATTACCTGCAGTTCTACAGCATACCTTCAAGCTCAAGCATTCCTTCTGTACCAGAGCTTTTTCTGTTGTTGGGCTTCTGCCAGGTTCTCCTGCGCCAAGCCCATGAGTTCCCTGAGCCTTGTCCTGAGGTTTAGGACATATGCCACATCAGATCCCTTGTGAGATTCACACTCACCTTCCCACTCATCTCCAATTAAATCTAGAGATCCCCTCACCCTATGCCCATACAGCAACTCAATGGGTGAAAAACTTGTGGATTCCTGAGGAACCTCTCTGTAAGCAAACGACAGATGGGGCAAATTTATTTAACTCCCTCTTAAAATGGTCTGCAAATGCCTGTAGCATGGACTTGATTGTAGAGTTTAACCTCTCAACAAGACCATTAGTCTGGGGATGGTTGGTAGGGGGGTGGTCTTCAGGTGCTTCACCCCACAGTACTTCTACAGACAAGCCAGTAGGTCTGACATGAAATTGGCACCTCTGTCAGTCAGTATTTCTTTTGGGAAACCTACCCTGCTGAAAATCTCTAACAAAGCATTTGCCACCTTTTCTGCCTCAATGGAGGACAAAGCCACTGCCTCAGGGTATCTTGTAGCATAATCTACTACCACTAGGATATACTTTTTCCCTGTGGAACTTGGGGTTCTCAGAGGGCCAACAATATCCATAGCTACCCTCTGAAATGACTCCTCAAGCACAGGCAAAGACGTCAAAGGAGCTCTCACCTTGTCTTTTGCCTTGCCTACCTTTTGGCACTGTTCACAGGTCTTGCAGTACCCTGTTACATCTCTGGAAATTCCAGGCCAATGGACGTTCTGCATAATACGTCTCTTTGTACGTTCTATGCCCATATGACCTGCAAAGGGAATATCATGGGCTATGGCTAGAAGCGCCAGACGGTAGGCTCTAGGCACTACCAAACTACTGTATTCTGTCACCTTCTAGCCCTCCCTCAGGGGTCCACTCTCTGTACAGTAACCCTTTGTCCCAGTATACAGATTTCCCCCTTCCCTTGAGAATCAGGTGCCTCACTAGCTACCTGCTGAAGGCCTTCTAATGTAGGTTCTGAGAGCTGAGTCTGTCGAAACTCTCTCTTTGTAATCCTTATCAGCTCCCCTTCCACAGGAAATCTGGCATCCTCTGACAGTGGTGCATCACTGTCAGCCTGGGTACTACTACTCGCCTGTACCTTTGCAGTCATTCTGTCCAAGGGAACATCAGTACCCACAAGCAGCTGTGGCGCACCTTTAGTCTCACTGCTACAGAGTAGCTCCCTCCCTGAAGTAACCACCTCACCAGTCCTGGCTGCAAGTATGTGGTCTGTCTGGGTCTCCCTCAGGCTACCAGACGCACATGCTTGTCTCCTAGTCTGACTGCATGTAACTGCATAAACACATGGTACTGCCTCATCCAAATCCTTCCCTATCAGGACATCTGCAGGATGGTAGTTGGTACCCTTGTTGTTTTGAGACAGCCTACTATTGTCATTTTGTTTCCCACTTACTGGCTCTCTCACCTTTTGTTCCCCACCTTGCCTCCGTGGACATCTGTATGCCACATGGCCCCCACTGGTTGTATTCAAAACATTTAACCTTAGGTCCTGGACATGTACCTGGACTAGTGGCTTCCCTTACTACTGGCAGATTCTGTTGGGGCAGTCTGGGCTGCCCACCATTGGTTCCTTTAGAACCATGAGCAGTATTGGGGGTCCCTTTCCTGTGCAGTGATGCCCTGCTTGCTAGGTATAGGTCTCCCTTCTTCCCCAACTCATCTAAAGTAGCACATTTTCTATCAGCTAACCAGATCCTCATGCTCAGGCAAAGTGCTAAGGGCTTGTTCCCTCACCAAAAGGTTTGCCAGCCCTTCAGAAGTGGTGACCTGACATCCACTTACCCACCTATGAAAATAAGTGCTCAGTTCAACAACATATTCACACACACTTTCTTCTGCCTTACGTCCCTGCTCACGAAATATTTTCCTATAAGTTTCAGGTGTTAGCTTAAATTCTTACAGACAATTCTTAACAGCAGTATAATTTAAGAAGTCATTGTCTTGACATATTGGAAAGTACATTTACAGCTTTACTATGGAGTAAGGGGGTCAAGAACTATACCCAGAGCTTTTGGTCAACATCATACTGTTTACATACCCTTTCAAACATATGAATGAAACTATCAAAATTATCCCCCTCTGTAAACTGCGGAAGATATTTACTGACCTTTTGTGCTTCTGGGGTCTGGTTACTCCCTTCCCCATTACCTCCATGACTCTGGCGAAGATTCAGCATCTCCTTTTTGTGCTGCCTCTGCCTTTCCTTCTCCTCAACTTCCAGGTGTAGCAGTTTCTCACTCTCCTCAGCCTGTAGGCATCTCAGTTTCTGTGCTGCTTCTCTCTCCAAGCTCCTGGCCTCCAATTCAAGTCTCTTTAGTTCCACATGGATTTTTAAGTCCTCTGCAGAAAGATTGAGCTGTCCATTCTCCAAGTGTTATACATCTCCACGACCAGTCTGATTGCCCTCCTGGTTGCTGTTTTCTGATGCAACTGTGACCAAAGCTGCAATCATGTCTGCCTTAGTCAGGTTTCCATGCACCAGTCCCTTAGCCTGGCACATCTCAGCCAACTGGCTCCTTGTTAGCTTTCCATACTCCTCTGCTGACATGCTTGCCTGCTCTCCCTGACTGACTAAGCTAACAAAAGAAATAAAACAGTTGTGATCTGAACTCTGAATATTCACTGCATGGCTGATTTAGAGTACAAGAACACCTTAAGTGATCACTGTACACAAGCTGCAGGAATTCACTATCCATACTACTGCAAGCCAATTGCCAACCAATTAATATGTGGCTGGAGATCCTACCACTGCCAACCAATTAATATGGGATACCTGTACACTGGCCCAGTAATCATGGAGCCTCAATCATCACCACTAACACCGGTGAGGGGCGTCCACAATGGGAAAGATAACAAAAACTTAAACAGTAAAGTACAATTTCCCTTAAGAGCGCACATAGATCACAGTCACTTTAGGGCTAGTTTCACCCTGTCTCTCCAGATCCCCAGTAAGACTCCCCACTGGCACAGCTATGGGGTACAGATCTCAGCCAAGTAGTCAAACCAAAACCTCCAGTGCCCTCTCTGTCCAATCAGTGCTCCCTGTCCCTGCCCAAGTAGTTGATACACACACACTTTGAGATTTGGTTTATATACAAACACACAGACACTCCTGGGGAAGGTTGGCACAGGTTATCCAGCTATTTCCCCTCCTGCCAGGCTACAAGGTAGTAATCACTGCCACCAACTACTCTTATCAGCTACTAAAATGGCTCTTACCAAAGGGTGTCCAATTTATACTGTGCAATATTATTATCCAATTAGTAAGTGTGACGAACAGCAAGGCTTATTTGGAGTGGTGTTGTACAGTATCACAATACATGCAATGTACCCCAGAGCTTAAATTATCTGTACACAAAACAGCCACAGTTGAAAGGTTTAAAAATATTTAATAATAAATAATGAAAACACAAGACAAATTTCCTCAGTTCAACACAGTGCTAGTGAAGAGTTCAGAAATCACAGGAAAATACTTAAAATAATACTGTATTATAGTCTGACATAAATATAGAAAACAGCTAGACTAAATCTGACTAAATTCCTATCTAACTCTAAGAGCAATCACAGTTCTAAATGTTTGTTTGTCTTTCGGCTTTTTCCCGGTAAGGGGTCGCCACAGCGGAACTCCGGTCTGCTAATGATTGGCAGTAGATTTTTTTACGAAATGCCGAGGTGCCAGCTCGACTCCCAACCTTCAACAAAGGCACGCCCATTTATGCACGCATGTCTTTCGAACTCTACCCAACAGTGGGGATAAACTTTACATATAGAGCAAAGGCAGAGTACTGGTGAGTGGCCAGTTCTGAAGACAAATGCAAAATGATCTGATTCTCTCTCTCTCTCCGAGGAAGTCTTAAAAATAATGCATCACTGCTGACTCATTTTAGATTACATCATTCTTCTCTGGTTCCCAGGCTAACAGAAACTCAGAGTTTTAACATTTCTTTTATCTTGCGCCTGGCCAAGAAACTACAGCCATAAAATACATTGTATATGTAAAGTCTAGCAATTAACTCTGGTCTCAAAACAATTGAAATAATTCCTCAGTCCAGACATTATCTCTCCGAGCTTTAAGATCAGTCATACAATGCTTGAATTATCAGCTTTCTTCCAGCAAAGTGCACTGTGGTTACATTTTTGAAGTTCAATATTTAATACAGTTTTCTTACATTTAAGAGGATCAGTCTGTGGATTATATTCATATTTGCAATGACCTAGAATTATCTACAAAATTCTATCTAGCTAGGCTGTCAGCCTTCACATATCTTCACAGTTCCCTAGAGGGAGAGAACTGTGTAGTGCTTGCAATGCTAGAAGGACCACTATCAACTCTAGGATGTTGATATGCAAGTTGCTCTCCTGAGAAGTCCGCTTGCCGTGGACCGTCCGTCCCAGAAAATGCCCCCCACCCCATCTGAGAGGCGTCCGTGGTCAGCTTGGCATTTGGTGGGGGAAGAACAAAGGGATGTCCTTGGTTGACTTTTGAGGAATGAATCCACTAAAGGAGAGAATCTTTGTATACACGTGATAGCTTTATTGGCTGGTTTGATGAGTGATGATGTAAAGACCATTGAACTGATAACGTCCACTGTAGGATTCTCAAGTGCAAGTGTGCTGTAGGTAAGAGAATTATTGTGGCAGCCATCAAGTCTAATGCCCTGAACTCTAATTTTCCTGGAGGGGCCAGAATTGCTAGGATCTGAGAGATATGCAGCCTCAGGATCGACACTCTGTCTGGAGGTAGGTAGGCCATAGTTTTGGTTGTGTCCAAACGTGCTTCAAATAAAGTATGTCAGTTGAACAGGTAATTGATTTTTGCATGTTGATGGTTATACCGAGAGTGAGAGCTAGTTGCAACAGGTATTTCCTGACTTGAATGAGTAGATGCCTGGTCAGAGTGGTTAGGAGCCAGTCGTCCAGATAAGGAAACACATGGAATCACTGCATTCTGAGATGAACTGCAACTACAGACATGTATTTGATGAGCACCCTGGGAGCAGTAGTGTGACCATGAGACCAAACGGGAGCCCTCTGAATTGATAATGGCTGGCTTTCAGCCTGAAACAAAGATACCGTATGGAGCGCCTGTCCATTTTTGATTTGGTAGTACGCATCCTTCAAGTCTGTCGAGCACTTCCAGTCGTCCATCTTCAGAAAAGGTAGGATGGATTGGATCATGACCATCCTGAATTTCAAATTCTTCACTGATTTGTTCAGAGATGTCAGACCCAAAATTGGTTTCAAGTCCCTGTCTTTTCTAGTACTAAAAAGAGCCTTGAGTAGATGCCCGATTTGACTTGGTCAGGAGGGACCTCCTGGATGGCTCTTTTTTGGAGCAGCTTTGTAATTTCTACAGCTGCTGCCTTCCTGTGATTGGGTGGCACATTGGAGAAGTAAGTCTTTGGTTTGGGGAGATTTAAAAAGGGAATGGAGTATGTTCTGGATACGATCCTTTGCACCCATCGGTCATTTGGGATGGCTATCCAGACTTTTGGGTGCAAGGATAAGCACCCCCCCCCCGACTGCTTCCAGAGAAGGGCAGCTGGGCAACTTTCAGGGGTACTGAAAGGGTCTGTCCGAAAAAGAAACGCGAGACCCTTGATTTTGCAGACCCCTTCTGCCACAGGGTGGCATGTACCACTATAACTGTTTCCACCTCTGCCTCTGGGGAAAAAGTCTCCTGAGATTCCTGAAAAGGACCCTGAGACTTCTTGAACCACAGATGTTCTTTGTGTTTCACTGTTGCAGTCATCCCATTAGGGTTATCCTGCCAGGAGTAGCCCTCAATCGGCCCGAATACCAGAGGCTTAGTATTTCTGCATCAGTTGCTGTCACTCCAGGGCTGACTTCAAGTCGTCAGTGGTATAAAATCAGGCAGCCAACGCCATTACATCAGTCTGTCTTGTCGAGGAGCCTGAAGCAGAAGCAGTTCGCAGGAGTGCTGGTCTGCCACGACTTGAGTTGTTGTTTCCGAATTGAAGTTGAAGTCTTCAAAAACTAAGTACCCCATTGAGGATCCTTATTTCTTGCTCTAACCAATGTTAGAAAAAGTTAACAATTGTCTCGCCTGTGGAAAGCAAATACCACAACGAGACTTCCATTCTTACTGCGTCACCTGTTTAGGCCCAGACCACGACATCCCCTCTCTGTCGCTTTTGTGCTTTGTTCAATGCCAGAACTATACATCGTCGGGCCCTTACTGTAGCTAGATATTTTCTCTCTCAGTCCTCTAATTCCGATATGGCTTCGGTAAGCCATCCGACTACCGATCTTCTGAAAAAACCTAAGGATAAAGACCGAGACAGGCCGCACAGGTCCAAAACTGCCGACGATGCTTCCGCTAAGCTAGTAGTCAGTTCTCCGGTCCTCAGTGAGGCACTTTTGTAGCCCCTGATGCCCGCTTCTGTGGATTCACAGGCAGCTACCGAGCCCTTTCGGAGTCTGGTATGCAGCGAGACTCTTCTTCGACTAAGGATCCTGCGGATGTCTCTACCTTGGATGGGTCCGGAGCAGCTGAGCAGGCACCAGCTTCCAAAGAAGTACTTCACACTACCGATACTCAACACAAACCGATGACTTCTTTTGCGTCTTCAGTTCTTTCTAAAAGTACAGAGTTTCTAAGGCCCAGAGTACGAACTACGCCCAAAAAAATGACGACTCAAGCACAGGCACCTGCTTCCTTGCCTCAATCTCAAATGCTTAAAATGGTGGAAGACCTTATTATGCTTATTAGGGGAAGCCAGGCTACCCCTTCCAAAAGAAAAAGAGATTTGTCCCCAGTAGTTTTATCTGAACAGGAATCTGGTGACTCTGATGCTTTTGAATATGAAGACATGCAAGCCCCTCTCTGCTTATGGGGATTCTGATGCAGAGGAATCCATTCCTTCTGCCTTTCCACCCGAGGATGTTTCATTTGGGGAAACCCTTCATACTTTAAGGGACCATTTCCAGTGGGAATGTCAAGACTATCCTCAATCTAAAAAGAGACTCAGGGAATTCTTAGATTTACCACAGCACAGACCTTTGGCCATTCCTCCTGACCTGGATGTTGTGGATGATGTTTTTATGAAATCCAGTTTGACTCCTGGCACCCTTCCTCTTGCTCCCAGGAAACCTGACAGGTACTACAGAATCCCTGACTCTCACAAATTCCTTTTTAAAAATCCTACTGCTGACCCAGATGTCATCTCTCAAGGACCTAAAGGAATTAACGCAACCTCAGCTAAGAATCCCACCCCCTCAGATGGGGTAAAAAAGTATACACCTCTGCTACTCTTGCTTATTAGAGCATTAAATTGTCAGTTCCACATGCTGAAATATCAACAGCATACCATGGAACTCCTCAAACAAAAAATATCTTCCTTTCCGGCTTGTGCAGAAAGTAAAGAATTACAAGAGCTAATGCATTCTGCAAGTCAAGTTACTAAGCACACCTTGCAATGTGGCTTTGACACCGTAGAAGCATCTTGCAGGGCAGCAGTCACTGGTTCTGTCCTTAGAAGGCATGCTTGGCTTAAGGAACAGACCTTGCCAGACCATGTCAAATCCAAATTATTGGACGCACCATTGAACAAAGACAATTTATTTGGCACCAAGGCAGAAGAGGTCTTATAAAAGATGGAAGAAAAAGCTAAATCTATGTAGACAGTTAAAGACTTTTTACAGGTCCAGCCTCCGGGGTTCAGTAGGCATTGCCCCTCCAAGCACTGGTCTTTTCCTGTCCCCTCCAGGCTAACTCAGCCCAGACCCAGGGGAAGCAGACCCCCCCTCCCAAGACAGCAGCCCCAGGGAATGCAGAGATCTAAGCAATGGAGTTCCTTCTCTTTAAAAACAGGGAGTGTTAAGCCACCCCCTTATGGAAATAACTCACAATGACTTTACACCTCCATCCCTTACCTCTGCCCACCTGCTTGTGCCCCTAGGAGGAAATCTCTCCTTCCATGCAAGCAACTGGGCCTCTATTACCATCGACCAATGGGTCCTCAACATAGAGCCCCAGGGTTACAAATTTTATTTGCACACTCTGCCAACCCCAGAAGGGTACCCAGATCTTCCACCCAACCAGTGGGCAGAGGCCAAAAAGTAAGTCCTTTCCCTGCTCTCCATGAGGGCAATACAGCATGTTCCTGCAGAACAGATAGGCCAAGGTTTCTATTCCAGACTCTTCCTGGTACCCAGAAAGGAGGCACCTGGTGCCCAATCCTCGATCCACCCATTCTAAACACCTTTCTGGTGATAACAAAATTCAAAATGCTCACCCTCCAGCAGCTTCTTCCTATGCTTTCCAAGGATGCTTGGTTAGCCACCCTAGACCTAAAAGAGGCCTACTTACACATCCCAATCAGGAAATCTTGCAGGAAATGTCTACGTTTCAGGGCAGGATCTATGCACTTTCAGTTCTCTGCGCTTCCCTTTGGCTTATCCACTGCTCCCAGAGTTTTCACAAAATGCCTGGCTCCCAGTCAATGCTTTTTGCAGACAAAAAAATATTCAAATTTACCCAGACTTAGACGAGTGCCTGATTCAGGCAGACAGTCAGGAAAAGCTGTTACAGCACCTGACCTTTGTAAAGGACCTACCGACCTCCCTGGGGTATACTATCAATGAAAAGAAACCAAAACTAGTCCCCACACAAAAAAATTGTATTCCTGGGAGCAAGCCTGGACACAGCATCCCAGATAGCATTCCTTACTCCAAAAAAAACAAGAAGCCTACCTGACAGGCTACTTCTCTCAACTAGCCACCAGAACCCAGTGATCCACAAGGAAAATCCTGCAAGCTCTAGGGTTCATGGTCTCCTGCCTTTTATTCATTCCATATGCCAGACTGCATATGAGGAAACTACAATGCTACCTAAAAAGCCTTTGGTGTCAACACTCTCAAGATCTGGAAACTATCATACCAATGATACCATGTCTAAGGAAAGATTTTCTTTGGTGGGCAGCAGCATGCAACCACAACAAGGGACTTCCCTTCTCACAACTCCACGCCACCCAGCCCCTCACCACAGATGCATCAGACTATGCCTGGGGTGCACACCTGGACAGCAGGTGCATTCAGGGCCATTAGAGCCCAAATCAATTACATCTGCACATCAACAAAAAGAGATGCTAGCTGTTCAGCATGCCCTGACAGCTTTCAGACCCCTACTCTCCCCGGGGCCTCTACTGATAAAAACAGATAACATCACAGTGATGTGGTATATCAACAACCAGGGAGGGACTCGCTCTTATCCTCTCTGCAGGCTCGCCATGACCCCTTGGCACACGGCCTCAGCCATGCAACTACACCTGCTAGCACAATTCCTGCCAGGCTCCCTAAACTGTCTGGTAAACAACTTAAGCAAAAACCTGCTAGACCCACACGAGTGGCAGCTAGACCACAGAACCTTCACCCTTGTAACCCAGACATGGGGCACCCCGAAGGTATTTGCCTCCCACTCCAATCACCAGCTCACCAAATTCTGCACCAGGGAACCTCACAGCAAGGCCTGGAAAGTGGATGCTCTATCCTTCCATTGGGTAAACCTCTCGGTCTATGCATTTCCCCCTCTACCACTCATTTCAAGGGTACCCTTCAAAGTAAGGGAGGAAAAACTGAGGGCAGTCCTGATTGCCCCAGACTGACCACGCCAGCACTGGTACCCACTGCTCCGCAGCCTGTCACCCCTGCCACCATGGCGCCTACCTCAGATCCCAACACTCAAATTCATGCATCCCCAATTGCAAACCCTCAACCTGGCAGCCTGGCTTATTCCTTGACCTCTCCTCAAGCTGCCAGCCTAAGCAAACAAGTCCTAGATGTTATATGTGAGGCCAGACGCCCCAACACTAGAAACTGCTATGCTGACAAGTGGAAAAGGTTTTGCACCTGGATCCAGCTAAGGGACCCGGAACGGCACAGCCCTCCCTACCTCTTATCCTGGATTACCTAGCAGACCTACTACACAGGGGTCTATCCTTCTCTTCTATTAAAATTCTTGCCTCTGCCATCTCTGCTCATTACAGCACAGAGCCACCTCTCTTCTCATACCCTCTCATCAAACGGTTCCTAAGAGGGGCTAACAACTTAAGGCCACCCAGAAGAGCTCCTACCCCAGCTTGGGACCTTAACTTTGTGTTGGAAAAGCTTACTCTACCCCGCTTTGAACCTGCAGCTTCAGCAGAGTTAAAATTCCTCTCTTGGAAGACAGCCTTGCTTCTGGCCATCACTTCAGCTAGAAGAGTATCAGAGCTACAAGCACTCATAGCTGTAGAGCCCTTCATCATTTTCCATGCTGACAGAGTCTCCCTCAGGTCTAACCCATCCTTCATGCCTAAAGTGGTGTCCAGCGTGGCTCTCAGCCAATCCATTAATTTGCCCACCTTTTTCCCTAACCCACAAAACAAGGGGGAAAGGATTCTGCACTCCCTAGATGTGCACAGACAGCTCAGATTCTGTCTGGACAGGACTAAATCTTTTAGTAAAAATGATCAATTGCTAGTCAGCTTCGTAGCAGGGGCAGAGGGCAAGGCCATATACAAACAAACAGTCTCAAAATAGATAGCACACTGCATCCATTTTTGCTACAAACCGCATGCGAAACCACCCCCAATGGGGGTCAGAATACATTTCACCAGGGCAACCTCCACCTCTGCAGCTTTTCTCAGAGGGTCCATACCAGGAACATCCTGGAGGCTGCAACATGGACAACTGTTCGTACCTTCACCAAGCATTACCACCTGCCTGTCTTCTCCAAATCCAGGGCAGGCTTTGAAACCACAGTCTTGCAGGACATCGTAGCCAGCCTCCAGTCTTCTTGACTGCCACCACCCTTTTTTTCACCTTTGGGAATCCACCCAAATGTGATGACTGCGACAGTGAAACATGAAGAACATAGTACAGGTGTGTACACTTACCATAAGAATAGATGTTCGAGTGTGTTCATTGTTGCAGTCCTGGTTCCCCTCCACCCCCTCTTGTCTCTGTGTCTCTCTCTCTCTTTCTTCCTCTCTCCTTACAGGAAATTTTTGGTATTTACTTTCTGTTGGTGGTGTTCTTCCACCATAACCTAGCTCCCTATTTGGGGGCTCCTGACAGGGCAAGAAAAACTGATGTAATGACGTTGGCTGCCTGATTTTATACCACTGACGACCTGACGTCAGTCCTGGAGCGACAGCAACCGACACAGAAATACTAAGCCTCTGGTATTCGGGCTGACTGAGGGCTACCCCTGGCAGAATAACCCAGATATGATGACTGCAATAGTAAATGCACTCAAACATCTACATTTATGGTAAGTGTGCAAAACTGTACTTTTTTTGCCACCACATTGATTCCTAGAGAAGGATCTTTGTGGGGTAGAAAAATGGATTCCAATGGCAGACAAGGTCTTTCCATCTTTGTCACTATGGAAGTTTGTGTCTTTGACTGTGGGGCAAAATGATGACGAATCATTCAAAAGGTGCATTTGATACCTTGAAAGGTTCCACAAAGTCACATAACCGCATCCAGGCATGGCTCCTAATGGCAATGCCAGAACCATACCTCTCAACCTGGAAACATCAAAAATCTGGACAAAGAACCATGAAAAATAGGTACAAATCTGTATGCTGATTAACATAAAATTTGCATGCATAATTGAGCAACTCCACCCAGTGCAATGGAATTGTGGGATACCAACTTTTAAACGCAAACTGAAGAACAGACAACCAAAATATGATAATGAAATACAAATAAGCAGAAAAATAATAGTGTTTTTTATTTGTATTAATATTTGAACTTGACTGGGCGACTATGGAAAGTATGAGAAAAGTAAGCAGTCATAGACACAGTGTGGTGGGCTGATACACTGTGTAATGCCATGGGAGATGAGCATATTTAAAAGCTGCAGTCTTTATTTTTTATATCTTAGTTCAGACTGTAGTTTGTGTGTGTGTATATAGATATACATATATATATATATATATATATATATATATATATATATATATATATAAATGTCTATAAAATTTGCAAAACCTGCAACAAAAACTGCACAAGAGTCTTAACAGTGACAGGAGTACTGTATTTGTCATCTTATGCAATATTGAAAAAACTGTTCCAACTGTAGTCTGTAGGAAAATACAGTGATTGTATGATGAAATGTAGAGATGATTCTGACTCTGGTAAGAATTAACTGTTTGCATGTAATTGCAGAGCAAGTTATAAATGAGTTGCTAGGCAGGAAACTAAGCTCTCAACTGTCAAAGGAGCTAATTAAAAGCTATTAACAGCAATATGTAAAACCCTGTATTTATTTCCAGCTAGTCTTTTCTGCCACTAACACTGTGTTAATTACCCTCCAGTACCTGTGTATTTCTCTGTGAGTCGCAATCAAGTGTTATAGACAGTCAGGCCAGCTCGGTGTGCCATTTTTCATCTAAGTTGCTGCCAACTTCATGCCTGTAAAATATTCTGAACGTATTCTGTAAACAGTGTGACAAATTATTATCAGTCGTGAAGTGCAGATGTTTTTATGTTTATCCTACCCATGTCCAGTCTACCTGCATTATTAAACAGTTTCCATTGATGTACTTCATGTTTCACTGTTGCAGCCATTACATTTGGGTAATCTGCTGGCAGGTTGCCCTCAATCAGCCTGAATTCCAAAGTCTTGGGTCCTGCGTCGGTTGCTGTCTCTTCTCTTCCATGACATCAGGTCGTCAGGGGTATAAAACATGCAGCCGACGCCATTTTCTTTAGTCTTTCTTGCCGCGCGGTGCCCGAAGCAGAAGCATTTCGCAAGTGCCGATCGGCTGACTACTGAAATATTCACGTTTCAGTTTCAGAACCGAAGTCTTTAATAAAGCTAAGTACCCCATTGGGGAAACTTTTTTCTTGCTTTTTACCGATGTCAGAAAAAGTTAATAATTGTATTACTTGTGGGAAGCAACTACCTCATAACGTGCCTGGCTGTCGGTTTTGTGCTAGATTTAACCAACGCATTATTAAGCGTCGATATATTTTTGCATCTGAGTATTTTGGCAACGGATTTAACTACCCAGAGATGTCGTCGGATAGTAATCCGACTGCCGGAGTACATAAAAAACGCAAAGAAAAGGACAGAGAAAGGCAGTCGAGATCCAAAACCGATGACAAAGCTTCTCCTAAGCCAGTCGCCGGTTTGCCGGTACTCAGTGAGGTGCTTTCGCAGCCCCTGATACCCACTACCTTCGAGTCTCAGGCCTCTACCGACACCCACGTGGAGTCAGGCATGCCACAAGATACTCAAGGTATTGGGCCGACGGATGCATCTCCCTCAGATGGGTCCGGAGCCACGGAGGAAGCACCTGCTTCTGAGGGTGTATTCAGACCTCAACATTTTTACATCAAACCGACGAAAGCTGCAAAACCAAAGGCAAAGACATCTAAAACTAAAAAAACGACGCCTGAGCCATGTGCACAGGCCTCTATGCCTAAAAAATAGATGATCAAAATGGCTGAAGACCTTATTACCTTGATCAGGGGTACCCATCCCCCTCCGGATAAGAGGCCTAGGCAAGACACTGACTATGAATCTTCAGATCAGGTTTCTATTTCTTCTGATTCCTCTTCTGATCAGGAATTATCTTTACCTCTCTATGAGGATTCTGATGCTGAGGAGTGTATTCCATCTGCATCTCCTCCTGAGGATTATTCATTTGGAGAAACCTTGCATACTTTGAGGGAGAAATTTCACTGGGAGAGTCAAGACTTCTCAGAATCAAAAAAAGAGGCTCAGGGATTTCCTCCTTCTCCCTCAGCACAAGCCTTTGGCGATTCCCCCTGTGTTAGACATTGTGGATGATGTTTTTTCAGAGTCATGCCTGACCCCTGACTCTTTACCTCCAGTTCCCAGTAAGCCTGACAGGTATTTACAGAGTCCCTGACCCTCATGAAATTTTATTTAGAAACCCTGTTGCTGATCCTGAGACTGTTTCACGGGGTCCTAAGGGAGTTAAGGCCTCAACAGCAAAAAACCCTACCCCCTCCGACAGAGATTCCAGGGCGCTGTACAGATGGGGAAAAAAGGTTTATACATCCGCAACCTTGGCAATCAGGGCCTTAAACTGTCAATTTCATATGCTTAAGTACCAACATGTTATGGGATTGCTGAAACAGAAAATTATGTTGATTTCAGAATGTGCAGAAAATAAGGAATTGCAGGAATTAATGCATGCAGCTGAACAAGTTGGAAAGCATACTTTGGAATGTGGTTTTGATTCTTTATAGGCCTCCTGCAGGGCCACAGTTACTGGATCTGTGATTAGGAGGCATGCCTGGTTAAAGGAACAAAATTTGCCTGATCATGTTAAAGCTAAATTACTAGATGCACCTTAACAGCATGATTCTCTGTTTGGAATTAAGGCAGAAGAGGTTTTAAAGAAAATGGAAGACAAAGCTGAGTCTATGCAAACTGTTAAAGATTTTTTACAAGTGCAGCCACCTAGATTCAGTAGACACTGGCCTACAAAAAATTGGTCCTTTCCTGTGTCCGACAGAGCTCAAAGGGGCAAATCCAGATGCCCTAAGGGTTCCAGGTACCAAGCTCAAGACTCATACAGGTCAAAGCAATGGGGCGCATCCACCTCCAAATCTGGAGGAGATAAAGCACGAACCTACAGAAAGCAATCCCAATGACTTCCCTCTGCCTACACCAAGCACTTATCTTTTGGCAGCACCCATAGAGGGGGAAATTAGCACTTTTTGCTCAAAATTGGCAGTTAATAACCCAGGACAAGTGGGTACTGAGCATCGTATCACAGGGATACAGATTCCATTTCCACACTCTGCCAATGACAAATGGTTGGCCAGACCTGCCAAAAAACCAATGGCAGAGGCACAGAAACAGGTTATGTCCCTCATGGATATGGGGGCCATTCAGGTAGTACCAGAACAGGAAAAAGGACAGGGTTTTTATTCAAGACTGTTCTTGATACCCAGAAAGGACAAGGCCTGGCGGCCAATACTGGATTTATCGATTTTGAACACATACCTGGACATTCCAAAATTCAAAATGCTCACTTTGCAACAGCTTCTGCCCATGTTGGGCAAGAATGCTTGGCTGATTATTTTAGACTTAAAAGAGGCATACCTGCATGTCCCAATAAGACAGTCGTGCAGAAGATACCTCAGATTCAAGGCTGGCTTAATGCATTACCAATTCTCTGCACTGCCCTTTGGCTTATCTACTGCGTCCAGGGTCTTTACAAAGTGCTTGGCACCAGTAATTGCATTTTGCAGACAAGTATTCAAATATATCCTTACTTGGACGACTGTCTCATTCAGGCAGAGAACAAGGACACTCTTCTACGACACCTGGCATTTGTGAAAAGGCTTCTAGCATGCCTAGGGTACACAATAAATGAAAAGAAATCACAACTGGTACCCTCTCAAAAGATAACATTCGTGGGTGCAAGCTTGCATACAACTGCCTAGATGGCTTACCTCACGCCAGACAAACAAAGGCAACTGACTACTTACTTCAAACTGATGGCAACAAAGACCCAGTCTTCTGCAAGACAAACTCTGCAGGCTCTGGGCTTCATGGCATCCTGCATCCTACTAATTCCATATGCAAGACTGCATATGAGGAAACTTCAGTGGTACCCAAAAAGTTTATGGAGTCAACATTCACACAGTCTGGAAACAATGATTCCTCTCATCCCCTGTCTGCAACAGGAGTTTCTATGGTGGGCAAAGGCCTGTCACCAAAACATGGGATGGCCCTTCACTCTACCCCCTGCCAGCCAAACCTTAACAACAGACTCATCAGATTATGCCTGGGGGGGCCCACATGGCAGGAAGATGCATTCAGGGCATATGGGCACCAAATCAAATGCATCTTCATATCAACCAGAAAGAGATGCTAGCCGTTCAAAATGCCCTAACAGCATTCAAGGACTTACTTCATCAGGACAACTACTGATAAAGACGGACAACACCACAGTCGTGAGGTATATAAACAAGCAAGGGGGCACACACTCATACCCCCTTTGCAGATTAGCCATGGCACTGTGGGACACGGCTTTGACCTTCCAGGTAAATCTTCAAGCTCAATTCCTGCCAGGAAAACAGAACACTCTGGCAGACGATTTAAGCAGAAACCTTATGGATCCTCACGAGTGGAAACTAAATCCACAAGTATTCAGCATGATAACAGAGAAATGGGGGAGCCCAGATATAGATCTATTTGCCTCTCCTCAAAATTATCAACTGAAAAGATTATGCACAAGGACTTATCACAGACAAGCATGGAAAGTGGACACCCTATCTTTCAGTTGGAAAAACCTGTCAGTTTACGCCTTTCCTCCTCTGCCTCTTCTACCCAAGGTCCTCCTAAAAGTCAGACAAGAGAATCCAAAGATGATATTAATTGCTCCGGACTGGCCCCGCCAATACTGATACCCAATCCTAAGGAGCTTGTCTCATTACCCAGCTTGGACCTTGCCTCAAAGACCACAACTACTGTCCCAGCAAAACAATCAGATCCTGCACAATCGACTACAGACTCTGAACCTGGCAGCATGGCTAATCATGTAATCATACCAACGACACCTCTCAGTAAAGCTGTGATGGATGTCATTTAGGAAGCCAGAAGGCCTAGTACTAGAAAATCTTATGCCAACAAATGGAAGAGATTTTGTGCTTGGAATCCAGCACAAGGAAATGATACAGCAGAACCACATATTCTTCAGATATTACAATACTTAACTGAGATGCTTGACAAAGGCCTATCTTTCTCATCAATCAAAATCCATGCCTCTGCCATCTCGGCTCATTACAATACAGAGCCATCAATCTTTTCTCATCCCTTTTAAAGCAGTATCTTAGAGGAGCCAAAAACCTAAGGCCTCATAGAAGATCACCATTATCTGCATGGGACCTCAATTATGTGTTGGAAAATCTCACCCTGCCTCCGTTTGAACCAGCCACTACCGCTGATATAAAGTTCTTATCATGGAAGACAGCCCTGCTACTAGCAATTACTTCAGCAAGAAGGGTTTCAGAGCTACAGGCCCTCATGGCTGTAGAGCCTTTTATCATATTTTACCCAGACAGGGTGTCTCTGAGGACAAATCCTACTTTTATGCCTAAGGTGGTTTCCAGTGTGGCTCTTAACCAAACAATCCATCTGCCAACTTTTTATCCAAATCCACAGAACAAAGGGGAGAGAATCCTGCATTCCTTGGACGTACACAGACAGCTAAGATTCTACTTGAGCAGAACAAAGACTCTTAAGAAAAACTGAGCAATTACTAGTGTCATATGCTGCAGGATCAGTAGGAAAGGCTATCTCAAAGCGGACAATTTTAAAGTGGATAAGCCACTGCATCCGTTTCTGCTACTCACACCATGGTAAACCTGTGCCCAAGGGCATTGTCTCATTCCACCAGAGCTGCAGCTACTTCAGCAGCCTTTCTCAGAGGAGTACCAACCAAAGACATTCTAGAGGCTGCTACTTGGAGTTCTGTTCACACCTTTACAAAGCATTACCATTTACCTCTCTACTGTAAGTCCAGGGCAGGCTTTGCCACTGCAGTGCTGCAGGGCCTTATAGCTGCACCTAATGCTGTTTAGCTCCAGGCTCCCAACCATAGCTTTGGGATTCTACCCAAATGTAATGACTGCAGCAGTGAAACACGAAGAACATAGTACAGTTGTGTACACTTACCATAAATGTAGATGTTCGAGTGTATTCACTGTTGCAGTCCAGGTTACCCTCCCGCCATCCCCCGTCATTCTACAGTTTATCTTTCCTTCTCTATCTTCTACAAACTATGTGGTGTATTTGCTTGTAGATGAAGGTAAAGTTTATATTGATGCATGTTTATATATATATATATATATATATATGTGTATATATATATATATATATATATATATATATATATATATATATATATATATATATATATATATATATGTGTATATATATATATATATATATATATATATATATATATATATATATATATATATATATATATATATATATACTATTGCTACCTTTTTGGGGGGCACCTGACATCGGGGGCAAGAAAAACTAAAGAAAATGGCGTCGGCTGCATGTTTTATACCCCTGACAACCTGACGTCATGGAAGAGAAGATAGCAACCGACGCAGGACCCAAGACTTTGGAATTCAGGCAGACTGAGGGCAACCTGCCAGCAGATTTCCCAAATGTAATGACTGCAACAGTGAATACACTCGAACATCTACATTTATGGTAAGTGTACACAACTGTACTTTCTCCTTATGTCATCAATTAAGAAAACATCATTCAAGTCAACTAAGAAAAAAAAGAAAAATTATAAACACTGCAAGCACAAAATCGTACACAATCCTCCAAATTAAAAACACTTCCCACTTTAATCAAACCCAGAGAAATGAAATTCAGTCAATGTAAAATAAAAAATAATGTTATTAAATCAATGAAAAAAATATACTATAGTATAATGTAGCATAATATAAAACAAAGCAAGGACCGTAATTAACTAATATGGCATTACCTACAAAATAGATCCAGCTTAAAGAAAATGACTGCTTCAAGATCCATAGAAGCAACAAATTTACTGAAGTATAAAACGTAAGAAATGTACTGCCTGTGTGGTTCCAGAACCAGCTATTTCTATTTTATTGGATTTACTTTTGTAGTTAGTTGATTTGGAGTATCTTTTGGTGCAACATTTTTCTTTTACTTGTGTAGTACATAGAAAACATGCTAGATTTTGAATAGCTATACTAAGATTGCAACACCCTACTATAAATATAATGAATCCCAACCTGGTCCTTACTAAATGCATACATACAAATATTTCAAGCATGGGCATTAATGCCCTTCTAGGCTGCCAAAATACCAAAACAGTTGTTTCCATAATAAGCATTCAGACTCTTCTTAAAAATATCTAAACTAGTGCTTGCTCCATGTATCAGCCGCTTTCGTGGAGAACCAATTAGTACACTTCTCATTCCTGTAGGGTATTCTACATAGGTTGTCTGAGGATTCTGTACTACTTTTTGATAATCCCAAATATTCCCATAGATAGTTGTCTCTAAATGCCCTATAGACCAGAATAAGACCTTCTCTTAAGTAAAATAAAATAAGTAAATGGCACTTTTGAAAACTGATTACAAATTGCCTCAGAACTAGATTGGGAAATCCCACAAAACTACCATTCAAAAAAAGTAAGTATGGAAGCTATGTATGACCCTTACCCATAAGCAGCTTATGGAATTGCTGTGGCCAGTGGAACTAAATAGGAAACAACAGTTCCAACTCCGAAAATGGGAAAAACAGATAAATGGAGGATGCAGAGGATCTGGTTTGAGTGAGACATAGGTCCATAGGTGTGTATTAGGCTAATGGCCCTGGGGCCTTTACAAGCCTAGCCATATGATTACCCTGGCATAGTGCCACCCAACCTTAGTTCCCAGTGCCTGTGTCACGTAGAGCCACTACTGTTATCCCTGGGGTGAATTTTCTGTTTCCCATCCACTCATCAAGATTTCTCTTGAAGAGGGTCAGCGAGGTGCTCTGCTTGACATGTATGGGAAGTCTGTTCCATAGCACAGGCAGTCTCTGGGTTATGAACCTGTCCCTCCAGCATGTTCTGTTAATTTTGGTAATGAGGTTGAGGTCTCTGAAGCGTGTGGTGCGGAAGGATTGAGATTTCTTTAGATGTAGTATTTCTAACACAGCCGGGTCAGACATGGCTTTGTAAGTCAAGCAGAGATCGCCTCTACGTAGGTGATGCGAGACAGAGAATAGTTGGAGTTTTTTGAGTCTGTCCATATAGAACAAGTGTTTATAGGCCTATGATCCTCTTTGTGAGGTATTTTTGCGGCCTCTCCATTTGTTGCAGGTGTCTAGTGAGGTACATGCCAAATGCGGCATTGTACTCGATGATTGGCCTAATGAGGAAAGAGTAGAGGGAGACAATGACCTCTTTCTTCCGGGATGCAAAACCCTTAGTAATAAGATGTGCCACACAGAAGGACTTTCTGACCACAGTGGCAATGTGGTGATCAAGAGAGAGGTTGCTGTCAACCTGTGTTCCCAGATTTCTCATAATGTCTTCCGTGTTCAGTGGGCTACCATCAATGTGGTAATTCATGGTAACCAGGTTTTTCCCAAAGGAGATGACACATTTTTTGGCATTGAGCTTAAGGCCATAGTTCTGATGCCAGTCGTTGGTCACAGTGAGGCCATTCTGTAGGATGTCAAGATCACTTGGGGAGTTAATAATAGCTCCCAACTTGCAATCGTCTGCGAACTTTGTCAGCCAGAGTCCCTTCGTGTTGGCCTGGACTTCAGAGAAGTAGATACCAAACAGGACCGAACCCTGTGGGACTCCACTCTTGACTAATCGGCAGTCTGACTTGAAGTCAGCTACTTTCACACTGTGGGTTCTATCTGTGAGCCAGTTTGCAACCCACCTAGTGATATGAGTTGATGCCAAGCTTAGTGAGTTTTTCTATGATTCCTGAGTGGGGAATGGTATCAAAAGCCTTGGCCATATCAAGGTAGGCTGTATGAACCACCTTGACTTCATCCACAGCTCTGGTAACTGACTCAAAGAAGTTGACCAAGTTGAGCAGGCCTGATCTACTCTTCACAAAACCAAACTGTGTGGGATCCAGAGATTCCCTTTATCCTTGTTTATTTGGTCCATGATGATGCGTTCCATGGCTTTGCATATCAGACTCGTCAGGCTAATGGGGCTATTGTTCCCAGGGTCTGTAGTCACTCCTCTTTTGTAGAGAGAGATAACTGTAGCAGTGCACTATTCGGCAGGGACAAAGACTGAGGTGAAGCTGTGATTGAACAGAGCACACAGGTGAGGTGCCAGTTCACTCTGTAGTTCATGTAGAACACAAACAGGGTATTCTTGACCTTGGACAGTGCTGTTTTAACCTGAGCAGCAGTAATACTGGGTGCCTGGCCATCTACTGGTATTGTGATTGGTCCTGGGGGGGGGGGGTAAAGTTGGCACTGAATCTGTCGGCTCGCTATAGGAATTAACCATTGTGGAGTAGCTCAGAGCAACTCTGGGTATTGCCATGGAGATTCTTTGCATAACTGTAGAAGGCCTTGTGGTTGTCTTTACTATCTGCTGCAAATGTTCTTCGTGTTTCACTGTTGCAGTCATCACATTTGGGGTTATCTGCATGCACTAGACCTCAGTTGGCCTGATTATCAAAGTCTTGAGTCCTGCGTCAGTTGCTGTCTCATCTTCCATGACGTCAGGTAGTCAGGGGTATAAAGCATGCAGCCGATGCCATTACCCCAGTCTTTCTTGCCGTGCGGTGCCCGAAGCAGAAGCAGTTCGCAAGTGCCAGTCGGCCGACTCCTGAAATTTTCATTTTCGAGTTTCAGAACCAAAGTCTTCAACTAAAGCTAAGTACCCCGTTGGGGAAACGTTTTCTTGCTCTAAACTGATGTCAATAAAAGTCAATAATTTTATTTCTTGTGGAAAGCAAATACCTCATAAAGATTTTCATTCATACTGTATTCCTTGCATAGGCCCCGACCATGACGTACCTCGCTGTCGGTTTTGTGCCTTATTTAAACAATGGAATATTCATCGTCGGTATATTTACTCTTCTAAATATTTTGGTACTCTGTTCAATTATCCAGATATGGCTTCGGTAAACCACCCGACTACCGACATTCTGAAAAAACGCAAAGATAAAGATAGAGGCCGCCTAGGTCCAAAGCTGCCGACGACGCTTCTCCTAAGCTAGTCACCAGTTCGCTGCTACTCAGTGAGGCGCTTTCGCAGCCCCTGATGCCCACTACTTCAGATTCGCAGACCTCTACTGAGACTCATTCAGAGTCCACTATACCGCGAGATGCTTCAACTGTGGAACCTCCAGATGTCTCTACCTTGGCTGGGTCCGGAGCCGCTGTGCAGGCACCGGCTTCTGAGGGTGTATTCAGGCCTACTGACTTGCATATTAAACCAACTCCATCTTCTTCTTCAAGGCCTAAAACTCGATCCATGCCTAGAAAACCGATGCCCAGACCGCATGGACAGGCCTCTATGCCTAAAAAAACAAATGATAACGATGGCTGAAGATCGGGGGAAGCCAACCTTCCCCCTCTAAGAGACCTAGGAATGAATTTGGTTATGATTCTTCTGATCAGGATTCTGAAATTTCTGTTTCATCTGATGACCAGGATTTACCCTTATCTACCTATGAGGATTCTGATGCAGAGGACTCTATTCCCTCTGCTTCCCCTCTAGAGGATTTCTCTTTTGGTGAAACCTTGCATACTCTTCAGGAGCATTTTCAGTGGGAAAGTCAGGATTACTCTGATTCTAAAAAGAGGCTTAGGGATTTCTTACTCCTGCCCCAACACAGGCCTTTAGCTATCCCCCCTGTACTGGACATTGTTGATGATGCCTTTTTGGAGTCAAGCTTGGCCACTGACTCCTTACCTCCTGATCCCAGAAAACCAGATAGGTATTACAGGGTTCCTGTCTCTTACAAGTTACTCTTTAAAAAACCTACTGTGGGTCCTGAGAACATTTCACAGAGACCCAAGGGCATAAAGGCTACCACTGCCAAAAATCCTACCCCCTCTGATAGAGATTCCAGGATGCTGGATAGATGGGGTAAGAAGGTATACACTTCTGCAACCTTGGCCATTAGGGTCTTAAATTGCCAGTTTCATATGTTAAAAGTATCAGCAGCATATTACTGGATTGCTTAAACAGAAAATGATGTTGATTCCTGACTGTGCTGTAAATAAGGATTTACAGGATTTAAGGCATTCTGCTGAACAAGTTGGAAAACATACTTTGCAATGTGGTTTTGATTTACTAGAAGCATCTTCCAGGGCTGCTGTTACTGGGTCTGTACTTAGAAGGCATGCTTGGCTTAAGGAGCAATCTTTGCCAGATCATGTTAAAGCTAAATTGTTGGATGCTCCCTTAAACCAAGACCGCCTGTTTGGCAACAAAGCAGAAGAAGTACTTAAGATGGAGGAAAAAGCTAAATCTATGCAAAAGATTTCCTGCAAGTGCTGCCTCCAAGATTTAGTAGGCATTGGCCCTCTAAGAATTGGTACTTTCCTGCCTCTTCCAGGCCTTCTCAGTCCAAACCCAGAACCAGCAGAACACTCAGGCTTCAGTCCCAAGGTACGCACAGGACTAAGCAGTGGGGGGCTTCCACTTCCAAAGCAGGGAGTGTTAAGACCCCCCCCCCTCCTTATGGTAAACTGTCTCAATGACTTAACTTTAAAACTTCCAAGCCCTTCTCAACTGACTGCTCCTTTAGGGGGAAAGATTGCTCTGTAGGCAAAAAACTGGGAACTCATTACACAGGACAAATGGGTTTTAAATATAGTTTCCCGAGGATAGAGATTCCACTTCCAAACTTTACCAACCCCAAATGGTTGGCCAGATTTACCCCTAAATCAGTGGGCAGAGGCTCAAATGCAAGATGTCCTTCAAGGATGCATCTGCAGTCCTAACATATGGGTTGTCCTGCCTCAGGCAGCCCTTCGGTCGGCCGGATTCCAAAGTCTGGGTCTGGCCTCGGCTGATGTCGCACTTCACCCGACGTCATAGCTGCTGTGAATTGGGTATAAAGGCATCAGCCGACGCCATTTTCCTCAGTCTTTCTTGCCAAGGTGCCCAAGCAGAAGCTGTTCGCAAGTGCCGGTCGGTCAGATCCAGAGATTTCTACCCAAGACTTCTAAAAGCTAAGTACCTTGGGGACTCTTTCTTGCCTCAGCCGATGTCAGAAAAAGTAAATAATTGTTTAACTTGTGGGAAACAAATACCTCATAAGGATTTCCACTCTTACTGCCTTCCTTGCTTAGGCCCAGACCACAACGTATCAGCTTGTCTTGCCTGTGCTTCCTTCAACCGACGGACACTTAGACGCCGGTCGGAGTTTGCAGAGGAGTTTTGGTCCCGCTTTTGCTTACAAAATGCCGCCGGAGACTCCGACTTCACAATTAGCTAAAAGCGAAGGAAAAGGACCGACATCGCGGTCCGCTGTTTCGCCGAAACCACGGTTAAGCCAACCGCGAGTGACTCGGTTTCAGCTGAAACCGGGTCCCCGGTTCTTCCTTCGACCGAAGCATACCTCCGACAGCCGAGGCCTCACACAGCATGGCTGAATCTGCTACTGAAATTTCTCCTGCTGTAGCAGGCACCCATGATTTATCAGATACTATTCCTTTAGACATATCTACTCCTGCACGTGAGCTGCTAGGCCACCTGCATCTATGTCTATCAAGGCTTTTCTAGGCTAAAGCAGCTAAATCTTCTAAGGCCTTGCCTGCTAAAACCCCCTCACACAGGCCTACCTCTAGTTCCCAAATGCTCAGCCTGGCTGAGGATCTCATTTCTTTGATCAGGGGATCCCAACCTCACCCAGACAGGGCCTCTCAACCCCCTCCAGAGAAGAGGCCTAGAGCAGAGCCCCCGGATCCAGTTTCTACAGACTGTTCCTCGGATGATTCAGAAAACTCAAATCCTCCAGAAGGCCCTTATTCTCCATATGAGGATTCTGATGCAGAAGACTCCATTCCTTCTGCCTCCTCCTGAGGAATTTTCTTTTGGGGAAACCTTACATGCTATGAGAGAACAATTCCAATGGCAGGGCCAGGATTTTTCAGATTCAAGGAAAAGGCTAAGGACCTTTTTACATTTACCACAGTATAGGCCTTTAGCCATTCCTCCAGTACTAACAGTTGTGGATGATGCATTTAATGATGCCTGTACTGCCCCTGACTCTCTTCCCCCGGCCCCTGCTAAGCCCGACAGATATTACAGGGTCCCGGACACTCACTATCAGTTGTATAAGGCTCCTATTGCAGATCCTGAAACCATTTCACAGGGCCCCAAAGCTGTAGCAGCTGCCTCTGCCAAAAACCCCCTCCCCTCTGAAAGAGAATCTAGAGCATTAGAGAGATGGGGTAAAAAAGTTTATACTTCTGCTACTCTTCGGCTAGGGCCTTAAACTGTCAATTCCACATGATTCAGTATCAGGAATTTTGTTAGACCAGCTTAATAAAACTGTCCTCTCCTGAACCTATAGACCGTAAGTCCCTTCAGGATTTGGTACATAACACTCAGCAGGTCAGTAATCATTCCTTAAAATGCGGCTATGATGCACTGGAGGCTTCCTTTAGATCAGCTATGACTGGAACAGTGATCAGAAGGCATGCATGGTTAAAAGAGCAATCCTTACCAGACCATGTAAAGTCAAAGCTCCTAGATGCTCCCATGGAGAAACAAAGTTTGTTTGGCTCCCTGCACAGCAAGTGCTAAAGAAGGTGGAAGAAAAGCAAAATCTGTCCAAACAGTCAAGGATTTCTTACAGGTCCAGCCTCCGAGGTTTAGTAGAAATTGGCCTTCAAAGAATTGGTCCTTTCCAGACACCTCCAGAGCACAGAGAGGCAGAAATAGGCGCCCAAGAGGCAGAGGTCAATCCAGAGGTGCCTACAGGGGACGTCAGTGGCAGCCTAACAACCAGAGAAGTACTGCCACAGATCCAGCTACTACCACTTCCACAGGACAGACACAATGACCTGACTCTGATACCGCCTACCAGGGAACAACTGGAAGCACCCTTTGGCAGAAAGCTAGCCTTATTTTCCAAAAACTGGCATTACATTACAGGAGACAAATGGATTTTACAGACAATAGACAAAGGCTACAGGTTTCACTTCCACACTCTACCAAAAAAAGAGAGGAATGCCAAACCTACCACCAAACCAAAAAGCAAACGCTCTAGGACAAATCAACCACTTACTAAGGATGAGAGCTATAGAAAAGGTACCGCCTATGGAACAAGGACAAGGATTTTACTCCAGACTTTTCCTGGTACCAAGGAAAGAAAATCAATGGAGGCCTATTCTTGACCTGTCAGCTCTGAACACATACCTCATTGTTCCAAAATTCAAAATGCTGACACTACAGCAACTTCTTCCCATGCTGGGCAAGGAGTCTTGGCTGGTGACTCTAGATCTCAAGGAGGCATACCTGCACATCCCTATACGACCAGATTGCAGAAGATACCTCAGATTTCTTGCAGGATCAGAGCATTATCAATTCTCAATATTGCCTTTTGGCTTATCTACTGCACCCAGAGTATTCACGAAATGCCTGGCATCAGTAATTGCTCATTGCAGGCTTCAGGGAATTCAGATTTATCCATACCTGGACGACTGCCTAATACAAGCGGACAACAAGACCAAATTAACAAAAGATTTGGAAAAGGTTATACAACTACTGCAAGCCCTGGGATACACAGTCAACATGAAAAAGTCAAGACTGGTACCATCCCAAAGGATAACATTCTTGGGTGCAGAACTGGACACTACAAATCAGATGGCATTCCTCACAGCAGAAAAGCAAAAGCAACTACCACTCTATTTCATGGCATTAACAACACAGAACCAGCTTTCAACAAGGAAAGTCCTGCAAGCCCTGGGTTACATGGCATCCTGCATAATATTGATTCCACATGCCAGGCTGCATATGAGGAAGTTGCAATGGTACCTAAGGAATATATGGTCTCAACACAAGCACAGCCTAGAAGCCCAGATTCCAATAATTCCATGCCTGAAGCAAGAATTCCTGTGGTGGGCTCAGGCCTGTCAGTTGAACAGAGGACTGCCTTTCCACAAACCTCGCCCAAGCCAGACAATCACCACGGACGCCTCAGACCTGGGCTGGGGGGCACACATGGTGGACAAGTGCATACAAGGCCTATGGACACAAGACCAGCTGAACCTACACATAAATCAAAAAGAGATGCTGGCAGTAAAGCAGGCAATTCAGACATTCAGACCATTTCTTCAACAGGGTCATTTGCTGATAAGGACGGACAACACCACAGTCATGTGGTATATCAACAAACAAGGAGGCACACACTCATATCCTCTATGCCGGATGGCAATGGACCTGTGGAATGTGGCCCTGAACCTCAACATTCAGCTCCAGGCCATATTTGTTCCAGGAAAAGAAAATATACTAGCAGACACCTTAAGCAGAACTACCACGGATGCCCACGAATGGATGCTGCATCCAGACATCTTCAAATCCATTACAAAGAAATAGGGACTACCAGAAATAGACCTGTTCGCATCCCCACACAACCACCAATTGAGGAAATTCTGCACAAGGACATATACCACCCACTTGCTTGGAAGGTGGACTCCCTATCCTTCAGTTGGAAAACCTGACAGCATATGCATTCCCACCTCTTCCTTTGATGCACAAAGTGCTACTGAAGATCAAAGAAGATCACCCAAGGATCATCCTGATAGCTCCAGACTGGCCGAGGCAGCATTGGTATCCGCTACTCAGGAGTATGTCTCGGACACACGCATGGCCTCTTCCTCTAGTTCCTTTACTGCTAACACAGAACAACTTCAGGATCCTACATCCAAACTTGAAAACACTGCAGCTAGCTGCTTGGAATATTACATAAAACAAAATAACCCAGATTTATCTCAGAGGGTTAAAGACATTATCCTGGAGGCTCGCAGACCCTCCACAAGGAAGACTTATTCAGCCAAATGGAAAAGATACCTCATTTGGAGTGCAGCAAAAGGAGAAAATGTATCATTAGCAAACATAGCTAACATCCTGGAATATTTAGCAGAACTTTTCCACAATGGCCTGTCTTACTCCTCCATTAAGATTCATGCATCAGCAATTTCAGCAGAATACAACATGGATCCTCCAGTCTTCTCATCCTCTACTCAGGCAGTTTCTGAGAGGAATTAAAAATGTAAAGCCTCCAAGGAAGCCACCTTTGCCTACATGGGACCTTAACTTTGTGCTGGAAAAGTTAACACTTTCCCCTTTTGAACCAGCAGCAACAGCAGAATTACAGTTCTTATCTTGGGAAACTGCTTTCCTGCTTGCAATCACTTCAGCAAGAAGGGTTTCTGAATTACAGGCATTAATGGCAGTACAGCCCTTCCTTATCTTCCATCAGGATAGAGTGTCCTTGAGAACTAATCCTACTTTTATGCCAAAGGTGGTCTCCAGGGTATCATTGAACCAAGCAATCAATTTACCAACATTCTTCCCCAACCCACAGAACAGGGGGGAAAGACTACTACATACCTTGGATGTGCACAGGCAATTGCGCTACTATCTGGATAGAACCAAGAGCAATAGAAAAACTGACCAGCTTCTGGTAGCATATGCAACAGGAATGGAAGGAAAAGCAATTTCAAAACAGACAATCTCAAAATGGATAGGAAATTGCATTAGATTTTGTTACTCTTTTCATGGAAAGACAACTCCAGAAAACATCAGACCTCACTCCACAAGGGCTACAGCCACTACTACAGCTTTCTTATGAGGAGTGGCTACCAAATACATTTTAGAAGCTGCTACTTAGAGCTCCGTGCATACATTTGCCAAGCATTATAATCTACCTTTATACTCCAGATCCCGAGCAGGTTTTGCAACTGCTGTTTTGCAAGGGATCTTAACTACACCATAATCATCTTAGTGCCTCCTCCCCCAGTTTGGCTATGGTATTCTACCCATATGTTAGGACTGCAGATGCATCCTTGAAGGACATAGTACAGTTTTGTACCTACCATAAATGTAGATGTCCGAGAGGTATGCATCTGCAGTCAGGATTACCCACCCTCCTTCCCCTCTGTGGTACTCCTAGGGTATTTGCCCATCTTGTAGCTAGCTGGGGGAATCTTTTATGGTGTATTTGTTTGTATATATGTACATACATGTTTATTTTTGTTTGCTCTCTACTGTTTGGAAACATTTGCATTTATCCAAATTTAGCCTTCCTAGAGGGCACCTGGCATCTGGGGCAAGAAACACTGAGGAAAATGGCGTCGACTGATGCCTTTATACCCAATTCACAGCAGCTATGACGTCGGGTGAAGTGCGACATCAGCCGGGGCCAGCCCCAGCCTTTGGAATCCGATCGAAGGGCTGCCTGAGGCAGGACAACCCATATGTTAGGACTGCAGATGCATACCTCTCGGACATCTACATTTATGGTAGGTACAAAACTGTACTTTCTCTCTGTCTTAAGTATAAGGGCTATTCAAACTGTCCCAGAAGAGGAAAAGGGACAAGGTTTCTACTCAAGACTTTTTCTGGTGCCCAGAAAAGACAACTCCTGGTGTCCTATCCTGGATCTCTCTATCTTAAACACTTTTTTGTTGATCCCAAAATTTAAGATGCTAACTCTTCACCAGTTGCTTCCTATGCTAGGCAAGGCTGCCTGGTTGGCAACACTGGATTTAAAAGAAGCCTACCTGCACATTCCAATCAGGGAATCTTGCAGAAGATACCTACGCTTCATGCACTATCAGTTCTCTGCATTGCCCTTTGTCTTATCTACTGCGCCCAGGGTATTCACAAAGTGCCTAACTGCAGTCATTGCATTTTGCAGGCAAAGAAATATTCAAATATACCCTTACCTGGATGATTGTCTAATTCAGGCAGAAAGCCAGGACATACTATTTAATCATCTGGCATTTGTACAAAAAGTGCTAACTTCTCTGGGGTACACCATAAACGAAAAGAAATCACATCTGTTACCCTGCCAACAAATTGTATTCCTGAGACAAGCTTGAACACAACTTCCCAGATGGCTTTCCTCATGCCAGAGAAACAAGTTAATTTGACAGCTTACTTCAGACTAATGGCCACAAAGACCCTGCTGTCTGCAAGACAAATACTGCAAGTCTTGGGGTTCATGGCCTCCTGCATTCTCCTAATTCCACATGCAAGACTGCATTTGAGGAAACTACAATGGTATCTAAAAAGCCTATGGTGTCAACATTCTCAGGATCTAGAAGCAATGATTCCTATCATACCTTGGCTACAGTTAAGAGTTCCTTTGGTGGGCAGAAGCCTGCCACCAAAACAAGGGACTGCCATTCACTCTACCCCCTGCCACCCAAACCCTAACAACAGACTCATCAGACTATCCATGGGGGTCTCACATGGCAGGGTGGTGCATTCAGGGCAAATGGAATCCAAGTCAAATGCACCTGCATATCAATCAAAAAGAAATGTTAACTGTACAGAATGCTCTGAGAGCCTTCAAGGACCACATTCTTCCAGGACAGTTAATGGTAAAGACGGGCAACACCTCTTTTATGTGGTACATAAACAAGCAGGGGGGAACCCATATCCTTTCTGCAGACTAGCCATGGCTCTGTGGCACACAGCCTTGAGCTACCAAGTGCACCTACAGGCTCAATTCCTGCCAGAAAAGCTAAATACACTGGCAGATGAACTAAGCAGAAATCTCATGGACCCACACGAGTGGAAACTGGAACCAAAGACATTCAACATGTTGATAAACAAATGGGGGAGCCCAGAGATAGACCTGTTTGCCTCCCCCCAGAACTACCAATTGGACAAATTCTGCACAAGGACTCCCCACAAACAAGCTTGGAAAGTGGATGCCCTGTCCTTCACCTGGAAAAATCTATCAGTTTATGCCTTTCCTCCTCCTCTGCCTCTCCTCTCTAAGGTACTACTGAAGATCAAACAGGACAAGCCAAGGACGATACTGATTGCACCAGACTGGCCATGCCAACACTAGTACCCCCTCTTGCGCAGTGTGGCACTGCTGGCACCATGGCACCTGCCTCAGACCCCTACCCTACTATCCCAGCAGAAGGGCCAGATTCTGCACCCTGAGCTTCAAACCCTGCACCTGGCAGCCTGGCTAATTACCTGATCTCTCCGTTACCATCCCTCAGCGAACAAGTGTTGGATGTCATTCTGGAGGCAAGGAGGCCTAGTACTAGAAAATCTTACACTGAAAAATGGAAGAGAGTCTATTTCTGGAACCAAACTCGGGATGAGCACAGCAGTGCCCAGTTTACCTCAGATTCTTCAATACCTAACTGAGATGCTTCACAAGGGCCTTTCTTTTTCCCATTTCAGCTCATTACAACACAGGACCACACTCTTCTCTCATCCACTACTCAAGCAGTTCCTCAGAGGGGCCAAAAACTTAAGACCACCCAGGAGAGCCCCTACTCCAACCTGGGACCTTAACTTTGTATTGGGAAACCTTACTGTACTCCTTAGCTGCAAATGCAGAGTTGAAATTCTTTTCTTGGAAGACAGCCTTCCTTTTAGCCATCACTTCAGCAAGAAGGGCGTCTGAATTACAGGCCCTTATGGCAGTGGAGCCTTTCATCATCTTTCATGCGGACAGGGTGTCCCTCAGGACCAATCCCTCCTTCATGCCCAAGGTAGTTTCCAGTGTGGCTCTTAATCAGTCCATTCATTTGTCAACCTTTTTTTTTCAATCCACAGAACAAAGGGGAACTGATACTGCACTCCTTAGATGTGCACAGACAACTTAGATTTTACTTGGACAGGACTAAACTTCTCAGGAAATCTGAACAGCTGCTGGTGGCATTTGCTGCAGAGGCAGAAGGGAAGACCATTTGAAAGCAAACTATTTCTAAATGGATAGGCTATTGCATTCATTTTTGCTATAAGCACCATCGAAAACCTATCCCACAGGGGATAAAACCACATTCAACCAGGGCTGCATCTATCTCTGCAGCCTTTCTCAGAGGTGTCCCTACCAGGGACATCCTAGAAGCTGCTAACTGGAGTTCTGTACATACTTTCACCAAACATTAACATTTACCAATTTTCTCTAAATCCAGAGCTGGTTTTGCCACTGCAGTCTTGCAGGACCTTATAGCTGGTCCTAATGCTATCTAAATTCATCCTCCCATCCTTAGCTTTGGGAATCTACCCAAATGTGATGACTGCAACAGTGAAACACGAAGAACATAGTACAGTTGTGTACACTTACCATAAATGTAGATGTTAGAGTGTATTCACTGTTGCAGTCCTGGTTACCTTCCTTCCAACCCCATGACTTCTTTTGACTATACCTCTATTTCCTTTTTACTATGCTTAAAAGCTTTTTGGTGTATTTGCTTTTTTGTTGGAGGTATAATCTTGTGTGTGTGTGTGTGTGTGTGTGTGTGTGTGTGTGTGTGTGTGTGTGTGTGTGTGTGTGTCTGTGTGTCTGTGTGTGTCTGTGTCTGTGTCTGTGTCTGTGTGTGTGTCTGTGTGTAGATATATATATATCTATATATATAGATATATATGTATATTTAATTGCTTCCCATTCGGGGGCACCTGACATCTGGGGCAAGAAAAACTGATGTAATGGCGTGGGCTGCATGCTTTATACCCCTGACTACCTGAGGTCATGGAAGATGAAACAGCAACCAACGCAGGACCCAAGACTTTGATAATCAGGCTGACTGAGGGCTACTGCAAGCAGATAACCCCAAATGTGATGACTGCAACAATGAATACGCTCTAACATCTACATTTATGGTAAATGTACACAACTGTACTTTCTGTTTTCATACATAGCTTTAGAGGATTTGATGAGGGATCTCAACTTTTGTTGAGGCAGATAAGGGAGTTTTTCCAGTGTTGGGACTTCACCTTATTCTGCATCAGTTTCCTCCTTCTGTTGTTGAGTTTTTTTATGGCAGGGGACCACCAGATTGGCTTCCTTTTTTTGGAGGCAATTGAAACATTTTTTACTGCAGGATGAATTTTGGCTTCACTGCTCACCATGAAATGCTTTCCCTACACTTACAATGGAAGATTCTTATCACAGAATGGATCCATGTATTCCACATACTTACACACATGAGCATGCACCCACACATACACAGACGAAAATGTATGTTAAAAACACATAGCTGAGAGTACAAGACACTTTGTCCATCAGTCTGCAAGCATCATATCCAGTTTACACAAACTCTGCTTTTGTAATAAAAAAAATAATTAATAACATCTCTTGTTAATAAAAAATACAAAATGTCTATTTAAAATAATAGATGCTTTTACTTGTAGGAAATTAGAATACAAAAACAGAAAAATCCAATATGTGTTTATTGAACAAGGATGAGTAACTTTTAAACAAAATAACAGATTATTGTAATTGCAAAAACATATTAAGCATACAGATCAGTGCTTCTTGTATATAAATATTTTGCTGATACAAAAAGGTGACATGGAAAGTTATTTTACCAAATTTCTTAAACAGTTCCCTCATTCCAGCTCCTTCAATCCCCAGTCACTAACTGAACCCAGTCATCTTTGTAAAAATCAGAGATTTTTTTCCCTGCAGACCACAGTTAGCATTTTTTCTTGAAGTGTCCTATACAGCATTCTTTTGCCAATACACACTATAAAGTGAGTTATTAGCATAGCCTTCTTCTCTCCAGCATAGCTGTTCACCTAACAAACTAGAAAGGATTAGAATGATATTTTCATACAATGAATTTGGATGTCTATTCCAATTTAAATTGTGAGAGGTCTTAAGAAACAGTGGGATGATGTTCATTGTGTTACCCTGCTGCAGTCATCACACTTGGGTTATCCTGTCGTCAGGCGGTCCCGCAGTCGGCCGGAATTCCAAAGTCTTGGTCCGGCGTCGGTTGCTGTCACTTCTTCCCTGACATCAGTGCGCCAGGGGTATATATAATGCATCTGACGCCATTTTCTTCAGTCTTTCTTGCCGCACGGTGCCCGAAGCAGAAGCAGTTCGCAAATGCCAGTCGGCCGACTCCTGAGATTTTCGAAGTCGAATTTCAGATCCGAAGTCTTCAATAAAGCTAAGTACCCCGTTGGGAAAACTTTTCTTGCCTCAGACCGATGTCAGAAAAAGTTAACAATTGTATTTCTTGTGGGAAGCAAATACCTCATAAGGATTTTCATTCTTACTGCATACCTTGCCTAGGCCCAGACCACGAGTCACTGGTTGTCGTTTCTGTGCTAGGCTTAATAAGCGTACTATAAAAAGACGCTTTGATTTCGCATGACACTACTTCGGTAGAAAATTTAACTACACAATGCCGTTGGAGCAACCGACTACCGGCGTGCACAAAAAACGCAAGGATAAGGACAGGCAGCCTAGACCCAAGCCAGACTCCGAGGCCTCGGCTGGACCGGTCTCCGGTTCACCGGTCTTCAGTGAGGCTCCGACGCAGCCCCTGACTACCGCAGATTTGGAACCCGAGACCGCTTCGGAGCCTTTGGCGGAGAGTGCTAGGCCGACGCAGCCATTTTGTTTAGCCCCTACCGACGTCACTGCAGAAAGAGATGTCGGTGCTGCAGAAACAACTTCGGTTTCTGAAGGCGTCTTCAGACCGAAGACGCTCACCATAAAAACGTATCCTAAGCTTAAGACTCCTATTAAACATAAAAAGACTGCACTTCAGTCTCCAGTTCAAGGCCCCATGCCTAAGAAACAGATGCTTAAAATGGCTGAAGATTTGATCTGTTTAATCAGGGGTTCCCAACCCCCACCCGACAAAAGGCCTAGACAAGAGGAAGATTATGCCTTCTCTGATCAAGTGTCTATTTCCTCAGGCTCCTCTGAGGACCAAGATTACTCCTTCTCCCCTTATGAAGATTCTGATGCTGATGATTCTATTCCCTCAGCTTCTCCTCCTGAAGACTACTGCTTTGGGGAAACTTTACACACCATGAGGGAACATTTCCACTGGGAAGGTCAGGACTACTCTGACTCAAAGAAAAGGCTCAGAGAGTTTCTTTTACTCCCCCAGCACAGACCACTTGCCATCCCCCCAGTTTTAGACATTGTGGATGCTGTTTACGTAGAATCTAGTTTGAACCCAGATTTTCTGCCTCCTGCTCCAGCCAAACCTGACAGATACTATAGAGTGCCTGATTCCCACAAATTCCTTTATAAAAGCCATGTTGCTGATCCAGAGACCATCTCCCAGGGTCCCAAAGGGGCTAAAGCTTCTATGGCAAAAAATCCTGTACCCTCTGAAAGGGACTCCAGAGCACTGGACAGGTGGGGGAAAAAGGTTTACACCTCAGCCACTGTAGCTGTTAGAGCACTAAATTCCCAATTTCACATGCTAAAATATCAGCAATTTCTAATGTCTCAGTTAAAAAATGAGCACACTCCCTCAACAGTCTGAATTGAAAGAAATGCAGGATCTTTTGCATGCAAGTGAACAGGTGGGCAAACATACTTTACAATGTGGGTTTGATTCTTTGGAGGCTTCCTGCAGAGCAGCTGTTACTGGGTCTGTTATACGTAGGCATGCTTGGTTAAAGGAACAAACTCTGCCTGATCATGTTAAAGCAAAGCTTCTAGATGCTCCCTTACAGCAGGATGTTCTTTTTGGAGTTAAAGCAGAAGAAGTCTTAAAGAAAATGGAGGATAAGGCAAAATCTATGCAGACAGTCAAAGATTTTCTACAGGTACAGCCCCCTCGCTTCAGCAGAAATTGGCCAACAAAAAATTGGTCCTTTCCAGCTACTGACAGACCACAGAGGGGTAAATACAGACGTGCAAGAGGCAGAGGACAACCACAAGCCCAATACAAACCTCGACAATGGGGCACTGCAACACAGAAGGGAGGAGAAGACAGGTCCCAAACTACCCGAAGGCAAACTCAATGACTTGCACCTCATCTGGCCAAGCAACACTCTCTTAGCAGCCCGCTTGGGAGGAAAACTCGCACTTTTTTCAGACAACTGGCAAATTGTCACAATGGACAAATGGGTCCTAGACATAATTTCACGAGGATACAGATTCCATTTTCACACCTTGCCAATGAAAAGAGGAATGCCAAACCTGCCACAAAATCAGTGGGCAGAGGCACAAAAACAAATTACAGCTCTCATGGACATGAGAGCCTTTCAACTGGTACCCACACGAGAGCAAGGTCAAGGATTTTACTCAAGACTCTTTGTAGTCCCCAGAAAGGACAATGCCTGGAGACCAATTCTGGACCTTTCAATTCTAAACACCTTCTTACAAGTACCCAAATTCAAGATGCTAACCCTACAGCAGCTTCTTCCCATGTTGGGCAAGAAAGCATGGCTAGTAACGTTGGACCTCAAGGAGGCATACCTTCATGTCCCTATCAGACAAAGTTGCAGAAGATACCTCCATTTCATTGCAGGTTCAACCCATTACCAATTTTCTGCACTGCCCTTTGGCTTATCTACTGCGCCCAGGTTCTTCACAAAATTCCTGGCACCAGTAATTGCATACTGCAGACAAAGAGGAATTCAAATATACCCATACCTGGACGACTGCCTCATCCATGCAGAAAGCAAGGGCATTCTCTTACAACATCTGGCTTTTGTAAAACATCTTCTAAGTTGCCTGGGGTACACAGTAAATGAAAAGAAATCAAAACTAGTGCCCTCACAAAATATGACATTCCTGGGTGCCAGCTTGAATACAACGGCCCAGAAGGCTTATCTGACGCCAGACAAACAACTACAACTGACTCAATATTTCAAAACAATGGCAACAAAGACCCAACTACCTGCAAGAAAAGTTCTGCAGGCCTTGGGCTTCATGGCATCTTGCATACTACTAATACCATTTGCAAAGCTGCATATGAGGAAATTACAGTGGTACCTAAAAAGCGTATGATCTCAACACAGCCACAGCTTGGACACAATGATATCTCTCATTTCCTGCCTACAACGGGAGTTTCTATGGTGGTCACAGGCATGTCATCTCAACAAGGGTCAGCCTTTCACCTTGCCCCCAGCCAGGCAAACTATGACAACAGATGCCTCGGACTATGCTTGGGGGGCACACATGGCAGGACAGTGCGTTCAAGGCATATGGACTGCAGATCAAAGGAATCTGCACATCAATCAAAAAGAGATGCTAGCTGTACAGAATGCTCTGACAGCCTTCAAGAACCTATTACATCCAGGACAACTTACAATAAGGACGGACAACACCACAGTAATGTGGTACATAAACAAACAAGGGAGTACACACTCCTACCCTCTATGCAGGCAAGCAATGACCTTGTGGAACACAGCTCTGGCTTACCATGTTCAGCTACAAGCTCAATTCCTGCCAGGAAAAAAGAACACATTGGCAGATGACCTCAGCAGAAACATCATGGATCCCCACAAGTGGAAACTGGATCCACAAGTATTTGCAATGATAACTCAAAAATGGGGCCTTCCAGACATAGACCTGTTTGCCAGTCCTCAAGACTGTCAGGTAACAAAATTTTGTACAAGGACACTTCACCACCAAGCTTGGAAAGTGGATGCACTCTCATTCAGTTGGAAAAACCTGACAGTATATGCCTTCCGTCCATTGCCTCTCCTCACAAAGGTACTTATGAAAGTCAAAAAGGAGAGACCACAACTGATTCTCATAGCCCCAGACTGGCCACGCCAGCACTGGTACCCATTATTGAGGAATATGGCCCAGGGCCCACCTTGGATTTTACCACAAATTGCCCATTTGCTCACACAGCAAAACAATCAGATTCTTCACAGCCAGCTCAAAACCTTAAATCTGGCTGCATGGCAAATCACCTAAGCATCCAGCCAGCTCCTCTTTCCTAAGCAGTTATGATTGTTATTCTGGAAGCTAGGAGGCCCAGCTCCAGGAAGGCCTACTCGGACAAATGGAAAAGGTTTTGCGCCTGGAACCAAGCTAAAGGCCAAAACACACTTCAGCCTCACATGCCTCAGATTCTACAGTATTTAACTGAGATGTTGCACAAAGGACTTTCTTTCTCTTCCATTAAAATACATGCATCAGCTATTTCAGCCCACTACAACACGGATCCACCCTTATTTTTACATCCACTTCTAAGGCAGCACAGAGGGGCAAAAAACATTAGGCCCCCCAGGAGAGCACCTACACCAACATGGGACCTCAATTTTGTTCTGGAAAAACTTACGCTACCTCCCTTTGAACCAGCTTTCTCTGCAGATCTACAGTTTCTATCATGGAAGACTGCCCTGCTGCTAGCAATAACTTCAGCTAGAAGAGTCTCAGAGCTGCAGGCACTAATGGCAGTGGAACCTTTCCTCATTTTCCATCAAGACAGAGTTTCTCTATGAACTAATCCTTCCTTCATGCCTAAGGTGGTTTCCAGTGTGGCTTTAAATCAAACCATCCGCTTACCCACCTTCTTCCCAAATCCACAGAACAAAGGAGAAAGACTCCTGCATTCCTTGGACATTCACAGGCAACTTCATTACTACTTGGATAAAACTAAGGTTTTCAGAAAATCTGACCAGCTCTTTGTATCCTATGCTACAGCTTCACAAAGGAAGGCTATATCAAAACAAACCATTTCCAAATGGATAGGACATTGCATTCGTTTTTGCTATACCCATCATGGAAAACCAGATGTTCTTCGTCTCACATTGCTGCAGTCATAACCTGTGGGTAGTCCGCTGTCCTCGGTCGGCCCGAATACCAAAGAGTTAGGCTGGCGTCGGTCATGGTCGCCCAGTGCTGACGTCAGTACGTAGTAGTACTTATGCGCATGACCGACGCCATATCCTCAGTCTTTCTTGCCGCGTGGTCCGAAGCAGAAGCAGCGTTTGCAAGTGCCGTTCGGCGTTCTGAAATTTTCTATTTTCGAGTTTCAGACCGAAGACCAAGTTGGCTAAGTACCCGTTGGGGAAATTTTTGTCTTTTCTTGCCTCAGTTAATCCGGATGTCAGAAAAAGTTAATAATTGTATTTCTTGTGGGAAACAGATACCTCATAGGGACTATCATTCTCTCTGTATTCCTTGCTTGGGGCCTGAGCACGACGTGTCGGTGTCGCTTTTGCGCTAGATTTAATAAGCGCACCATTAAACGTAGATTAGACTGTGCTAGGCTTGTTTTCGGTAAGCGGTGTAACTACAACATGCCGTCGGATCCTCCGACGCCCGCTACCGCAAAAAAGCAAAAAGATAAATCTTTAAGGTCTAAACCAGATGAGTCGTCCTTTGCAGACGCCGGTTCTATGGAATCTACGGTTGAATCTGTGGATCCAGCCAAGGTCTCGGCTGAATCCCAGGGGGAACCTTTGCTTTTGCAGGAGTTGGCCTCCCAGGAGTTAGGCCAGGCCGAGGGTGCTTCTCAGGTGTCTGTAGTTCCATCCTTACAAAAGGTTATTAGGCCTTCTACCTCAGTGTCTAAAGGCCATGCTAAGGCTAAACCTGGTCTTACTGGTACGGGTCATAGCACTAGTTCCTCAGGTTCTGTTCCTAAAAAACATATGTTAAAAATGGCAGAGGATTTGATTACTTTGATCAGGGGTTCTATGCCCCCTCCAGAGAAGAGGCCTAGGGTGGAGACAGATTTAGAGGGAATGGAGCATTCTTCAGATTACTCTGAGTCCTCAGCTGAGGATATTCAGGATTTTCCCCCCTATTCAGATTCGGATGCAGAGGATTCCTGTCCTTCTGCTTCACCTCCAGAGGATTTTTCCTTTTCTGAAACTTTGCATTCCATGAGGGAGCATTTCAAGTGGGAAGGTCAGGATTTTCAGACTCGAAAAGGCTTAGGGAATTTTGTTTTGCCACAACATAGGCCATTGGCTATTCCCCTGTTTTAGATGTTGTTCAGGATGTTTTTTCTGAAGCCTCACTTAATCCTGATTCTTTACCCCCTGCCCCTGTCAAGCCAGACAGGTATTACAGAGTTCCTGAGGCACACAAATATTTGTATAAGAGTCCTAGAGCTGACCCGGAAACTATTATTCAAGGGCCAAAGGGTGTCAGGGCTTCTGTGGTTAAGAATCCAGTTCCTTTGGATAAAGATTCTAGAGCGTTGGATAGGTGGGGGGAAAAAGTGTACACCTCTTCTACGTTAGCTATGAGGGCCTTAAATTGCCAATTTCATATGCTGAAGTATCAGAACTTTCTGTTAGGTCAATTGAAATCTAAGGTGGATGCTTTATCTGAGGGTATAGAGTGTAAGGAATTGCAGGACTTGGTTCATGCTTCAGATCAAGTTGGTAAACATTCCTTGCAGTGTGGCTTCGATGCTCTTCAGGCTTCATCCATGGTGGCTGCTACTGGTTCCGTTATTCGTAGACATGCCTGGCTTAAGGATCAAAGTTTGTCGGAGCATGTTAAAGCTCGGATTTTGGATGCTCCTCTTCAATCTGAAGTTCTTTTTGGTTCCCCTGTGGAGTCAGTTTTGAAAAAGATGGAAGATAAAGCTAAGTCTATGCAGACAGTTAAGGATTTTTTGCAAGTGCAACCCCCTAAGTTTAGCAGGAATTGGCCTGCAAGAGGATGGTCCTACCCTTCTTCGGATTTTCAGTCTAAGGGCAGGTCTAGACGTGGTAGGGGCAGGGCTCACGCTCAGGGTTCTTTCAGACCTAGGACTTGGGAGTTCTCCTGCACAGTCTTCTGGTGAGGGCAGGACTCAGCCTTTTCGTAAACAGACCCAATGACCTGTATTTTCAGCTGCCAGATCCTTCTTTTCTGGCAGCTCCTCTAGGAGGAAAGTTGGCACTTTTCAAACAAAATTGGCATTTGGTCACCCAGGACAAATGGGTGTTGGAGATAATAAATCAAGGCTACAAGTTTTATTTTCACACTTTTCCTCCATTCAAAGGCATGCCAGATGTACCTCCTCAGCAAAGGCTGGAGGCTCAGGAACAAATTTATTTGCTTTTACAGATGGGAGCAATCCAGGTGGTACCTCCGTCAGAAGTAGGCCTAGGGTTTTATTCCCGTCTTTTCCTAGTGCCAAAGAAAGGAAACACTTGGAGGCCAATTCTGGATTTGTCCATTCTCAATACATACCTAGACATTCCAAAGTTCAAGATGTTAACATTACAGCAACTTCTGCCTATGCTAGGCAAAGATCACTGGATGGTAACTCTGGATCTCAAAGAGGCCTATCTTCACATTCCTATCAGGCCCAGCTGCAGGAGATTCCTGCGATTTCGGGCTGGTACTTCTCATTATCAGTTCTCTGCATTGCCCTTTGGTTTATCTACTGCGCCCAGGGTGTTCACAAAGGTTCTAGCTCCTGTAATAGCTTTCTTCAGACTGAGGGGAATACAAATTTATCCTTATCTGGACGATTGTTTGATTCTTGCTCAAGACAAAGACAAGTTACTTCAACATCTACAGTATGTAATGGCAGTTTTAAGGTGCCTAGGGTATTCTGTGAACGAAATAAAGTCCAGTCTAGTACCCTCTCAGGACATGTGCTTTCTGGGTGTGAGACTGAATACAGCCTCTCAGATGGCTTTTCTAACCCCGGACAAACAAAGAACTCTTCACCTATACTTCCAGCAATTATCAGTACAGTCCAGGCTGACTGCAAAGACAGTCCTTCAAGCCTTGGGGTTCATGGCATCTTGCATTCTAGTACTTCCCAATGCCAAACTGCATATGAGGAAGCTACAATGGTATCTCAAAAGTGTATGGACTCAACACTGCCACGATTTGGACACTGTCATTCAGATAATACCTTGCATCCAGAAGGAATTCTTGTGGTGGGCACAGGAATGTCACCTAAACAAGGGACTCTCTGTGACCCGACCAGAGGCGAGTCAGATCATAACGACGGATGCCTCAGACCTGGCTTGGGGAGCACACTTCAATGGGAAATGGATTCAAGACACGTGGCCTCCCAGACTACAGCATTTGCATATCAACATGAAAGAGATGTTAGCAGTCCAGTTTGCCCTGTTGGCTTTCAAGGGCCTTCTTCAACCAGGACAAGTGTTGATTCAAACAGACAACACTACTGTCATGTGGTACATCAACAAGCAGGGGGGAACCCATTCTTTCCCTCTCTGCAGACAAGCAATGATATTGTGGGAGACTGCTCTGAGTTTGCACATCACTCTTCAGGCAAGGTTTCTGCCAGGAGCACAGAACTCCCTAGCAGATGTATTGAGCAGACAAATTGTGGATCCCCACGAGTGGAAATTGGATCCTCAGGTATTCCAACACTTGACAGTGGCTTGGGGAACTCCAGACATAGATCTGTTTGCTTCTCCTCTAAATTTCCAACTACCAAAATTTTGCACAAAGATGTTTCACCCAAAAGCTTGGAAAGTGGATGCTCTATCTTTCAGTTGGAACAACCTTCATGTCTACGCTTTTCCTCCTCTGCCTCTCCTTCCCAAGGTACTTTTGAAAGTCAGGCGGGACAAGCCTTGTATGATTCTAATAGCACCAGATTGGCCACGTCAGCACTGGTATCCTCTGCTGAGGAGTTTAATTCAGGAGCCTCTTTGGCCTTTGCCACAGATTCCACACTTGTTGTCCCAGTCAAACAATCATTTGCTCAATGTCAGGGTGCAGTCCCTGCATCTAACGGCCTGGCGTATTCTGTTTTAGAGCCGGAGGGATCTCAGCTTCCTCAAAAGGTTTTGGATGTCATGTTGGAAGCCAGGCGGCCCAGCACAAGAAAAGTTTATGCTGATAAATGGAAGAGATTTTTTCTTTGGAGCACTGCAAAGGGTTTTGATGTTTCAGTGCCTAATTTGAGTTTTGCACTACAGTATCTTACTGAATTACTTGACAGGGGTTTGTCATTCTCTTCTGTGAAGGTTCATGCTGCAGCCATTTCTGCTCACTATGATTGTGACCCTCCTTTATTTTCTCACCCTTTGTTCAAACAATTTCTTAGAGGGGCAAAGAATATAAGACCCCCACGAAGAGCTCCTACTCCTTCCTGGGATCTCAATTTTGTTTTGGAGAAACTTACTTTACCTCCTTTTGAACCTGCAGCTACATCTGAATTGAAGTTTTTGTCTTGGAAGACTGCTTTTTTGTTGGCCATTACTTCTGCTAGGAGGGTATCTGAATTGCAAGCACTCATGGCAGTTGAACCCTTTGTGATATTTCATAAGGACAGAGTTTCTTTGCGAACTAACCCTACTTTTATGCCTAAAGTGATTTCTAATGTGGCCTTGAACCAGTCTATTCATTTGCCTACTTTTTATGCTGATCCCCAAAATAAGGGGGAAAAAGTCTTGCATTCTTTGGATATCCACAGGCAGTTACGTTACTATTTGAGCAGAACTAAGGAGTTCAGACAGACTCAACAGTTATTTGTTTCCTTTGCTTTGAGTTCACAGGGTAAAGCTGTTTCAAAGCAGACTATTTCGAAGTGGATTGGTCATTGTATTACTTTTTGTTATTCTCATCATGGGAAGGATGTTCCTGCTGGGATCAGACCTCATTCTACTAGGGCTACTGCCACATCTACTGCTTTTTTGAGGGGTGTATCTACTAAGGATATTTTGGAGGCAGCTACTTGGAGTTCAGTACACACTTTTACTAAGCATTACCATCTCCCTCTTTATTCCAAATCCAGGGCTGGGTTTGCCACTGCAGTTTTACAGGGCATGTTAGCAGCCCCTAATGCTATTTAGTTTGCCAGCCTCCCTTTTCCTTTGCTTTGGGATTCTACCCACAGGTTATGACTGCAGCAATGTGAGACGAAGAACATAGTACAGTTTTGTACCTACCATAAATGTAGATGTTCGAGGATCCACATTGCTGCAGTCCTATTTTCCCTCCCTCCTTCCCCTCTATTGTTTGGTGTTGTTGTTGTTGTTGTTGTTGTTGTGGTTGTTTTTTTTTGGGATAATGGTTATTTCTCCCTTGTGGTTGTTGGACTTTTTCTTTTTTGGCTATGGCCTTTCCTTTTTAAGGCCTTCTGACATCTGGGGCAAGAAAGACTGAGGATATGGCATCGGTCATGCGCATAAGTACTATTACGTACTGACGTCAGCACTGGGCGACCATGACCGACGCCAGCCTAACTCTTTGGTATTCGGGCCGACCGAGGACAGCGGACTACCCACAGGTTATGACTGCAGCAATGTGGATCCTCGAACATCTACATTTATGGTAGGTACAAAACTGTACTTTCCTGCTACCATTAGGCCCCACTCTACCAGGGCAACAGCTACATCTACAGACTTCCTCAAGGGGGTTCCAACCAAGGAGATTTTGGAAGCTGCAACTTGGAGTTCAGTACACACCTTTACCAAACACTATCACTTACCACTTTACTCTGACTAGAGCTGGCTTCGCCACTGTAGTTCTGCAGGGCCTTCTAGCCTCCTCTAACCCTCTATGACTCCTTCACCCATCCTTAGCTTTGGGATTCTACCCATGTGTGATGACTGCAGCAGGGTAACATGATGAACATAGTACAGTTTTGTACCTACCATAAATGTAGATGTTCGAGTGTACACCCTGCTGCAGTCCAGGTTACCCTCCCTCCATCCCCTCTGATCTAACTGGCTAAATCTCTACAATACCTTCCTGATGTATTTGCTTATAGCTGGAGGGATTTTGTGTTTGTGCTAAAATTTCTTAAATTGGTACTAATTACTGACCACCTTTTTGGGGGCACCTGACATCTGGGGCAAGAAAAACTGAAGAAAATGGTGTCAGATGTATTATATATACCCCTGGCACACTGACGTCAGGGAAGAAGTGACAGCAACCGACGCCGGACCAAGACTTTGGAATTCTGGCCGACTGCGGGACCACCTGACGACAGGATAACCCAAGTGTGATGACTGCAGCAGGGTGTACACTCGAACATCTACATTTATGGCAGGTAAAAAACTGTACTTTCTGCTTCTAAGATGAGTGTTTACAAAAGAAGAAATCACACTTTGCGATCTAGCTTTATCCCTTCTTCTAAACAGAAAGATAGAAGTCCACAGCTAATGTGGCTACAGCTCAGGTGGACGATGGACACCTGCAAAAAGGAGAGACAACTGAGAAGAATTACAACAGTGAGAATGACCCAGAAGTGATATGGCAATAAAAAGCCAGGATGGGATATAGATGCCACTTCCCCTCTTATGCTTGGTGTCTTTGAGACCACCTTTAGTAGCTGGCAGCATTCTCCACACACTCTGCCTGTGCTGAAGGACAAAAGGAATAAGAAAGCAATCGCATAACTCATATGGGCATGGGGATATGCAAATGACAATGTAGAATTGTCATTTGTATATCCCCACACACGTACACAAATGACAATGCAGCATTTATAAAGTTCCGCACACACATGCAAGTGAGCATAAGCCTTGAATAACTCCCATAGCCCAATACAGACCTATAGTTGGGATGTATATGTGCAAAGAAGCAACAAGCAGTCAGGTTCCCACTTTGGAGGACAGCAGTCTACATGAGTACATTATTAATAAATGATCAGAGCCATCAGTTGCAGTGATGCAGTCACAGCTGCATGAAATACTCTATGCATCATGATGCAGTAGAGTTAAATGGTGTCTGTTATGTGCCATGATCATAGCCTTGTGTAATTTTACCAGCTAGCACACATATCAGACATATACTTCTCCATGGTAACCAACCTGGAGTAACCTGGGATCTGTCATAGTACATAAAATAGATGATTATAAAGATATCTAATACAAATAGCAGCAATACTTATAACTAAATGTAATACTTTACATCTATATATAGATTAAATCTGCTCACTTGAGTCTAACTGCTGGTGCCCTGCTGCACTGAAGTCTGAAATGAATGGCTTGCTTGGGGACTGGGTAGCCTTGCCAGTGCCAACTGTCCCTGACTGTAACTGTAAGTCAAATTTCTAATTGAAAAAAAAAAAAAACCACTGTTGGGTCTGTTGCTGCTCTCTCGCTGACTCCAAGATGTAACTAGTGCGTACTCCAGTCCCCGAGTCCCGATCTGACCCTCTGTAAACTTACTGACTGACTCTGCTGTCTTTGTCTGCTCTGTAATTTGAAAAAAGCGTTCTGCACTTGCTTTTAGCTTAGCTGCTGCAGTGCACACTTGAAGTCCGAGATGCACGCTTGATGTTTGACATGTTGCTGCTGCCCAAACATAAAGAAAATCACACCCCTCGAGCCCTCAGCCGAATTCCAACAGGCTGGCAGGCTGCTCACAATGCTGACGCCCATTATTTGGACTTCAAAACCAGTAAATATCGAGGAATTTGGCGTGGTTGAGAGGTATGGCCAGAACCGGTGGCCGTTGAGGTGCCTTCTGCAGCGTGGCAAATCATCCTCGTGGATGAGTTGGTTGTCGATTGAAGAGTGATCATTCTGGAGGAAAAGATCTTCTGATCAGACATCGACTCAGGGACCGAGCTAGGGAGCTCCTTGCTTAAGTGCCTCTGTAGTGTGGTAAAGTGAGATAAGTAGTTTAGCACTTGCAAAGCAAACATGGCCAAAGCATAAGAACCTTCTTTCCAAAATTTGTCCAAAGCTCTAGACTCCCTGTTAGGGGATGGCCAATGGAGCTTTCCTGAGCCAGTTCCTTTTTGGTGGCTGCAGCAACAACAATGACATCTACCAGGATCCCTTTAGTTCAGTGCATAGGTTCATAGGTTCATAGGTTCATACTAGGCTATCTGCCCGAGGGCATTTACAAGCCTAGCCCATAGTTTTGTGGCTTACGCCACCCCTTTAGTATGGGGAACTATACCCATTATTTTGCTGTGCCTCTGTTGAGCAGTGACACTGAGGTAATCCCTGGGGTATATCTGCGATCTCCCATCCATTGGTCAAGATTTCTCTTGAACAAGGCCAGCGAGGTGCTCTGCCTCACATATACCGGGATTTTATTCCACAGCATAGGGAGTCTTTGGGTGATGAATCTATCCCTCCAGCACGTCCTATTAATAGCCGTGTCGAGGTTTAAGTCTCCCGCCCTTGTGGCTCTGTGGATCTAGATTTTTGAGGTGAAGCATATTCATCAAATCTGGGTTTGACATGGCCTTGTATGTTAGGCAAAGGTCACCTCTGAGCAAGCGGTAAGACAGCGGCCAAAGCTGGAGTTCTTTCAGTCGGGCAGCATAGGACAGATGTTTGAGACCCTTTATCCTTTGGTGAGGAACTTTTGTGGCCTCCAGCTGCTGCAAGTGTCGGGTCAGATACATTCGAATGGGGCATTGTACTCAATCATTGGTCTGATGAGTGATGAGTATAGGGAGACTATGACCTCCTTTGATCTAGATGAGAATCCCTTCATGATAAGGTGGGCAATGTAGAAGGTCTTCCTAACTACTTTAGCTACATGGGTGTCGAATGACAGACTACTATCAACCTGGGTCCCCAGGTCCCTGATAACTTCTTCTGTGCTCAGTGGATTGCCACCTATTTGGTAGCTAGGGGTAACCTTGTTTTTCCCAAGGGTATGACTATGCATTTTTGGCATTTAACTTTAGGCCATGGCTCTGGCACCAGTTATCCGTTTCTGTGAGACCCTTCTGAAGGATATCTGTGTCAGATGTGTTTTCTACTATGGCGCCCAGTTTGCAGTCATCTGCAAACTTTGTCAGCCATAACCCTCCTGTGTTTGCTTGTACTGAAAAGTAGATGCCAAACAAGAGTGGGCCCAGGACTGAGCCCTGTGGTACACCACTTGTGACAGGCTTTGAGTCTGACATGGCGCCAGCAACTCTGACCCTGTGGGTTCTGTCACTCAGCCAGTTTGCAACCCATCTTGTGATGTATGGGTTAACATTTAAGCTGATGAGTTTTCAATGATACCCGAGTGGGGTATTGTATCAAGGCCTTCGCCAGATCGAGGTAGGCTGTATGGACTGCCTTTCCCTCATCAATGGCTTTGGTGACTGTTTCAAAAGTCAACCAAGTTTAAAAGGCATGATCTGCCTTTGACAAAGCCAAACTGGGATGGATCCAAAGTCTGCAAATTCCCTATGTCTTTATTTATGAGGTCCATTATGATCCACTCCATGGCTTTGCAGATAAGGCTTGTCAAGCTAATGGGCGGTAATTTCAGGGTCGGTGGAGGCACCGCCTTTGTGAAGTGGGACCACAGTTGCAGTGCGCCACTCCTGGGTGCGTATCCAGAGGTAAGACTATGATTAAACAGCTGTCCTAGCTGTGGGTTTAATTCCTCGTTGAGTTAAGTGGAGCACACAGCCGGGACACCATCAGGTCCCATGGATGCTGTGTTTTTGCTTTGGAGAGAGCAGTTCTCACTTGGGCGTTGGAGATGTTTGGGGGCTGCAATCGCTATAGATATCTCTCCTTTTGGGGAGGGGAGAAGTTTGCACTGAACCTGTCAGCCAGTATGTTGGCAATGTCTGTAGGATCAGTAATCTTCACATCATTTTGAACTAGTTCTGAGCATATCTGGGAGTTTCCTCCCAGGTTTCTAACATAGCTAAAGAAGGCCTTATGATTGTCTTTTGAGTCTTTAGCTATTTTTCTCTCAAAATTTGCTTTGGATGATTTTATGAGAGCTCTTAGTTTTTACTTATAGTGATCAAGGGTGTCTTACCTTTTAAGGATTTTGCTCTATCTTGTAGTAGCTTCCTTCTTTTGTTGTAGAGTTTGTTTATGGCTGGGGTCCACCAGACTGGACGCTTGCCTTTGGTACAAAGAGTCTTTGTTTTGCTTGGGATTGCCTTATCCATGCAGTCCTGCAGGTGCTGGTAGAAGGCATTTGTAAGTGATTCAGCGGCTTGAGTACTGTTTTCCATGCCTGGGGCCTTAAAGGAGACCACACTAGTCTTTAGAAGTGTGAAGTCGGCTTTGAAGTTCTTTACTGTGGTCTTTTTATTTCAGGTGGGGTGGGATGAGGACCTCCAGCGAGATTAGTTGTGATCTGATCTCACCAGTGAGGGTATACTTCGGTGTTGAACATTGTGCTCCCATGTTCGTGATGATGAGATCAAGTATGTTTTCTCCTCTTGTGGGATGGTGACTAGTTGTTCCATGGCATTTGAGTTTATGAATTCCAGGAACTTTTGGGCTAGGTGTTTGGGCTTGAGTAGTGTTCCCAGTCTATATTAGGGTAATTGAAGTCACCTAGTATGATGGTGTTTGGTGATACATTTATCCCCTCTAGTGTTTTCAGGAAGGCCATGTGAGGTTCCTGAGTTTGTGACGGTGGCCTGTAACATGCTACAATTTGCAGAGCAGTCTTGCCTATGGTTAATTGCACCTGGATGGTCTCCGATGCATCGTCCGTTGCCACCAGTCTTGAGGTGTGGGTGTCTTTGATGAATATGGATACCCCCCCCTCCTTTCTTGGTATTGTCCGATTTTGGGGCGGAACGCATGATAAGAGGTAAAACCTGATAGTGCTGGGGTGCTCTCAGGAGCCTTGAACCAGGTTTCTGTCACTGCACAGACATCGATGTTCTCCATACTGAGAAGGGCCTCGAGTGCATGCATTTTGAGATTTAGACTTCTGGCATTGAGCAGCATTACCCTTAGTTTTTTTCCTTTTTGTGTTCTAGGGTGGTAGGTTTAGAATTTGAGCCTTGCCTAAAAAGGCACTATGGGGTGGCAAGAGCCTTTGCCAATATCCGAATCCCAGGGTGACAGGTGCAAGCCGCCCCTTGGCAGCGTGGCTTGTCCAGCATGTCATCCCAGGCAGACAGACATTGGATCCCCTTTGAATGACACCAGAGTTTAAGCCAATTGTTAAAGCTGATCATCTTATCTCTGTATTGTGGCATCATTCTTGGTGAAGGTAGGATACTGCTCAAGGTCAGCGTCATACCTGCCTGGGCTACATAATCAGAGAGCTCCTCAATGTCTCTTTTCATGTAGTCCAAGGAGGTACGTCTCAGGTCGTTTACACCAGCGTGGACAATGACTGAGTCGTATTTGTACCTGCTGTTGAGAGACCTGAGTGCTTGCGTTATGTGGCGGATTCTAGCGCCCGACAGGCAGCTTACTGTGCAATTTGTCTATGGGGCACTGAGTATCTTATTCACCTGTTTGGGTATGGGCTGTATAGTGTCTGGTTCCTTCCATGCCCTAGTAGATACTAAATCAGTGTGCATCTGCAGGGAGTGACACCCAGGATGTAGATGGCCGATGATGAAAGCCTCCAAAAACACTGTCTGCTGTGGGTTAGGGTTTTGGGAAGAACATCCACCTTTTTGACAGGGTATCTCTTAAGATGTTTGCAAAGGAGACATTGTCAGGTGGAGATCTTGGGGACCCCTCCCCTTCCTCGAAGTCAGTGTTAGTCATGACTGATTCCTGAAGGGAATACAGATGTCTCCTTTTACTCTTTTTCTATGAGACCTCCCTGTTGGGATGCTGCAGGGAGGTATTGGAAGAAATTGGGGGTTCCACAGTTGGAAAAGATTGTAGGCTTTCTTGGACCGACTGTACCAGTGGTAGACATGAGGTCTCAGTCACAGATACCATGGAGGTGGGGATGAGATCAGACAGTGGGAGAACCGGGAATCCCCTAGGGTGTGAGAGCACCACCTTGAAGCCAGATGAACTACAAGGACCTGAGAGTCTCCCCTCCGAAACCGAAGCTGTCTGAACAGACTTCTTCTGAGCCCCAGTAATCCTGCACTTTAAAGAGGAGGTCGGCACCAAGCTGTCTAACGCTGAGGCTCTGAGGGGAAGTAACCACTCTGAAAACTTCAGAGTCGAAGTAAGTCCCCTCAAACTCTGTCTAGGCTTCGGCTCCGAGATGGACTGGGCCCCAATGCTGTCAGAGAAGAACACATCAGGGAGATGTTCAAAATCGAGGTAATAACTACTGGATCTGACGTCTCAGTTCTTGGGGCCATCAGATCTGACAACTCCAAAGCAGGTGGTCCGATCGGAGAAGGAGCTACAGGATGGAAGGGTGAATGTCTGCTCACAGATCTGGGAGGGGTGGTGCTGGCATAACACTATCTGGATCTGTGTCTTGATAAATTCTTTCATCAGTCTGTTTACCTCATGTTCAGACAAGCTCCGGGAAGACCCGATGGAAGAGGAAGCTGATGTTGGCCTGGACACTCTCATGGGAGAGGCTTCCTTGAGAGGAGAGCTCTGCACCAAGACACCCAGCCCCGAAGTAATAGTAGGAGCATGAGGAGCCAAAGAAGAGACCAGCACTGTTGAATCCAAAAGTCTCAGATCCAATGTTTTTGGAGGCTTTTTTGGTGACTCGGAGGATCTCTCCAGGGAACATTTCCTATGTTCCCAGGCCTCCTTATGATGTTCTTCGTTCCACATTGCTGCAGTCCTAACTATTGGGTAGTCCGCTGTCCAGTCGGCCCGAATACCAGAGTATATGGCTGACGTCGGTCAGGGCGCATTAGACTGACGTCAGTACGTCAGGGTACTAATGCGCATGACCAACGTCATATCCTCAGTCTTTTTTGCCGCATGGTCCGATGCAGAAGCTTTTTTGCGAGTGCAGGTTGGCGTTCTGAAATTTTCTGAAGCCGGAGTTTCAGACCGAATCAGAGTTGGCTAAGTACCCCGTTGGGAACATTTTGGTTTTTCTTGCCTCAGTATTTAACCGGATGTCAGAAAAAGTGAATAACTGTATTTCTTGTGGGAAACAGATACCTCATAGGGATTACCATACCTTGTGTATACCTTGTTTAGGGCCTGAGCACGACGTTGTTGGATGCGCTCTTGTGCTAGGTTTAACAAACGCACTATTAAGAGAAGGTTAGACTGTGCCAGGTTAGTGTTTGGGAAGCGTTGCAATTATAAAATGCCGTCGGATGTTCCGACGCCCGCTTCGTCCAAAAAGCGCAAGGACAAAACAGCGAAGCCTAGGGTTGATGAACCGGCAGTCCCGGACGCCGGTTCTTTAGAAGGCTCAGTGGAGCCAGAGGTTTTGCCAGGAGTTTCTTTGGAGTCTCAGGCAGAGACTTTACTGTTACAGGATGTGCCTTCTCAGGAAGTAGGCCAGGCTGAGGAGGCTTCTCAGGTAACTGTTCTTCCCTCTCTTCCTAAGGTAGTTAGAGCCTCTCCTTCTGTTTCAAAAACTTCTTTGAGAGGTAGGCCAAGTTTAGCTTCAGTGGGGGCTTCTCCTAGCACTTCAGGCTCTGTGCCTAAGAAACATATGCTTAAAATGGCAGAAGATTTGATTACTATGATTAGAGGCTCTATGCCCCCCCCTGATAAGAGGCCTAGGGTGGAGCCTGAGTTTGAAAGTTTTGAACAGTGTTCAGAGGCTTCTGAGTCTTCTCGGAAGATTTGCGGAGTTCCTCCTTATTCTGATTCTGATGTGGATGATTCCACTCCTACAGCTTCTCCTCCTGAGGATTTCTCATTTTCAGAGACTCTGCATTCCATGAGGGAGCACTTTAAATGGGAAGGCCAGGATTACTCTGATTCAGGAAAAGGCTTAGGGAATTCTTGTTTTACCCCAGCATAGGCCCTTAGCTATACCTCCTGTGTTGAATGTGGTGGAAGATGTTTTTGCAGAGGCTTCCCTGAACCCTGATTCTTTGCCTCCTGCTCCTGTTAAACCTGATAGGTACTATAGGGTGCCTGAAGCTCATAAGTATCTTTTAAGAGTCCTAGGGCAGACCCGGAAACTGTTTCTCAGGGACCTAAAGGTGTTAAGGCCTCTGTGGTTAAAACCCTGTTCCCACTGATAAAGAGGCAAGGGCTTTGGATAGATGGGGAAAGAAAGTGTATACTTCTTCCACTTTAGCCATGAGGCGTTGAATTGTCAGTTTCACATGCTAAAATATCAAAATTATCTCCTTTCACAATTGAAATCTAAGGTGGATGCTTTGGCGGAAGGTATTGAGTGTAAAGAGTTGCTGGATTTAGTTCATGTGTCTGAACAAGTGGGTAAGCATTCTTTGCAATGTGGTTTTGATGCTGTACAGGCCTCCTCGAGGGTGGCTGCCACTAGTTCTGTTCTTCGCAGGCATGCCTGGTTGAGGGATCAGAATTTAGCTGAGCATGTTAAGACAAGGATTTTGGATGCTCCTTTACAGTCTGATGTGTTGTTTGGTTCGCCTGTTGAAGCAGTTTTAAAGAAAATGGAGGACAAAGCTAAGTCTATGCAAACTGTTAAAGATTTTTGCAGGTGCAGCCACCAAGTTTAGTAGAAATTGGCCTACTAAGGGTTGGACATATCCTGCTTATGATTCCCAGTCTAGGGGTAGGTCTAGACGTGGTAGGGGCAGAGCTCAAGGTTCTTTTAGGCCTAGAACAGGGAGTTCACCTGCTCAGACTTCTGGTGAGGGCAGGGGTCAGTCCTTTCGTAAACAGACCCAATGACCTGCCTTTTCAGCTGCCAGTAGATTCTCGTCTGGCAGCTCCTTTGGGAGGAAGACTGTCTCTTTTCAAAGAAAATTGGGATTTCATTACTCAAGACAGATGGGTGTTGGATATCATTCACCACGGTTACAGGTTTTATTTCCATACCTTGCCCCCTTTCAAAGGCATGCCAGACGTTCCTCCTCCACAAAGGAAAGAGGCTCACAAGCAAATTTTTCAGTTACTCCAAATAGGGGCCATTCAGCCAGTCCCTGTATCACAAAGGGGCCTAGGATTTTATTCTCGCCTGTTCCTAGTACCAAAGAAGGGGAACACGTGGAGACCAATTTTGGATTTATCTATCCTCAACACTTATCTGGACATTCCCAAGTTCAAGATGTTGACGTTACAACAGCTTTTACCTCTGCTGGGCAAAGATCACTGGATGGTAACTTTAGATCTCAAGGAAGCTTACCTTCATGTGCCTATAAGACTAAGTTGCAGGAAGTATCTGCGTTTCGAGCTGGAAATTCTCATTATCAGTTCTCTGCATTGCCCTTTGGCTTATCTACTGCCCAGAGTATTCACAAAGGTTCTGGCTCCAGTGATAGCTTACTTCAGGCTACAAGGAATTCAGATCTATCCTTACTTGGACGACTGCCTGATTCTGGCTCAAGAAAAGGAAGACCTTCTACAGCATCTGGAATATGTTATAGCAGTGCTAAGATGCCTAGGGTATTCTGTGAACGAAATAAAGTCCAGTCTAGTACCCTCTCAAGACATGTGCTTTCTGGGTGTGAGACTGAATACAGCAGCCCAGATGGCCTTTTAACCCCGGACAAACAACAGAGTCTATCACTTTACTTCCATCAACTATCTCATCAGTCCGTGCTGACTGCAAGGACAGTCCTTCAAGCATTAGGGTTCATGGCATCTTGTATTCTGGTGCTTCCCAATGCCAAACTGCATATGAGGAAGCTACAATGGTATCTCAAAATGTATGGACACAGCACTGCCAGGATTTGGACACTGTCATTCAAATAATACCTTGCCTTCAAAAGAATTTTTGTGGTGGGCTCAGGAATGTCACCTAAACAAGGGACTCTCTGTGACCCGGCCAGAGGCGAGTCAGATTTTAACGACAGATGCCTCGGACATTGCTTGGGGAGCTCATCTAAATGGAAAGTGGATACAAGACAAGTGGCCTGCCAGACTACAGCATCTACATATCAACATGAAGGAGATGTTAGCAGTCCAGTTTGCATTAATGGCTTTCAAGGAGTTACTTCTTCCAGGGCAGGTGTTGATTCTAACAGACAACACAACTGTCATGTGGTACATCAACAAACAAGGGGAACACATTCTTACCCATTGTGCAGGCAAGCAATGATTTTATGGGAGACTGCGCTCAGCTTGCAACTAACTCTTCAGGCAAGGTTTCTGCCGGGAGCACAGAACTCCTTAGCAGATGTGTTAAGCAGACAAATCATGGATCCCCACGAGTGGAAACTGGATCTTCATGTATTTCAAAAGTTGACAGTGTCCTGGGGAACTCCAGACATAGATCTGTTCGCTTCCCCACTGAACCACCAGCTGCCAAAGTTTTGCACAAAGAGGTTTCATCACACAGCTTGGAAAGTGGATGCTCTTTCTTTCAGTTGGAAAAATCTTCATGTGTATGCGTTTCCACCTCTGCCTCTTCTTCCAAAGGTGCTTCTAAAGGTCAGACAAGACAAGCCAAGGATGATTTTAATAGCTCCAGATTGGCCTCGGCAGCACTGGTACCCATTACTGAGGAGTCTGGTAAAGAAGCCTCCATGGCCTTTACCCTTGATTCCACATCTGTTGTCTCAGAAGGAAGGTCGTCTGCTCAATGTCAAGCTTCACTCTCTTCATCTAACAGCCTGGCATATTCTGTTTTGAAAGACAGCAGGTCTCAACTTCCTCAACAAGTTTTAAATGTGATTATGGAAGCCAGAAGACCTAGTACAAGGAAAGTGTACATGAAAAATGGAAGAGATTTTTATCTTGGACTGCAGCAAAGAATTTGGAGATTTCAGAGCCTAATTTGAGTGTGGCTCTTCAATATCTTACTGAGTTATTGGACAAAGGTTTGTCTTTCTCTTCCATTAAGATTCATGCTGCAGCAATTTCAGCTCACTATGATTGTGACCCACCATTGTTTTCACATCCTTTGTTCAAGCAATTTCTTAGAGGGGCAAAGAATATAAGACCCCCACGTAGAGCTCCTGCTCCTGCTTGGGATCTCAATTTTGTGTTGGAGAAACTTACTCTACAACCTTTTGAGCCTGCAGCTACTGCTGAACTGCAATACTTGTCATGGAAGACTGCTTTTTTGTTGGCTATTACTTCTGCAAGAAGGGTTTCTGAGTTACAGGCCCTTATGGCGGTTGAGCCTTTTTTGATTTTTCATAAGGATAGGGTATCATTACGTACTAATCCTTCTTTTATGCCTAAGGTGGTTTCTAGTGTGGCTTTACACCAAACTATTCATTTGCCTACTTTTTATGCAGATCCCCAAAATAAAGGGGAACAGATTTTGCACTCTTTAGATGTGCACAGGCAATTGCTATTATTTGAGCAGGACTAAGGATTTTAGGCAGTCTCAGCAGTTGTTTGTTTCTTTTGCTTTGAGTTCAAGAGGGCAAGCCTGTGTCAAAACAAACTATTTCTAGGTGGATTGGGTTTTGCATTGCATTTTGTTATTCCCATCATGGCAAGGAGATTCCAGCTGGGATTAGGCCTCATTCCACTAGGGCTACTGCCACTTCAACAGCATTTCTAAGGGGTGGCAACTAAGGATATTTTGGAAGCAGCTACTTGGAGTTCAGTGCATACTTTCTCTAAGCATTATCACCTTCCTCTCTACTCTAAGTCTAGGGCTGGTTTTGCCACAGCTATTTTGCAAGGCATGTTGTCAGCTCCTGCTTCTTTATGATTTGCCAGCCTCCCTTACCTCTGCTTTGGGATTCTACCCAATAGTTAGGACTGCAGCAATGTGGAGCGAAGAACATAGTACAGTTTTGTACCTACCATAAATGTAGATGTTCGAGGATCCACATTGCTGCAGTCCAATTCCTCCCTCCTTCCCTCTGTGTTTAGGGGTGGTTGTGTAGGTGAGGTTATATGCTGATATTTTTGTATATACTTTTGTATCTATTGTACATATTTTTGGTGCAGGTATGTTGGGCCTTGTCTTTTTAGGGTCTTCTGACATCTGGGGCAAGAAAAGACTGAGGATATGACGTCGGTCATGCGCATTAGTACCCTGACGTACTGACGTCAGTCTAATGCGCCCTGACCGACGTCAGCCATATACTCTGGTATTCGGGCCGACTGGACAGCGGACTACCCAATAGTTAGGACTGCAGCAATGTGGATCCTCGAACATCTACATTTATGGTAGGTACAAAACTGTACTTTTCTTTATGGGGGGTCTGAGCCCCTGAAGTGGAAGGCACAGAAGGAGCAGAAGGACGCAAGCCCTTTAAAATTAGATTGTTACTGTAGTCTGCCAGTGCCCGTGGATTAAGCCCCTCGAAAATGTCACAAGAACTCTCCAGGTGCACTGGGACTAGACAGTGAACGCTCTCCCTGTGGGCATCAGATAAGGGAGTTTTGTGCCCACAGGAAGTGCTTTTTTTTTTAAACCCAAGGGTTTATCAGGCTTATCAGCCATGATAAACCAAAATAATCTGTACCTTCACTTTAGAGAGAAGAGGAGGAGGAGGAGGAGGAAGGGAACCGAATGGGGAAAAAAAAAAACACGGGTAAGGGAAAGTCTAGCTAGACCAAAAAACTCTTAATTAAAAAAAAAAAAATGATTTAAGAGGTAAAAATGGGAGTAAAGGTTAGGGGGGGGGGGACAAGAAAATCACAACTCAAGGCTGACTTACGACTTAGCGAAAAACTTTTGTTAGGAGCTCTCAGAGCAGCAAAACTTCATTGCTTTCTGGATGAGCAGCAAATGAGATCTGAGGTAATCTGGGGAAATGAGGCATTATGGGTTGGAGAGGAGGAGCTCAGGCTTCGAATCCTAAGCTTGTAAAGCATCCAAGTCAGATCCAAAACCCCACAGGCTGAGGAACGAATGAAAATGACAACATCAGATACATGCAAACCAAATGTTATGATACTGTAGAGGAACCAAATCCACGACCTTAAAAACTTTGAAACTTTTATTCCACAAATAAAATGACTAAGACAAACTAAAAAAAAATAATTCTGTAACTAGTTCACCGTGTTTTCGTCTGTGTAAGGACTTTATCAGATGACTCAACAGCAGGAAAAAACAGATTTTATATTCTCAGAACTCTAGTCCATCAATCAGTTAACCAATTTACTTTTAAACAAACATCCTAATCAACCGACTACTCTATAAGCTAAACCCATCATGATAAAATCAGTAAGTTCCCCCTTATAATAAAAGACTATGAAATGTCACTTTAAAAGAATAGTCTACCAAGAAGTGTGAAACAAACTTGTGTGTGTGTGTGTGTGTGTGTGTGTGTGTGTGTGTGTGTGTGTGTATTCATTTGTATGTGTGTATATATATATATATATATATATATATATACATATATATATATATATATATATATATATATATATATATATATATATATATATATATGGGTTCCGTTCAGAAGCTCGAAATACTGAAATCTTGAATTTCAGTATTTCGAGAATCAAAGTCAATCCACATAATAGCAAAGTTTGAAACACGAAATTCAAAACCTCGAATGCGGAGGTTTTGAATTTCAGCTCTAAATTTCCCTATGGTCATGTATTCAGGTAAGTGTGTGTGTGTGTGTGTGTGTGTTAAGGGGTTTGGGTAGGGGCTGTGGTGTGTGTCAGTGTGTTTTGTTGCTGTGATATGTGTGTGGGAGGAGAAAGTAGCTTGTGTGGCGGTGTTTTGTGTGTGTTTGTATGTAGTGCGATGAGAATATTTAAGCAGGGGGGGTGTGGGGGGTGCAGCCCCCCCCATATGGGGGTTCAGGGGGGCTTGCCCTCCTGCTTTCATAGGTTCATAGGTAGGTACTAGGCTATTGGCCCTAGGGCCTATATAAACCTAGCCAAGAAATGTACCCTGGCTTTCGCCACCCAAGAAAATTATTTTCCTGTGCCCCTGTCAAGCAGAGCCACAGAAGTGATCCCTGGGGTGAATTTCTCATTTACCATCCAGTCATCAAGATTTTTCTTGAAGAGTGCTAATGAGGAGCTCTGCTTGACATAGATATGTAGTCTGTTCCAGAGTATGGGAAGTCTCTGGGACAGGAATCTATCCCTCCAGCATGTTCGGTTTATTGTGGTGACAAGGTTTAGGTCCCTAGAGCGTGTAGCTCGGAGGGATTGGGATTTCTTTAAGCGGAGCATGTCCAACAGCTCTGGGTTTGACATAGCTTTGTATGTTAGGCAGAGATCGCCCCTGAGTAGGCGATATGCGATGGTGTAAAGCTGTAGTTTTTTGAGACGGTCTGCGTAGGGCATCTGTTTGAGGCCAGTAATCCTCTTTGTGAGGTATTTCTGTGGTCTTTCCAGTTGTTGTAGATGTCTTGTGATGTACATACCAAAAGGGGCATTGTACTCTATAACAGGTCTAATGAGTGATGAGTAGAGGGGAACAATGACCTCTTTTTTTCTGGATGAGAATCCTTTTGTGATGAGATGAGCCACGTAGAATGATTTCCTGACCACTGTGGTGATGTGATTATCAAAGGAGAGACTACTGTCCACCTATGTCCCAAGGTCTCTTATCACATTTTCGGCATTAAGTAGACTACCAGCTATGTGGTAGTTCATGGGTACAGAGTTTTTACCAAAGGGGATGACAGTACACTTTTTGGCATTGAGCTTCAGGCCTTGGCTTTGACACCAGGTATCTGTCTCAGTGAGACCCTTTTGTAGTTTGTCCACATCGTTGGGAGTTTCGGTTATGGCTCCTAGTTTGCAGTCATCTGCAAACTTTTTTAGCCAAAGACCTTCTGTGTTAGCCTGCACTTCAGAGAAGTAGATACCAAACAGGAGAGGACCCGGGACTGAACCCTGTGGTACTCCACTTGTCACTGGTCTGAAGTCGGATTTGGAATCCGCTACTTTCACAGTGTGGGTTCTGTCCATGAGCCAGTTGGCAACCCATCTTCACTAATTGAATAACAGAGTCAAAACTTCCAGTTCAGTTAATATTCATGCAACACAATTAAATCAATTTAAATAATGTATTATTTGGAAAAAGTGAGATAAAAAGGTACTTAAATTCTCTTATATGTCCAGTTAAATACAGCTAGATCTTAGCCGGCCAAAGCTGAGGTTTTTACGCAGAAAATATTTCAAACTGTACCACTTAAATAGGCATTGACAGGAAATCAGAGAATGCGGCTACCCTTACACCTGCAATTACTAACAGACAATAAAATTCAAGCAAGCACTAACTGAAGAACAGAGTCAAAACTTCCTATTCCGTTAATATTCATGCAACACAATTAAATCAATTTAAATACTGTATTATTTGAAAAAAGTGAGTTAAAAAGGTACTTAAATTCTCTTATACGTCCAGTTGAATACAGCTAGATCTTAGCCGGCCAAAGCTGAGGTTTTTAAGCAGAAAATATTTCAAACTGTACCACTTAAATAGGCATTGACAGGAAATCAAAGAATGTGGCTACCCCCACACCTGCAATTACTAACAGACAATAAAATTCAAGCAAGCACTAACTGAAGAACAGAGACAAAACTTCCAATTCAGTTAATATTCATGCAACACAATTAAATCAATTTAAATAATGTATTATTTGGAAAAAGTGAGATAAAAAGGTACTTAAATTCTCTTATATGTCCAGTTAAATATAGCTAGATCTTAGCCGGCCAAAGCTGAGGTTTTTACGCAGAAAATATTTCAAACTGTACCACTTAAATAGGCATTGACAGGAAATCAAAGAATGCGGCTACCCTTACACCTGCAATTACTAACAGACAATAAAATTCAAGCAAGCACTAACTGAAGAACAGAGTCAAAACTTCCTATTCCGTTAATATTCATGCAACACAATTAAATCAATTTAAATACTGTATTATTTGAAAAAAGTGAGATAAAAAGGTACTTAAATTCTCTTATACGTCCAGTTGAATACAGCTAGATCTTAGCCTGCCAAAGCTGAGGTTTTTAAGCAGAAAATATTTCAAACTGTACCACTTAAATAGGCATTGACAGGAAATCAAAGAATGTGGCTACCCCCACACCTGCAATTACTAACAGACAATAAAATTCAAGCAAGCACTAACTGAAGAACAGAGTCAAAACTTCCAATTCATTTAATATTCATGCAACACAATTAAATCAATTTAAATACTGTATTATTTGAAAAAAGTGAGGATAAAAAGTACTTAAATTCTCTTATACGTCCAGTTGAATACAGCTAGATCTTAGCCGGCCAAAGCTGAGGTTTTTAAGCAGAAAATGTTTCAAACTGTACCACTTAAATAGGCATTGACAGGAAATCAAAGAATGTGGCTACCCTTACACCTGCAATTACTAACAGACAATAAAATTCAAGCAAGCACTAACTGAAGAACAGAGTCAAAACTTCCAATTCAGTTAATATTCATGCAACACAATTAAATCAATTAAAATACTGTATTATTTGAAAAAAGTGAGATAAAAAGGTACTTAAATTCTCTTATACGTCCAGTTGAATACAGCTAGATCTTAGGCGGCCAAAGCTGAGGTTTTTAAGCAGAAAATATTTCAAACTGTACCACTTAAATAGGCATTGACAGGAAATCAAAGATTGTGGCTACCCCCACACCTGCAATTACTAACAGACAATAAAATTCAAGCAAGCACTAACTGAAGAACAGAGTCAAAACTTCCAATTCATTTAATATTCATGCAACACAATTAAATCAATTTAAATACTGTATTATTTGAAAAAAGTGAGATAAAAAGGTACTTAAATTCTCTTATACGTCCAGTTGAATACAGCTAGATCTTAGCCGGCCAAAGCTGAGATTTTTAAGCAGAAAATATTTCAAACTGTACCACTTAAATAGGCATTGACAGGAAATCAAAGAATGTGGCTACCCCCTCACCTGCAATTACTAACAGACAATAAAATTCAAGCAAGCACTAACTGAAGAACAGAGTCAAAACTTCCAATTCAGTTAATATTTATGCAACACAATTAAATCAATTTAAATACTGTATTATTTGAAAAAAGTGAGATAAAAAGGTACTTAAATTCTCTTTTACGTCCATTTGAATACATCTAGATCTTAGCCGGCCAAAGCTGAGGTTTTTAAGCCTGTAGTAGAGTGTGTGTGTTTGTGTGGTGGATTTTGTGTGTGTGTGTGTGTGTGTGTGTGTGTGTGTGTGTGTGTGTAGTAAAACCGCAAAATTCAAAACTTCCGGTATTCGAAGTTTTGAATTTTGCGGTTTTTAGTTTTCATTGTCTTGTGGATTCCACTTCTTGCGCTCAAGATACTGAAATTCGAGATTTCAGTATTTCGAGCTTCTGAAGTGAACCTATATATATATATATATATATATATATATATATATATATATATACATACATATATATATATATATATATATATACACATTTGAGAAATAGAAGCCATCCTTCTTACCAAAATATATATGTAATAAAAACAGCTTATATAAAAAATAAATATGTACATATAAACATAATGTATAAATTAAAACCCTCTTTAACTAAAATCTTCCAATAACAGAATGCATAGTAAAACAGTGCCATCTAGTGTCCTAGTGTCCTCATATTCTAATCAATCTCTCTAGTTTCTTATACTTTCAGTTATAGAAACACATTTTTCATCTGTTTTATTCCTAAGGTTCATATATTTAGCTTTCTCCTCTTCAACTGTAAAAAGTAAATCATTCACAATCAAATTATTGATGGCCTCTATTTCTTTAAGCAATACCTCCATCTCAGGCACATTTTGCCTAATAATCACTTTCATGATGTCAAACCCGCAGTTGTCAAATATCTCAGAGAACCACACCCACAGACTCAAAAACATGTTTATTCCATCATGGTTTGATGTTTCCTACATTTTAGCACCACTCTGGGACTATTTACAGGTTTTTAAATATTTTTATACATAATTTCTGAGTGTGACCACATGGGGTCTGGCATTTTGAAGTAATTTTGATTGTTTAGTCTGCCTCTATGTATCCCAAAATGCAGTGCTAGTCTGTAAAAAGTTATATCACACAGGTTTCTGTCTTCCTAAAGCTTCTGCCACTGCATTGATTCTACATACATACACGGCTGTCTTTTAGTCAATTAGTTTTAAGTAACATTTCATGCCGTTCAAGGACTACTTAAAACGGAAACAGTGCAAATGCCACAGAAGAGACTTTCAAAGTGCTTTTTACTGCTGCTTCTTTTTAGAATGGCTAAACTGCATTTTTTGTGAAGCCTAAATTGTACTACTTTGACTCATCTCCCATCCACCTTCACACCTACCTTCCTTAGCTGTCAAAGTGCTAAGGGTAATTTGAGCTGTTATATGCTGTGATTGACAGCTCACAGCAGGAGACTTGACTCCTGTACTGTTTCCTTGTTCTAGCCTTTACTTTCTGTATGGGTAGGGGAAGGACCAGGGAGCTGTGACATCACAGCATGGATGTTTTTTTAGGACAGTCATGGTGATGTCAGTTTGGGGAGGCAACTCGCCAGAAAACTAACTGTATTCAGTGGCCTTGATGACATCAGTGAATTGGAAACTGCAGCAAGGGTGGGATAAAGGTTTTTTTGAAAGTGAAACCACCACAGTACAGTAAGGTAATGTTCTAGTGGAGAGAAACAGTAATTTTAAAATATTTGAAATGCTGTGTTGTTGTTTATTCTTAGCAGGGACAACAAATAGGGAGCAAAAGGGACAGAGAAGTTGAGCATTTAATAATAGAATCTGTTGTCCTTTAATCAAATTCTTATGAAAAAACATATCATTCAACCAAATTGTTCGGGAATTTCCACACTACAAGTCCCTTCGCGACAGTACCTCTTTTAATGCATTCCTTTAAGTAACAAATATCTAAATTCAGTGTTTTATATTTACACACATATTCGATTTATATCAATATAGGTTCATAGGTAGCTACTAGGCTATCGGCCCAAAGGCCTAAGTGAGCTTAGCCAACAAGGTTTTCTGGCTTACGCCACCCAAGAAAGTTATTTTCCTGTGCCCCTGTCGAGCAGAGCCACAGAAGTGATTCCCCGGGGTGTATTTCCTATTTCACATCCACTAATCAAGATTTTTCTTGACGAGTACTAATGAGGAACTTTGCTTGACATAGATGGGTAGCTTGTTCCGGAGTATGGGAAGTCTCTGGGACAGGAATCTGTCCCTCCAGCATGTCCTGTTTATTGTGGTGACAAGGTTTAGGTCCCTAGACCGTGTAGCTCAGAGGGATTGAGATTTCTTTAGGTGTAGCATGTCCAACAGCTCTGGGTTTGACATAACTTTATATGTTAGGCAGAGATCACCTCGGAGTAGGCAATATGCTACTGAGTAAAGCTGGAGTTTTTTGAGACTGTCAGTGTAGGGCATCTGTTTGAGGCCAGTAATCCTCTTTGTGAGGTACTTCTGTGGCCTTTCCAGCTGTTGCAGATGTCTTGTGAAGTACTTTCCAAAAGGGGCATTGTACTCTATAATGGGTGTAATGAGTGTCGAGTAGAGGGGAACAGTGACCTCTTTTTTCCTAGATGAGAACCCTTTTGTGATGAGGTGTGCCACGTAGAAGGATTTCCTGACTACTGTGGCGATGTGATTATCAAAGGCGAGACTACTGTCCACCTGGGTCCCCAGGTCTCTTATCACACATTCGGCGTTAAGTAGACTGCCCTTTATGTGGTTGTTCATGGGTACAGAGTTTTTATCAAAGGGGATGACAGTGCACTTTTTGGCATTGAGCTTGAGGCCATGGCTCTGACACCAGGCATCTGTCTCAGTGAGGCCCTTCTGTAGGATGCCCACATCATTTGGGGACTCAACTATGGCTCGTAGTTTGCAGTCATCTACGAACTACATTAGCCAAAGGCCTTCTGTGTTAGCCTGTACTTCAGAGAAGTAGATACCAAACAGGAGAGGTCCCAGGACTGAACCTTGTGTTACTCCACTTGTCACTGGTTTGAAGTCAAATTTGGAGTCTGCAACTTTTACAGTGTGGGTTCTGTCAGTAAGCCAGTTGGCAACCCATCTTTTGATGTAGGGATTTATACCTAGTTTGATGAGTTTAGCTATAATTCCAGAATGGGGGATGATGTCGAAAGCCTTGGCGAGGTCAAGGTAGGCTGTGTGAACCACCTTACCCTCGTCTACAGCTTTGGTGACTGCCTCAAAGAAGTCAGTCAGGTTCAGGAGGCATGATCTGCCTTTCACAAACCTGAACTGGGTGGGGTCCAGAGTTTGAAGGTTACCAATGTCTTTGCTTATAAGTTCCATGATGATACGTTCCATGGCCTTACAGACCAGGTCGTCAGGGTAATAGGGCGATAGTTCCAGGTTCAGAGGTGGCTCTCCCTTTGTGTAGTGGGATAACTGTTGCTGTGCACCGTTCAGTGGGCACAAAGTCTGATGTGAGACTATGATTGAACATGGTGCTTAGGTGGGGAGCCAGTTTGTTCTGCAGTTCATGTAAAACGCAGCCTGGGATGTTGTCCGGTTCCGTGGATGCTGTGTTTTTGTCTTTAGAGAGTGCAGTTTTACCTGCATAGTTGTGATTACAGGGACTCTGCATTCTTCCTCTATAGTTATGGGCCTTTTAGGGGGTGAGAGCACTGAACCTATCTGCCAGGACATTGGCAACATCAGTTGGTTCTGTAATTTTCATGCCGTTGTGCTGTAACTCAGAGCAGATCTGGGTGTTGCCATTGAGATTCTTGACATAGCTATAGAATGCTTTGTGGTTGTCCCTAGAATCAGTGGCAATTTTGTTTTCGTAGCTAGCTTTGGAGGATCTTATAAGGGATCTCAGCTTCTTAATGAGGCTGACCAGGGAACTCCTCCACTCATGGGATTTTACTCTCTTTTGCAACAGCTTCTTCCTTCTGTTGTAGAGTTTGTTTATGGTAGGGACCACCAGATTGGCTTCCTTTTTTTTGGTGGATAGCGTCTTGGTTCTGTTTGGGATAGCACAATCCATTCACTCATGTAAGTGCTTACTGAGTGCATGTGTGTAGGATTCAGGAGTTGAAACTGTATTTTCCATCTGCATGGGTGTCATGAAGTTCGCCACTTCTGTCTTAAAAAGCATGAAGTTGGCTTTGGAGAAATTTTTTACCGTGATTTCCTTAATGGGGGGGGGGGGGGTCGGGTGGGATGTGGATATCTAGGGTGATTAGCTTATGGTCTGATTTGACCAACGAAGAGTTGACTTTAGGTTTGGAACACTGGTCACTCATTTTGGTAATGACTAGGTCTAGGATACTGTTGCCCCTTGTGGGGGTGTGGATAATTTGATCCAGGGCATTGGAATTTATGAATTCCAGAAAGTGTTGAGCGAAGGAGTTGGTACATGTTTTTCCCAGTTAATGGTGAGGTAGTTGAAATCACCCATTATTAGGGTGTTTGGTTGAACCCTAATATTTTCCAGTATATCAAGAAAAGAGGAGTGGGAATCCTGGGGCATGGTGGAGGATCTGTAGCGAGCTACAATTTGGACTGCAGTTTTGCCCAGAGTTAGTTGCACTTGGATAACCTCAGATGCATTACGCTGAGCAACTAGCCTGGAGATGTGGATACCCTTAATGAATATGGACACACCTCCACTTTTGGTTTTCCGGTCCAGGTTAGGTGGCCGAAAAGTGTGGTATAAGTTATAGCCTGGTAATGCAGGGGTGCTCTCTGGAGCCTTGAACCAGGTCTCAGTCACTGCAACAATATTGATGTTCTCCATTTTAATATAAAATATAATATAATATAATATAATATAATATATAATATAATATGAGTCCGCATTTTTTCTGTGGGTTATTAGTCATATTAGAGCTAGGAAAAACAAAGTTATCAAATAACCAAGCTCCTAAATTAAAAATGTCTCTATTTATGTTAACTTCACTCATGGAGGAAATGGTCATCTTGTCTCATCCTGGGTTCCACAGATGGGATGCTACCAGTCCCCACAGTTCCTCTTTGATCTGCTTGCAAGTGAAAAACAATGGGTACATCATTAAAATTTCCTTCTGTGGATTGTGTCGTTCCAACTGCACCATCATCCTTATTAAGTTCAACTTCTGGTTCTTTTCATTGTCCACCGTGCTGATCTCTCATCCACACTTCCTGGTTACCTGGTACTGTCGCTATAGAAACATTAGAAACACATACGTGCATTAAAAAAATAGTGCCTTCTAAACCAAATCCTGGAGGTACGTCTCCTTCCTGTGGTTAGAAACCATCCTAAAAAACCTCTGTGAAAAACCTCACCAGTCTAAAAAACTCATGGGTTACAGGACAAAAAGTAGCAGTATCCCTGTTGAAGTGCTATGTTCTCCAAAAGAATATAGTGGTGGAGACATCCTTTGCAGTATCACATAACAGGAAAGTGGTTAAAAATGAAAGTAGGACTCAAAAATTTGCTTCTTTTCTGAATATATCTCTTTATTTGTAAATACTACTTTACAGGCAGATGAGCAGTCCTCAGATAATGTGTTAATGATTGTAACAACATGCACTTATTTCAATTGTTCAGAGAGGGGGTGTTCTTTGAGGTATGTCCACCCTAATGGGTGGTGCCATCAGAAGAGGATAGCTCACCACTTGGAGCACGGTCTAGAACACTGCCTTGCCAAACAAGTTTTGCCTGTTTTCAAAGACTTAACAGCTGTGTTTCAATTGCATCTAGTGAAAGATACCAAATCTGCTAAAATGTTATAAACATAAGTGCAGTAAACTATACTGGAAAAGTAAAATCAAGTCCATTGGGAAAAAAAAGGGCCATAATCTATCATTTTCTACACTGTGGTTATTTTTATTTGTTATAAAACCAATCCAAGTGTTGCTTAGGCATGGATATCACATTCCCAGTTTAAAAAATTATAAACTGATAAAACAAAAAGGATTAAAAATGCTGGGTATGTTGACCTATCAATAAATGCAAAGACAGAGAGTCTCAACTTTCTGGAGTCGATTCTGCTGCGCTTTCATGTACCTTCCTCAGATCTGTCTGCAGGAGGTTGGTCTACATTCATGTGTTGATTCCTATAGCTGATGGCTCCAGTGTTAGATGTGTTCATCTAAATTGGGTTAGATGTTCCTAAAGATCCAGGGTTGATTTAGTCCCTTGTGGCAACATGGAGTTTGCTTGGTAGCTGTTTAGCCAAATAAGAGAAACCCCTGTTTAGGCTGTTGGGGTTTTTATCTTATAGGTTCATAGATGTGTACTAGGCTAATGGCCCTGGAGCCTTTACAAGCCTAGCCCATAGGATTACCCTGGCATCGTGCCACCCGACCTTAGTTCCCAGTGCCTCTGTTGAGTAGACCCACTGGAGTGATCCCTGGGGTGAATTTTCTATTTCCCATACACTCATCAAGATTTCTCTTGAAGAGGGCCAGTGAGGTCCTCTGTTTGACATATATGGGAAGTCTATTCCATAGCATGAGCAGTCTCTGGGTTATTAACCTGTCCCTCCAGCATGATGTTCATCATGTTTCACTGTTGCAGTCATCACTTTAGGGTTCTTCCTGCCGGCAGGCAGCCCTCAGTCGGTCAGAATCCCAAAGTCTGGGTCCAGCGTCGGCTGTTCAGTCATGCTTCCTGATGTCAGAGCGCCAGGGGTACAAAGCTGCCAGCCGACGCCATGTTCTCCAGTCTTTCTTGCCGTGTGGTGGAAGCAGTTCGCAAGTGCCGGTCGGCTGACTCCTGATATTTTTCGTGCTTCATTCCGAAAACTTTCTTTTTCTTCTCAAAGCTAAGTACCCTGTTGGGGAAACTTTTTTCTTGCTCCAGTCCGATGTCAGAAAAAGTTAATAATTGTATTTCTTGTGGGAAGCAAATACCTCATAAGGATTTCCACTCTTACTGTATTCCTTGTTTAGGCCCTGACCATGACGTAGCTAGTTGTTGGTTTTGTGCTAGATTTAATCAGCGTACTATTAAGCGGAGATACAATTTCGCTTTTCACTATTTTGGCAGGCGATTTAATTACAGTATGTCGTCGGATACACTTCTGACTACCGGAGTTCACAAATGACGCAAGGATAAGGACAGGCCTCCGAGGTCCAAATCAGACGATGGTTTACAAGTGGAGCTAGCTGCAGGTTCGGTTGCTGTCGGTGAGGCGCTTTCGCAGCCCCTGTCGTCAGCCATTACAGAACCGCTTGCCGAAATGGACTCCCACGAGGAGCCAACTAGGATTTTGAGTACTTCAGGTGCAGGACCTTCGGACAATGCTCCCTCGGATGGGTCCGGAGATGCTGTGCAGGTACCGGCTTCCGAGGGGGTTTTCAGGCCTACACAGCTTCAGATAAAGGCAAAGACAATGGCGAAGACTCCTTCTAAATCAAAGACTCAAACCCAGGCCTCCTCTGATCCGGGACCCAAATCTCAAAAACAAATGCTTAAAATGGCGGAGGACTTGCTAACTATGATTAGGGGTTCACATCCCCCTCCAGACAAAAGGCCAAGACAAGAATTGGATTATGAATCCTCTGATCAGGCATCTATTTCTTCAGTGTCTTCCTCTGAGCAGGAATATGCTTTCCCTCCTTATGAGGATTCTGATGCTGAGGAATCCATTCCTTCAGCTTTTCCCCCTGAGGATTTTTCTTTTGGGGAAACTTTACATGACATGAGGGAACATTTTCACTGGGAAGGCCAGGAGTACTCTGAATCTAAGAGAAGGCTTAGGGATTTCCTTCTTCTTCCCCAACACAGACCCCTGGCTGTTCCTCTTATTTTGGATATTGTGGATGATGTCTTTTCTGAGGCTAATTTAACTACTGACTCCTTTCCTCCAGCCCCTGCAAAGCCTGACAGAGCAGACATAGTACTTATCCATGGTAAACCATGATCATAGCCTTGTGTAATTTTACCAGCTAGCACACATATCAGACATATACTTATCCATGGTAACCAACCTGGAGTAACCTGGGATCTGTCATAGTACATAAAATAGATGATTATAAAGATATCGGATACAAATAGCAGCAATACTTATTACTAAATGTAATACTTTACATCTATATATAGATTAAATCTGCTCACTTGAGTCTAACTGCTGGTGCCCTGCTGCACTGAAGTCTGAAATGAGTGGCTTGCTTGGGGACTGGGTAGCCTTGCCAGTGCCAACTGTCCCTGACTGTAACTGTAAGTCAAATTTCTAATTGAAAAAAAAAAAAAAAAAACACTGTTGGGTCTGTTGCTGCTCTCTCGCTGACTCCAAGCTGTAACTAGTGTGTACTCCAGTCCCCGAGTCCCGATCTGACCCTCTGTAAACTTACTGACTGACTCTGCTGTCTTTGTCTGCTCTGTAATTTGAAAAAAGCGTTCTGCACTTGCTTTTAGCTTAGCTGCTGCAGTGCACACTTGAAGTCCGAGATGCACACTTGATGTTTGACACGTTGCTGCTGCCCAAACATAAAGAAAGTCACACCCCTCGAGCCCTCAGCCGAATTCCGACAGGCTGGCAGGCTGCTCACAATTCTGATGCCCATTATTTGGACTTCAAAACCAGTAAATGTCGAGGAATTTGGCGTGGTTGAGAGGTATGGCCAGAATCGGTGGCCGTTGAGGTGCCTTCTGCAGCGTGGCAAATCATCCTCGTGGATGAGTTGGCTGTCGATTGAAGAGTGATCATTCTGGAGGAAAAGATCTTCTGTTCCTCATCAGACATCGACTCAGGGACCGAGCTAGAGAGCTCCTTGCTTAAGTGCCTCTGTAGTGTGGTAAAGTGAGATAAGTAGTTTAGCACTTGCAAAGCAAACATGGCCAAAGCATAAACCTTCTTTCCAAAATTTGTCCAAAGCTCTAGACTCCCTGTTAGGGGATGGCCAATGGAGCTTTCCTGAGCCAGTTCCTTTTTGGTGGCTGCAGCAACAACGATGACTTCTACCAGGATCCCTTTAGTTCAGTGCAATTTGTCTATGGGGCACTGAGTATCTTATTCACCTGTTTGGGTATGGGCTGTATAGTGTCTGGTTCCTTTCATGCCCTAGTAGATACTAAATCAGTGTGCATCTGCAGGGAGTAACACCCAGGATGTAGATGGCCGATGATGAAAGCCTCCAAAAACACTGTCTGCTGTGGGTTAGGGTTTTGGGAAGAACATCCACCTTTTTGACAGGGTATCTCTTAAGATGTTTGCAAAGGAGACATTGTCAGGTGGAGATCTTGGGGACCCCTCCCCTTCCTCGAAGTCGGTGTTAGTCATGACTGATTCCTGAAGGGAATACAGATGTCTCCTTTTACTCTTTTTCTATGAGACCTCCCTGTTGGGATGCTGCAGGGAGGTATTGGAAGAAATTGGGGGTTCCACAGTTGGAAAAGATTGTAGGCTTTCTTGGACCGACTGTACCAGTGGTAGACATGAGGTCTCGGTCACATACCATGGAGGTGGGGATGAGATCAGACAGTGGGAGAACCGGGAATCCCCTAGGGTGTGAGAGCACCACCTTGAAGCCAGATTGACTACAAGGACCTGAGAGTCTCCCCTCCGAAACCGAAGCTGTCTGAAAAGACTTCTCCTGAGCCCCAGTAATCCTGCACTTTAAAGAGGAGGTCGGCACCAAGCTGTCGAACGCTGAGGCTCTGAGGGGAAGTAACCGCTCTGAAAACTTCAGAGTCGAAGTAAGTCCCCTCAAACTCTGTCTAGGCTTCGGCTCCGAGATGGACTGGGCCCCAATGCTGTCAGAGAAGAATACATCAGGGAGATGTTCAAAATCGAGGTAATAACTACTGGATCTGACGTCTCAGTTCTTGGGGCCATCAGATCTGACAACTCCAAAGCAGGTGGTCCGATCGGAGAAGGAGCTACAGGATGGAAGGGTGAATGTCTGCTCACAGATCTGGGAGGGGTGGTGCTGGCATAACACTATCTGGATCTGTGTCTTGATAAATTCTTTCATCAGTCTGTTTACCTCATGTTCAGACAAGCTCCGGGAAGACCCGATGGAAGAGGAGGCTGATGTTGGCCTGGACACTCTCATGGGAGAGGCTTCCTTGAGAGTAGAGCTCTGCACCAAGACACCCAGCCCCGAAGTAATAGTAGGAGCATGAGGAGCCAAAGAAGAGACCAGCACTGTTGAATCCAAAAGTCTCAGATCCAATGTTTTTGGAGGCTTTTTTGGTGACTCGGAGGATCTCTCCAGGGAACATTTCCTATGTTCCCAGGCCTCCTTATGTTTCTTTATGGGGGTCTGAGCCCCTGAATTGGAAGGCACAGAAGGAGCAGAAGGAAGCAAGCCCTTTAAAATTAGATTGTTACTGTAGTCTGCCAGTGCCCGTGGATTAAGCCCCTCGAAAATGTCACAAGAACTGTCCAGGTGCACTGGGACTAGACAGTGAACGCTCTCCCTGTGGGCATCAGATAAGGGAGTTTTGTGCCCACAGGAAGTGCTTTTTTTTTTAAACCCAAGGGTTTATCAGGCTTATCAGCCATGATAAACCAAAATAATCTGCACCTTCACTTTAGAGAGAAGAGGAGGAGGAGGAAGGGAACCGAACGGGGAAAAAAAAAACACGGGTAAGGGAAAGTCTAGCTAGACCAAAAAACTCTTAATTAAAAAAAAAATGATTTAAGAGGTAAAAATTGGAGTAAAGGTTAGGGGGAAAAAACAAGAAAATCACAACTCAAGGCTGACTTACGACTTAGCGAAAAACCTTTGTTAGGAGCTCTCAGAGCAGCAAAACTTCATTGCTTTCTGGATGAGCAGCAAATGAGATCTGAGGTAATCTGGGGAAATGAGGCATTATGGGTTGGAGAGGAGGAGCTCAGGCTTCGAATCCTAAGCTTGTAAAGCGTCCGAGTCAGATCCAAAACCCCACAGGCTGAAGAACGAATGAAAATGACAACATCAGATACATGCAAACCAAATGTTATGACACTGTAGAGGAACCAGATCCACGACCTTAAAAACTTTGAAACTTTTATTCCACAAATAAAATGACTAAGACAAACTAAAAAAAAATAATTCTTTAACTAGTTCACCGTGTTTTTGTCTGTGTAAGGACTTTATCAGATGACTCAACAGCAGGAAAAAACAGATTTTATATTCTCAGAACTCTAGTCCATCAATCAGTTAACCAATTTACTTTTAAACAAACATCCTAATCAACCGACTACTCTATAAGCTAAACCCATCATGATAAAATCAGTAAGTTCCCCCTTATAATAAAAGACTATGAAATGTCACTTTAAAAGAATAGTCTACCAAGAAGTGTGAAACAAACTTGTGTGTGTGTGTGTGTGTGTGTGTGTGTATTCATTTGTATGTGTGTGTGTGTATATATATATATATATATATATATATATATATGTATATATATATATATATATATATATATATATATATATATATATATATATATATATATATATGGGTTCGTTCAGAAGCTCGAAATACTGAAATCTTGAATTTCAGTATTTCGAAGTCAAAGAGCGAATCCACATAATAGCAAAAGTTTAGAAGCACGAAATTCAAAACCTCGAATGCCGGAGGTTTTGAATTTCGCGCTTCTAAATTTCCCCTATGGTCATGTATTCAGGTAAGTGTGTGTGTGTGTGTGTGTGTGTGTGTGTGTGTGTGTGTGTGTGTGTGTTAAGGGGTTTGGGTAGGGGCTGTGGTGTGTGTCAGTGTGTTTTGTTGCTGTCATGTGTGTGGGAGGAGAAAGTAGCTTGTGTGGCGGTGTTTTGTGTGTGTTTGTATGTAGTGCGATGAGAATATTTAAGTAGGGGGGGTGTGGGGGGTGCAGCCCCCCCATATGGGGGGGTTCAGGGGGGCTTGCCCTCCTGCTTTCATAGGTTCATAGGTAGGTACTAGGCTGTTGGCCCTAGGGCCTATATAAACCTAGCCAAGAAATGTACCCTGGCTTTCGCCACCCAAGAAAATTATTTTCCTGTGCCCCTGTCGAGCAGAGCCACAGAAGTGATCCCTGGGGTGAATTTCTCATTTACCATCCAATCATCAAGATTTTTGTTGAAGAGTGCTAATGAGGAGCTCTGCTTGACATAGATAGGTAGTCTGTTCCAGAGTATGGGAAGTCTCTGGGACAGGAATCTATCCCTCCAGCATGTTCTGTTTATTGTGGTGACAAGGTTTAGGTCCCTAGAGTGTGTAGCTCGGAGGGATTGGGATTTCTTTAAGCGGAGCATGTCCAACAGCTCTGGGTTTGACATAGCTTTGTATGTTAGGCAGAGATCGCCCCTGAGTAGGCGATATGCAATGGTGTAAAGCTGTAGTTTTTTGAGACGGTCTGCGTAGGGCATCTGTTTGAGGCCAGTAATCCTCTTTGTGAGGTATTTCTGTGGTCTTTCCAGTTGTTGTAGATGTCTTGTGAGATACATACCAAAAGGGGCATTGTACTCTATAACAGGTCTAATGAGTGATGAGTAGAGGGGAACAATGACATTTTTTTTTCTGGATGAGAATCCTTTTGTGATGAGATGAGCCACGTAGAAGGATTTCCTGACCACTGTGGTGATGTGATTATCAAAGGAGAGACTACTGTCCACCTATGTCCCAAGGTCTCATCACATTTTCGGCATTAAGTAGACTACCAGCTATGTGGTAGTTCATGGGTACAGAGTTTTTACCAAAGGGGATGACAATACACTTTTTGGCATTGAGCTTCAGGCCATGGCTTTGACACCAGGTATCTGTCTCAGTGAGACCCTTTTGTAGTTTGTCCACATCGTTAGGAGTTTCGGTTATGGCTCCTAGTTTGCAGTCATCTGCAAACTTTGTTAGCCAAAGACCTTCTGTGTTAGCCTGCACTTCAGAGAAGTAGATACCAAACAGGAGAGGACCCAGGACTGAACCCTGTGGTACTCCACTTGTCACTGGTCTGAAGTCGGATTTGGAATCCGCTACTTTCACAGTGTGGGTTCTGTCCGTGAGTTGGCAACCCATCTTCACTAATTGAAGAACAGAGTCAAAACTTCCAATTCAGTTAATATTCATGCAGCACAATTAAATCAATTTAAATAATGTATTATTTGGAAAAAGTGAGATAAAAAGGTACTTAAATTCTCTTATATGTCCAGTTAAATACAGCTAGATCTTAGCCGGCCAAAGCTGAGGTTTTTAAGCAGAAAATATTTTAAACTGTACCACTTAAATAGGCATTGACAGGAAATCAAAGAATGCGGCTACCCTTACACCTGCAATTACTAACAGACAATAAAATTCAAGCAAGCACTAACTGAAGAACAGAGTCAAAACTTCCAATTCATTTAATATTCATGCAACACAATTAAATCAATTTAAATACTGTATTATTTGAAAAAAGTGAGATTAAAAGGTACTTAAATTCTCTTATACGTCCAGTTGAATACAGCTAGATCTTAGCCGGCCAAAGCTGAGGTTTTTAAGCAGAAAATATTTCAAACTGTACCACTTAAATAGGCATTGACAGGAAATCAAAGAATGCGACTACCCTTACACCTGCAATTACTAACAGACAATAAAATTCAAGCAAGCACTAACTGAAGAACAGAGTCAAAACTTCCAATTCAGTTAATATTCATGCAACACAATTAAATCAATTTAAATACTGTATTATTTCAAAAAAGTGAGATAAAAAGGTACTTAAATTCTCTTATACGTCCAGTTGAATACAGCTAGATCTTAGCCGGCCAAAGCTGAGATTTTTAAGCAGAAAATATTTCAAACTGTACCACTTAAATAGGCATTGACAGGAAATCAAAGAATGTGGCTACCCCCTCACCTGCAATTACTAACAGACAATAAAATTCAAGCAAGCACTAACTGAAGAACAGAGTCAAAACTTCCTATTCCGTTAATATTCATGCAACACAATTAAATCAATTTAAATACTGTATTATTTGAAAAAAGTGAGATAAAAAGGTACTTAAATTCTCTTATACGTCCAGTTGAATACAGCTAGATCTTAGCCGGCCAAAGCTGAGGTTTTTAAGCAGAAAATATTTCAAACTGTACCACTTAAATAGGAATTGACAGGAAATCAAAGAATGTGGCTACCCCCACACCTGCAATTACTAACAGACAATAAAATTCAAGCAAACACTAACTGAAGAACAGAGTCAAAACTTCCAATTCAGTTAATATTTATGCAACACAATTAAATCAATTTAAATACTGTATTATTTGAAAAAAGTGAGATAAAAAGGTACTTAAATTCTCTTATACGTCCATTTGAATACATCTAGATCTTATCCGGCCAAAGCTGAGGTTTTTAAGCCTGTAGTAGAGTGTGTGTGTTTGTGTGGTGGATTTTGTGTGTGCGTGTGTGTGCGTGTGTGTGCGTGCGTGTGTGTGTGTGTATAGTAAAACCGCAAAATTCAAAACTTCCGGTATTCGAAGTTTTGAATTTTATGTTTTCATTGTTTTGTGGATTCCACTTCTTGGGCTCAAGATACTGAAATTTGAGATTTCAGTATTTCGAGCTTCTGAAGTGAACCTATATATATATATATATATATATATATATATATATACATATATATATATATATATATATATATATATACCTATACACATTTGAGAAATAGAAGCCATCCTTCTTACCAAAATATATATGCAATAAAAACAGCTTATATAAAAAATAAATATGTACATATAAACATAATGTATAAATTAAAACCCTCTAACTAAAATCTTCCAATAACAGAATGCATAGTAAAACAGTGCCATCTAGTGTCCTAGTGTCCTCATGTTCTAATCAATCTCTAGTTTCTTATACTTTCAGTTATAGAAACACATTTTTCATCTGTTTTATTCCTAAGGTTCATATATTTAGCTTTCTCCTCTTCAACTGTAAAAAGTAAATCATTCACAATCAAATTATTGATAGCCTCTATTTCTTTAAACAATACCTCCATCTCAGGCTCATTTTGCCTAATAATCACTTTCATGATATCAAACCCGCAGTTGTCAAATATCTCAGAGAACCACAACCACAGACTCAAAAAAAATGTATATTTCATCATGGTTTGATGTTTCCTACATTTTAGCACCACTCTGGGACTATTTACAGGTTTTTAAATATTTTTATACATAATTTCTGAGTGTGACCACATGGGGTCTGGCATTTTGAAGTAATTTTGATTGTTTAGTCTGCCTCTAGGTATCCCAAAATGCAGTGCTAGTCTGTAAAAAGTTATATCACACAGGTTTCTGTCTTCCTAAAGCTTCTGCCACTGCATTGATTCTACATACATACACGGCTGTCTTTTAGTCAGTTAGTTTTAAGTAACATTTCATGCCGTTCAAGGACTACTTAAAACAGAAACAGTGCAAATGCCACAGAAGAGACTTTCAAAGTGCTTTTTACTGCTGCTTCTTTTTAGAATGGCTAAACTGCATTTTTTGTGAAGCCTAAATTGTACTACTTTGACTCATCTCCCATCCACCTTCACACCTACCTTCCTTAGCTGTCAAAGTGCTAAGGGTAATTTGAGCTGTTACATGCTGTGATTGACAGCTCACAGCAGGAGACTTGACTCCTGTACTGTTTCCTTGTTCTAGCCTTTACTTTCTGTATGGGTATGGGAAGGACCAGGGAGCTGTGACATCACAGCATGGATGTTTTTTTAGGACAGTCATGGTGATGTCAGTTTGGGGAGGCAACTCGCCAGAAAACTAACTGTATTCAGTGGCCTTGATGACATCAATGAATTGGAAACTGCAGCAAGGGTGGGATAAAGGTTTTTTGAAAGTGAAACCACCACAGTACAGTAAGGTAATGTTCTAGTGGAGAGAAACAGTCATTTTAAAATATTTGAAATGCTGTGTTGTTGTTTATTCTTAGCAGGGACAACAAATAGGGAGCAAAATGGACAGAGAAGTTGAGCATTTAATAATAGAATCTGTTGTTGTCCTTTAATCAAATTCTTAGGAAAAAACAAATCATTCAACCAAATTGTTCGGGAATTTCCACACTACAAGTCCCTTCGCGACAGTACCTCTTTTAATGCATTCCTTTAAGTAACAAATATCTAAATTCAGTGTTTTATATTTACACACATATTCGATTTATATCAATATAAGTTCATAGGTAGGTACTAGGCTATCGGCCCAAAGGCCTAAGTGAGCTTAGCCAACAAGGTTGTCTGGCTTACGCCACCCAAGAAAGTTATTTTCCTGTGCCCCTGTCGAGCAGAGCCACAGAAGTGATCCCCGGGGTGTATTTCCTATTTCACATCCACTAATCAAGATTTTTCTTGACGAGTACTAATGAGGAACTTTGCTTGACATAGATGGGTAGCTTGTTCCGGAGTATGGGAAGTCTCTGGGACAGGAATCTGTCCCTCCAGCATGTCCTGTTTATTGTGGTGACAAGGTTTAGGTCCCTAGACCGTGTAGCTCGGAGGGATTGAGATTTCTTGAGGTGTAGCATGTCCAACAGCTCTGGGTTTGACATAACTTTATATGTTAGGCAGAGATCACCTCGAAGTAGGTGATATGCTATGGAGTAAAGCTGGAGTTTTTTGAGACTGTCAGTGTAGGGCATCTGTTTGAGGCCAATAATCCTCTTTGTGAGGTACTTCTGTGGCCTTTCCAGCTGTTGCAGATGTCTTGTGAAGTACATTCCAAAAGGGGCATTGTACTCTATAATGGGTGTAATGAGTGTCGAGTAGAGGGGAACAGTGACCTCTTTTTTCCTAGATGAGAACCCTTTTGTGATGAGGTGTGCCACGTAGAAGGATTTCCTGACTACTGTGGCGATGTGATTATCAAAGGCGAGACTACTGTCCACCTGGGTCCCCAGGTCTCTTATCACACATTCGGCGTTAAGTAGACTGCCATTTATGTGGTTGTTCATGGGTACAGAGTTTTTATCAAAGGGGATGACAATGCACTTTTTGGCATTGAGCTTGAGGCCATGGCTCTGACACCAGGCATCTGTCTTAGTGAGCCCCTTCTGTAGGATGCCCACATCATTTGGGGACTCAACTATGGCTCGTAGTTTGCAGTCATCTACGAACTACATTAGCCAAAGGCCTTCTGTGTTAGCCTGTACTTCAGAGAAGTAGATACCAAACAGGAGAGGTCCCAGGACAGAACCCTGTGATACTCCACTTGTCACTGGTTTGAAGTCAAATTTGGAGTCTGCAACTTTTACAGTGTGGGTTCTGTCAGTAAGCCAGTTGGCAACCCATCTTTTGACGTAGGGATTTATACCTAGTTTGATGAGTTTAGCTATAATTCCAGAATGGGGGATGATGTCGAAAGCCTTGGCGAGGTCAAGGTAGGCTGTGTGAACCACCTTACCCTCGTCTACAGCTTTGGTGACTGCCTCAAAGAAGTCAATCAGGTTCAGGAGGCATGATCTGCCTTTCACAAACCTGAACTGGGTGGGGTCCAGAGTTTGAAGGTTACCAATGTCTTTGCTTATAAGTTCCATGATGATACGTTCCATGGCAATACAGACCAGGTCGTCAGGGTAATAGGGCGATAGTTCCAGGTTCAGAAGTGGCTCTCCCTTTGTGTAGTGGGATAACTGTTGCTGTGCGCCATTCAGTGGGCAGAAAGCCTGATGTGAGACTATGATTAAACATGGTGCTTAGGTGGGGAGCCAGTTTGTTCTGCAGTTCATGTAAAACGCAGCCTGGGATGTTGTCCAGTTCCGTGGATGCTGTGTTTTTGTCTTTAGAGAGTGCAGTTTTACCTGCGTAGTTGTGATTACAGGGACTCTGCATTCTTCCTGTATAGTTATGGGCCTTTTAGGGGATGAGAGCACTGAACCTTTCTGCCAGGACATTGGCAACATCAGTTGGTTCTGTAATTTTCATGCCGTTGTGCTGTAACTCAGAGCAGATCTGGGTGTTGCCATTGAGATTCTTGACATAGCTATAGAATGCTTTGTGGTTGTCCCTAGAATCAGTGGCAATTTTGTTTTCGTAGCTAGCTTTGGAGGATCTTATAAGGGATCTCAGCTTCTTAATGAGGCTGACCACGGAACTCCTCCACTCATGGGATTTTACTCTCTTTTGCAACAGCTTCTTCCTTCTGTTGTAGAGTTTGTTTATGGCAGGGGACCACCAGATTGGCTTCCTTTTTTTTGGTGGATAGCGTCTTGGTTCTGTTTGGGATAGCACAATCCATGCACTCATGTAAGTGCTTACTGAGTGCATGTGTGTAGGATTCAGGAGTTGAAACTGTATTTTCCATCTGCATGGGTGTCATGAAGTTCGCCACTTCTGTCTTAAGAAGCATGAAGTTGGCTGTGGAGAAATTTTTTACCATGATTTCCTTAAGGGGGGGGGGGGTCGGGGTGGGATGTGGATATCTAGGGTGATTAGCTTATGGTCTGATTTGACCAATGAAGAGTTGACTTTAGGTTTGGAACACTGGTCACTCATGTTGGTAATGACTAGGTCTAGGATACTGTTGCCCTTTGTGGGGGTGTGGATAATTTGATCCAGGGCATTGGAATTTATGAATTCCAGAAAGTGTTGAGCGAAGGAGTTGGTACATGTTTTTCCCAGTTAATGGTGGGGTAGTTGAAATCACCCATTATTAGGGTGTTTGGTTGAACCCTAATATTTTCCAGTATATCAAGAAAAGAGGAGTGGGAATCCTGGGGCATGGTGGGGGATCTGTAGCGAGCTACAATTTGGACTGCAGTTTTGCCCAGAGTTAGTTGCACTTGGATAACCTCAGATGCATTACGCTGAGCAACTAGCCTGGAGATGTGGATACCCTTAATGAATATGGACACACCTGCACTTTTGGTGTTCCGGTCCAGGTTAGGTGGCTGAAAAGTGTGGTATAAGTTATAGCCTGGTAATGCAGGGGTGCTCTCTGGAGCCTTGAACCAGGTCTCAGTCACTGCAACAATATTGATGTTCTCCATTTTAATATAAAATATAATATAATATAATATAATATGAGTCCGCATTTTTTCTGTGGGTTATTAGTCATATTAGAGCTAGGAAAAACAAAGTTATCAAATAACCAAGCTCCTAAATTAAAAATGTCTCTATTTATGTTAACTTCACTCATGGAGGAAATGGTCATCTTGTCTCATCCTGGGTTCCACAGATGGGATGCTACCAGTCCCCACAGTTCCTCTTTGATCTGCTTGCAAGTGAAAAACAATGGGTACATCATTAAAATTTCCTTCTGTGGATTGTGTCGTTCCAACTGCACCATCATCCTTATTAAGTTCAACTTCTGGTTCTTTTCATTGTCCACCGTGCTGATCTCTCATCCACACTTCCTGGTTACCTGGTACCGTCGCCATAGAAACATTAGAAACACATACGTGCATTAAAAAAAATAGTGCCTTCTAAACCAAATCCTGGAGGTACGTCTCCTTCCTGTGGTTAGAAACCATCCTAAAAAACCTCTGTGAAAAACCTCACCAGTCTAAAAACTCATGGGTTACAGGACAAAAAGTAGCAGTATCCCTGTTGAAGTGCTATGTTCTCCAAAAGAATATAGTGGTGGATACATCCTTTGCAGTATCACATAACAGGAAAGTGGTTAAAAATGAAAGTAGGACTCAAAAATTTGCTTCTTTTCTGAATATATCTCTTTATTTGTAAATACTACTTTACAGGCAGATGAGCAGTCCTCAGATAATGTGTTAATGATTGTAACAACATGCACTTATTTCAATTGTTCAGAGAGGGGGTGTTCTTTGAGGTATGTCCACCCTAATGGGTGGTGCCATCAGAAGAGGATAGCTCACCACTTGGAGCACGGTCTAGAACACTGCCTTGCCAAACAAGTTTTGCCTGTTTTCAAAGACTTAACAGCTGTGTTTCAATTGCATCTAGTGAAAGATACCAAATCTGCTAAAATGTTATAAACATAAGTGCAGTAAACTATACTGGAAAAGTAAAATCAAGTCCATTGGGAAAAAAAAAGGGCCATAATCTATCATTTTCTACACTGTGGTTATTTTTATTTGTTATAAAACCAATCCAAGTGTTGCTTAGGCATGGATATCACATTCCCAGTTTAAAAAATTATAAACTGATAAAACAAAAAGGATTAAAAATGCTGGGTATGTTGACCTATCAATAAATGCAAAGACAGAGAGTCTCAACTTTCTGGAGCCAATTCTGCTGCGCTTTCATGTACCTTCCTCAGATCTGTCTGCAGGAGGTTGGTCTACATTCATGTGTTGATTCCTATAGCTGATGGCTCCAGTGTTAGATGTGTTCATCTAAATTGGGTTAGATGTTCCTAAAGATCCAGGGTTGATTTAGTCCCTTGTGGCAACATGGAGTTTGCTTGGTAGCTATTTAGCCAAATAAGAGAAACCCCTGTTTAGGCTGTTGGGGTTTTTATCTTATAGGTTCATAGATGTGTACTAGGCTAATGGCCCTGGAGCCTTTACAAGCCTAGCCCATAGGATTACCCTGGCATCGTGCCACCCGACCTTAGTTCCCAGTGCCTCTGTTGAGTAGACCCACTGGAGTGATCCCTGGGGTGAATTTTCTATTTCCCATACACTCATCAAGATTTCTCTTGAAGAGGGCCAGTGAGGTCCTCTGTTTGACATATATGGGAAGTCTATTCCATAGCATGAGCAGTCTCTGGGTTATTAACCTGTCCCTCCAGCATGATGTTCATCATGTTTCACTGTTGCAGTCATCACTGTAGGGTTCTTCCTGCCGGCAGGCAGCCCTCAGTCGGCCAGAATCCCAAAGTCTGGGTCCAGCGTCGGCTGTTCAGTCATGCTCCCTGATGTCAGAGCGCCAGGGGTACAAAGCTGCCAGCCGACGCCATGTTCTCCAGTCTTTCTTGCCGTGCGGTGGAAGCAGTTCGAAAGTGCCGGTCGGCTGACTCTTGATATTTTTCGTGCTTCATTCCGAAAACTTTCTTCTTCTTCTCAAAGCTAAGTACCCTGTTGGGGAAACTTTTTTCTTGCTCCAGTCCGATGTCAGAAAAAGTTAATAATTGTATTTCTTGTGGGAAGCAAATACCTCATAAGGATTTCCACTGTTACTGTATTCCTTGTTTAGGCCCTGATCACGACGTAGCTAGTTGTTGGTTTTGTGCTAGATTTAATCAGCGTACTATTAAGCGGATATACGATTTTGCTTTTCACTATTTTGGCAGGCGATTTAATTGCAGTATGTCGTCGGATACACTTCTGACTACCGGAGTTCACAAATGACGCAAGGATAAGGACAGGCCTCCGAGGTCCAAATCAGACAATGGTTTACAAGCAGAGCCAGCTGCAGGTTCGGCTGCTGTCGGTGAGGCGCTTTCGCAGCCCCTGTCATCGGCCATTACAGAACCGCTTGCCAAAACGGACTCCCACGAGGAGCCAACTAGGCTTTTGAGTACTTCAGGTGCAGGACCTTCGGACAATGCTCCCTCGGATGGGTCCGGAGCTGCTGTGCAGGTACCGGCTTCCGAGGGGGTTTTCAGGCCTACACAGCTTCAGATAAAGGCAAAGACAATGGCGAAGACTCCTTCTAAATCAAAGACTCAAACCCAGGCCTCCTCTGATCCGGGACCCAAATCTCAAAAACAAATACTTAAAATGGCGGAGGACTTGCTAACTATGATTAGGGGTTCACACCCCCCCTCCAGACAAAAGGCCAAGACAAGAATTGGATTATGAATCCTCTGATCCGGCATCTATTTCTTCAGTGTCTTCCTCTGAGCAGGAATATGCTTTCCCTCCTTATGAGGATTCTGATGCTGAGGAATCCATTCCTTCAGCTTTTCCCCCTGAGGATTTTTCTTTTGGGGAAACTTTACATGACATGAGGGAACATTTTCACTGGGAAGGCCAGGAGTACTCTGAATCTAAGAGAAGGCTTAGGGATTTCCTTCTTCTTCCCCAACACAGACCCCTGGCTGTTCCTCTTATTTTGGATATTGTGGATGATGTCTTTTCTGAGGCCAATTTAACTCCTGACTCCTTTCCTCCAGCCCCTGCAAAGCCTGACCGATATTACAGGGTCCCTGACTCCCACCAGTTTATTTATAAAAATCCTACTGCTGATCCAGAAACCATTTCTCAGGGTCCTAAGGGTGTTAAGGCCACCTCTGCTAAGAACCCTATTCTGTCAGATAAGGATTCTAGAGCTTTGGAGAGATGGGGCGAAAAAGTGTACACTTCTGCTACTTTATCCATTAGGGCTTTAAATTGTCAATTTCATATGCTAAAATATCAGCAATTTCTCCTGTCTGTTATGAAACAAAAGCTAGGTACCATTTCTGCATGTGCAGATAATAAAGAATTACACGATTTGATGCATGCTACTGAGCAGGTGGGGAAGCATGGCTTACACTGTGGTTTTGATGCCTTGGAGGCTTCATGCAGGGCGTCTGCCACTGGCACAGTCATTAGAAGGCATGCTTGGTTAAAGGAACAAAACTTGCCTGATCAAGTGAAAGCAAAGTTACTGGATGCTCCTGTTCAACATAATGTTTTGTTTGGGTCTGAGGCTGGAGAGGTGATAAAGAAAATGGAGGATAAGGCAAAATCCATGCAAACGGTTAAGGATTTCTTACACGTTCAGCCCCCAAGATTTAGCAGAAATTGGCCGACTAAAAATTGGTCCTTTCCCAGCTCGGACATCCCTCAGAGGGGTAGATATAGGCGTACCAGAGAGAGGGCCCAAGCGCAGACCTCTTACAGACCTAGACAGTGGACTGCTTCCACCCCCAGGCTCAATGACTCCCCCTGCATGGCTCCAGGAACTTCTCTCCTGGAAGCCCCTCTAGGAGGAAAACTCTCCCTTTTTCACCAAAATTGGACTTACATAACCCAAGACAAGTGGGTTCTGGATGTAGTTTCAAGAGGTTACAAATTCCACTTTCATACCTTGCCAAGACCAAACGGATGGCCAGATCTACCAAAACATCAATGGACAGAGGCATTAAACCAGGTGGGATCCCTCATGGCTATGAGGGCCATAGAACTGGTTCCATAATCAGAGACGGGGCAAGGTTTTTACTCAAAGCTCTTTCTAGTTCACAGAAAACAAAATTCTTGGAGACCCATCCAGGATCTGTCAGTCTTAAATACTTTCCTGGAGATACCAAAGTTTAAGATGCTTACTCTGCAGCAGCTCCTGCCAATGTTGAGCAAAAATGCATGGATGGTGACATTGGATTTAAAGTAAGCTTACCTACACATCCCTATCAGACAGGAGTGCAGAAAATACCTCAGGTTCAAGGCCGGCTCGAAACATTACCAATTCTCTGCACTGCCCTTTGGCTTGTCTACTGCGCCCAGGGTCTTCACCAAGTGCCTGGCACCAGTAGTAGCTTACTGCAGACTCAAGGGAATTCAAAATTACCCTTATATGGGCGACTGCCTTATTCAAGCAGACAGCAAGGACATTTTACTCCAGCACCTGGAATTTGTTCAGAATCTACTCAAGTACCTGGGATTCACTGTGAACATAAAAAAGTCAAATTTGACACCCACACAACAGATAACCTTTCTGGGTGCTCTTCTAAACACAACAACCCAGATGGCATTCCTGACATCTGAAAAACAACTTCAGCTGACTTCAATTTTCAAAGCCCTGGCGTTAATGTCTCGGCTAACTGCAAGGAAATTCCTGCAGGCTTTGGGTTACATGGCCTCCTGCTTCCTTCTCATACCATATGCAAGACTGCATATGAGAAAAATACAGTGGTACCTAAAAAGCGTATGGTCCCAACATTGTCACAGTCCAGACACACAGATTGCTGTCTTGCCTTGCCTGCAAAAGGAATTCCATTGGTGGACCACGGCATGTCTTCAAAACAAAGGGAAAGCCTTCAGTCTGCCTCCAGCCAACCAAGTGTTAACCACGGACGCTTCGGATTATGCATGGGGAGCCCACTTGCAGGGGAAAGGCCTGCAAGATTTTTGAACAGAGGGTCAGACGCACCTACATATCAGTTTAAAAGAGATGTTAGCTGTGCAGAATGCCCTCTTGGCTTTCAGGGATCTTCTACAGCCAGGGCAACTACCGATACAGACAGACAACACCACAGTTATGTGGTACATAAACAAGCAACACACTCCTACCCCCTTTTCAGACTAGCCATGACTCTATGGAACACAGCTCTAGCTTGAAAAGTGGATCGACAAGCTCAGTTCCTGCCAAGGAAACAAAATATTCTGGCAGACAGCCTGAGCAGGAACCTGTCAGATCCACACGAGTGGATGCTAGACACCCAAATATTCAAGATGATTACAGAAGTCTGGGGCTGCCCGGACATAGATCTATTTGCATCCCCCCTCAACTACTAGCTACAGAATTTTTGCACAAGGACATATCACAAACCAACATGGAAAGTGGATGCTCTCTCATTCAGTTGGAGGAACCTCTCTGGGTATGCCTTTCCTCCTCTACCTCTTCTTCCACGGGTGTTATTAAAGATAAAGCAGGACAAACCCAAGATTATTTTACTGGCCCCAATTGGCCTCGCCAATTTTGGTACTCAACACTGATGAACCTTTCCCATGAGCCTCCTTGGATTCTACCTCAGATTCCAAATCTTCTATCCCAACACCAGGGCCAGGTTCTGCATTCTCATATCAAAACTCTCAGCCTGGTGTATTCAGGGTCTATGATTAATCCTACCCTTCCCAAACAGGTCATGGATGTCATCTTAGAAGCCAGACGGCCTAGCACTAGAAAATCTTATGAGTGTAAATGGAAGAGATTTTGTACCTGGATGCATGCTCAGGATTCACATCCTCTCATTCCTAATATTCCGTTGATTTTACATTACCTAACAGACATGTTACATAAGGGTTTATCCTTTTCCTCCATAAAAATACATGCCTCAGCTATCTCTGCACATTACAATACAGATCCTCCAATCTTTTCACATCCACTTCTGAAACAATATCTCAGAGGAGCAAAGAATTTAAGGCCCCCTAGGACACCACCCATACCTGCCTGGGACCTCAACTATGTTCTGGAAAAACTTACTCTGCCTCCTTTTGAGCCTGCTGCCACATGTGTTATAAAATATTTATCATGGAAGACAGCTGTCCTACTGGCTTTGACTTCAGCCAGGAGAGTCCCGGAGTTGCAAGCACTCATGGCTGTGGAACCTTATATTATTTTTCATCAAGACAGGGTGCCTTAAAGGACTAATCCTACTTTCATGCCTAAAGTGGTTACTAAAGTGGTTTTAAACCAAACTATTCACCTGCCAACGTTTTTCACTAATCCACAAAATAAGGGGGAGAGGATCTTGCATTCTTTGGAAGTGCACAGACAACTTTGTTTTTACCTGGACAGAACCAAGAATATCAGGAAAACAGAACAACTGTTTGTTTCTTAAGCAGCAAATTCCCAAGGCAAAGCTATTTCAAAACAGACCATTTCTAAATGGATTGCTCATGGCATGAGATTTTGTTACTCTCATCATGGAAAGCAAATCCCAGGAAAAATTAGGACTCACACTACCAGAGCTGCTGCTACTTCAGCTGCCTTTTTCAGGGGAGTACCTACCAAAGATATTTTGGAAGCTGCAACTTGGAGTTCAGTGCATACTTTCTCTAAGCACTATACTCTTTATTCTAAGTCTAAGGCAGGCTTTGCTTCTGCAGTCTTGCAGGGCCTTCTGGCCGTCCCTTCTACTCTATAACCACCACCCTTTATCTCAGCTTTGGGATTCAACCCTACAGTGATGACTGCAACAGTGAAACACGATGAACGTAGTACAGTTGTGTACACTTACCATAAATGTAGATGTTCAAGTGTCTTCACTGTTGCAGTCTGGGTTACCCACCCTCCTGTCCCCTCTTATACTTTTATTAGTGTGGTTTCCTACTTCACCCTTCTTCTGAGGTGTATTTGCTACAGGGTATGGGGTTTGTTGTATGTTCCATTTTTGTTTTACTATTAGCCTTCATTTTTGGGCACCTGACATCTGGGGCAAGAAAAACTGGAGAACATGGCATCGGCTGGCAGCTTTGTACCCTGGCGCTCTGACATCAGGGAGCATGACTGAACAGCCGACCCCGGACCCAGACTTTGGGATTCTGGCAGACCGAGGGCTGCCTGCCAGCAGGAAGAACCCTACAGTGATGACTGCAACAGTGAAGACACTCGAACATCTACATTTATGGTAAGTGTACACAACTGTACTTTCTGTTGATTGTGGTATTGAGCTTGAGGTCTCTGGAGTGTATGGTGTGGAGGGATTGGGATTTCTTTAGATGTAGCATTTCTAACACAGCTGGGTCAGACATGGTTTTGTAAGTCAAGCAGAGATCGCCTCTAAATAGACGATATGAGACAGAGAATATTTGGAGTTTTTGAGTATGTCCATATAGGACAAGTGTTTAAGGCCTAGGATCCTCTTTGTGAGGTACTTTTGCGGCCTCTCCCGTTGTTGCAGTTGTCTAGTGTGGTACATGCCAAATGGGGCATTGTACTCGATGATTGGCCTAATGAGGGAAGAGTAGAGGGAAACAATGACCTTTTTCTTCCTGGATACAAAATACTTAGTAATGAGATGTGCCACATAGAAGGACTTTCCGACCACAGTGTCAATGTGTTGGTCAAAAGAGAGGTCGCTATCAACCTGTGTTCCCAGATCTCTTATAACGCCTTCTGTGTTCAATGGACTACCATCAATGTGGTAATTCATGGGAACTGGGTTTTTCCCAAAGGGGATGACGACACATTTTTTTGGCATTGAGCTTAAGGCCATGGTTCTGACACCAGTCATTTGTCTCAGTGAGGCCTTTCTGTAGGATGTCTACATCACTTGGGGAGTTAATGATCGCTCCCAACTTGCAATCGTCTGCAAACTTTTTCATTCAGAGTGCCTTCATGTTGGCCTGGACTTCAGAGAAGTCGATACCAAACAGGAGAGGACCCCGGACTGAACCCTGTGAGACTCCACTCATGACTGTCTGGTAGTCTGACTTGGAGTCATCTACTTTCACACTGTGGGTTCTATCTATGAGCCAGTTTGCAACCCACCTAGCTTAGTGAATCTTTCTATGATTCCTGAGTGGGGAATGGTATCAAAAGCCTTGCCCAGATCAAGGTAGGCTGTATGAACCACCTTGTCTTCATCCGCAGCTCTGGTGACTGACTCAAAGAAGTCAACCAAGTTGAGCAGGCATGATCTACCCCTCACAAAACCAAACTGTGTGGGATCCAGAGTTTGCAGATTCCCTATATCCTTGTTTATTAGGTCCATGACGATGCGTTCCATAGCTTTGCATATCAGACTCATCAGGCTAATGGGGTGTTAGTTCCCAGGGTCTGTAGTCGCTCCTCCTTTGTGGAGAGGGATGACTGTAGCAGTGCGCCATTTGGTAGAAACAAAGCCTGAGGTGAGGCTGTGATTGAACAGGGCACACAGGTGAGATGCCAGTTCACTCTTTAGTTCATGTAGAACACAGCCAGGGATATTGCCAGGTCCCTTAGAAGCTGTATTCTTGGCCTTGGACAGTACTGTTTTAACCTGTGCAGCAGTAATACTGGGTGCTTGGCAGTCTGCTGGTATTGTGATTGGTCCTTTGGTGGGGTAAAGTTGGCACTGAATCTGTCAACCAGTATATTGGTAATATATGTTGGCTCGGTATAGGAGGTAACATTGTGCAGTAGCTCAGAGCAAATCTGGGAATTGCCATGGAGATTCTTTACATAACTGTAGAAGGCCTTGTGGTTCTCTTTACTATCTGCTGCAATTCTGTTTTCATAGCTAGCTTTAGAGGATTTGCTGAGGGATATCAACTTTTTGTTGAGGTTGATAAGGGAGTTTTTCCATTCTTGGGACTTCACCTTATTCCACATCACTTTCTTCCTTTTGTTGTAGAGTTTGTTTATGGCAGGGGGCCACCAGATTGGCTTCCTTTTTTTGGAGGAGAGTGTCTTGGTTCTATTGGGTATGCCAAGATCTATGCATTTGTGTACGTGTTCATATAATGCATTGGTGTGTGATTCGGCAGTCATGCAACTATTCTCCATTTGCATGGGTGCCGTGAAGTTTGCCACCTCTGTTTTTAGGAGCCCAAAGTTAACTTTGGAGAACTTTTTCATTGTGGTTACCTTTGCCGGGGGGGGGGGTGGATTTCCAAGGTGATTAATTTGTGGTCAGATCTAACCAGGGAGGAGTTGACTATTGGTGTAGAGCAACGGTCGCCCATATTAGTAATGACCAGGTCAAAGATGTTGCTACCTCTAGTGGGCGTAAGAGCAAGCTGGTCCAGGGCAATGGAATTAATGAATTCCAGGAAATGTTGTGCAAGTTTATTGGTACATAAGTAGTTTTCCCAATTAATGGAGGGGTAGTTGAAGTCTCCCAGTATGAGAGTGTTAGGTTGGACCCTAATATTCTCCAGTGTGCTTAGGAACATGGAGTGTGAGTCTTGGGACATGGTTGAGGACCTGTAGCAGGCTACGACCTGAATCGTTGTCTTACCCACTGTTAGCTGCACCTGAAGTATCTCTGATGCTTTATGTTGGGCTACCAGTCTGGAGGTATGCGCATCCTTTATGAATATGGAAACACCACTGCCTTTGAAGCTTCGGTCCAAGTTCTGGGGCCAAAAGGTGTGGAATGAGTTGTAGCCTGGTAGTGCAGGGGTACTTTCTGCTGCCTTGAACTAGGTCTCTGTTACAGCACAAATGTCATTGTTCTCCATTTTAAGGAGCAAGTGCATTTTGAGATTTAGTCTTCTAGCATTGAGTAGCATAACCCTCAACTTGCATTTGTTTGTAGCTGTTACGGTGTTAATTTGCTCTTTGGAACACCACCTAAAAAGGCACCATAGGGGTGGCAAGAGCCGTGGCCAGTATCCGGAAGCCCAGGGGTGACGGATGCAGACCATCTCTGGCAAAGCATCGAGGTCTGTCAGCCATATCATCCCAGGCAGACAGATACTGGATCCCCTTAGAATGACACCAGAAACTTAGCCAATTGTTGAAATCAGTCATTTTCTGCTTGTACTGTGGTATCATTCTAGGTGATAGTAGGATGTTGCTCAGGGCAAGGGTCATACCTGCCTGGGCGACATAACCCGAGAGCTCCTCAATGTCTCTTCATGTAGTCCAGGGAGGTACGTCTCAGGTCATGCACACCCACATATACAATGACAGCGTCATATTTCTGCCTGTTGTTGAGGGTTCTGAGTGTGTGCATTATGCAGGGATCCTGGCACCTGACAGGCAGCTGACTGTTACTTTTTCCTTATTCAACCTAGTGAGTAGGACATCAGTGTGCCTCACTATCGAGTCACCTATGACTAGTGTGTTGGGCATGCTGTTTTGCCTTAGGGGCTTTGGTTGAGTGGAGCACTGTTTAGGAGAGGTATGTGTCTCATGATTAGTGTTGTGGTGGTTGTGTGCATTTCTGCCTTGGAGGTCTCTGCTGTTTGGGTATATTTTTATTGAGAGCCTCCACGAAGGTGGGTATGTGGTTTGTGTTTTTATGCAAAGGCAGTGCTGGTGTGTGTTCTGGAAGGCTATGTGTTCCATGTGGTGTGGTGCAAGTGTTGACCTTCTCCTCTTGACCAGCTGTTCCGGTCTTGGCTGGAGAGTGCGTGGCTTCCAATTTGGATATATAAGTGCACCTCTCGCAAGTCTGAGTGTTGGGAGTTATGAGAGGGTTGCCGGGGTACCTGAGGCAGTTGCTACATTGCCTCAGGATGCCCAAGTTCACCAGGTTAATAGGAGAAAGCACAGGGAACTGACCTTTAGACATGCGTGGAGGGGTGGGCATTAATAACAAGCACTGGAGCTGTTTCCTTGTAGAACATTTAGTGCTGGTAGCACTTTTGTGTGCTACAATAATTGCTATAAGAAGTCTGGTAAAGTGCTAGACTAATAAGCTAGCAAAAGTACAAGAGTTGAGAGAACTAGCAGATCTAAGGGAAAATTGAAGAGTAGACTTTGGCACCACTCAGAAGCTTACAAACAATCCTGGATACAGCAAATCTGTATCTGGACTAGACTAGTTACAGGAAAGGCAGGAAACAAGCGCGCACACGCGGGCTTTTAAACCAGAATGTTGAAAGAGATAGAAAAACTGCCGAAACAGCCAGTAAACTACAATTTCTGTGCCAGAAACCACTCCTCTTGTGGTAGATAGGCTACCTAGTGCTTACCACTACCCACTGATAAGCTAGAAGGCTTCCCTCCAACACAGAATGGCTTGGGGGAGCTCAGAAGCTTACATTTACATATCTTATCTGCAATTGTTTTTTTTACTTTCTTTTTTATATACGAGCTGATCTAGGCTACTGAGAGATAAAAAAAATATATATATATATATGTGTGTGTGTGTGTGTGTGTATATATATATATATATATATATATATATATATATATATATATATATATATATATATACATACACATACACATATATACACACACACATGCAGCACATGTATAAATAAATATATATATATATATATATATATATATATATATATATATATATATATATATATATATATATATATATATATATATATATATATATATATATATATATATATATATATATATATATATTTATTTGCATTTGTTAACCGGGTTGGTCCAGCTGGGTAAGAATTACCCTTTTTCAGTGGAGACCCGAGGGGAAAAGCCCCAAACAGACATACAAATACATACGAATAGAGACAAAGTAACAATATTACAGAGGAAAACAATATTATGGGTACAATGGATAAGAAAAACAAACAATGAAAGTTTGAGAATATGAGTAAGGTAGGCCAGAGGCATGCATGCAAAAGATTTATGAAAAGGTGTTCCGAGTAAGATCTCTGAATTAAGTTAAAGTAGGCAAAGAAATGATGATTTAGGTGTGGAGTTAGTAGTGTGGGAGTTTTAGGTGGGAGCATGAGAAGGACATTCCCACTTGGAGGAGAGATGGGAGAGAAGCATGGATTTAAAATTGTTGTGGTTAGGTATATTACGTAGTGGTGTGGGGAGATTGTTCCATAGTTTGGCTATAGTGTGGGATAGTAGTAGTTTACCAGTTGGGTGGATGGGTTTGTGTACATGCAGGAGGTGTTGGCCTGTGGATCTCAGGGTACGGTTAGGTGTGTAGGGTGTTAGAGATTTAGCAAGAGAGGGGCATTCTGCTGGTTTAAAGATGTTTGTGGGCTGTTGTAAGTTGTAGGTACTTTAGGTGGTTGTGGAGTTCTAGCCAGTTTAGGGTGTGTAGGGAGTGACAGTGATGGGAAGAATTCTTAGAATTGGTTGCAAATTTGCAGATTTTGTTGTAACAAGCCTCAAGTTTAGCACAGAGTCCGAGTTGTAGGTTGGAGAATAGGGGAGCACCGTACAAGAGAGAGGGGAGAAGGAAGGTAGATGCAAGGGTATGACGGGAAGATGGAGTAAGGTAGTAATTGTGTCTGTAGAGGAGGCCGATTTTCTGGTGGGTCTTTTTGATTGCTGAGAGGATGTGGGAGTCGAATTTTAGGTTTTCATCGATGGTAATGCCAAGTAGTTTGGTACTAGGAACAATTTCAAGAGGGGTGTTATTGTGGCTTTTGATGGAAAATTAGACTTTGCTGAACTGGGAAGTTTTAGTGGGATTAAATATCATTAGCTTTTTTTTGTTGGCATTTAGGGCCAAGTGATACGATTGCATCCATGATTCAATTTTGGAGAAGGCTGTTTGGGTATTAAGTAGAAGTTTGGAGGGGCAGGAGGCTGAGCAGATGATAGTGGAGTCATCTGCGTATTGGATGACTGAGGATTCAGGGATGGAGAGGTGAAAGTTGTTAATGAATAAGTTGAAGAGCAGAGGGCCAAGTACTGATCTTTGGGGAACTCCTGTGGGTGTAGGTAAGAAAGGGGAGGTTGACTCTTTCCATTGTACAGCCTGCTGGCACGTGGAAAGGTAGCTGGAGAACCAGTCTAGGGTTAAGGGAGATAGATGCAAGTGTGAGAGCTGGGACAGGAGGAGGGAATGGGAAATAGTGTTGAATGCCTTTGAGAGGTCAAGAAAAAGAGAAGATACGTATTTGCCGCTCTCATGTGCTAGGTTGACTGTTTCGAGGAAGGAAATGAGGGCTGTCATGGTGCTGTGGCCTGGGCGGAAGCCGTGCTGGGTGGGAGAGAGGAGTTTGTGCTGGATTAGGTAGGGCATGAGCTGGGAGTGGATGGCTTTCTCTAGAATTTTAAAGAGAGGAGAGAGTATAGCTATGGGTCTGAAGTTGGTAGTGTCTGTGTTCTTACCACCTTTGTGGAGAGGAATTATGTATGCATAATGCCAGATGGTTGGTACATAGGATTCCTGAATGGATCTATTAATGAGGATGGATATGGGATAGGCTATAGATTCGGCTGATATTTGAAGAAAATTTGCTGGAAGGTTGTCAGGGGCATTGCGGCATGGTTTTAGCTTTTGCAGTAGATTTTTTATAGTATAAGTGGAGACAGGTTTAAGTGAGAATAGCGGTGGAGGAGGGGGGTGAGAGAGAGGGTTTGGGGTGCAGGGTGAGGGGTTAGTATTGATGGATTGGGGAAAGTGGAGGATAATTTAGCTATACAATCATTGAAAAATGTGTTGAAGTTAGTGGCCATTTCAAGACTTGAGAGGTTGGGATTGGGGCAGGGGTTGGAAGTATTACCAGGGTTGAGTATTGAAGAGATGGATGTCCAGAATTTCTTTGGATTGTTTGAGTGTTTGTATTGCAGACTGCTGTAGTAGTTTTTGCAATCTTTTGTTATTGATTTTTTGGCCAGGTTACGGAGATGTTTATATTCTTGGAGGGTGGTGGGGTTTTTCTGTTTTTGTTACAGTTTCCACTTTTTGTTTCTCTGAGTGATTATCAATTTAGTTTCTTGTGATAGCCAGGGGCAGGAATTTGTTTTGATAAGTTTGGTTTGTAAAGGGGCTACTTTATCAAGTAAGGTAAGGAAGGTTTGGTTAAAATATGTGACAGCGTTATCTAGTGGAAGGATTTTCAGTGGGGACCAATTAGTAACCTTGAGGCATTCAGAGAAGATTTCGGGATTGAAGGAAGATAGGTTACGGGATTGTTTGAAAATGTGTTGTTTTTCTATGTGTGAGGTAGGCGGTCAGTGAAGGTTGGTAAGTGGTCGCCTAGGGGGTCTGGTATTACACCAGCTTTCGAGATACGGTTGGGATGTGTTGTTAATATCCAATCTAAGATGGTACCGGAGGAACCATCTTTGTTTGGCCTAGTAGGGAGGTCTATTAGTTGGGTGAAATTGTAGAGGTTGATAGAGTGAGATGGGGTATCTATGAGGAAGGAGGGCCAGTTAATATTTACATCACCAAGAATGTAGGTTTCATATTTGATGTTTGAGTTAGACCAAGAGAGGATGTCTTCCAGAGTTTTGGTATTGTCTCTGAGTGGGATGTAGATGGAGCAGATGCAGATGGATTTATAGTGGTTAAGTTTTAGAAAGCCTACAGTCATTTCTTCATTGACAAATGTTGGGATGGGGTTGGTCAATGGAGTAAAAGTGAGAGTGGAGGAGTAGATAATTGCTACGCCACCTCCTTTTCTATGAGTTCTATCATTGCATATAATGTGGTAGCCTGCAGGAAGGATTTCATTATCTCTGATGGAGGGTTTGAGCCAGGTCTCAGAGACAGCGGTTATGTCTGGCTGGTTGTAAGAGAGCCAGGCATGAAGGTTGGGGATTTTATTACGGAGGCTTTGTGCATTTAGGGTCATGAGGCGGATAGTCTTGTGTTTATGTTGATTAGAACTTGGGTTAGGGTGGGTGCAGGTAGGGGTTGGGCCTGGGTTAGGGTGGATGTCACCTGACAGAGTGAGATATGAGAGAGGAGCTGATTGAAGAAAAGTAGAGGATAAAGGGAAGTATGTTTTTTTGGGGGGAGGGTTGTCTTAGAGAAAGTAGATAGAGTGGGGTGAGGAGATGGTGATGTAGGGAGTAAGGAGAGTTTGAAAAGATTGGATGGGCTGGAGGAGTAAAGTTCTGGAGAGATCTGTGAATATGAGTGGAATGTATCTGGGGGTGTGAGGTGGTGGTGTGTGTGGTTAGAGGTAGGTATGCATTAGTGTGGAGGCTAAGTTGGGTAATGTAGGTTAGGGATATTAAAAGGGTAGATAGTAGTAGAGCTTGTTGTGGGAAGGTAGGCATTGTAGTATAGATGTGTGAGGTGTGGTGTATGTATGAGAGAAGGTGGGGGTGTGTATGAGATTGGTGTGTGTATGAAGTGTTACGCTCATCATGCAAACTGTAATGTTCCAAAGGTCGCTCTTTTTCTCTTGAAAGTCCACCAGTTTCACCAATGTAACCACCATGTCTTGTTCGCTGCTCTTGGATGAAAAGGTGACAATGACCTCTGCTTGTACTGATAATTGTGCATCAGTCCCATATCTGAAGAATTACTGTTTTTCTTCTTCGGGTATACCGGTTCTACTTTCAAAGTACAGCAAACCTTGGGAATTTCCTCTGGAAGACCCAGTCTTAGCTTTCCTGGTCCCCATCTTGGTCCCTTAAAACGTACAGAAAGCTTGTTGTAGAAACCAGGTGTGATCCAAAATGTATTCCAGATGTGAAGCAGGAGCTGAAACAGGTCAGCTGAGATGGCTATAGTGATGAGAGCATATGGACCATTCACCAGACCTCCACACACAATCAGCATAGCAATTGTGGTTCCAATTCCATTCTGTCCGATATTGTTATACAGGAACAACATGGGAGCTGCTACAATGATCATTATACAGCAGGTTGTCGCTCTCCCTCTCATGTAGTTAGAAACTATACCTGCAATTATCCCACCTAAAATTCCTCCATCACCTTTTGAATGCAAATGTGCTACGTTGGGAATGAACAGTGGTAGCCAGTAAAGGAAGGTGTAGCTGACAAGCTTGGCAAATAGTAAGCAGAGGGAAAACTCCAACACACCTGGAATTTTTAGGGCACTTACAAAGCTGATGGCAGTGGGCTCTTCAATGACAGTGCCCCGCTCTGTGGGTATGTTGATACTGCCCTCTGCTGCATGGTTCGGGCTCCTAAAGAATTCCTCATCACTACCATTTCTGATTAATGGTGTCTGTTCAAGTCCTTCATGGTGTTGAGGAGGACAGCAATCCACATCTTCTTGACATTCCACTGTTGGCTGTGGTATGCTATCTGCTTCACTGCCATCAGATGGACCTGCTGGCTGTGGTATGCTGTCATCTGCTTCAGTGCCATTGGATGGACCTGCTGACTATGGTATGCTGTCATCTGCTTCAGTGCCATTGGATGGACCTGCTGACTATGGTATGCTGTCATCTGCTTCACTGCCATTAGATGGACCTGCTGACTGTGGTATGCTGTCATCTGCTTCACTGCCATCAGATGGACCTGCTGACTGCGGTATGCTGTCATCTGCTTCATTGCCATCGAATGAACCTGCTGGCTGTGGTATGCTGTCATCTGCTTCACTGTCATCAGATGGACCTGCTGGCTGTGATATGCTGTCATCTGCTGCATTGCCATCAGATGGACCTGCTGGCTACATGTATGCATATATATGTGTGTGTGTGTGTGTATATATATATATATATATATGTGTGTGTGTGTGTGTGTGTGTGTGTGTGTATATATATATATATATATATATATATATATATATATATATATATGTATGTATATATATATACACACACATTTGTATAGACACTCACATATATATGTGTGTGTGTGTGTGTGTGTGTATGTATGTATCCCCTTTGGGAAAAAACATGTACCTGTGAATTACCACATAGTTGGCAGTACACTAAACACAGAAAGTGTGATAAGAGACTTGGGAACACAGGTGGACAGTGGTCTCACCTTCGATAACCACATTGCCACAACAGTCATGAAATCCTTCTATATGGCACACCTCATCACTAAGGGCTTTTCATCCAGAAAAAAGGAGGTCATTGTACCACTGTACTCATCCCTCATTAGACTAATTATAGAATACACCGCCCATTTGGTATGTACCTCTCAAGACACATGCAACGACTGGAAAGGCCGCAGAAATACCTCACTAAAAGAATCACCGGCCTAAAGCAGATGCCCTATGCTTACCGCCTTAAAAAATTCCAGCTATACACTGTTGCATATCTTCTACTCAGAGGCGATCTCTGCTTAACATACAAGGCCATGTTAAACCCAGAGCTATTGGACATGCTACACTTAAAGAAATCCCAATCCCTCAGAGCCACACGCTCCAGGGATCTAAACCTTGTCATCACAATAAACAAAACATGCTGGAGGGATAGGATTTTCATCATGTTTCACTGTTGCAGTCATTACAGTTGGGTTATCTTGCTGGCAGGCTACCCGCAGTCGGCCTGAATTCCAAAGTCTAGGTCCGGCGTCGGTTGCTGTCGCCTCTTCCCTGACGTCAGTGCACCAGGGGTATAAAAGATGCATCCGACGCCATTTTCTTCAGTCTTTCTTGCCGCGCGGTGCCCAAAGCAAAAGCAGTTCGCAAGTGCCGGTCGGACGACTCCTGAAGTTTTCAAATTCGAATTTCAGATCCAAAGTCTTTATTAAAGCTAAGTACCCCAATGGGGAAACTTTTTTCTTGCTCCAGACCGATGTCAGAAAACGTTAATAACTGTATTTCTTGTGGGAAGCAAATACCTCATAAGGATTTTCACTCTTACTGTTTTCCTTGCCTAGGCCCTGACCATAACGTTGCTAGTTGTTGGTTTTGTGCCATATTTAACCAACGCACTATTAAGCGTCGGTACGATTTTGCATTTCAATACTTTGGCAGAAGATTTAATTATATAATGCCGTCAGATCAGCCGACTACCGGAGTTTACAAAAAAACGAAAAGAAAAAATAGGCATCTGAGATCCAAAACCGACGATGAAGCTTCTTCTAGGCCTTTCGCCGGTTCTCAGTGAGGCGCTTTTGCAGCCCCTGACGCCCGCTACCTCAGAGCCACAGGCCGCTTCCGACTCCCACGTGGAGCCGACTGGGCCTCTGGAAACTCAAGGCATTGGACACTCAGAAATCATTCCCTCAGATGGGTCTGGAGCCGCTGAGCAGGCATCGGCTTCTGAGGGTGTTTTCAGGCCTACACAGTTATATGTAAAACTTACTTCAGCTATAAAGACAAAGACTAAAGCAGCTCTAAAGACAAAGAAACAAGTGCAGCATTCACCTGGACAGGCCTCCATGCCTAAAAAAACAGATGCTTAAAATGGCCGAAGACCTTATAACTTTGATCAGGGGTTCCCATCCCCCTCCTGAAAAGAGGCCTAGGCAAGAGTTAGAATATGAATCTTCAGACCAGGTTTCCATTTCCTCTGATTCCTCCTCTGAACAAGATTACTCTATTCCTCCCTATGAAGATTCTGATGCTGAAGAATCTATTCCTTCAGCCTCTCCTCCTGAGGATTATTCTTTTGGGGAAGCATTGCATACTATGAGGGAGCATTTTCACTGGGAGAGCCAAGACTACTCAGAATCCAAGAAAAGGCTCAGAGATTTCCTTTTATTGCCCCAGCACAGGCCCCTAGCTATTCCACCTGTTTTAGACATTGTAGATGATGTATTTTCAGAGTCCAGTTTTTCTCCAGACTCTTTACCACCAGCTCCGGTTAAGCCAGACAGATACTACAGGGTTCCTGATTCACATAAATTTCTCTATAAGAACCCTGCAGCAGACCCTGAAACCATCTCTCAGGGTCTGAAAGGGGTCAAGGCTTCTACTGCAAAAAACCCTATCCCCTCTGATAGGGATTCTAGAGTCCTAGACAGATGGGGCAAAAAGATTTATACCTCTGCTACCTTGGCTGTAAGAACCTTAAATTGCCAATTTCATATGCTTAAGTACCAGCAATATCTTATGTCTTTGCTTAAACAGAAAATGCCAGCAAATACAGAATGTGCAGACAATAAAGAAATGCAGGATTTATTGCATGCAGCTGAACAAGTTGGAAAGCATACTTTGCAATGTGGTTTTGATTCTCTTGAGGCCTCCTGCAGGGCCGCTGTTACAGGTTCTGTCATTAGGAAGCATGCTTGGTTTAAAAGAACAGAATTTGCCAGATCATGTTAGAGCAAAACTATTAGATGCTCCTTTACAGCATGATACTTTGGTGCTAAAGCAGAAGAGGTGTTGAAGAAAATGGAGGACAAAGCTAAATCTATGCAAACAGTCAAGGATTTCTTGCAGGTACAGCCTCCCAGATTTAGCAGGAACTGGCCTACAAAGAATTGGTCCTTTCCAGTGTCAGATAGACCACAAAGAGGCAGATACAGATGCCCCAGAGGCAGATCACAGTCCCAAGGCTCATACAGGCCTAAACAATGGGGTGCTCCTACCTCCAAAAGCGGACAGGAAAAGTCACAGCCATACAGAAAACAGTCTCAATGACTTCCCACTTCCAGCACCAAGCATTTATCTTTTGGCAACCCCTTTGGGAGGAAAACTAGCACTTTTTTCACAAAATTGGCACATGATCACCCAAGACAAATGGGTTCTAAATATAGTTACACAAGGCTACAGGTTCCACTTTCACACCCTGCCAAGGCAAAACGATATGCCAGATCTGCCACACAATCAATGGACAGAGGCACAGAAACAAGTTTCATCCCTCATGGACATGAGGGCCATTCAACAAGTACCAAAACAAGACCAGGGCCAAGGATTCTATTCAAGACTGTTCTTGGTACCCAGAAAAGACAAAGCCTGGAGACCTATACTGGGCCTATCTATTCTAAATACATATCTGGATATTCCAAAATTCAAGATATTGACTCTACAGCAGCTTCTGCCCATGTTGGGCAAGAAGGCTTGGCTTGTGACTTTAGATCTAAAAGAGGCATACCTGCATGTCCCAATCAGACACACGTACAGAAGATACCTCAGATTCAAAGCTGGCTCAATACACTACCAATTCTCTGCACTGCCCTTTGGCTTATCTACTGCGCTCAGGGTCTTCACAAAGTGCCTGGCACCAGTAATTGCATTTTGCAGACAAAGAGGAATACAAATATATCCTTACTTGGACGACTGCCTTATTCAAGCAGAGAACAAGGACATTCTACTACAGCATTTGGCATTTGTAAAAAGATTACTGACACGTCTAGGGTACACAGTAAACGAAAAGAAATCAAAACTCGTACCCTCTCAAGAGATAATATTCCTGGGTGCAAGCTTAAATACAACTGCCCAGATGGCTTATCTCACGCCAGACAAACACAGATAACTGACTACTTATTTCAAAATGTTGGCAACAAAGACCCAGTTATCTGCAAGAAAAATTCTGCAGGCCTTGAGTTTCATGGCATCCTGCATTCTGCTAATTCCATATGCAAGACTGCAAATGAGGAAACTTCAGTGGTATCTAAAAAGTGTTTGGACTCAACATTGCCACAGCCTGGAAACCATAATTACCTTCATTCCCTGCCTGCAACAGGAGTTTCAATGGTGGGCAATAGCCTGTCACCGCAACATGGGACAGCCATTCACCTTACCCACAGCCAGGCAGACTTTGATAACAGATGCATCAGATTACGCCTGGGGGGCCCATATGGCAGGAAAATGTATTCAGGGCACATGGTCCAGAAGTCAAATGCATCTACATATCAATTAAAAAGAGATGCTAGCTATTCAGAATGCCCTAATAGCCTTCAAGGATCAACTTCACCCAGGACAACTACTAATAAGGACGGACAATACTACAGTCATGTGGTACATAAACAAGCAGGTAGGCACACATTCCTACCCCCTCTGCAGGCTAGCCATGAACTTTGGCACACAGCATTGACTTACCAAGTACATCTGCAAGCAGAATTCCTGCCAGGAAGGAAAAATACTCTGGTAGACGAACTAAGCAGAAACCTCATGGATCCCCACGAGTGGTAACTGGATCCACAAGTCTTCAGCATGATAACAAGGACCTGGGGATGTCCGGACATAGACCTATTTGCCTCCCCTCACAACTACCAACTACAAAGATTCTGCACAAGGACTTATCACAAGCAAGCATGGAAAGTGGATGCACTCTCTTTCAGTTGGAAAAATCTAACAGTATATGCCTTTCCTCCTCTGCCTCTCCTCCCCAAAGTACTCCTCAAGGTCAGACAAGAGAAACCAAAAATGATACTGATTGCCCCAGACTGGCCCCGCCAGCACTGGTACCCAATTCTAAAGAGCTTGTCTCACTGCCCAGCCTGGACATTACCTCAAATGCCTCACTTATTGACCCAACAAAACAGTCAGATACTGCACAGCCAACTCAAAACCTTAAACCTGGCAGCATGGCAGATGATATAGCCTCTCAAGACACACCTCTCTCTAAAGCAGTGATGGATGTTATTTTGGAGGCCAGGAGGCCTAGCACCAGAAAATCTTATGCAGACAAATGGAAGAGATTCTGTGCTTGGAACCAAGCACAAGGTATTGACATGATTGTTCCAAATATTCCTCAGATTTTACAATACTGAGATGCTGGATAAAGGCCTTTCCTTTTCATCAATTAAAGTTCATGCTTCTGCCATTTCAGCTCATTACAATACAGAACCACCTATTTTTTCACACCCCTTACTAAGGCAGTACCTCAGAGGGGCCAAAAACTTAAGACCTCCAAGGAGAGCACCAATACCTGCATGGGACCTCAACTATGTCTTGGAAAAACTCACACTACCTCCGTTTGAGCCAGCCTGTGCAGCTGACATAAAATTCTTATCCTGGAAAACAGCTCTGCTCCTAGCAATAACCTCCGCTAGAAGAGTCTCAGAGTTACAGGCACTCATGGCTGTGGAACCGTTTATCATTTTCCATCCAGACAGGGTTTCGCTGAGGACAAACCCTACATTTATGCCTAAGGTAGTGTCCAGTGTGGCCCTTAACCAAACAATTAATTTACCTACTTTTTATCCAAACCCACAGAATAAGGGTGAGAGAATTCTGCATTCCTTGGACATTCACAGACAGTTACGCTTCTACTTGGACAGAACTAAAGCTTTCAGAAAGACTGATCAACTCCTAGTGGCATATGCTGCAGCATCACAAGGAAAGCCTATCTCTAAACAGACTGTTTCAAAGTGGATAGGCTATTGCATTCATTTCTGCTATTCACAGCATGGCAAATCAGTGCCTAAGGACATTAGGCCACACTCAACCAGAGCAGCAGCCTTTCTCAGAGGAGTACCAACCAAAGACATCTTAGAGGCTGCAACCTGGAGTTCAGTGCATACCTTTACAAAGCACTACCACTTACCTCTCTACTCTAAATCCAGGGCAGGCTTTGCCACTGCAGTTCTGCAGGGCTTTATAGCCTATCATAATCCTATTTAGCTCCAGCCTCCCAACCTTAGCTTTGGGATTCCACCCAATTGTAATGACTGCAACAGTGAAACACGAACATAGTACAGTTGTGTACCTACCATAAATGTAGATGTTCGTGTGTATTCACTGTTGCAGTCCAGGTTACCCTCCCTCCCTGCCCCCTTTTCTTTGCTGGAATTTATCTGTACTTCTCTATCCTATACAACCTATGTGGTGTATTTGCTTGTAGATGAAGGAAAAGTTGTTTTATGTGCATGCATGCTTATTGGCATAAATTAGCCTACCAATTTTGGGGCACCTGACATCTGGGGCAAGAAAAACTGAAGAAAATGGCATCGGCTGCATCTTTTATACTCCTGGCGCACTGACATCAGGGAAGTGGCGACAGCAACTGACGCTGGACCTAGACTTTGGAATTCAGGCCGACTGCAGGTAGCCTGCCAGCTGGATAACCCAATTGTAATGACTGTAACAGTGAATACACTCGAACATCTACATTCATGGTAGGTAAACAACTGTACTTTCCTGACCCAGAGACTCCCCAGATTCTGGAATAGACTGCCCATACATGTCAAGCAGAGTGCCTCTTTGGCCCTCTTCAAAAGGAACCTTGACGATTGGATGGGAGAAAGGAAATTCACCCCGGGGATCACATCAGTCACCCTGCTAGACAGGAGTCCAGGGAAGTAAATAGTGTGGGAAGAAATAGCCAGGAAATTGTTATGGCTAGGCTTGTATAGGCCCTAGGGCCGATAGCCTAACCTGTATATATGTATATATATCTATATATATAGATATATATATCTATATATATATATCTATATATATATATATATATATATATATATATATATATATATATATATATATATATATATATGGATCCCCTACACTTCACAGACACGCCACAACGCCGACACACAAATCACCGACACCAAAAGACCGACAACACACAATACCGACAATACACACAACCATACATGCACTAACCTTAACCCAAACCCTAACCCTAAGGTCCGACACAACCAGACACTTACTCCTACCCGCACCTAACCCTAACTCACTTAACCCACCCTAAACCCTACAGTCCATCACTATCGCACACCCTACCTGCACCCTAACCCTAACTCACTTAACCCACCCTTAAACATATAGTCCGTCACCATCGCACACTTACCCTACCACCCTAACCCTAACTCACTTAACCCACCCTAAAACTACAGTCCCTCACTATCACACTTATGTCCGCTCCCTAACACTAAATCCCTCACTCTATCACACACTTACCGAGTCCGTGGGTTCTCACCTTGTCGGTCATCTGTGTTGTCGGTCTTTGGTGTCGGTGATTTGTGTGCGGCATGCTGTGGCATGTTGGTGAAGTGAAGGGGATCCATATATATATATATATATATATATATATATATATATATATATATATATATATATATATATATATATATATATATATATATATATATATATATATATATATATATATATATATATATATATATATATATATATATATATATATATATATATATATATATATATATATATATATATATATATATATATATATATATATATATATATGTATATATATACATATATATATTTATACATATATATATTTATATATATATACATATATATATTTATATATATATACATATATATTTATATATATATATATATATACGTGTGTATGTATATATATAGATATATATAGAGAGAGAGACACACACATAAATATGACAACTACTTCTAAATCATTCCTGTACCGTTTGTGAGAGATGCACCTACATTATGAATCTGGAATCACAGATCTCTTGTGCAATAGACAGCAGTACACAGCAGGTTTTCAGCCCATGTACCACAACTTCTACTCATGACACACAGCATACACACAGACCAGCATATGCAGAGATACTCGCAAAAAATCTGCCTAAACACCAGAGACCCCGAAACACATACATACTAAACCAACCATAACACCCAAAACACACAATACATATGACACAAGCACAAGTGTCTCCCCATCTAAGCTCATAAGGCAATGCACATCCACTCCAGATGTCTTTGTCATAGGAGACTGTATAATGAGAGACACAGACATTCCCCTCACCAGGCTGAACAAGGAGAAAATCATGGTTAGCTGTCTTTCTGGTGCCAGGATTCAGTAGACCACGCAGGCACTCAAGTCTCTCAACACCAAGTACTGTTATGATTCAGTCATAGTACATGTTATTGTGAACGACTTGAGACATAACCTCCTTGGACTACATGAGGAGAGACATGATTGAGCTCTCATGTGTCACAGGCAGGTATGCCCCTAGCCTTGAGCAGCATATTACCCTCACCTAGGATGGTACCACAGTATAAACAAAACATCATTGACTTCAATAATTGGCTTAGTTTCTGGTGTCATTCTTAGGGGATCCAGTTTCTGTCAGCCTGGGATGACATAATCGATAGACCTCAATGCTTAGCCAAGATTGTCTTCATCTGTCACGCCTGAGATTTTGGCTACTGGCAAAGGCTCTCGCAACCCCCATAGTGCCTTTTTTTAGGCAATGTCACAAGGACAAAACTCCTGACCAAAAAAAAATTTCATCAAAAAACAACCTCATGGTTATGCTACTAAACACTAGGAGTCTTAGCATGAAACTGCATTCACTAGAAGTAGTCCTCACTGTTGAAGACAGTAACATCTATGTGGTCACAAAGACCTGTTTAAAGACAGTGGAGAGCACCTCAGCCTTACTGGGTTACACCACCTACCACACATCCAGACCACAAATGGAAGCCGTGAAAACTAAAGGAAGTCGTGTATCCGTATTCATTCAAGATATTTATTCACGGTAAATACACCTCCAGATTGGTAAACAGTATGATTCCCTGGAGACAGTTGAGGTGCAACTGACTGTTGGTGGGACACCTATTCAAGCTGGTTTACCTATATCTCGTCGATCCTACTATGGGTGAAACCGCTTTCGCAAAACCCGAAGTGCAAATGTCTCCAAAGTCGAATTCCACATAACCGAATGGCAAAATCTTGCCCCCTTTTTGACCCATGGTAGCACTGGTGTGGAGGTCTGGTGCGGCCGGATATGCAGAATTCGACATTATTTCGATATTTGGAATGTTTCACGGTTTTGGTTTCGCGGCAACGGTTCGCTTAAGTGGCCGGTCGATCGTGTGTGATTGACTATATGAAGGTAAACCATTCAAGTCATTGCCAGCTGCAGGACCCCTTCCATGAATCAAGACACCCACTCTGCCTACTTGGATCTACTGGAATCCATCAAGGTACATCTGAACACCATGGTTCTGGGTGATTTTAATTACCCATCCATTGAAGCAAAAATCTGGGCATTTTACGAAAATCTGGACAGTTGAGAGGTATGCCCTCCCCGATGGAACTGGCAACTATGCCAAGTCCTGCACCAGTGCTTTTTGCAGACACTTGTATAACTGCATTGATGTGACCGTACCGGATAGGACCAAAACAAGCTCTTCAAGGAAGAGCAAAGCTGCCTAGTGGACAGCTGCCATTAACAGGCTTTACAATAAAAGTAAGAAATTCTTTCCAAAAAGTAAAAGGGATCGTGCCCTAAACTGGAAACACTCCCTCCTCAGCTTAAAGCAAGCAAGTAACACTTCTTGTGAAATCCTCCAAAGCAAACTAAAAATCCAAATAAGCATCCTCTACTAAGTACAGCCATAAGGTGTTCTTTAGTTACATCCATAGCCTAAAAGGTAAGATCCAGATTTGCGCCAAACTGGTAGTTAATGATACCACATACACTGAGACCATGGCATAGCAAACCTGTTAGCCAACAGGTTCTGTTAAAACGTCACTTCCCTGGGCCCACCACATATATCCTGTGACATTCCTTCCACCTGTCCCCCACCTTGCATCTCTAGAGAACAGGTTGTAAATGCTCTCTCTAAGGCCAAAAACATGGTATCTGTGGAACCTGATAACATCCCAGGCTGCATCCTACATGGGCTGCAACAAAAATTAGCAACACAATAGGGTACTCTTTTCAAGTCATAGTCTAAGTACTGGCTTCATCCCAGCTGAATGGAAAATGGCCACTGTTATCCCCTTGCAGAAGGGTGGTGCTTTCACTGACCCCAGGAGCTATAGACCTATTAGGCTGACTAGTCTTATGTGCAAGGCCATTGAGCGAATCATTATGGACCTTATCAACAAAGATATAGGTAATCTCCAACACTTGACCCTACTCAGTTTGGAATTGTCAAAGGGAGATCATGCATGTTAAACCTGGTGGACTTCTTTGAAACAGTCACCAGAGCTCTTGGCGAGGGGAAAACTGTGCATACAGCCTACCTGTACTTGGCCAAGGCTTTTGACAGTATCCCACCAGTCAGGCATCATTGGCAAAAATCACCCAACTAGGTCTCAACCCTTATATCATTAGGTGGGTCGCTAACTGGCTCAACGATAGAACCCATACAGTCAGAATAGGGGAATCCACCTCCACCAGCAGACCGGTAACCAGTGGTGTTCCACAGGGATCAGTCCTGGAAGCTGTACTGCTCAGAATCTATTTTTTCAAAGTACAAGCAAAAACTAAAGCTATGTGGCTGACAAAGTCTGATGATGACTGCACACTGGGAGCGATCATAGAATCCCCAAATGATGTCAGCATCCTACAAGAAGGTCTTACGCAAACGAATGATTGGTGCCAAAGTCATGGCCTTAAACTCAATGCAAAAAAAAATTATTTTCATCCCTTTTGGTAAAAGTGATGTTCCTGTTAACTACTTCATCAATGGACACACCCTAAGCACACACACTCAGTGGTGAGAGACCTAGGCACACAGGTTGACAGCAGCCTTACCTTTGATCACCATGTCTCAACAGTGGTAAGAAGGGCTTTCTGTATCGCTCATCTCATAAGTAAGGATGTTGCCTCTAGAATCAAAGAAGTTATAACCTCCCTGTACTCTTCCCGCATCAGGCCAATAATTGAGTACAGTGCCCCTTTTGGTATATACCTTTCCAGGCACCTGAAGCAATTGGAGAGACCACAGAAGTTCCTCACAAGGAGAATTTGAGGTGTTCAGCATCTGTTCTGTGTGGATTGGCTGAAATCACTGTCACTTTACTCCTATTCATAGAGACTACTCAGAGGCGGTCTCTGCCTTGCATATAAATTAATCTCTGACTCTGCTTTATTGGAAATGCTGTATGTCCGTAAGTCCAATGGCTGACAGCTTACTCTGTCTAAAGACCTTAACCTGGTATTTGATATTAATAGAACCTGATGGAGGGACAGATTTGTCTCCCAGAGGTTACCGCACCTGTGGAACAGACTCCCAGTTCATGTCAAGCACAGCACCTCTTTGGCCCTCATCAAGAGCAGTCTGGACAATTGGATGGGTAACCGTAAATTTACCCCGGCAGTTCCACCTGTGTTTGTCTTGGATAGGGGCAATAGGTGCTGATCGTGGAAACAAGACTCGACAAAAGGAGGATGGATCACAGACAGAGGGAGGTATAGCCAAAGAAATATGTGAAGTCTTCCACTGTGATCACTTTTGAGGCTTTCTTCTCTGAGGAATAAGCAGACCATCAAATGAAAGGAAGAGAGGAAACAGAAAAAAAGGCAAAAGTACATTTTCATTGCTGATTGCAAGACCAAGGCAGTGTGGCCTAAATTGGCAAACCTTGTTGACATGCTTAACCTGGAAAAAGAACCTCCTTTATGGTGTAATATACAGTGCTTTGAATCCCTGAATTGGGATTTTTTTAAATATTTTTCTTATATTTTATCAGCCTGTTGTATACTTTCAAAACCAGTGCAAAATGCAACTTCTCTAGAGGTCTGACTTTTAACAGTCGTGCAACACTTCTTCGACCTTAAACTACATTACAGGTATTCCCATTCATATTATAGTAATGTTTATTATGCTCTGTAGAGTAGGTTGTACCACATTTGATAGTGAGTAGTTTTGAAGTGCTTGCGACACAGGCTAACAGTGTATTACAGCCCCAAACCCTTAACCACATCTGAGAAACTTCTTTAACCAGTTCATGTGATACGGCTCAAGTACAGGTGTCCTTTGCTTAAGAAGGTTAAGTTGTCAAAGTGTTCATCAGGTATCAAAACAATGTTATTAAAACAGTGTAAGAAACTTCTCTGTGTGGAAGATTTTCAGTCCATATATTTCTAGTTAATCACTGTATATTAATCAGATCAGACAATAGTAGTAGAAGTATTCAAAAGTAATCCAAGTAAGGCAGGCAATCTGTTTCCAGTCAAAAATCCTTTATTAAGTACACAGACAAGCGATCCAAGTAAAACAAAAATAGAGCAATAATTTCCTCACAAGCTTTCTAAATATATATATATATATATATATATATATATATATATATATATATATATATATATATATATATATATATATATATATATATATATATACTTTTTATCAGGCATGGGAGTGGTTTATTGTGCTGTAAAACAAAGTGTTATTGGTACACATGTTAAATTCACATCCCTTCCTCCATCAGTGTGACATTCGAGCTGGTTCTGCCCTACTTAGCAGCTGCCATAATAATGTATAACCCTTATGTACTTTAAATAAAATTATATAATCTTACATGTCCCTAGGTGGCTGACTTGAACCTGGGAACCTGAGCTGTAGCCAGGACTTGTTATCACTCTTTACTGTAGAGACTGTTCTAGGTGGACTGTTTGTTGATGCATGTACTGCAGCCCCATCTCCAGTCATATGGTAAGCTAGCAACTGTTACCACTGCCTCTTGATTGCCAATATTTTTGTTACATTGCTGTCACTTCTATTGAAGAGTCTAACGTTCCATATGCAGGCAATAGGAAGTGAAGTGTCTTTCTTAAGGAAGAACCCTTGTATTGTTTCAAGAACAGGACTTCTGATATCGCCACTAACCACTTTTCCGGCACTTGTTTTTCTAACAAAGATTTCCTCCTTATATCTAGTAATTTCTGGCTATGCACAACACACACAATGTTATTTAACCACAAATATGAGTGTGAGGCTGAACTTGCAGAAATATGAGCTAGCAGGAGTGATTTGCATGTCATGTGGTACACAGTTCTAGTAAAATTCACTTGGAATGTAGACTTCATGGAAGTTAGTTCACATCTGTTCTGTGTTTGAGTTATTTATTAACTCTCCTGAAATGATGTCAGGGTGGTGATGTGTCTGACAGAAATGAAGAAATATACCTGGTTTCAGTAATGTCTTTATTTGGAATTACAGCTGAATAACATCTTCCTGTTATTATTTCAGTAGAAGGAAATTTGTCTAAAAAATGGAAGCTTTGGATCCAGAAATGTGGTATGTTCGCCATTCTCACTCCTGCAGTAGCCCATAGATTGCATGAGTTGGGTGCTGCCCAGGGCACAACAACCAGTCAGCTTCTGAGCTGATTAGTTAGCCCTGTGGAGGGAAATCAGCAGTCAGAGTGAAGCTTGCTTGAGTACTTTCTTGCTGCTTCATAAAGAAACAGCTCAGAGGCTTCACAGGAGCAGCAGCTAGATTTTAGCTTTGATTCTGGCAGAGAAGTCCCCAGTGAGGATACAGATGTTCTTCGTGTTTCACTGTTGCAGTAATTACATTTGGGTTATCTGCTTGCAGTAGCCCTCAGTCGGCCTGATTAACAAAGTCTTGGGTCCTACGTCGGTTGCTGTCTCTTCTTCCGTGACATCAGTTCGTCAGGGGTATAAAACATGCAGCCGACATCATTACATCAGTCTTTCTTGCTGTGCGGTGCCCGAAGCAGAAGCAGTTCACAAGTGCCGGTCGGCCGACTCCTGAAATTTTCATTTTCGAGTTTCAGAACCGAAGTCTTCAACTAAAAGCTAAGTACCCCGTTGTGGAAACTTTTTCTTGCTCTAAACTGATGTCAGTAAAAGTAAATAATTGCATTTCTTGTGGAAAGCAAATACCTCATAAAGATTTTAATTCGTACTGTATTCCTTGCCTAGGCCCTGACCATGACATACTTCACTGTCGGTTTTGTGCCTTATTTAAACCACAAACTATCCGTCGCCGGCATATTTGCACTTCTGAATATTTTGGTGCTTGGTTCAGTTATCCTGATTTGTCTTCGGTAGACCATTCGACTACCGACATTCCAAAAAAACGCAAAGATAAAGACAGAGACAGGCCGCCCAGTTCGCCGGTACTCAGTGAGGCACTTTCACAGCCCCTGATACCCGCTACTTCAGATTCACAGGCCTCTACTGAGACCCATCCGGAGTCCGGTATGCCGCTAGATGCTTCAATTGCGGAACCTGCGGATGACTCTACTTTGGATGAGTCTGGAGCTGCTGTGCAGGCACCCGCTTCTGAGGGTGTATTCAGGCCTACTGACTTGCATATTAAACTGATGCCATCTTCTTCTTCAAGGCCTAAAACTCAAACCACGCCTAGAAAACTGATGCCCAGACCGCATAGTTAGGCCTCTATACCCAAAAAAAAAAAAAACGAATGATAAGAATGACTGAAGATCTTATTACTTTAATTAGGGGAAGCCAGCCTTACCCCTCTAAGAGACCTAGGACTGAGTTTGCTTATGAAACTTCTGACCAGGATTTTGAAATTTCTGTTTCCTTTGATGACCAGGATTTACCCTTATCTACCTATGAGGATTCTGATGCTGAGGACTCTATTCCCTCTGTTTCCCGTCCAGAGGATTTCTCTTGGTGAAACCTTGCGTACTCTCAGGGAGCATTTTCATTGGGAAAGTGAGGATTTCTCTGATTCTAGAAAGAGGCTTAGGGATTTCTTACTCCTGCCCCAGCACAGGCCTTTAGCTATGCCTCCTGTACTGGACATTGTTGATGATGCCTTTTCGGAATCTAGCATGTCCCCTGACTCTTTACCTCCTACTTCCAGAAAACGTGATAGATTTAACAGGGTTCCTGACTCTCACAAGTTCCTTTTCAAAAATCCTACTGTGGATCCTGAAACCATTTCACAGAGACCCAAGGGCATTAAAGCTACAACTGCCAAAAATCCTACCCCCTCTGATAGAGACTCCAGGGTGCTGGATAGATGGGGTAAGAAGGTATACACTTCTGCAACTTTGGCCGTTAGGGCCTTGAATTGCCGGTTTCATATGTTAAAGTATCAGCTGCATATTATTGGATTGCTTAAACAGAAAATTAAGTTGTTTCCTGATTGTGCTGAAAATAAGGATTTACAGGGTTTAATGCATTCTGCTGAACAAGTTGGTAAACATACATTGCAATGTGGTTTTGATTCACTAGAGGCATCTTGCAGGGCTGCGGTAACTGGGTCTGTACTTAGAAGGCATGCTTGACTTAAGGAGCAATCCTTGCCAGATCATGTTAAAGCAAAATTACTGGATGCTCCCTTAAATCCGGACCGCCTGTTTGGCAACAGGGCAGAAGTTCTTAAAAAGATGGAGGAAAAAGCTAAATCTATGCAAACTGTTAAAGATTTTTTACAAGTACAACCTCCAAGATTTAGTAGGCATTGGCCTTCTAAGAATTGGTCCTTTCCTGCCTCTTCCAGGCCTTCTCAGTCCAAACCCAGATCCAGCAGAGCACCCAGGCTTCAGTCCCAGGGGACGCACAGGACTAAGCAGTGGGGGGGACCTCCACTTCCAAATCTGGGAGTAATAAAACTCCCCCCATGGTAAACTGTCTCTATGACTTCTTTTTAAAATTTCCAAGCACTTCTCAACTGACTGCCCCTTTGGGGGGAAAGATTGAACTTCATGCAAAGAACTGGGGATTCATTACCCAGGACAAATGGGTTTTAAATATAGTGTCCCAAGGATACAGATTTCACTTCCACACTTTACCAACTCCAAGCAGTTGGCCAGATCTACCTCCAAATCAGTGGGCAGAGGCCCAAAAGCAAGTACTCTCTCTCTCTCAAGCATAGGGGCTATTCAGTTGGTACCAGAAGAAGAAAAGGGACAAGGTTTCTACTCGAGATTTTTCGCAGTACCCAGAAAAGACTATTCATGACTTCCTATCCTGGACCGGCCTACTCTAAACACCTTTTTGGTGATTCCAAAATTCAAGATGCTGACTCTTAACCAGTTGCTTCCTATGCTAAGCAAAGATGCCCGGTTAGCAACACTAAAATTAAAGGAAGCATACCTACACATCCCAATCATGGAATCTTGCAGAAGATACCTATGCTTCAAAGAAGGCTACACGCAATATCAGTTCTCTGCACTGCCCTTTGGCTTATCTACTACATCCAGGTTATTCACAAAGTGCTTAGCTCCAGTCATTGCATTTTGCAGGCAAAGAAATATTCAAATATACCAATACCTGGACGATTGTCTGACATACTTTTGAATCATCTGGCTTTTATACAAAGGGTGCTAACTTGTCTGGGGTCCACCATAAACAAAAAGAAATCACACCTGGTACTCTGTCAACAAATTATATTCCTGGGAGCAAGCTTGAATACAACTTCCCAGATGGCTTTCTTCACGCCAGAGAAACAAATTCACTTGACAACCTACTTCAAACAAGTGGCCACAAAAACCCTGCTATCTGCAAGGCAAATACTACAAGCCTTGGGGTTCATGGCCTCCTGCATTCTTCTAATTCCATATGCAAGACTGCATATGAGGAAACTACAATGGTATCTAAAAAGCCTATGGTGTCAACATTCTCAGGATCTAGAAGCAATGATTCCTATTATTCCTTGTCGACGCCTAGAGTTCCTTTAGTGGGCAGAGGCCTGCCACCAAAACGCGGGACTAGCATTAACATTAACCCCTGCCGCCCAAACCCTAACAACAGATGCATCAGACTATGCATGGGGGGTGTACCTGGCAAGGAAAGTGCATTCAGGGCAAATGGAACCCAATTCAAATGCACCTTCACATCAATCATAAAGAAATGTTAGCAGTATAGAATGCTGTGACAGCCTTCAAGGACCACATTCTTCCAAGACAATTAATGGTAAAGACGGACAACACCACTGTTATGTGGTACATAAATAAGCAGGGGGGTACACATTCTTACCCCTCTGCAGACTAGCCATGGCATTGTGGAACACAGCCTTGAGCTACCAAGTGCATCTACAAGCTCAGTTCCTGCCAGGAAAACTAAATACACTTGCAGACGAACTAAGCAGAAACCTCATGGATCCACACGAGTGGAAACTGGAACCAAGGATTTTCAACATGTTGACAAGCAAATGGGGGAGCCCAGATATAGACTTGTTTGATTCCCCCCAGAACTATCAATTGGGAAAAATTTTGCACAAGGACTCCCCACAGACAAGCTTGGAAGGTGGATGCTCTGTCCTTCAGCTGGAAAAACCTATCAGTCTATGCCTTTCCTCCTCTGCCTCTGCTCTCCAAAGTACTACTAAAGATCAAACAAGACAAACCAAGGATGATTTTGATTGCACCAGCCTGGCCACGCCAACACTGGTACCCCCTCCTGCGCAGTGTGTCACTTTTGGCCCCATGGCACCTGCCTCAGACTCCTACCCTGCTGTCTCAGCAGGAGAACCTTATTCCGCACCCTCAACTTCAAACACTGAACCTAGCAGCCTGCCTAATTACCTAAGCTCTCCTTTACCATCCCTCAGTAAACCAGTGATGGATGTCATTTTAGTGGTAAGAGAGCCTAGTTGTAGAAAGTCTTATGCTGAAAAATGGAAAAGATTCTGTGCCTGGAATCAGTCTCAAGGGATGAGCACAGCAGTGCCCAATTTACCTCAGATTTTACAATACTTAACTGAGATGCTTCACAAGGGCCTGTCTTTCTCCTCAATAAAAATTAACGCCTCAGCCATTTCAGCTCATTATAACACAGAACCTCCCCTCTTCTCTCATCCACTGCTCAAGCAGTTTCTCAGAGGGGCCAAAAATAAATAAATAAATATATATATATATATATATATATATATATATATATTTTTTTTTTTAAGACCACCCAGGAGAGCTCCAACTCCAGCCTGGGACCTTAACTTTGTATTAGAGAAACGTACCCTTCCTCCTTTCGAGCCAGCTGCTACTGCAGATTTAAAATTCCTTTCTTGGAAAATAGCTTCCCTTTTAGCCATCACTTCAGCAAGAAGGGTATCTGAATTACAGGCCCTTATGGCAGTGGAACCTTTCATCATCTTTCATGCGAACAGGGTGTCCCTCAGGACCAATCCCTGTTTCATGCCAAAGGTGGTATCCAGTGCGGCCTTTAATCAGTCCATTCATTTGCCAACCTTCTTTCCTAATCCGCAGAACAAAGGGGAACGGATACTGCACTCCTTAGATGTGCACAGACAACTTAGATTCTACTTGGATAGGACTAAAACCTCAAAGGAAATCTAAACAACTGCTGGTGGCAATTGCTGCAGGGACAAGAGGGTAAGGCTATTTCAAAGCAAAACATTTCCAAATGGATAGGCCATTGCATTAATTTCTGCTATAAGCACCATGGAAAACCTATCCCACAGGGGATCAGACCCCACTGAACCAGGGCTGCATCTACCTCTGCAGCCTTTCTCGGAGGCGTACCTACCAGGGACATCCTAGAAGCCACTACCTGGAGATCTGTACATACTTTCACCAACCATTACCATTTGCCAACTTTCTCTAAATCCAGAGCTGGCTTTGCCACTGCAGTTTTGTAGGACCTTATTGCTGGTCCTAATGCTATCTAAATTCCTCCTCCCATCCTTAGCTTTGGGAATCTACCCAAATGTAATGACTGCAACAGTGAAACACGAAGAACATAGCACAGTTGTGTACACTTACCATAAATGTAGATGTTCAAGTGTATTCACTGTTGCAGTCCTGGTTACCCTCCCTTCTGCCCCCTGACGTTTTTTTTGGCTATACCTCTTCTCTTCTTTTCAATGCTTAAAAGCTTTTTGGTGTATTTGCTTTTTTTTGTGAGGTATAACCTTGTATATTTATAGATTTAATTGCTTCCCATTGGGGGGCACCTGACATCTAGGGCAAGAAAAACTGATGTAATGACATTGGCTGCATGTTTTATACACCTGATGAGCTGACGTCACGGAAGAAGAGACAGCAATTGATGTAGGACCCTAGACTTTATTAATCAGGCCAACTGAGGGCTACTGCAAGCAGATAACCCAAAATGTAATGACTGCAACAGTGAATACACTCGAACATCTACATTTATGGTAAGTGTACACAACAGTACTTTTTATCACCCTTTTAAGTAAATAAAGTTTTTTATTTTTATTTTTTTTTGTTTGTTTGTTTGACTTTTTTTTAATTTGAGGTTTCAAATGGTGTTTCCCCATTAAGAAACCCAGTATTCTTTTGAATATCATGTCAGGGACCACACTTTCTAGCTTTTACTTAATTTGGGAGCTATTTTTGTGTGAAAATTTATTTGACTTTTTTTTTTTTTTTTTTGTATACAAGGTGTAGTGTCGGAAAATCTTTTGAACAGGCATAGATCCTTATGTCAGTGCTTGTGTACACTTTGTAACAATATACCTGCCACTATTTTCTGTCAGTCTGCTTTTACTTTTAAAAGTGTTTTGACAAAAATTTAGTGTGCTGCTTGTGCATTACTTTGATAGGGGACTTGTGTACTCAAGTGTAAATGAGAGTGCACTGTGAACAGTTATGACAACAAAATTTCTGGTTGACTTGTTCCAGCAACACTTACCAGCTTTAAGACCTCCTCATCAGATACAGCATGGATACTTACCCATTCCTGCTGTTCCATCTCCTGCTGCACTTAGAAAAAAGCAACTTAACAAAGAGCCCTTGCTGAACCCGCAGACTCAGTCAAGCCTCCGCCAGTGGTAAGTGAATCTGTTGTGGATATTTGTTGTTCCTCAGACCACTCACTTACCTTTCCGGATGTTCATCGTGCATACAGCTGCAGTAATCACAGATGGGTTTTCTGCCATCAGGCGGGTCCTCGGTCGGCCGAATTCCAAAGTCTAGGTCCGGTGTCGGTTGTCATCGCTTTCTTTCCTGACGTCAGTGCGACAGGGGTATATAAGACACAGCCGACGCCATATTCTTCAGTCTTTTTTGCCGCGCGGTGCCCGAAGCAGAAGCAGTTCGCAAGTGCCGGTCGGCCAGCTCCTGAAATTACGAATAATTGGAAACCGAAGTCTTCTTTAAAGCTAAGTACCCCATTGGGGAAACTTTTCTTGCCTCAGACCGATGTCAGACAAAGTTAACAATTGTATTTCTTGTGGGAAGCAAATACCGCATAAGGATTTCCATTCCCTCTGCATACCTTGTTTAGGCCCAGACCACGACGTCTCGGCCTGTCGCTTTTGCTCTACTTTCAATGAACGCACTATTAAGCATCGGGCGGAGTTCGCCCAGCACTTTTTTGGTAAAACCTTTGATTATAAAATGTCGTCGGATAATCCGACTACCGTTTTGTCCAAAAAACGCAAGGACAAAGACCGACACCATGCCAAAACCGGCTACACGTGGTCCGGTTCTCAGCGAGGCGCCTACGCAGCTCCTGACTACCGATGACACTTCTTTGGCGGTGTCCTCTGTAACCGAGACCGCAGGTACCTCGGCCCATACCCAGACTACAACCACCGAAGCCACTGTGAGTGTTGAGCCTCCTAATGTGGATAGGCCAATTCCACCCATCGTGTTTTTAGACCCTCATCTTCCTTCTCCATTAAGGCCTTTACTAAGTCCAAATCAGCCATGCATCCCAAGAGGCCTGTTGCACAGGGCCCATCTCCAGGCCCCATGCCTAAAAAGCAGCTGCTAAAAATGTCTGAGGATTTAATTACTCTTATTAGGGGATCCCAGCCCCCTCCAGACAAGAGACCCCGAGTGGAGGAAGCTTCTCCTTCTTCTGACCAGGATTCCATTTTTTCAGAACATTCTGATGAAGAGGAACACTCATACTCCCCTTTTGAAGATTCGGATGCTGAGCAGTCCATTCCTTCTGTATCTCCCCCAGAGGATTTCTCTTTTGGGGAAACCTTGCACACCTTGAGGAACACTTCCATTGCGAAGGCCAAGACTTTTCTGATTCCAAGAAAAGACTTAGGGAATTTCTTTTGTTACCTCAGCACAGACCTCTGGCGATACCTCCTGTCTTGGACATACTTGATGATGTTTACTCGAGGCTTGCCTAACCGGATTCCTGCCTCCTGCCCCAGTCAAGCCTGATAGGTACTACAGAGTTCCTAACTCTCACCAATTTCTTTACAAAAGCCATAATGCTGACCCTGAAACCATTTCTCAAGGCCCCAAGGGAATGAAGGCCTCTACTGCTAAGAATCCACTACCTTCCTAAAGAGAGTCTAGATCCTTAGAAAGGTGGGGAAAAGGTATATACCTCGCCACCCTAGCCATGAGGGCCTTAAATTGTCAGTTCCATATGCTTAAATATCAGCAGTTTCTGTTATCACAATTAAGAAATAAAATGTCTCAACCTGAACAACCAGATTTGAAGGAGTTGCAGGATATGATGCATAGTGCAGAACAAGTGGGTAAACACACCTTACAATGTGGCTATGATGCCCTAGAGGCCTCAAGTAGAGCTGCTGTGACAGGATCAGTCATTCGTAGACATGCCTGGCTTAGAGAACAAACCTTGCCTGACCATGTTAAAGCTAAGCTACTAGATGCTCCTTTACAAAAGGATGTACTATTTGGTACTAATGCTGAGGAGATACTACGGAAAATGGAAGAAAAAGCTAAATCTATGCAAACTGTCAAAGCTTTTCTACAGGTTCAACCACCACGTTTTAGCAGAAATTGGCCTGCAAAGAACTGGTCCTTTCCAGCCATGGACAAGCCACAAAGAGGTAGATACAGGCACACAAGGGGCAGAGGACAACCTCAAGGGTCATACAGAGGCAGACAATGGCAAACTCCAGCAACAAGAGGTGGCGAAGACAGTGCACAGCAATACAGGAAACAAACCCAATGACTTCCCCCTTTCCATGCCAAGCAAGTCTCAGCTGGCAGCACCCTTTGGGAGGAAAGCTGGCATTATTTACAAGAAATTGGCATATTATCACAACAGACAAATGGATCCTGGACATTATAAACAGAGGCTACAGATTTCACTTTCACACTCTTCCAAAAAATGAGAGGCATGCCGAACCTGCCACACAATCAAAGGGCAGAGGCTCAAATACAAATTTCAAAGCCTATGGCCATGAAAGCTATTCAAGTGGTACCTACTCACCTAACAAGGTCAAGGTTTTTATTCCAGACTTTTTCTGGTACCAAGGAAAGGAACCGACTAGAGACCCATTTTGAACTTATCCATCCTAAATACATTTCTACTGCACAAAATTCAAGATGCTCACATTACAGCAGCTTCTTCCCATGCTGGGCAAGGAGTTTTGGCTGGTAACATTGGACCTCAAGGAGGCAAACCTGCATGTCCCAATCAGACAAAGCTGCAGAAGATACCTCAGATTTCTTGCAGGTTCAATCCACTATCAATTCTCTGCATTGCCCTTTGGCTTATCTACTGCGCCCAGAGTATTCACGAAATGCCTGGCATCAGTAATTGCCTACTGCAGACTTTAAGGGATACAAATTTACCCTTATTTGGACGACTGCCTGATCCAAGCGGACAACAAGCACCTACTTCTGGAACATCTGGCTTATGTAACACGGTTATTGAATTCTCTGGGATACACAGTCAACAAGGAGAAATCCAGGCTAACACCATCTCAGAAAATAACTTTCCTGGGTGCCAACTTGGACACAAACACCCAGATGGCCTATCTTACGCCAGAAAAACAAGGGCAACTAACTCATTACTTCAAAATAGTAGCAAATTGTACCAGGCTCACTGCAAGGAAAATCCTGCAGGCTCTGGGCTTCATGGCATCTTGCATTCTTCTAATCCCATGTGCAAAGATGCATATGAGGAAACTTCAATGGTACCTAAAAAACCTATGGACTCAACACAGCCACAGTTTGGAAACAATAATACCAATAATTCCATGTTTGCAAAAGGAATTTCTATGGTGAGCCCAAGCATGCCAAACAAACACAGGTCTTCCATTCTGCAAGCCTCAAGCAAATCAAGTCATCACAACAGACGCCTCAGGCTATGCCTGGGGGGCGCACATGACAGACAGGTGCATTCAGGGCAAATGGTCCCAAAAGGAAAAGCACCTTCACATCAATCAAAAAGAAATGCTAGCAGTGATCAATGCAATTACAATTTTCAAGGACCTCCTGCATCCAGGGCAATTATTGATAAGAACAGACAACACCACAGTAATGTGGTACATAAACAAACAAGGTGGAACACATTCATACCCCCTGTGCAGGCTAGCCATGTCACTTTGGAACTTGGCTCTGGAATGGCAAATCGAACTTCAAGCACAGTACTTGCCAGGATTGGAAAACACGCTGGCAGACAATCTAAGCAGAAATATGACAGATCCACACGAATGGAAGTTGCATCCTCAAGTGTTTACAAAGATCATCCAAGCGTGGGGAAGACCAGACATAGATCTCTTCACCTCCCACAGGAACCATCAATTGAAAAAGTTCTGTTCAAGGACCTTTCATCCAAAGGCCTGGAGAGTGGACGCCCTTTCTTTCAGTTGGGCAACATGGACAGTTTACTCTTTCCCACCTTTGCCTCTTCTGCCCAAGGTGCTCTTGAAAGCAAGAGCAGACAGACCGAAGATGATACTGATTGCTCCAGACTGGCCAAGACAACACTGGTACCCACTCCTGAGGAGCCTAACACATGCTCCTCCCTGGACCCTACCTCTAATGCCTCTTCTACTGACGCAGCACAGCTACAAAACTCTTCACAGTCAGCTGAAAACTCTCAATCTGGCTGCATGGAAAATTTCTTAACACCACAACAGACCCTACTCTCCAAAGAGGTGCAGGATGTCATTTTGGAGGCCAGAAGGCCATCTACTAGAAAGGCTTACTCCGCAAAATGGAAACGTTTTGCTTGGAATGAGAAAAGCCCAGGATCCTAGAAAACTGAATTTGCCTCAGATATTACAGTATCTAGCTGAGCTGTTGAACAGTGGACTTTCATTTTCCTCCATCAAAATTCATGCCTCAGCCATTTCTGCAGAATACAACACTGATCCACCCTTATTCTCTCACCCACTTTTAAGACAGTTCCTCAGAGGAGCTAAGAGTATAAGACCTCCAAGGAAACAACCAATACCAGCCTGGGATCTTAACTACATTCTAGAAAAATTAACATTACCTCCCTTTGAACCAGCTGCCTCAACAGATTTGCAATATTTGTCCTGGAAAACAGCCTTCCTTCTGGCCATTACCTCAGCTCGTAGGGTTTCGGAACTACAAGCCCTCATGGCTGTGCAGCCCTTTCTCATCTTCCATCAGGACAGGGTTTCCCTACGAACCAACCCTTCATTTATGCCTTAAGGTAGTATCCAGGGTAGCTTTAAATCAGGCCATACACTTACCTACCTTTTACCCCAATCCTCAAAACAAAGGGGAAAGGCTGCTACATTCCTTAGACATCCATAGACAGCTACGTTACTATTTGGACAGAACACAGCCCTTCAGGAAATCAGCACAACTTTTTGTGTCCTATGCTGTAGGAGCTCAAGGGAAGCCAATTTCCAAACAGACAATTTCAAAATGGATAGGCCATTGCATACGGTTTTGTTACTCCTTTCATGGCAAACCTGTTCCTACAGGCATCAGATCCCACTCCACAAGGGCCACAGCTACCTCTACAGCCTTCCTCAGAGGAGTCCCTACCAAAGATGTTTTGGAGGCAGCCACTTCTGTGCATACCTTCACAAAACACTGCCACCTGCCTTTATATTCCAAAACTAGAGCAGGCTTTGCCACTGCTGTGTTGCAGGGCATTCTGGCTGCTCCCAGTTCCACCTAGTGCCTACCACCCTGTGCGTAGCTTTGGGATTCTACCCATCTGTGATTACTGCAGCTGTATGCACGATGAACATAGTACAGTTTTGTACCTACCATAAATGTAGATGTTCGAGTGCTAATACAGCTGCAGTACAGGTTTCCCTCCCTCCTTCCCCTCTTGGTAAAGGCCTAGTGGCTAACACCTCCTCATACAACATAATTTGGGTTATCCTTCTGTGGTGTATTTGCTTGCAAATACTGATTTTTGATTATATTGCATTGCTTGACTATATATATATATAATTTATGTATTGCCTTCCTTCTGGGGGCACCTGACATCTGGGGCAAGAAAGACTGAAGAATATGGCGTTGGCTGTGTCTTATATACCCCTGTCGCACTGACGTCAGGAAAGAAAGTGACGACAACCGACGCCGGACCTAGACTTTGGAATTCGGCCGACCGAGGACCCGCCTGATGGCAGAAAACCCATCTGTGATTACTACAGCTGTATTAGCACTCGAACATCTACATTTATGGTAGGTACAAAACTGTACTTTTCCTCTGATGTAGTCCTTTCAGCCATCACACAAGAGTGGGTCAGCCACATCCTCATCAGCTGTTCCGTTATCTGTTCTGGGTGTGGAGAGCCTTCTTCTCTGGGTCAGGAAAATGGTGCAGAAGATGTAGCTCTGGATAGCAGGGTAGAGAGACCTCAAGACAGGGTAGAAGTGCCTTCTCCAAGTCAGTATTCATCCAGAGTTTTTCCTACAAAGAAAAAATGTAAGGTTAAACAGTCTTTTTCTGAAAACATGGTATCTGTTAGGAAATATGATTGTTTTCCCTTAGCCAGGGAATTATAACAAGCTGTTAATCCTGGTGCTCAGAAATCCTTACCTGAGAATAATGTCAGCAAAGAAATTCCTGAGAAAAGTTTATCAGGTAATTCTTATGCAGACAAAGAGACAGGGCTTCTTCTCCTTCAGATTCCCAAGCCTGGTTCCCCAAGTCATATGAGACATGTTCCTCACACCCCCCCCCCCTTGGAGTAATTTTCCTTTTCTCTCAAATAGTAGCCAGGATGAACGTGTTTTTGTGAGAACAGGTGGGTGTTCCCCCTGAACTTAGGAGGTATTATGAAATGTTACAAGTGGATATGCCTTGGTCCATTCCTGTATCTCCTATAGTGCCAGCCTTGAGGGATGTATTTAACACCATCTTTAATAATCCTAATGCTCATCCTTCAGTTCCCAAAAAGGCAGGAAGAGTTTACAAAGTTTGTCAGATTGACAAAGATTTTCTTCCTCCCACCTTAGGTCTAATCCTGCGGCTATTTCTACATCTTCACCAGGTTAAAATAGATTAGTTTCCACCAATCCTTCTCCTGTGGATAAAGAAGTAAAGGTACAGGAGAGATTTGATAAGAACATATTTTCTTCTTCCTCTTTGTTGTATAGAATTCCTAACTATTAAGCTCATATGTTGAAGTTGATTCTGTTTTGTGCAGACAGTGTGAAAGAATTATCTGATGTACTTCCTTCTGAAGTAGTTCCTATCTGAATTCCATTGTTTCTAACCAGTCTGCAGTATTGAAACATACCTTAAAAAGTGTGTATGTCTATGCAGATATTGTGTCTTGGGCCACTGCTACTGCTGCACTGTTGAGGTGATATGCCAAACATAACCAGAAGTTAGTTGAATAAGTAAAGGCTGAAATTTTAAGTTCAGTTTTAGATAAGAAGGTTTTGTTTGGCCCGTTTGCTACCCAAGTCTTTAAACAATTTGTTGAGAGAAGGAAATTTAATACAGAGAGTTACTAATGTTTTCAGGCCACCCTTATGAATTTCCAAAATCCTCTTTTTCCTTAAAAAACCAAAACAAAAAAAAAAAAACAGAACTAAGAATCTCTGCCTTCACAAGCCATATGGGTAGCAAAAAAGATAGCAGGAGGAGAATAACCAGAAACAAGGACCTTTTCCAAAAAAAGTAAAGTCTAAAACTTCAGAATGACTGTGACAGTATTCTTTCCTCCATCTCCACCTCTCATGCTCCCTGTCTCTTAAAATCAGTCCCAGAAACTGGCTCTTTCCATTTCCCCTTGACAACAGATTGTTTCAAACTATTGGATGTCAGAGTGGTTCAGTAATGCTGTAGTTGGCATTGCACACAAATACCTCCTTTCAAGGGAGTTTCTCCCCATCCTGTGAGCTAAACAGACTTGTTTCTCAGGTTCTTCAGCACTTACCCTAGGAGTCCTAAAACCAATGCCTTTAGATCAAAGGGGCAAATGCTTCTATTCTAGAATAATTCTGGCACCAAAGAAAGAGCCTTCCTTGAGACCAGATCTAGAGCTTTCTTTTCTAAATCTGTATGTGAAAGTACCAAAATTCTAAATTTTGACCTTTCAGAATCTATTGCCTGTCATCCCCCCCAAGGCCTTTTATGGCAACATTAGTTGTGTATCATCACAATCCCATACCCAGGGGTTTCATAAAATTTCTCGGGTTCTCTGTGTCTAAGTCACAGTTTCGGTTTTGTGCATTACCCTTTGAGTTATCTACAGCTCCTAGTGTATTTACAATGCGTCTAGCTCCTGTCATAGCTCTTTGCAGACTTAATTGCATTCACACATTTTTATCTGGAAAGTTTCCTGAGCTTTTGGAATCCGTCCTAGACTTTTGCAAGAGAATTTCTCGGGATCCTAGGGTTCATGGCTTTGATGATTTTTATAATTCCTTTGACCAGATTACACTTGGGAAAAATTCAGTGGTTTGTAAAGAACACATTCAACCAACATCTTCATCCTCTGGAATCTCATATTTCAATTTTGGGCCTTATCAAAAAGGAACTGCACAGCAAATCTTTAAGTCCAGGTCTCCGCTTGTTTCCTCAGATCCCAAATCAGTTTGTGACTACAGACTCCTTAAATTTTGCTTATTTGAGCAGTTTCTATGGGGTGAACTATAGAGTCTGTGGAATTCCTCAGACAGTCCAAAGCACATGCATATCAGTGAGATGTTGGCTGTGATAACGTACCTTATAATTGCTTATTCATCTTTGCTCCTCTGGATCTCTTCACCTGATTACAGATAACACATTAGTGATGTGGTACATAATCAAGCAGGGGGATACAAAGTCATACCATCTGTTCAGTCTGGCTGTGATGACTTGTTAGGTAGCTCTGTAGCATTCCTTAATCCTCCAAGCATCTTGCATCCTGTGAGAGGAAACTATAGTGACAGACAAGCTGAACAGGACCAGAACAGATCTTCGTGAATCGAAAATGAGTGAGGGGGTCTTCTAGAAGTTTATGCAGTTGTAGGGAACACTGCAAATCTGTTTGTCTTATTTCAATACAGACAACTGAACAAATTCTTCTCCAGGACTCCTGGCAGGTGGGTCTGGAAAGCAGATGCATTTTCTTTCCTGTGGTCAGAGAAGTTTCTTTAAGTGTTTCCATCCTTTCCACTGATGATCAGGATAATTCTGAAGATTCAGGAGGACTCTCCAAACATCATTGTGATGACTTCCTTTTGGCCCAGGTAACAGTGGAGGCTCTTTATATAGACCACTGCTGCATTAGCCTAGACTGTAGGAGATGTATCCTGCAAAGGGTATATCAGCCCACCAGCTTGCCAAGTTTCAAGGCACCTTCCATATGCCCAAACCATTAACCAGTTTGAACTGAGCTGTTAAAAAAAAATTAAATTTGTGTGCCAAGCAGCTCTTCTGCTGCCAAACACAGTGTTCTTGTGTGGCCTTTCCAAGATCAACAGTTGGCTAATGCTGTTCCATTTGGGGGGAAATCCTCTACTTTACTTTTTATGACAAAAATTGTACTAACAGAGTTATACATGTAGTTCTAGTTTTTAGTCTTCCTTCTTGCCAAAGCATATTTTCTACTTTTGGTCATCCTTTGACATTCCTACTTTCTGCATGTGCTGGCTGACTGTTTGTCCTTTTGATAGTTTTTCATTTTTTCTTTACAGTGATGATGTGTCCAAATACAATCTGGTCTCAAATAATGTGTGGCTTGCAACCACAAAGTACCATGCACATATAAACACATTTGCTGCTTAGGAACAGCACTTTGGTGAGCAATGTTCTATTTTTGAGACTAGATGAGAGGAGAAACAAACTGGTATTAAAGGGGCTTCTGCCTGCCTCTGCAGGAGAAGGTCCCCCATTTCACTCCTCTGGATTTTCTTCTGCTTCTCCACTTTCCTAAAAAACAGCTGATCGTGCTAAGGCTGAGAAAGCGAGAAAAAAAGAAAAAGGGATAGAGAAGAAAAAAACAAAAAAAATGATCTCTAGATCATTCCCCTTCATTGACTCTGGCTCCCAAACTGTCAAAATCTTCGGATCTGGTTTTCACTTCAGAGCCCATCCTAATCGGGTGTGGTCCACTTCCTCTAGTGGAGTCTCATTTCTATATGGAGCTGATATCTCCTAGATTGAAATCTCCTATTCTTCAAGGGTGATCTTTTCGTCGGATCTCCAGGCCTTCCTCCACTGCTTCCTCTCTCTGCTCTGTTAGATCCGCCAGGAGTCCATCTGAGGCTGACATGAACAAGATTATGAGGAAATTAGTCAGGACCCAGATTCAGCTGAGGGTTACTCTCAGCTCCAGTCCTGCCTTGACCAGGGGATTGATCACTTCCCCCTCATCTGGTCATGACTCCTTCTCCGATTCATCCTGCTGGATCTGGACAGACAGATCCAAGTTCACTGTAGTGTATGTTTTTATCAAATTAAAAGATATGGGCTTCTTCAACTCAGATGGTATCTTTGACTCTGTCAGCTCCAAACATTTCAGATCCTACCTAATCTCAAGACCGAGATGTCAGCTTCTAATCTGGGGGAGATGGCTCATGACCAAGGTCTTTGGAGCTGTTTCTTTCTCTTGAGACTTTGGATTTAGACAGCTTAGCTCTGATGTCAGCTTCAGAGCTGAATTGAACGGTTCTTCAAGACCAGTCTGGTCAGTAAGGGACCCTGGTTCTATCTCTGGCTCTTCGTTGAGGCTTTTAAAAGAATGCTGTCTCATTCCATAGAGCAAATATCCCTTTTGAGCTGAGATCGATCCCTCCCCCACTCAAATTTCCAGGGTCCTGAGCCTGCTCATCCTATCCCATTGGGGCAGCAAGTTTCCAAAAGCCTTGAACTCATCCTTTTTGATGAACCTCTATCAGCTTCTGAGTCCTCCCCTGAACATCCCACCAGGGAGGTACATGGGAAACACAAGTGTAAAAGAAGGCACATTGATTCTTCACAGGAATCATTGACAGAAGGTACTGACTTCGTTGAAGGGGAAGCGCCCCCACAATCCTCTCTTGAAGACATCTTAAAAGGAGAGATTTTACAACTACTCTGACAGAAAGTGGGGTGGTTCTCTAAAGCCCCTTTCCAAGTGGAGTCTGTATTCCTTGAGTCTTTTGGAGCTGACCCATCTACTTCTTAGGTGGTCCCTCCCACAGACGAGATGGTAGACCTAATCTCAAAGCAGGCATGGAAGGAGCCAGATGTAGCAGAACCAATTCCTTACAAATCTGAGAAGTTAAAAAAAACACTTGTGTGTAGAGACCAAGTGCCAAACAGAAGTGCATTTGTCTTTTCAAATCTGAGAAGTTCCTAGTTTCACCAAAAGACTGATAATATTGGAGAAAGGGTCCAGCTGTGGATTCCATGATGGTAGTGGCGGCCACCAAAAAGTAACTGGCAGAAGAGAATTCCAATGTCCATCTCCCTAAGAAGTAGTCACAGGCATTGGACAGATTTGGGAAGCAAGTCTACACTTCAGCGACTTTTGTCATCAGGGTGCTGAACCACCTGGCACACGTCACACACTTTCAGAGAAATTTGACTAAGGAGCTTTCCAAATCTCTCTCAGGGTTCCTTTCAACTGAGCAGAGGAAATCTGTTCACTCACAACTGTCTACCCTCCATTCCTTATCTGCTGTCTTGATGTGTTTTATTTACAATGCCACGGAAGGTGTTTCTAGAGCAGCGGGCATCAGTATAACTTTCGGGAGACATGCCTGGATGCAACTTTTTGACTTTGAGGAGCATTTTAAGACTTCCTTCATCAATGCCTCCTATGATGGATCAACACTCTTTGGTCCAAAAGTGAAGGAAAGGCTTTTCCAGGAATGAACAAGATGGTAAGACCTTGTCTGCTATAAAAATTAAATTCTCCACTTCCTAGAGGACCTTTTCAAGAAACCAGAATGAACTGTTAGAAAGTACGGTTCCGTAAGTCACAGGAATTCATTCCTGACACTTCTGGAGAGAGACATCCCCAAGGCAGAGGGAGAAACTCTGGTGGACGTCGCCCTCAGGGCAGAGGTGGGCTGCAGAACCAGGGCTTTCAAGATCCCTTCTGCAAGAGACCCTTCCAGTGCTCTTGAATGCTTGCCTGACAGCCACTCTCTGGAGGCAGTTAAGGGTGTTTGTCCCTGCATCAATCGGCGTAGACTTCCATCACTCAAGATGTGTGGGTGTAGAAGATAATAACCAAAGACTATTTTTTTTTTTACCCCTTTTACCTTCAAAGAAATGCCCTTATGTCCCACCCTCACAAATGGAAGCATTTGTTTTAGAAGTAAGAAAGCTTCTAAAAAAATCAAGTCATCCAAGAAGTCTCACCAGACCAAAGAGGATCCAAAATTAGTCATGTTTTTTTTTTTTTTTTTTTTTTTTTTTTTGTTCAAGAGGAAACTGGGGACCTGAGGGCCTATCTTGGACCCAAGTCATCTAAATCAGTTTGTGAAACAAACAAAATTCCGGATGGTCATGATACGTTCTATTCTTTCATTGCTGAGGAAGGATGATTGGATGTGCCCGACTGACGACCAGGATGCTTGCTACCACATAAAGATGTACAGACAATCCTGGATGTTTCTTCGCTTCCAGCTGGGGGCCAGTCATTTCCAATTCAGAGCCCTGCCCTTTGGTCTCACTGTGCCCCCCCCATATGTGTTCACCAAGTGCATGGTAATGGTTGCAGCGCACCTCAGACTTCAAGGGGTTCTGGGTGTTCCGTTATCTGGATGACTAGCTCATCATCACTCCCATCAGGGATCTACTTGTTCTGGCCAGAGACTCCTTGCACCTTGCTCTTTCTTTGTTCATTTCTGGGCATTACAGTGAATAAAGCAAAGTCCAAGTTTCAGCTCATCCAGACCTTGGAGTTCATCAGAGCACTTTTGAATTTGAAACATTAAATTGCCAGACTTCCTCAAGCCAGGATTTCAGTGATACACAAACAAGCTTTAGCTGTGTTTTCATGTCAGAAACCACCAGCAAGACTATTTCTCCGGCTCCTAGATTAAATGGCAATTGCAATTACTCTCAATGCTCTAGCTAGGTATCACATGAGAGCATTCCGGTGGACCCTTTTGGTCCAGTGGTCTACCAGACAACGCATGTTCTTTCAGGTGTCACTCACAAAAGTCTGCAGGTGTCACATCCAGTGGTGGCTGTATTCACCAGTTGTATGCCATGTACACCCATTTGTTTTACCATCACCTCAAGCCACTGTGAACACGGATGCTTCCCACCTCGGGTGGGGGGACATGTCTTGGGAAAGACGTTCCAAGGCTCATGGTCTCCAACAGAGGCCAGACTTCACATCAACATTTTAGAGAGATGAGAGTAGTCATCCTAATATTGTGGACATTCCAGGACACTGTCCCCTTGGATGTGATTTCTCTCCAAATGGCCATGATGTCAGTGGTTTTGTATATCAACAAACAGGAAAGAACATGATCCTACTACGTATGTCAAGAGGCCATGAGGTTCTGTCAATGGGTGATGTCTTTTCACCACTTTCTGATAGCATTGTACATTCCAGAGAAGTCCAGTTCTCTAGCAGACCGGTTGAGCAGGTCTGTCTTCCTTCCTCACAAATGTTCCCTCAGTCCAAATGTAGCAGATCAGATTTTCAACTGATGCGGTTGCCTTTGCTGGAACAAATGCTGCAGGTACTTTGCCCTGATCCCCCAGAAGGGGACATCACAGAGGGACTCTGTGATCCACAGTTGACCTCCCAGAGTCTTATCTGCTTTCCCTCAAACCCCTCTAATACCCAAATTCCTCCAGAAGTCATTGGTGAGGAAAGGCCAAAGTGATCCTCATTGCACCTTATTGACCTGGAGAGGTGTGGATTCCCTTCCTCTGTTGTCATTTAGTACACCCTTCCTGGGTGCTGGACTCTGCTCCAGATCTCTTGTCTCGCCCATCGGGTTCACCTCATCCAGGCATTCAGTCTCTCAAATTAACCACATGGTTTCTCCAATTCTAGTGATTGCTAGACAGTCCAGGCTTTCTTCCCTGGTTATTCACATTTTGACCTCTCAGAGACCCTCCATCAGGAAGGTCCTATAAAAGTAAGTGGAAAAGGTTCTCTCTCCAGACTTCCAAGAAGAATATATACACCTCTTCAGCCCTTCTCCTGGCCATTCTAGAATTTCTAGCAGCCCTCTTTCATAACTGAGCCAGTTATTTCACTGTTAAGGTGCAGATTGCCACTATATCTTCTTTTCATATTTGGGAGGATCACATCCCCATTGCATTATTTGGCTATCCAAACATTTTTCTCAGAGACAACTTTTTTATTTACCCTCCAGTCTGAACCATTACCCCCTTGGGGCATTACTATCCTGTTGCAGGCCTTGACCCCATTTGAACCTGCAGCCAAAGTTGATTTGAAATTCTGATCATGGAAAATTTTATTTTTGGTGGCCATCACCTCTACCAGGGGAATTTCAGAGCTCCACACATTACTTCCAACCCCCCCCTTGTCTGATCATTCACAGAGATAAGGTATTATTAAGAATGAACCTGTCTTTTATTCCTAAGGTGGCTTCTGAATCGTCTATAAATCACTTAGTCGACCTTCTAGTATTCTTTCCATATTTTTCCAGTAAGGTTGAATACATGCTATTCTTTCTGCACTGTAAGCTACATTTCTGTTTACATCAACCTAAGACAGGAAGACTGATCAGTTGTCACTTTTACTTCAGATGTTCATCGTGCATACAGCTGCAGTCATAACAGATGGGATCTCCTGCCGTCAGGCGGGTCCTCGGTCGGCCGAATTCCAAAGTCTAGGTCCGGCGTCGGTAGTCATCTCTTCTTCCCTGACGTCAGTGCGACAGGGGTATAAAGGAACCAGCCGACGCCATTTTCTTCAGTCTTTCTTGCCGCACGGTGCCCGAAGCAGAAGCAGTTCGCAAGTGCCGGTCGGCCAGCTCCTGAGATTACGAAATTTGGAAACCGAAGTCTTCTTAAAAGCGAAGTACCCCGTTGGGGAAACTTTTCTTGCCACAGACCGATGTCAGACAAAGTTAATAATTGTATTTCTTGTGGGAGGCAAATACCGCATAAGGATTTCCATTCCCTCTGTATACCTTGTTTAGGCCCAGACCACGACGTCTCGGTCTGTCGCTTTTGTGCTACATTCAACAAACGCACTATTAAGCGTCGGGCGGAGTTCGCCCAGCATTATTTTGGGAAAGCATTTAACTGTACTATGTCGTCGGATACTCCGACTCCGGTTTTGTCTAAAAAACGCAAAGACAAGGACAGACACACGAGGTCCGCGGCCTCTACCAACACCACGCCAAAGCCGACTACACGTGGTCCGGTTCTCAGTGAGGTGCCTACGCAGCCCCTGATTACCGACGACACTTCTTTGACGGTGTCTCCTGTACCCGAAGTCGCAGGCTCCTCGGCCCACACCCCGACTACAGATACCGAAGCAACTCTTGGTGTTGAAAATCAGAATGTGGACAGGTCCACCTCCACTCAAGGTGTCTTCAGACCTTCCTCTTCTTTCTCCATCAAGGTTTTCACAAAGTCTAAAGCAACCATGCACTCTAAGAGACCAGCTACACAGGGCCCATCTCCAGGCCCCATGCCTAAGAAACAGATGCTTAAAATGGCTGAGGATTTAATTACTCTAATCAGAGGTTCTCAGCCCCCACTGGACAAAAGGCCCAGAGTGGAGGAAGATTCCCCCTCCTCTGATCAGGGCTCCATTATTTCAGAGCACTCTGATGATGAGGAACATTCTTACTCCCCTTTTGAAGACTCTGATGCGGAGGAGTCCATCCCTTCTGTATCCACCCCAGAGGATTACTCATTTGAGGAAACTTTGCATACCTTAAGGGAACACTTCCACTGGGAAGGCCAGGATTATTCAGATTCCAAGAAAAGGCTCAGGGAATTTCTCTTGTTACCTCAGCATAGGCCTCTGGCTATACCTCCTGTCTTGGACATCCTAGATGATGTTTACTCGGAGGCCTGCCTTAACCCGGACTCTCTACCTCCAGCTACAGTTAAGCTTGACAGGTACTACAGGGTTCCTGACTCGCACCAATTTCTTTACAAAAGCCATGCTACTGACCCAGAAACCATCTCACAGGGCCCCAAGGGAGTTAAGGCCTCCATTGCCAAAAATCCATTGCCTTCCAAGAGAGATTCCAGATCCTTAGAAAGGTGGGGAAAAAGGTATATACCTCGGCTACCTTATCCATGAGGGCCTTAAACTGTCAGTTTCATATGCTAAAATACCAACAGTTTTTGTTATCACAATTGAAGAGTAAAATGTCACAACCTGAACAACCAGACTTGAAGGAGTTGCAGGATTTGATGCATAGTGCAGAACAAGTGGGTAAGCATACCTTACAATGTGGTTTTGATGCTCTAGAGGCCTCATGTAGAGCTGCTGTTACAGGATCAGTCATACGTAGGCATGCCTGGCTCAAGGAACAAGCCTTGCCTGATCATGTCAAAGCTAAATTACTAGACGCCCCTTTTCAAAAGGATGTACTATTTGGTGCTAATGCTGAGGAGGCATTAAGGAAAATCGAGGAAAAGGCTAAATCAATGCAAACTGTGAAAGAATTTCTACAGGTTCAACCCCCACATTTTAGCAGAAATTGGCCTTCCAAAAACTGGTCCTTTCCTGCCACAGACAGACCCCAAAGAGGCAGATACAGGCGCCCGAGGGGCAGAGGACAATCCCAAGTATCGTATAGAGGCAGACAATGGCAAGCTCCTACACAAAGAGGTGGTGAGGACAACTCACAATCTTTCAGAAAGCAAACCCAATGACTTTCCCCTTTGCATGCCAATCAGGCCTCAAATGGCAGCATCCTTAGGAGGAAAGCTGGCATTATTTTCAAAAAATTGGCATGTTGTCACAAAGGACAAATGGATCCTAAACACATTTCTACTCGTACCAAAATTCAAGATGCTCACTCTACAGCAACTTCTTCCCATGCTGGGCAAGGAGTCTTGGCTGGTAACATTGGACCTCAAGGAGGCATACCTGCATGTCCCAATCAGACAAAATTGCAGAAGGTACCTCAGATTTCTTGCAGGTTCAACCCATTATCAATTCTCTGCATTGCCCTTTGGCTTATCTACTGTGCCCAGAGTATTCAGGAAATGCCTGGCATCAGTAATTGCCTACTGCAGACTTCAAGGGATACAAATATACCCCTATTTGGATGACTGCCTGATCCAAGTGGACAGCAAGCACATTCTTCTGAAACATCCGGCTTATGTAATAATGTTATTGAAATCTCTGGGATACACAGTCAACAAAAAGAAATCAAGGCTAATACCCTCTCGGAAGATAATTTTCCTGAGTGCCAATTTGGACACAAACACCCAGATGGCCTACCTCACGCCAGAGAAGCAGGGGCAACTAATTCAATACTTCAGAACACTAGCAAATTGCACTAGGCTGACTGCAAGGAAAATCCTGCAGGCTCTGGGATTCATGGCATCTTGCATCTTACTAATCCCATGTGCAAAGCTGCATATGAGGAAACTACAATGGTACCTGAAAAACATATGGTCTCAACAAAGCCACAGTTTGGAAACAATAATACCACTAGTTCCATGTCTGCAAAAGGAATTTCTGTGGTGGGCTCAAGCATGTCAAACAAACACAGGTCTTCCATTCAGCAAGCCTCAAGCAAATCAAGTCATCACAACAGACGCCTCGGACTACGCCTGGGGGGCGCACATGACAGATCGGTGCATTCAGGGCAAATGGTCCCAAAAAGAAAAGCACCTTCACATCAATCAAAAAGAAATGCTAGCAGTAATAAATGCTATTATAGCTTTCAAGGACCTTCTACAACCAGGTCAACTATTGATAAGAACGGACAACACCACAGTTATGTGGTACATAAACAAGCAGAGAGGAACACATTCTTACCCCCTATGCAGACTGGCCATGTCACTTTGGAACATGGCCATGGACTTACAAATGGAACTACAAGCTCAGTACTTGCCAGGCAAGGAAAATACGCTGGCAGACAACCTAAGCAGAAATATGACAGATCCACCCGAATGGAAATTGCATCCAAAAGTTTTTACAGAAATAATCCAAGAATGGGGAAGCCCAGACATAGATCTCTTTGCCTCCCACAAGAATCATCAATTGACAAAATTCTGCTCAAGGATCTTCCATCCATAGGCCTGGAGAGTGGATGCTCTTTCTTTCAGTTGGACTTCAATGACAGTTTATGCCTTCCCTCCTCTTCCTCTGCTGCCCAAAGTTCTATTAAAGACCAAAGCAGACAGACCAAAGATGATTCTCATTGCTCCGGACTGGCCAAGGTAACACTGGTACCCACTCCTGAGGAGCCTGACACATTCCCCACCATGGACCCTGCCTCTAATGCCTCTTCTTCTGACTCAGCACAGTTTCAAAACTCTTCACAGCCAGCTAAAAACACTCAATCTAGCTGCATGGAAGATTCCTTAGCATCACAACAGGCCCTACTAACCAAGGAGGTGCAGGATGTCGTTTTGGAGGCCAGAAGGCCATCAACTAGAAAAGCTTACTCTGCAAAATGGAAACGTTTTTGTGTCTGGAATGAGAAAAAGGGCCAGGATCCTGGAAAACTGAATTTTCCTCAAATACTACAATATTTGGCTGAACTGCTAAGCAGTGGACTTTCTTTCTCCTCCATCAAAATACATGCCTCAGCCATTTCTGCAGAATACAACACTGATCCACCTTTATTCTCTCACCCTCTCTTAAGACAGTTCCTCAGAGGGGCTAAGAATTTAAGGCCTCCAAGGAAACAACCAATACCTGCTTGGGATCTTAATTTAATTCTGGAAAAATTGACCTTGCCTCCCTTTGAGCCAGCTGCCTCATCAGATTTGCAGTATTTGTCCTGGAAAATAGCTTTCCTTCTGGCTATCACCTCAGCTCGTAGAGTTTCAGAACTACAGGCTCTCATGGCTGTCCAGCCTTTTATCATCTTCCACCAGGACAGTTTCCTTACGAACCAACCCGTCCTTTATGCCTAAAGTGGTATCCAGGGTAGCTTTAAATCAGGCCATACATTTACCTACCTTTTATCCTAATCCTCAAAACAAAGGGGAGAGATTACTACATTCCTTGGACATCCACAGACAACTGCGTTATTATTTGGACAGAACAAAGCCTTTCAGAAAATCAGAACAGCTCTTTGTGGCCTATGTGGTAGGAGCTCAAGGGAAGCCAATTTCCAAACAGACAATCTCAAAATGGATAGCCCACTGCATATGCTTTTGCTATTCCTTTCATGGCAAAACTGTTCCTACAGGCATTAGAACTCATTCCACCAGGGCCGCAGCCACCTCTGCAGCCTTCCTCAGAGGAGTTCCTACCAAGGATATTTTGGAAGCAGCCACTTGGAGTTCTGTGCATACCTTCTCCAAGCACTACAACCTACCATTATACTCCAAATCTAGAGCAGGCTTTGCCACTGCAGTCTTGCAGGGTATTTTGGCTCCTCCTAGTTCCACCTAGTGCCTACCACCCCTTTCTTAGCTTTGGGATTCTACCCATCTGTTATGACTGCAGCTGTATGCACGATGAACATAGTACAGTTTTGTACCTACCATAAATGTAGATGTTCGAGTGCTAATACAGCTACAGTCCAGCTTTCCCTCCCTCCTTCCCCTCTTGGGAGAGGCCTATAGGCTAACACATCCTCATACAACCTGATTGGGGTTTTCATTTATGATGTATTTGCTTGCAACTACTGTATTTTGATTATATTGCACTGCATTATCACACAAATTTATGTATTGCCTTCCTTCTGGGGGCACCTGACATCTGGGGCAAGAAAAACTGAAGAAAATGGCATTGGCTGGTTCCTTTATACCCCTGTTGCACTGACATCAGGGAAGAAGCGACGACAACCGATGCCGAACCTAGACTTTGGAATTCGGCCGACCGAGGACCCGCCTGACGGCAGGAGAACCCATCTGTTATGACTGCAGCTGTATTAGCACTCGAACATCTACATTTATGGTAGGTACAAAACTGTACTTTAAGATGGGTAGGGAAGCATCCAAGGTAACGCTTCCTGTTGGTTATCAGACTGCATCACGTATCTACAAAGAAAAGGGCTTATCTTTATCCAAATCTCCAATGGCTCACTCAACGAGAACTGCAGCTTCTTCTACAGCTGCCTTCTCTAGGGTTCCGCTTGATGAAATGTATGTGCTGGTGCTACTTGGTCCAAGGTCCATTCCTTCATTTCAAACTATAAATTCAGTACAGTCAAGGTCAAGAGCCTCCTTTCGTTCATCTGTGTCGGGAATATCCTTCAACGAGACCTCCCAAGTGTTCTGGTAGCTGGGGACTCTGTCCCATTTGTTGAGGAATGGACAGAAGAGATATCGGATACAAAAGTTATGTACTTAGCAGAATGATGTATCTGTATTGTCTGCTTCTGTCCTTCCTCAACTCCACCCCTCCCCATCCTTCCACTTTCCTTTTTTTTTATTCTTTTCACTGACTTCTGGAGTCCATACTGAGTTAGAGTGGCCTACCTATGTAAGCTTCAAAGCTTTTGTATGACAGTTGGTTTCCTTGTACCTTGTTTTTTCTTTGCTTTTGTCAAACATGGGAAAGTCTCATTTTTCTCTCATGTTGCTGGCAAGATTGGTCTGAGGTATCTTGCTCTTTATGGGAGGATTATGGGTAAGGAGATGAGTCTGGGTACTGGATCCACAGCTTGTGTGTGGCTGATGTCTGATCCAAAGACCCATCCAATGAGGAAGGTTGGAAGCAGGCAACACAGATCTGTCATTATGGTAAGTACATCATTCTTTTATATTTATTTTCTTTTGGGGCTGGAGTGAGTGTTTAATGGGCTTTCTACCACTTTTTTACAGGGTGAAGTTATATTTTTACTGCTTACCTGATGTTCTTCATGTTTCACTGTTGCAGTCATTACATTTGGGTAATCTGCTGGCAGGTTGCCCTCAGTTGACCTGATTAACAAAGTCTTGGGTCCTGCGTCGGATGCTGTCCCTTCTTCCATGACGTCAGGTCGTCAGGGGTATAAAACATGCAGCCGATGTCATTACATCAGTCTTTCTTGCTGTGCAGTGCCCGAAGCAGAAGCAGTTCGCAAGTGCCAGTCGGCCGACTCCTGAAATTTTGGTTTTCAAGTTTCAGAACCAAAGTCTTCAACTTAAAGCTAAGTACCCTGTTGGGGAAACATTTTCTTGCTCCTTTACCGATGTCAGTAAAAGTTAATAATTGCATTAATTGTGGAAAGCAAATACCTCCATAAAGATTTTCATTCATACTGTATTCCTTGCCTAGGCCCTGACCATGACGTACCTTGCTGTTGATTTTGTGTTTTATTTAATCAGCGCACTATCCATCGTCGGTACATTTTTGCCTCTAATTATTTAGGTTCTTGGTTTAATTATCCAGAAATGTCGTCGATTAGCCTTCAGATTACCAGAATTCTGAAAAAACACAAAGATAAAGACAGAGACAGGCTGCCGAGGTCCATAACTGCTGACAACGCTTCTCCTAAGCCAGTCACCAGTTTGCCAGTACTCAGTGAGGTGCTTTTGCAGCCCCTGATACCCGCTACTTCAGATTCGCAGGCCTCTACTGAGACCCATTCGGAGTCTGGTATGCGGCGAGATGCTTCACCTATGGAACCCACGGATGTCTCTACCTTGGATGGGTCCAGAGCCGCTGTGCAGGCACCGGCTTCTGAGGGTGTATTCAGGCCTACAGACTTGCATATTAAATTGATACTGCCTTCATTACTAAGGCCTAAATCTCGATCCATGTCTAAAAAAATGATGTCCAGGCCACATGTTCAGGCCCCTATGACTAAAAAACAAATGATAAAAATGGCTGAAGATCTAATTTCTGTAATCAGGGATAGTCAACCCCCCCTCTCTGAGGCCTAGGGCTGAACTTGATTATGAATCTTCTGATCAGGATTCTGTTTCTTCTGACTCTTCTAATGACCTGGATTTGTCCATACCTACTTATGAGGATTCCGATGCAGATGACTCCATTCCCTCTGCTTTCCTGGCTTTCCCAGTGGAAATGCTCCCTCAAAGCATGTAAAGTTTCCCCAAAAGAAAAGTCCTCAGGAGGGGAAGCAGAGGGAATGGAGTCATCTGCATCGGAATCCTCATAAGTAGGTATGGACAAATCCAGGTCATTAGAAGAGTCAGAAGAAACAGAATCCTGATCAGAAGATTCATAATCAAGTTCAGCCCTAGGCCTCAGAGAGGGGGGGGGTTGACTTCCCCTGATTAGAGAAATTAGATCTTCAGCCATTTTTATCATTTGTTTTTTAGGCATAGGGGCTTGTAGTATCTGTCAAGTTTACTAGGAGCCGGAGGCAGGGAATCAGGGGCCAAACTGGATTAAAAAAAGAGGGTTAGGGATTTCCTGCTTCTATCTCAGCATAGGCCTTTGGCTATACCTCCTGTACTAGACATTGTTGATGATGTGTTCACGGAATCCAGTTTGGCCCCTGATTCCCTGCCTCCGGCTCCTAGTAAACCTGACAGATACCACAGGGTTCAAGTTCCTTTTCAAAAGTCCTGTTGCAGATCCAGAAACCATTTCTCAGGCATTAAGGCTTCTACTGCTAAAAATCCTACCCCTTCTGATAGAGATTCCAGGGCGCTGGATAGATGGGGTAAAAAGGTTAATACTTCTGTGACCTTGGCAATCAGAGCATTAAATCATATGTTAAAATATCATCAGCATATTATTGGACTGCTTAAACAGAAAATTATGTCAATTCCTGACTGTGTGGAGAATAAAGATTTACAGGATTTAATGCATTCTGCTGAACAAGTTGGAAAACGTACTTTGCAATGTGGTTTTGATTCTTTAGAGGCCTCCTGCAGGGCTGCTGTTACTGGGTCTGTGCTTGGAAGGCATGCTTGGCTTAAGGAGCAATCTTTGCCTGATCATGTTAAAGCTAAATTGTTGGATGCTCCTTTAAGTCAGAACCGCCTGTTTGGCAATAAGGCTGAAAAAGTTCTAAATAAGATTGAAGATCAAGCTAAATCTATGCAAACTGTTAAAGATTTCTTACAAGTACAACCTCCAAGATTTAGTAGGCATTGGCCTACTAAGAATTGGTCCTTTCCAGCCCCTTTCAGATCCTCTCAAGCCAAACCCAGACACAGCAAAAACACCAAGTTTCAGTCCCAGGGTACTCTCAGAGCTAAGCAGTGGGTGCCTCCACTTCCAAATCTGGAAATAACAAGACATCCCCCTACAGTAAACAGTCTCATTGACTTCCTTTTAAATTTTCCAAGCACTTATCTTTCAACCACCCCTTTGGGGGAAAGATTGCTCTTCATGCAAAAAACTGGGAACTCATTACCCAGGACAAATGTGTTTTAAATATAGTGTCCCGGGGATACAGATTTCATTTCCACACGTTACCAACACAAAATGGGTGGCCAGACCTGCCCCCGAATCAGTGGGCAGAGGCTCAAAAACAAGTACTTTCTCTCTTAAGCATGGGGGCTACTCAGCTGGTGTCAGAAGAGGAAAAGGGACAAGGTTTCTATTCAAGGCTTTTCCTGGTACCCAGAAAAGACAAATCATGGCGTCCAATCCTGGACCCGTCTGCTCTAAACACAACAGATTCCAAAGTTCAAGATGCTGACTATTCACCAGTTACTTCCTATGCTAGGCAAAGATGCCTGGGTGGCAACTCTAGATTTAAAAGAAGCATACCTGTGCATCCCAATCAGGGAATCTTGCAGAAGATACCTACGATTCAAAGCAGGCTACTTGCATTATCAGTTCTCTGCACTGCCCTTTGGCTTGTCTGCTGCGCCCAGGGTATTCACAAAGTGCCTGGCTCCAGTTATTGCATTTTGCAGGCAAAGAAATATTTAGATATATCCATACCTGGATGATTGTCTAATTCGGGCAGAAACCCAGGGCATGCTTTTAAATCATCTGGCATTTGTAAAAAGGGTTCTAACTTGTCCAGGGTACACCATAAGCGAAAAGAAATCACAACTGGTACCCTGTCATCAGATTACATTCCTGGGTGCAAGCTTGAATACAACTGCCCAGATGGCTTTCCTCACGCCAGAGAAGCAAATTCATTTCATAGGTTCATAGATTAGTACTAGGCTAACTGCCCTTGCGAGCCATTTTAAGCCTAGCCAATTATACCTTGTGAGACTCAAACCCGGTACCTTGTGTTGGTAAGGCAAACACCTTAACCATTAGGCCACCCTCCCAACCCATTTGGTAACTTACTTCAAACAAGTGGCCACAAAAAACCCCTGCTATCTGCAAGACAAATACTGCAAGCCTTGGGGTTCATGGCCTCCTGCATTCTTCTAATTCCATATGTAAGACTGCATATGAAGAAACTACAGTGATATCTAAAAAGTCTATGGAGTCAACATTGTCACAGCCTGGAAACGATGATTCCTATCATACCTTGCCTACGCCTGAAGTTCCTATGGTGGGCAGAAGCCTGCCACCAAAACAAGGGATTACCATTCACACTACCCCCTGCCGCCCAAACCCTAACTACAGATGCATCAGACTATGCATGGGGGGACTATGCATGGGGGGGCTCACCTGGCAGGGAAGTGCATTCAGGGCAAATGGAACCCAAATCAAATGCGCCTACATATCAATCAAAAAGAAATGTTAGCTGTACAGAATGCTCTGACAGCCTTCAAGGACTACATTCTTCCAGGACAACTAATGGTAAAGACAGACAACACCACGGTTATGTGGTACATAAACAAGCAGGGGGCTACACATTCCTACTCCCTCTGCAGACTAGTCATGGCATTGTGGAACACAGCCTTAAGCTACCAAGTGCATCTACAAGCTCAATTCCTGCCAGGAAAATTGAATACACTGGCAGACGGACTAAGCAGAAACCTCATGGACCCACACAAGTGGAAACTGTAACCACGGATTTTCAACATGTTGACAAACAAATGGGGAAGCCCAGACATAGATCTATTTGCCTCCCCCCAGAACTACCAGTTGGACAAGTTTTGCACAAGGACTCCCCACAAACAAGCCGGGAAAGTGGATGCTGTGTCCTTCAGCTGGAAAAATCTATCAGTCTATGCTTTTCCCTCTGCCTCTGCTCTCCAGAGTTCTACTAAAAGTCAAACAGGACAAACCAAGGATGGTTTTGATTGCTCCAGACTGGCCGCACCAACACTGGTACCCCCTCCTGCACAGTGTGTCGCAAATATCTCCATGGCACCTGCCTCAGACCCCTTCCCTGCTGTCTCAGCAGGAGAACCAAATTCTGCACCTTCATCTTCCAACATTAAACCTTGCAGTTTGGCTAATCACTTAAATTCACCCTTATCATCCCTCAGCAAACCTGTGATGGATGTCATCTTGGAGGCGAGGAGACCTAGTACTAGAAAATCTTATGCTGACAAATGGAAAAGATTCTGTGCCTGGAACCAATCTTTAGGGATGAGCACAGCCGCGCCCAATTTACCTCAGATTTTGCAGTACTTAACTGAGATGCTTCACAAGGCCCTGTCTTTTTCCTCAATTAAAATCCATGCCTCAGCTATTTCAGCTCACTATAACACGGAACCACCCTCTTCTCTCATCCTCTGCTCAAGCAGTATCTCAGAGGGGCAAAAAACTTGAGACCACTCGGGAGAGCTCCAACCCCTGCCTGGGACCTTAACTTTGTTTTGTAGAAACTCCCTCTACCTCCTTTCGAGCCAGCTGCTACTGCAGACTTAATTTTTTTTTTTTGGAAAACAACCTTCCTTTTAGCAATCACTTCAGCTAGAAGGATATCTGAATTACAGGCCCTTATGGCAGTGGAGCCTTTCATCATCTTTCATGCGGACAGGGTATCTCTCCGGGCCAATCCATCCTTCATGCCCAAGGTGGTTTCCAGTGTGTGGCTCTTAATCAGTCCATTCACTTGCCAACCTTTTTTCCCAATCCACAGAACAAAGAGGAACGGATTCTGCATTCCTTGGATGTGCACAGACAACAAAGATTCTACTTGGACAGGACTAAATCTCGAAGAAAGTCTGAACAATTGCTGGTAGCATTTGCTGCAGGGGCAGAGGAGAAGGCTATTTCAAAACAAACCATTTCTAAATGGATAAGCCATTGCATTCTTTTCTGCTATAAGCACCATGGAAAACCTATCCCCCGGGGATCAGATCTCACTCCACCAGGGCTGCATCTACTTCTGCAGCCTTTCTCAGAGGTGTCCCTACCCAGGGATATCCTAGAAGCTGCTACCTGGAGTTCTGTGCCTACTTTCACCAAGCATTATCATTTACCAATTTTCTCTAAATCCAGAGCTGGCTTTGCCACTGCTGTCTTGCAGGGCCTTATAGCTGGCCCTAATGTTGTATAAACTCCTCTTCCCAACCATAGCTTTGGGAATCTACCCAAATGTAAAGACTGCAACAGTGAAACACGAAGAACATAGTACAGTTGTGTATACTTACCATAAATGTAGATGTTTGAGTGTATTCACTGTTGCAATCCTGGTTACCCTCCCTCCAGCCCCCTAGATTTCCTGACTATACCACTAGATGTCTTTCAAGGATGCATCTGCAGTCCTAACAAATGGGTTGTCTTGCCTCAGGCAGCCCTTCGGTCGGCCGGATTCCAAAGTCTGGGTCTGGCCTCGGCTGATGTCGCACTTCACCCGACGTCATAGCTGCTGTCAGTTGGGTATAAAGGCATCAGCCGACGCCATTTTCCTCAGTCTTTCTTGCCGCGTGGCGCCCGAAGCAGAAGCTGTTCGCAAGTGCCGGTCGGTCAGAACCAGAGATTGCTACTACCGAAGACTTCTAAAAGCTAAGTACCCGTTGGGGACTCTTTCTTGCCTCAGCCGATGTCAGAAAAAGTGAATAACTGTTTAACTTGTGGGAAACAAATACCTCATAAAGATTTCCACTCTTACTGCCTACCTTGTTTAGGCCCAGACCACGACGTAGCAGCTTGTCTAGCCTGTGCTTCCTTCAACCGACGAACACTTAGACGTCGGGCGGAGTTTGCAGAGGAGTTTTTCGCCCGCTTTTGCTTACAACATGCCGCCGGAAACTCCGACTTCACAATTAGCTAAAAGCGTAAGGAAAGGACCGACATCGGTCCGCGGTTTCAGCCGAAACCGCGGTTAAGCCAACCGCGAGTGTCTCGGTTTCAGCTGAAACCGAGTCCACGGTTCTTCCTTTGGCCGAAAGCATACCTCTTACAGCCGAGGCCTCATCCAGCATGGCTGCATCTGCTACTGAAATTCCACCTGCTCTTACAGGTTCTCAGGATTTATCAGATACTATCCCTTTAGATATATCTACTCCTGCACGTGGAGCTGCTAGACCCCCTGCATCCATGTCAATTAAGGCTTTTTCCAGGGCTAAAGCAGCTAAATCTTCAAAGACCATGGCACCCTTAGGCGGAAAACTAGCCTTATTTTCAGTAAACTGGCATTACATTACAGGAGACAAATGGACTTTACAGACAATAGACAAAGGCTACAGGTTTCACTTCCATACTCTACCAAGGAAGAGAGGAATGCCAAACCTACCTCCAAACCAAAAGACAAACGCTCTAGAGCAAATAGACCACTTACTAAGGATGAGAGCTATAGAAAAGGTACCGGCTATGGAACGAGGACAAAGTTTTTATTCCAGACTTTTCCTGGTACCAAGAAAGGAAAACCAATGGAGACCTATCCTCTCTGAACACATATCTCATTGTTCCAAAATTCAAGATGCTGACCCTACAGCAACTTCTTCCCATGCTGGGCAAGGAGTCTTGGCTGGTGACTCTAGATCTCAAGGAGGCATACCTGCACGTCCCCATACGACCAAATTGCAGAAGATACCTCAGATTTCTTGCAGGATCAGAGCATTATCAATTCTCAGCATTGCCTTTTGGCTTATCTACTGCGCCCAGAGTATTCACGAAATGCCTGGCATCAGTAATTGCTCATTGCAGGCTCCAGGGAATTCAAATTTATCCATACCTGGACGACTGCCTGTTACAAGCGGACAACAAAAACAAATTAACAAAAGATTTGAGAAAGGTTATTCACCTATTGCAAGCCCTGGGATACACAGTCAACACAAAAAAGTCAAGGCTGATACCATCCCAAAGGATAACTTTCTTGGGTGCAGAACTGGACACATCAAACCAAATGGCATTCCTCACAGCAGAAAAGCAGAAGCAACTACCTCTTTATTTCATGGCATTAACAATGCAGAACCAGCTTACAGCAAGGAAAATCCTGCAAGCCCTGGGTTACATGGCATCCTGCATAATATTGATTCCACATGCCAGACTACATATGAGAAAGTTACAGTGGTACCCAAGGAATTTATGGTCTCAGCACAAGCACAGCCTAGAAACCCAAATTCCAATAATTCCATGCCTGAAGCAAGAATTCCAGTGGTGGGCCCAAGCCTATCAATTGAACAAAGAACTGCCCTTCCACAGGCCTCCCCCAAGCCAGATTATCACCACGGACGCCTCAGACCTCGGTTGGGGGGCACACATGGTGGACAAGTGCATACAAGGCTTATGGACTCAAGACCAGCTGAACCTACACATAAATCAAAAAGAGATGCTGGCAGTAAAGCAGGCAATTCAGACATTCAGACCGTTTCTTCAACAGGGTCATTTGCTGATAAGGACGGACAACACCACAGTTATGTGGTATATCAACAAACAGGGAGGCACACATTCATATCCTCTATGCCGGATGGCAATGGACCTCTGGAATGTGGCCCTGAACCTCAACATTCAGCTCCAGGCCATATTTGTGCCAGGAAAAGAAAATATACTAGCAGACATCTTAAGCAGAAAATCCACGGATGCCCACGAATGGATGCTGCATCCACACATCTTCAAATCCATCACAAGGAAATGGGGACTACCAGAAATAGACCTGTTCGCATCCCCACACAACCACCAATTGGAAAAATTCTGCACAAGGACATACCACCCACTTGCTTGGAAGGTGGACTCCCTATCCTTCAGTTGGGGAAACCTGACAGCATATGCATTCCCACCTCTTCCTTTGATGCACAAAGTGCTACTGAAGATCAAAGAAGATCACCCAAGGATCATCCTGATAGCTCCAGACTGGCCGAAGCAACATTGGTACCCGCTACTGAGGAGTATGTCTCGGGAACACGCATGGCCTCTACCCCTAGTTCCTCTATTGCTAACACAGAACAACTTCAAAATCCGGCATCCAAACTTGAAAACGCTGCAGCTAGCTGCTTGGAACATTACATAAGACAAAATAGCCCAGATTTATCTCAAAGGGTTAAAGACATTATCTTGGAGGCTCGCAGACCCTCAACAAGGAAAACTTATTCAGCAAAATGGAAAAGATATCTCATTTGGAGTGCCACAAAAGGAGTGGATGCATCATTGGCAAACATAGCTAACATCCTGGAATATTTAGCAGAGCTTTTCCACAATGGCCTGTCTTACTACTCCATTAAGATTCATGCATCAGCAATTTCAGCAGAATACAACATGGATCCTCCAGTCTTTTTTCAACCTCTACTCAGGCAGTTTCTGAGAGGAATTAAAAATGTAAAGCCACCAAGGAAACCACCATTGCCTACATGGGACTTGAACTTTGTGTTAGAAAAGTTGACACTTCCCCCTTTTGAACCAGCAGCAACAGCAGAATTACAGTACTTATCTTGGAAAACTGCTTTCCTGCTTGCAATCACTTCAGCAAGAAGGGTTTCTGAATTACAGGCATTAATGGCAGTACAGCCCTTCCTTATCTTCCATCAGGATAAAGTGCCCATGAGAACTAATCCTACTTTTATGCCAAAGGTGGTCTCCAGTGTATCATTAAACCAAGCAATCCACCTACCAACATTCTTCCCCAACCCACAGAACAGGGGGGAAAGACTACTGCATACCTTGGATGTGCACAGACAATTGCGCTACTACCTGGGCAGAACAAAAAACAATAGAAAAACTGACCAGCTTCTGGTAGCATATGCAACAGGAATGGAAGGAAAAGCAATTTCAAAACAGACAATCTCAAAATGGATAGGAAATTGCATTAGATTTTGTTACTCTTTTCATGGAAAGGCAACTCCAGAAAACATCAGACCTCACTCCACAAGGGCTACAGCCACTACTACAGCTTTCTTACGAGGAGTGGCTACCAAAGACATTTTAGAGGCTGCTACTTGGAGCTCCGTGCATACATTTGCCAAGCATTATAATCTACCTTTATACTCCCGATCCCAATCAGGTTTTGCCACTGCTGTTTTGCAGGGGATCTTAACTACACCATAAGCTCTTAGTGCCTCCTCCCCCAGTTTGGCTATGGTATTCTACCCATTTGTTAGGACTGCAGATGCATCCTTGAAGGACATAGTACAGTTTTGTACCTACCATAAATGTAGATGTCCGAGATGTATGCATCTGCAGTCAGGATTACCCACCCTCCTTCCCCTCTGTGGTACTCCTAGGGTATTTGCCCATCTTGTAGCTAGCTGGGGGAATCTATTATGGTGTATTTGTTTGTATATATGTATATACATGTTTATTTTTATTTGCTCTCTACTGTTTGGAATCATTTGCATTTATCCAAATTTTAGCCTTCCTAGAGGGCACCTGGCATCTGGGGCAAGAAACACTGAGGAAAATGGCGTCGGCTGATGCCTTTATACCCAATTGACAGCAGCTATGACGTCGGGTGAAGTGCGACATCAGCCGAGGCCAGACCCAGACTTTGGAATCCGGCCGACCGAAGGGCTGCCTGAGGCAGGACAACCCATTTGTTAGGACTGCAGATGCATACCTCTCGGACATCTGCATTTATGGTAGGTACAAAACTGTACTTTTCCTTTACTATGCTTGAAAGCCTTTTTGGTTGGAGGTATACTTTTGTGTTTCTGTGTTTATTTGCTCCCCATTAGGGGGGCACCTGACATCTGGGGCAAGAAAAACTGTTGTTATGACATCGGCTGCATGTTTTATACCCCTGACCCGACGTCATGGAAAAAGGGACAGCATCCGACGCAGGACCTAAGACTTTGTTAATCAGGCCGACTTAGGGCAACCTGCCAGCAGATTACCCAAATGTAATGACTACAACAGTGAATACACTCGAACATCTACATTTGTGGTAAGTGTACACAACTGTACTTTTTACTGACTACTACTGCCAGGCTTCTCCAGGAATTGGGCATTTTTTTCAGCTTAAACATAGAACAATCTACATGTTCCTTTGTTTTTCCTTCTTGCAGCCACAAAATGAAGAAAATTATTTAACAGCTTTTGCCACCACAGCAGGCTGGTAAAGTGTCTTAGCCGCATGTAGGTGAATCTGCTGTGGCCAACACTGGTTCCTCAGATCATTTATCCTTTTCCTTGGCTCCCTCTGGTGTAGTCCTTACAGCCACCATGGAGTTGGTATTAGAGACATCCTCTGCAGTTGTTGGAGTGCACTTGGCTGGCAACGGAGAGCCACTCTTGCCAACCAGGGTGAAGAGGAAGAGAATGCTACTCTTGTGTAGCCAGAAAGCTGTGCCCATCCCTAGTGTGCTTTATTCCTGGTAAAAATGGGATCTGGTTTTCTTCAGAATTTCCTGCCAAAAAGAAACAAAAACTTAAACATATGTCTTCTCCTGTCTTAGTATGGCCAGGTCCGATCTATTTGGCTTTGATCATGGTTTAGGACAAGCTCTTGACCCTTCCTGTTTGGCTGTTTCTGGTAAAAGAAAAAAAAGATTTTTCATTTTCTGAAGAGCTTCAAGAGATTGAACCTCAAAATGATTGAGAGGAGACTGATTATGTTTTGTCTCCATAGATTTTTGATTCAGATTCTGAGGAGAATGCAGCTTTGGCCAGACCTTTTTAAGGATTCTCTTTCTCTGAAACTGTTTCCAGAATGAATCATTTGTTTCAGTGGGAAATATCAATGTTTATCAGCCCTTCTGTAAGTATTATGAGTTGGTATAACTGGAGTTTTTCAGAGCCTACTCCTTTTCTTTCTGCTTCCAGAACCCTACTCATGTTCTTTCTGCTTTGTGTGATGTTTTTGTCACAGTCTGTAACTTCCTGGCAACCAGTCTGCTACCCCCAAAAAACAGCTAATGTATAAAGTTCCTCAGACTTTAAGTCTGTTATACACTAATTTCAGATCAGACTCAGCAGCTATTTTTTTAGTGAACCCAGGTGCTGCTATACAGTTGGTTACTACTAATCCCTTTCCTTCTGACAAGGATGGGGAGGCTTTTAATAGATTTATTCTTCTGCAAAACTTGTTTTTAGAATTCTCAGCTGTCCGGTTCGTACATTGTTTATACTTGTCTCTTTTGGGAATATGAGGTATGTTTTGACTTGTGGTTCCTCTTCTGAGGAGAAGTCTGTTGTGTATAATTTGGTTGTTTCTGTGTCTCAAGTGGCTACCCACTATTTGAAATGTGTTTATGGTTTTCCTGATACCACTTTCAGGGCTGTTGCCACTAAAATTGTGATGAGGTTTACTTGATTGTGGTAGATGTCAAAAGTAAAGTTTTGAATTCTCTCTTGGATAGAGTTAGTTTTGGACCATCTGCTACAGAGGACTCAGGTTTTCAGCCTTTCTTTATAATGTTCATCAAGGGATTGAATGTTCTCCCTGCTTCCTACTTTTAAAGGCAAATTAAACTGGCCTAGTAAGCTGATGGTAAGCAAATGTCTAAAATGCTCTGGCAGGGAGTATCAAAGAACTAGAGGACCTCCCAAAAGAACTAGGGCAGTCTTAAGTCTGTATGAATATTTACAAAACACCCCCCTCCCACCATGGCAAACCCTAAATCCATCAAGGTTACTTTTGTCTTGACTTCCTTCCAAGATGGCTGCACACTGAGTAGCAGCTTGTTTTGAGCTCTCCCCAGTGTAAAAACAGAAACTCAGCAGAGAACGCCAGTAGACTTATGTTTATGGGTAAATTTCAGTAACTGGCTAGTAAGTGTACTGCCTGGATGCCAGGAATAAAGAAACACAGAAGACCTGGAAAAAATCAGCTACAAAAAGTGAGGAAACACTGACTGGGGAAAGTTCTGCAGCTTTTCAGCAAAAATCAGTGCAATTCAGACACGACTTTCAATAACCTACAGGAAGATATAAAACAACTGCATACACACCTGGTTAAACTACGCAAAACACTGACTGAATATATCTACACAAACAACAAAAGGTTGGGAAAAAAAGGAATGAAGCTTTAAACAGCTATTCAGATAAAATGCTAAAGCTGCAAAAATCAGAGGTTGAAATGAAGAAAAGGCTGGCTGAATATGAGACTGTTCAAGAAGAGATGTTTAAAAAAATAATAGAATTGGAGGACAGAGCACATAGGGAAAACCTGAGGTTTTCAGCTATACCAAAGAAGCTGGAAGGCACAGACTGCATTAATTTTATGAAAGCATAAATAAGCAACTGGATTGGTATTCCACAGCAGGAATTGTTAATTGAAGGGCACATCAAGTGTATGCTCCAAACCTAGCTACAAGAAAGCAACCTATACCTTTAATAGTAAAGATGCAATCCTACCAGCAGAAGGAGTTGATTCTTTGGCAGAACAAAATACTAAAAGTGGGAGACAGCAGAATGTTTGTGGAGAATGATTACTCATTGTACACCAGGCAGAAGAGGAGTAAATTAATTCCATTATTCATGGTATGCCCAGATGGTGTGAGATTCAAACTTCTGTTTTCAGCTGTCTTTAAGGTATTCTTCCCTGGAAAGACAAAATCGTTTTTTGATGAAGTGCATGCTAAGGAGGAAATACAAAAATTTGTCCAATAAAAAGTGAGCTGTGAAACAGAAGGAGATTCTGCTTCTTGTTCCTCTGGTAATGAAGACCACAGAGAGACTATCTGTGTGAAACCTTTTCCACTATTTCAAAGAAAATGTTGGAGAGAAGGAAGGGAGCACAAGAGTTGGCTCGAAGAATTGAGTGTATGTTGGAAATGAAGCAGAGACAGGATTTGGGCAATGGATGAGAACAGTAATAAAACCAGTAACTTAATGTGGGATTACAATGCAATAATTATGTTTGTGAAATGTGACAGAACAAGAAATTCTGTAAATATTGGACTGTTTCAAAATTTGTTGGATTTGTGGGGGACTCTAAAGTATATGCCCTATTTCATGTCATTAATGTTCAGTAAAATGTTTTGGGGAGGGAAAGAGAGGGGAGATAGCTAACTGTAATTAAAGAAAATTTATTTTCTTAATAGTACTGTATTTATGGTGCATGGTTTTCTTTGCTTGCTATTTTTAAGTGTAAAATGGGGATTGTAAACATGTGTTGTTTTTCTCCCTCTTCTATGTTTCTTCTTGTACAGTTTTGAGAAATATAGGCAATGCATTGAAAAAAGAGCACAGTTAAAAAGGCATGACAAAGTTAAAATAAAAAAATGAATGTGATTTTTTTCATTCTTGCATGGGTAAACAACTGGCTTAAGGACCTTAGATTGATTAGTTTTAAGAGAGAGCAAGTATGCGAAAAAGAATATTGAATGTTATGAGGCTTTTCTATATGTATACTAAGTAGCATTTCTGCAGCTGGTCTTCATGTCTCCATGGAGACAATCTAATAAAGAGAAATTAGAGACAGTCTAGTGGAGGGGGATTAGCTGAAGGTAAAAAGAAACAGAGAAATTGGCTAGGACATAATGTTCTCTGAAAACAATCAGGGGTTTTCCCAGCTATGAGTGTTTTTAAAGGTAACACAAAACCAATTAGACTAGAAGTAAAGTTTTCTCTCTCTCTTTTTTCTGAAATGCAATGGGGATACTAATATAAACAGGTACTTTTTTGGGGAGTGGTGGTTTCTCCCTTCTCTCTTTTTCTTCAGTTTAAGAAATGTAGACAATGCAATGGAAAAATATTACAAAGCATGTAAATGAAAAATAATAGTGAATATTATAAGCTTTTTTTCTAGTAAACAAAGTACCCTAATCAGTTTTTGCATGTCACTAGAAGACAAATTGCTAAAGAGAAATGGCTTGGAGAAAGTGTGTTCTGAAAGCATTCAAGTGTTTTCTCATCTGGGAGAGCTATAAAGATAGACAAAATCAAATAGCACTTGCTAATAGCACAGGTTGTACTATGTGTCTTAGCATGACTAATCTTTCTGTTTGGTTAACTCTAGCCTGTCTGTGTGGCTATCAACTTAGAACTTTTGTTCTTATTAGGAAGCAAAAACGTCCGTATTGGAAGATGTACATAGTTTTGTGTGTTATTATTAAGTTAATAGTTTTTTGGGGGGTTGGAGGGTTGTTCTGTTTGAGGGCTTTCAAAAAAGAAAAAGTTATTTAAGATGTGGCATAGGTGCAAATGACTATGACAAGAAACAGCTGTATAAAAGACCAAACTGCCGAACAGTATATGCATGCAACATAAAAGTTGGAACTAGACATTTAACAAAAAACAGTTATACATCAAAGGTGGTAATAATAACTATATAAGAAAATGATGTTTTCTGTAAAATCTTTCAATCTGAACAGTCTTACAGATAAATATAAAAAAGAAAGAGTAGTGAACTATATTTAAAAATGTAGAGTGCAAATAGCCATGCTACAGGAGACGCACCAGGAAAGAACTGAACATGTGAATTTGATAAAGAAAGGTTTTCAGGATAGTTATTCAGTGGAATATCTGGGGCAAAGGAAAAGAGGAGAACTTATATTAATTGCAAGAGGAGCTCCAATAGTGATAGAAGAGGGAAAAAGAGTAATAATGGAAGATACATAGTACTAAGGGGTTACTGGCTAGGGAGGAGGATTACACGGCATGCGTTTACATTCCACCTAAAATTGCTATAATGGAGCTTACGAAAATTTTGTGAGAAATAATCCGCTTTCAGCAAGGAATATTACTTCTAGGTGGAGACTGGAATTTGATTTGCAATAGTGAAGATGTATCTGGGGGGGGGCTAGAAGGGGAAAATATAATACAGGAGCGTAGATTTTTGAAGAAATTTATGAAATTGTTTGGCATGGAAGATGTGAATTCAGTACTAGGAGTTCAGAGTGAATTTACATATTATTCAGCGAGATACAAAAACTGGGCTAGGCTAGATAGATTTTATATCTCACAGGAACATGTGCATTTAATTGAATGGGCTTGAAACACACCTAATAACTATTTCAGATTATGCATCAATAATAACTTAAAATGCAAGGTAATATAATAAAATTTGAGACACTGTCACTTTCCCACCTATTGGTTGAAAAGAGAGGACTTTAAGGAATGGGTTTTGGAATTAATTCAGGAGCTACTAGAGAAGATGGAATTTTCTTCTGAAAATATAGCTAGGGAGTAAGATAAAGTTAAAGTGGAATTTAAAACTATGGTGGAAATTATGGAAAGGGAGATATGTTTAAGAAGTAACAAGAATTATTTAGAGAGACTGACAGAGAAGAAAATGAACAAATGTAGAATGCTAAACAGAAAATAAGGGATTACCTCCATAATGTGCATGAGTTTAGAAAGACTGCTGTTAAGCAACGTTTTTTTTTTTTATGGTAATTGTACAGCACAAAATCATTTAGCACAACTCAGGCAACAGAAAGTGGAAAGGGCTTTCACTAAGCTTAGGGAGCCTATAACAAGAAAGATAACAATAGATCCTGTAGAAGTATTAAAAAATATTCTGGAAATGTTATGAACGTTTGTATAAAGCAGAGAAATATGGAAATCAAGAAATGGTACAAATGGAAATGTTTATGGAAGAATTAAATATGTCAAGGTTAGAGGTAGATGAGGCTCAATTGCTAACAGTTAAGACAGGAAGAGATGAGATAAAAATGACTATGTATAATCAGTCTACAAGAAAGTCCCCAGGAATAGATGGTATTCCTGTGGAAGTTTGGAAGTTAACAGGGAAAAACCTGATAAAGATCTAGAAGGTTTTAACAGTACTTCAAGAGGAGAAGTACCAGCATCCTGGACGAAGGCGGTGGTAATGGTAATACCTAAAGAAGGTAACGATCCATCAGATCCAGCTTTGCACAGGCCCATTTCAATACTAAACCATGATTATAAAGTGTTTGTCTACAATGACTAAAAAAATGTCAAAAGTTATACCAAAATTAATGGATATGGATCAGTGTGGTTTTGTGGAGGGGAGGCAAACATTTGACAATATTAACAGAATATTGATGATCCAGAAGGAAGCAGAATATAAGAAAAAATGCACTTTTATTGTTGGGTCTTAATACAGAGAAAGCATTTGACAGAGTAGACTGGGATTTCATGAGCAGGGCAATGGAAGCATTTGCTTTCCCTGATACAATTATAAAGTTGATTAGGAGTATATAAGGGATCAAGGTGAAAATTTAAAGTGGGTAGGGTCCTCTCTGATAACTTCTGCTTGAATAGAGGAACCAGGCAGGGTTGTCCATTTTCCCCTTTGTTATTTGCATTATATTTAGAACCATTGGCAAAGAAATAATGGACTCAGAAATTCAAGGCAATAATTGGTATGGTAGTCAGGAAAAGCTGGTGCTATTTGCAGATGATATTACTTTATACATGACAAAACCAGAAAGGGAGATTATAGTGTTGTAGAGCATTTTAAGACCATTTCAAATCTTCTCAGGGATACAAAATTAATGAAGCTAAAACAAAGGCAATAGTGGTAAGTTATGTACCCGCACACGAATTGGTCCAACAATATCCTTATTTATGAGGACATGATAAAATTAAGTATTTAGGAGCATGGGTTAGAAATGACTCTGTTGTGGCAGCTAAGGATATGTGGGAAGAGACTAAACAGAAGATAATACAAAAATTGAGAAACTGGAAGCTTTGTTATATGGATATGAATACTAAGATACAAGCAATTAAAATGTTTTTAGTCCCTTTAGTCTTATACACAGGTCAGGCATATTTTTATCAACTAGAGGAGAAGCTGTGGGTAGCAATTAAAAAGAGCTGAAAGATTTTATCTGGGAAGGGAAGACAGCAAGGGTCAAGTGGGATAAGCTGATTCCTCCAATAGAACAAAGCAGACTAGGATTACCCAGTTTGATGGGATATTTTAGAGCAACTCATTTAAGCCTCTAAAACATAGCACAAGCAGAAAACTATTAATTCAAAGTGGAAAGGATTGATGATAATACACGGAGGAAGTTCAAGAAATAAGGAGAGATTGGGATTTTCGATGCAGACTCTTAAGGAGGACAAACAAAAATCATGCAGGGTATTGTATTCATAAAATAGCAGGGAGTATTCTAAAAACTAAACCCGCACGAGAATGGAGAAAAGAGATTCTACCGATAGGGATGACTGTGGTTAGGGATACAGATAATAAGCGAGAGGGGGTGGAATTTATTGGAGAAAAATGGCAAAGGAACCAAGGTATTGGGAGCAAATAACTAGAAAGAGAAAGGTAATAGAATGGGAAGATGCCAAGAACTTGTTTGGACTGCAGGTTAGAGATTGCCTTCCCTGTCAAGGATTGATATCAGAGTATAGGCAAAGAGAAAGAAATGGGGGGGGTCCTAAATGAAAGACCTGCACTGGTAGAGTTGTTAATAGAGTATAGAGCAGAAGCTGCTGTTGAAAAAGGAATAATTAGTAAAGCATGTAAAATATTGCATGCTAATTATAAAAATCAATCAGAGGAGCTTAGAAAGGATTAAGAAGAGAGATTGGATAAGCAATTCACAAAGACACAATGGAGGATGTATGTATATCAACCAAATATGCAACAAAGTGTAGAAGATTTAGGATCTTTGGAAGCGTTTACATAGATATTTTTATACCGTAAGTAGACTCCAAAGAATTTTTCCTCAGGTGGATAACAAATGATGGAGATGTGACAGGCAAGAAAAAGTTGGCTGGGAACCTGTTTTTTTGGGAGTGTGGTGAGCTGGCAGTCTTAAGGGATTCCCTGCAGACCGCTCTGTCGGAGATGCTGGGTGAGCAGATTGGATTGACTGGGGAGATTTTTTTTGAGCTATGATACAGATTCGGAATTGCCTAGACATAGTAAAGCCTTGCTGAGTATGGTGACTGCCAAAAAAAGCAATTATTAGAAAATGGAAATCAAAATCTAGACCAACTTTACTAGAAGTAAATAACGGAGATAAAACTGGAATTAGGTTCTTTAGAAAAGGGAAAGAGGAAACTACATAGGAAAAATGGGAATTGTGGGACAATATATGCAGAGAAGGAATGAGGTTTAAGAGGCAGGATTTGAATGAGCCATATAATGTTTAGCTGACAATGACTGGATAGATTATAAGTGATGTATAATGTTTGCAACTACATTTGTATCAATGGTGTCTGTGAAGTATAATGTTTGCAACTGAAGTAGTGTCATTTTGTTTTTAATTTATATAAATGTAAGATTGCCTATGTCATATGTGACAAATGTAATTGTTTGTCTTTTCAGCTTTTCCCGGTTAGGGGTCGCCACAGTGGAATTCCGGTCTGGTAATGATTGGCAGTAGATTTTTATGGTGCTGAGTTGCCAGCCCGACACCCAACCTTCAGCGAAGGCACGCCCATTCACGCATGTCTTTTGAACGCCACTCGACCGCGGGGAGGACATGCAGACTCAGCACAGAAGGCACTCCAGCCAAGAATCGAACACGAGAACCTCTTGCTGTGAGGCAACAACGCTACCACTGCACCACCGCAGCTTATGTGACAAATGCCAATTCTTTCTAACCTCCTGTGAGACAAAAGTAACCTTTTTTTTTAATAAACATTTTTATGTGACAACTGTAATAAAGATGTTTATTAAAAAAAAAAAAACGTTACTTTTGTCTCACAGGAGGTTAGAAAGGATTGGGATGAGAGATTGGATAAGCAATTCACAAAAAACAATGGGGGATATGTGTATGATTCCCAAATATGCAACAAAGTCTAGAAGATTTTAGGGTCTTTGGTTGGAAGTCTTTACATATATTTTTGTACCCCAAGTAAACTCAAACAAATTTTTCGTCAGTTAGATAATAATTGTTGGAGGTTTGATGGGGAAGAAAGAGGTAATTGGGAACAAATTTTTTGGGAGTGTAATGAGTTGGCAGACTTTTTCCATGCAGACTACTCTATCAGAAATACTGGGTGAGCAAATAGGTATTATTAAGGAAATAATTTTTTTGAGCTATGATACAGAATTGGAATTGCTTGGATATAGCAAAGCCTTGCTGAGTCTTAATTATGGTGGCTCCCAAAAAAGCAATTACTGTAAAATGGAAATCAAAGTCTAAACCCACTGTTCTAGTAGTAGTGCATATAGTAACAGGGATAAAACAATTGGAAATGGGATCTTTAGAGAAGGGTAGGAGCAAATTACATAGAAAAAAAACAGGAATTGTGGGAACAATACTGGTAGAATAATGTTTTGGAGGAGGAATGAGGTTTAAAAGAAGTCAGGATTTGAATGAGCTATGGAAAGTTTTACTGACAGTGACTGGATAGCTTATAAGTGATGTATAATATCTGCAACTAAAAATGTCAATATGGTTTGTTTCATGGGCGCCAGAACCATAGAGCGAGGGGGAGGGGGCGCCGCCCCACTTTTACAGCTGCAAGACCTGTCGAGAAAAATAAATGAAGTGGATTCGAGCATGGAAGTTAAAGGATGACCCATACGTCATACACTAACATGGATTTGTGCGCAGAAGTTAAAATAACTAAACTAGCCATTCTTCTTTTATTGCTCTATGTTACAAGAGTTATTGCTGCTGCTGTTCCGTTGGTGCTGCCATGTGTACAGGAGTTATGCTGCCAGAGCCAGAGTCATGCTGGTAAGGAGAGTTTTGTTCTTTTATTTGCAGGAGTTATGCCCCCCCCCCCCCCAAGTGCTGATCATTGCTCAACTTATTTTACCCGATACTGCTGCATTTTGAAAATGGACTGTTTGCAAACTTCTTTAGTGATGCTATCAAAATTTAATTTTTTGTCAGTATATTTCCATTGTTGTTGTCTTTAATGTTGCTTACTATCAGAGTTTAGTTTAGCATTCTATCAGATATTCAGGCTATGGAAGACACCTCCTCCTTTAATTGGAGAGCACTGTGTAAAACTGATAATGACATTTGTAACTCTTGTTATTTACAAGGGATTATGTACTGGCATTTAAAAATCATAAACTTGGATGTAAGAAATTGATAATGACAGCAGTAGTTCCATAAGATAGTTGTTTGCTTGTTTTTGACTTGCTGTTCAAAGGAGAGACCACTAATTCCATTATGCTGTGATAAGGACTGTGAGGTATTGGGGGAGATTGTCTCAATCTGCGTTGTCACTTTATGTTGTTGTTGTTGTGCTGCAAAAGGATTAGTGTTTCAATTTGCAATGAAACACCTGCCTAGGTATAGTATAGAATAAAGTGTGATATGGAGTATGAAGATTTGTGTATGGGTGAAATAGGTGAGTTATTTTGGAGGATGAACAGACTGTAATAGTTTTAAGTAACCATCTGACAAAATGTCATTTTTTTTTTAAATGTACGTGCCATTTTCTGTGTAATATTGCTTATGAGCAAATAAACCTTTGTTGACTAAGTGCTCTTAGACATGCCAGTTATCAGTCAGACCTTGTGACTTAACCGTCAGAAGTGTATTCTTAGAAAATCTCCCCACCCTTTTGCTAAATTAGGCTTTTGAGTCACTGCCTGACATTTCTTAGAGGTAATGGTGCAGGACAGACAGCTGTTTACTTGTCAACAACTGAAGCATAATTACAGTATCTTAAATTTGTATGCCTAGTCGTTTAGTCATTAGGAATGCAGGGTACACTGTTTAGTGACTGTATCTGAGACAAATAAAAAGCATATGTTTGTAAATGCTAGCCAATTATTGACAATTTACATACTCTGTGAAACTAGTAATATGCATTTCATTGTTATTTAATGAAAAGAATTCTAACAAGCTCTAATATGCACATTTGTGATTTAGCTGATATGTTTACTTTGTTTCTGGTAACAGAGTGATATTTACTAGACTTAACAGCAATGTATTTTCAGGCTAAACCCAGGCAGGTAAAATAAACTGAAATCTGAGGTAAGACAATGACAGTGGATACAACCAGTGTACTATAGTCAAGGAGTAATGGGGATTATGCAGATATTCTAGTCTGTCACAAAACAAGAACAGATGTGTCATGATTAGTTCAGTAATATAGACACTTTTTATTAACGCTGTTGTGAGAGTCATACATCTTTCATTAACGCTGCTGTGAGAGTCAAACCTCTTAGCGCAAGAAGTCTGGACAAAGCCTGATATAATGGAGGGACAAAGCCAAGTCTGGCATACAAGGCATTCTCAGACCTAATACAGATGGACCTCCTGAACATCAGCAAGTCAAATGGTATCAGAAATACTCATTCCAGGTATCTAAACTGAATGTTGTAGAAAGATGGATCTAAATCACAGAGGCTACCACTGTTCCAGAACAGACTGCCCATTCAAGTAAAACAAAGCCCATCCCTGTCCATATTCATATGCAACTTGGATCTAAGAATGGATAATAGAAAATGCACTCCAGGATTGCCCCTCGTGCCACTAATGGATAGAAGTAGTTTCTAAATGCTGCATCCCTTACATGGGTCCCCTCAAATTACCTATAGTATGATCACGGTCATTCTTACTAGGGCTAATATGCAATTATCAGCCAGGGGATAGTTAAGACCAAGCAGGAATTGTTAATTCAAGCACTAAAAGGGAAACTGGCTAATCTTTAAATATCCTCTACGTGAACCTATGTTGTGGTAGTAAATAGTTTTAAAAATTTGCCCTTTTTAGATCACTAAGTGCCCCTCCCCAGTCTTCAACAGCTTCCGGCACCTCTGGTTTGTTTTCATTTATATAAATGTATGATCGCCTGTGTTATAAGTGATAGTTTTAATAAAGATGTTTCTTGTTTAAAAAAAGTGGAAATTCTTGGAACAATTCATGCAGAAAAATGGTTTGGAGGAGGAATGAGGTTTAAGAGAAGGCACTCGCTGAATAATTTATATAACGTTGCTTAGATTATATGGTATAACAATAAATATAATGTATAATTCTTGTAAATGTAAACTTGTTAAAATGGTTTGATCGCTTTTATATAAATATAAGTTTGCTCATGTCACAAGTGATAATTCATAAAGGTGTTTAAAAAAAGGTTGCTTTTGTCAGTGGGAGTCTCACCCACCCTTTTTTCTTCCAAGGGATTCCCCTTCACTTGCCAGATTTAATTATTTTCCCTCCTATCATGGAGCATTGGTGCACTCAGCAGGTGTTAGCTTTCCATTTGTTGTAAGAAAGAGTTTTGTTTAAAATACTTCTGATACCAAGTGCTAAATGTTATCCCTTTTCATTTTGTAATTCCTTTTTTTTTTGAGTTTTCTGCTAACCTTGGATTTAAAAGTTACACATCATCCCATTTTTAGATGCACATTTCAGAATTTTTTAAACATTTTCTGTGTCTGGATCACATTATCGGTTTCTCTGTATTCCTCGGTCTATCCCCTTGTATTTACAAAGTACCTAGCTTCTGTGTTAGCCCACTACAGACTTCAAGGTGTTCACATTTTTCCTTATTTAGACAATTTGCTTGTCTTTCCAAAATATTTTTCAAAATTGTGTCAGGAATCTCTCACTTGGGTAAAGGATCTCCTACACAGACTGAGATTCCAGGAAAATATACTGATTCTTGTCTGACACATTCTCACAGGCTTGTTTGCTTGGAGTGTTTCTAGGACACCTCAGTTCAAAAAGCTTTTATTCCACAGAAGAAGTATATCTGTATCTACATCTATTCCTGAGTTTTTCTACTTGTCTTAACTAGGGAATTCCTCTGGATTCTGAGTTTCATAGTTTCTGTGATTCTCATGATACCTTTTGCTGGACTCCACATGATAAAATCCATTGGTAAGTTAATCTTATGGTCCCAGTGTGAACATCCCTGAGTTTTCATTTTCCATTTTTGGACTTTGTGAATGGGGAGATTTTTGCTGGAAACACAATATTTTTCAAAATCCAGGTCTCCCATTCTCCCTCCCAGCTCCAGCACATGTAATGACTGTAGACACCTCAGACGTTGCTTGGAGAGCAGTGTCTGTGGGGATAAAAGTTCAAGGTCATTGGAACAGAAAAGACAGACCAAAACATGTAAAAATGTTTATTTATTTATCATTTGTTAACCGGATTGGTCCACTGAGGCAAAGGCTCATTTTCACTGGCGACCCAAGGAGAAAACTTCCAAAATATCTCATAAAATAACATAAAGTCAAATTATACCATAAGAAATTAGATAAATTTAAGGCTGTACAATTTTAAAAATTGACAATTACGTGGAATGAGTATACAAGATAAAATTGCAAATTATACATAATAGAGAGAAAATTGAGTAAACACAAGATAAACTACAAAGCAAAAGGTCGATGCTATGCCAAAATCCAGCGGAACGTTAGCAAAATACAATCCAAAATGAAACGAAAAAACGTTGCTGGATACTGCTGATTAAATAAAACACAATTTATTGTCATGCAAAGCAAACAGTATGGTATTAGCGCTTTCGGGCTACGGCCCTTCATCAGATAAAACTTCATCATTTAGCATTTCTATTTAAAAAACAGTATAACCAATCAGAATTTAATAAAAAACCCGCCTTTTACTGAGAGCTGGCTTAAGGGGGACCACATCATTTAGCCCTGGATCCCTATGCGCTGTCATTTCCAGGATCCATCTAGATTCAGCCAATTCTGTGATTTGTTTGATATCACCCCCCCTACTGGTTAATTTTAAGTTTACTATTACCCTGAACGTGAATTTATGTGTTGGATTATCTCTTATATGCCTATATAGGGCATTTTTGCCGCAATTTAATGCTGAGTAAACTTTTTGGCACTGGTAATAATATTCAAATTAGTTTGAAAAAGCCGAGCAGTTTTGTACCTGCCTTGACACCTGCACTTCAATTGTTTATTAATCAATGTGATAGTGATTTGATTGAATATTTTCAGAATGGAGCTAGGGATAAATATTACAATTTAACAAGTGAGCAAAGATTGGCTTTGACAAAACTTAGTGAGAATACTGACCTCCCCATTAAGATGGCTGATAAGGGGGGTTCCGTGGTCCTATTGGACACTGACTGGTATGTCAATAAGCTCACTACTTTATTATCAGATAAAAAGACATATTTAGCAATAAATCCAATTGATGTCAGACGAGTAATAGATAGGGTCCATAGCAAATTGCGCAGTTTATGTAACTGCATGTATATTACACCTCAGCTTTTGGATTTTTTACTTATAGAAAAGCCAGTAACCCCTATTTTTAAAGCACTTCCAAAAATACATAAAAGCTTGACCGACCCACCCCTAAGACCAATAGTTTCAGGTAGGGGGTGGGTCACTGAAAATATTTCCATTTGGTTGGAGGTGACTTTGAGGCCTTTTGTGGGTAGCATGGAGCATGTTCTAATTGATACAGGACATTTTCTCACTACATTAGGTAAAATTAACGAAGAGGACCTAACAGGAGATTATTTAATGGCTACTTTAGATGTCAATAATTTATTCACCGTGATTAATAATGATTATGGAATACGGGCGGTGACAGAACTACTTGACACTTTAGGCGTTTTACACACAAAAGTAGAATTAATAGCAGAATTATTGACTCTGGTGTTGGATAACAACATATTTGAGGGGGCAGATTGCATATACAGGCAGGCACAGGGGATAGCAATGGGCACCCCCTGTGCCAACACATATGCAAATCTTGTTCTCTCTCATTGGGAAAAGGCACATGTGTTAGGAGACAGTAGATGGAAAAAACATTTGTATATGTATCTGCGTTTTGTAGATGACATATTTATTTTATGGAAAGGTGATAGTGAGCAGCTGTATAACTTTGTCGACCATCTCCATACCACCACTTCCTTCTTTAGATTTAGTGTCAAAACTTCACGAGAAACTCTGGATTTTCTTGATGTCCGTATAACACAAAGGATGGATGGTTTTTCCTCTCAACTATATAGAAAGGAGTGTTGGAAGAACACCTTACTGTCTTATGACAGTATGCACCCCAGACACACCTTTCCAAATATAGTACAAGGTCAAGTGAGTAGAATATCTAGGATTAGTAAAGAAAATACACAATTTGATGAGGACGTTAATCATCTTAAAGAATGCTTCCAAAATAGGGGCTATGAAGAAAAAATGGTCGGCAAAATAATTGAGAAAAGCAAACCCCTTAGGCAAAATAAATATAAACCATGGATTAATCAGCTACATGATACGCATAATAATGCATCAGCCAATGATCCCAGGCCAAATAGACACAAGGTGATGATTACATATGGCAGTGATGCTAGAGGTGTATGTGAAATTATACGGAGAAATTGGAACATAATTGCTAGTGACACTAGTTTGAGGGATTTGGTGGGCATATGTCCACAGTTTACTTACAAAAGAAACAGGAATTTAAAAGACATGCTTTGTAAAGAAAGGAGAACGAATATAGGTAGAATGTTTAAAAGCACTGCAGGTACCATTCCATGTGGTTCCTGTAAGGCTTGTGGCCATATTAAGAAAGGAACAGAATTTAAACATCCAGTTAATGGGAAAATATTTCTTTTAAAGGGCAGGGCGACATGCAGGACAACTGATGTTGTATATATAGCAGAGTGCTCCTTCTTTCCCAGTTTTTATATAGGGAAGACAAATAACATGTTAAAAGTTAGAGTTCTACAACATTTGCCTAGTATAAGAAATAGTGATGAGCACAATGCCCTATATAGGCATATAAGAGATAATCCAACACATAAATTCACGTTCAGGGTAATAGTAAACTTAAAATTAACCAGTAGGGGGGGTGATATCAAACAAATCACAGAATTGGCTGAATCTAGATGGATCCTGGAAATGACAGCGCATAGGGATCCAGGGCTAAATGATGTGGTCCCCCTTAAGCCAGCTCTCAGTAAAAGGCGGGTTTTTTATTAAATTCTGATTGGTTATACTGTTTTTTAAATAGAAATGCTAAATGATGAAGTTTTATCTGATGAAGGGCCGTAGCCCGAAAGCGCTAATACCATACTGTTTGCTTTGCATGACAATAAATTGTGTTTTATTTAATCAGCAGTATCCAGCAACGTTTTTTCGTTTCACACAAGATAAACTACCTAAGTAAGTCTAGAGTGGAATAATTAATGCCTATGTTGGCATTGCATTATATTGCATAAAGACTATCTAGATAGGCAACATAGCACAGAAGTGCTAGTATTTACATGAATCTGTGTACAGTGAAGCAGCTGATAGCTTCTCATCAATATGATAGTTCTTTTTCTCTGTTTATCTATGAGATACATGTTTTAGTGAATGGAGCGAGGGGGGTGATTAGGGAGGGTCCTAGCACGGGCAGGAGCTTGAGTTTGCAAGGTAGCTTTTCAGTTCTTTTTTGAAGCTGTTAGTGGATTTTATATTTCAGATGTTTGGGGGGGAGTTTTTTCCAGGCTTGTGACACAGTGTTTTTGTAAAGTAATTTGTCTGTGGTTTTATTGTATGTGTCAAGAAGGAGTTGATCAGAGCTACGGACAGTATGAGTAGGAGTATGGAGGGATACTACAGTGGAGAGGGAAGGGCAGGCTGAGGGTTTGTTTAGTAAGGAGTGAGTGATTTGTAGCTGGGGTAGAAGCAGTAGTTGGGGGGGGGGAGTTCAATCCACTGGAGTTGTTTTAGGGCAAGGCAGTGGTGAGATTTGTACGGTTGGTTGCTGGCAAATTTAGCTATTTTGTTATATGTTTGTTCGAGTTTGGTTATTAAGATGAATTGTAAATGTCTAAGTACAGGAGAGGTGTAGATAAGGCAGGTTAGGAGGAATGCTTGTGCCAGAAAAGGTTTGGAGACAGGAGAGAGGAATTTATTTATTTCTGTAAAGTAGTTCCAAATATAAATAAAAGCACTATTGGCACTTTATAAATTGTCATATTCTTTTTAGGTCCCTGGGACCTTTACAAGTGTTTACAGACAGCAATACCATGCAGTGCATAAACAAGCAGGGGGGAACCAATTCCTACCCTTTATGCTGACTAGCCATAGTAGTCTGGGATATATCTTTTCAGCACAATCCCTTTCTATAGGCATCTTGCATGCTGTCAGAGCAGTTGTGTCAGACAAGCTGAGCAGGACAAAGTCAGACTCACACTTATGGAAACTATATCATAGGGTCTTCCTAGATGTGATATTCCAGTGAAGAAACCTTAAGTAGATCTTATTGCATCCACACTCTGTCATTTGGTGAAATTCTGCTCCAGGTTACCTTGAAAACATGTAGTACAGATGCTTTTTCTGTTCTTTGGGCAGGAATTTTCATGTATGCTTTTCCACCCTTTTCAATATTATCCAGCGTCATTCTGAAGTTTCCGAAGAACTCTTCAAAGATCATTGTGGTGACTCCCTTCTGGCCCAGGCAATAGTGGTTCTCCTTTATTTTGGTATGACCGGGGGGGGGGGCAATTACCACAAGCCCCTCAGAGACCTGATCTACTTGCACAAGAACAGGGGTGTCTGAATCATTCTGACTACAGCAATTATAACTGATTGCCTGGGTAATAGAAACCCATTACCTTTAACGCACCTTTCTATAGGGAGGTGCGGCAGGTATTAAAGGAGGCAACAAATCCTGCTACTAGAAAATAATTTTAGTAAATGCAAAAGGTTTTCTAGTTGGTTCCAAGAAAAGAACCAGTATCCAAACGAGACTAGTGTTTTCTAGTACCGCATTATTTGTGTGAGTTTACTATCCAATGGCGTGTTTTACTTCTCGGTCAAGTTTCATTTGTTAGCCATTTCAACATATCTGTCCACAAAGGGGTATTTCACACTGTCTCCTTGAAAACAGGTGGCTTCTCCTTGGGATCTTAATTTTGTGTTTAAAAAAATATTACTCGTACTCCATTTGAACCAGCTGATCAGACTGCCTTTTGAGGCTGTTGGCATAGAAAACAGTCTTAGTCATCTTGAAGAGGTAAGAGCAATTAGTGTCCAAGTTGCAAGCTCTCTTAGTGGATAAATCCTGTTTGGTTTTCCATAGAGATAGGGCTACTTTATGAACAAATCCCTCATTCGTGCCAAAAGTTTGTTTTTCAGAGCTTATATTGAATCAAGCCATCAAGCGCCCTGTTTTCTATCCAGGACCTAAAAATCAGGGAGAAAGGATTCTCTGTACTCTGAATGTGCGTAGGCAACTCTGATATTATAGTGTCTGAACAAAGTCCTTTAGGAAAGCTGACCAACTGTTTATCTCCTATGATGAGACAAAGAAAGGGCAACTCCTGACAAAATAGAATATTTCAAGATGGTTGACCCTTGCTATTGCTTTTTGTTATTCCCACCATGGCAAATCTATTCCAGGCAGAATCAAGGCACTTTCCACTGAAGTCTTTTCTTCTTCGATGATGTATTGGAAAGAGGTGGTCTCTAAAAGCATTATATAGGCAAATATTTGGTCCTCTGCAAACAGTTTTACAAATCATTATAAACTGGATTCCTTCTCCAGGTCCAGGACAGGTTTTGCTAGTACCATACTCTAGGATATCCTGGATTATAATCCTTCATCCCTCCAGGAAGGCTAAGCCATGGTAATCTACCCAAATAGCTGTATGCTACTAAACCAGTGAGAATTCTATTCTAGGCCTTGTACATTTGTGTAAGTTGCATTTAACAAAACAGTAAATGTTTAAGTTTCTCCCTATTTCAAGTAGCCTCACCCTCCCTCCATCCCCTTTTTATGTATGTAGTTACTTTTTTGAGATAAAAGTTGTGCATTCCTAACTTTTTTGGTTTCAGGACGAGTAGTCTTTTCTTCATTTTGTGGTCAAGAAAGTCCTGAAAAATGGCCCAAGGCTGCTGTTTTTCCCTGTGGATTTCAGGACATAGCATCCTGGGCACGTCGGAGGAGAGCTGGAAAGTTTTGAAGACTGACCTTTTTATCCTGAACAGGGCATTACCCAAATATTTGTATGCTACTGCAGCAGTGAAGAATGTGAAAATCTGCTGTTATGGCAAGTGCAACTTACACAACTGTACTCCCTTTTTCATTGTAATGAAGAAAGAGCTTATATTTGTCAAACACTGTAGGTTCCTAGGTCCATACTGAGCTGATGGCCAAGGACATGGCTGAGAAACTCTGCCATGGTGTACAGTATTGGTGGAAGATTAACAGTGTCCCTAATTAAGCAAATTTTCCTCATATGTCCCTTGTGACAATCCAGACTAACTTTAAAGATTGCCAAGGAAGCACTTAAACACTCTGCTTGATATGCAAGAGGATCCTATTTCAAAAATGTGATATGTTTGGGTAGGTACCCATCACACATGCTAGCATTGTTAATGTGGTGGCATGGGTTTACATCTGTAGAGCATGTGTTTAAACACCTTCACCTAAACTGAACCAATAGTAAACCAAAGTGTGTGGGGTAATCCATAGTATGGAAGGATAAGCAGAGCTCACCCCTGAGGTGCCTGTAGGAGACTGAGAGGAATAGCACATTTATTTGAAAGAGTGGTCAAGGATACTAAAACATAAGACTGTCTGTCAGCACAAAATTCTTGCAGGGTACACCTGGCACATCCTGTGACATACACCCCCATGCATTCAGTGTTTTTTCTGCTCCTCTTGTAGTTCAGATTGCAGTTTAATAAGTGCTGTAAGAAAATTCTTGCATTCTAAAAAATGTAAACTTCCTGACAGTTCCTGCTTACCAGCCAGGACCCACACCAATACTGTCTCTACTACCTGGAGAAGAATGCAGTATTAAGTGTCACAGGTGCCAATGATTTAAAACTGGCTACCAGAGGGGGGGTGGGTGAGAATGTAGGCTTGTCCTACATCTCGCAGGGTGAGAGCTTTTAACGATAGCCAGAGTATGGATTGACAGAAAGTGTTCCTCATGTGGTCCTAGACAACATTTGGGACAAAGTGAAATGTAAAGGAGCACAAGAGCAGACATTAACCAAAACTTTCTTTGTCCAGGCTCACCTCTTTCCCATTACAACCTGCTTTCCGTCAGTAAGAAAGGGGTTGTGTGTGCACCACTTGTCCGCTTACAGTGTTGAAGGTGGCCAAAGAAGCATTCTCCTAGTAATTGCCCTTTTAAGTCAGACTTCAGGGTTCATGCAATGCCACTGTTATGCCTAAGCAAACAGTAACTCAGTCTGCTTAAGCAAAGTGATCCACTGAATCCCCTAGTGAAGGCTGTGAGGTCATACTTAAGAGTAATGTTCTCTGATCTTCCACCAAGTTGCTGCCTTGTCAGCAAGACTTGAGGGAGCTCTCAGTAATTATCCCATTCTTGACAACCATCCCCAGACACTGTTTTTTGAACTCTGGCAGGGAGTTTAATCTGATACCCTTGCTCTGCTCAAATTTCTCATGAGTAGGTAGTGATTCTGTTAAGAAAATAGAGCAGGGAGGAAGAATAAAAGCACTGTTGCAGTATTCCATACTGCTAGATTATTTTGCCAGATAACCTGAGCCTTCAGCCGGGATACTGAAGCCAAAACCTTCCAGAGATCCGTACATCCAACTCATGACCTAAGCCCATTTACATAGGGACACATAAGCAGACGTATAAGTGTGAAAAACCCAGACTACCTCGCCGCTAGTCTGAACGTAAGTTTCACACGTTAGTCTGATGTCCTTCTTTTCCCATGTTGCAGTATTCATAACATGAGGGATTCCCCACCTAGGCAGCCTGAACGTCCAGCCAGCATACCAAAGACTTTAACTACTGCAAGTTATGTGTGATGTTGCACATAGGATAACAGCCAACGTAGACCATAAAAGTGATGTCTGAAAGTACCATCCCCAGAACGTGTCTGCCGCCAGTCCAAACTCCATCTTCTATTATTTGTCTGATCACCGAATGGTTGCTGTTTCAGATAAGTGCCCCATTGGGAAATTTATTTGTGTTTTCTTGCTACTGCATGTTTTCTGAGGTTATTGCCATCCAAGAAAGGCAAGTGCCATTGTGGAAGGCAAATTCTACACAAGAATAACCAAGATTAGTGTCTTATCTGTCTGGGTCCGTTCACAACTATAAGTCTTGCGCAATTTGTCAGGTATTTGTATGTAAGATGCTCCACAGTCATCTTTCTGCCCTACCTCGAGAATCAGAGACTCAAGAAACTAGTGTTTGCAGTGGAGGGTATGTCTGGTCCATCCTATGAGCCTCTGAAGAAAAAGCTAAAAAAGGTAAGGCCTGAATCTCCGGCTGCGCCTCTGAATCTGGACATCCCTCTCGAGGCCAGTGAAGGCCAGGAGGTCCATTCGGTGCCTGGTTCTCTTACTGCAGCGGGTACTGGTTTGGAAGCCATTAAGGACAGTTCCATTGCAAACATCCCTTTTGGATGGTACGGGGGAACCGCGGCTCATTTCCTTGGACGTTCCTCGCAATACTTCTCTGTGCTGGAACCTAGGCCTACATTGGCCCATCCATCCAAGCCTAGAGTTGATCCTCCCCTTAAAAAGAAACAAAAATATGTTTACACCTCTCAGGATCCTTCCCCAGATTGCAAGCTTTTTTCCCCAGGGAATTCTTAATGCTTTTCTAGCACTAAGACCTTCCTTTTTTCAAACTAGTACGCCAGTTTATCCTCCTCCTCCTTCTGTGCCTAGGAGTTCTGCTGTGGAACAGGAGGCCTCAGAGGAAGAAGTTTCATCTTCAGATGGTCTCTGGATAACTCATCACAAATTGACCCCCCCCCCCCCCCCGGGTTATGCTTTCCCTGAAGTTGTTTCCAACTGTGGGTACTCCCCTTAGGAAGACATATCATCTGGAGAAACAATGTCAAGGATGAGAGACTTTTTCAAGTGGGAAGTCACACAAGTCTCAGAAGTGCAGAAGAGGTACTATGATCTCTTACAGGTGGACTCCCCTTCTCCTTCAGTTATTAAACCTGTGCTACTTGCCTTTCAGGATGCCTCTCTTTCAAAAAGGCCAGATAGGTTTTACAAGGTCCCTGAAGACAGCAAATTTATTTTCAGATGTCCCCCTGCGGATCCTGCTGTGATGTCAATGTGTGCAGATAGACCTTCCAGATTTTTGCCCTCCAGTACCCTTCTTAACTCAGATAAAGACAGCAAGATGATGGAGAGGATAGGTAAAAAAGTCTACACATCCTCTTCTTTAGCCTTCAGAACCATTAATTATCAGACTCTTATGTATAAGTATGTTCTGGCCCTGCTTTCTCAAGCTTCACTGCTGTTGACAGATCTCCCTGATTCTGCAGCCAAAGCACAGTTTTCCTCTCTCTTGATGGGCTCTTTAGACACTCCATAAAGTGCAGTTATGATGTAGCTGAGGTATCTCCTAGATCAGCTGCATCTGGATCTGTCCTTATGAGATATTCCTGGCTAAGATTTCAGCTTTTGCCTGATAACATCAAGGCAAAACATATGGATGCAGCTCTTGACAATTCTGCTGCTTTAGTGCTAATGCTGCTGCCCTTTTCAAATCCCTTCAAGGAAAAGTGAAAGAGTTACAGGAACTGAAGCACATTTTTTGTGTCCCCTGTTCCAAGGTATCATAGAATTTATCCTTCCAAACCATATTTTGTGAGGAAGATCTGCACCCCCTATTCTTCCTCACAAGAAAGGGACACGCAGCCAGAGCTTCTCCAGATCTCAACCAACCTTGGCTCAAAAGTTCCCCTTTCGTGATAAGCCAGGTAGTCTGTGACTACCAGTCCAGTCTCTCCAACGTTCCTGTTTCCCACTGCCTCTGTTACTTTTTTTCCTTCATGGACAAGCATTACCACAGACAAATGGGTCCTTTCCATTGTCCAAAACAGCTACTACATGGTTTGGAAGTCCATCCCTTCTTTCATGGGCATCCCTCAACACCCTCGAGACCAGCTCCCTCTTTTCCATCAGGTGCTTCAAGATTTGATCTCACGGGGAACTATTCAGGACGTTCCCCATCTGCAAAGAGGAAACGGGTCTTATTCTAGGATACTTCTAGTCCCCAGGAAAGATGGTCCGTGGAGACCACTTCTAGATCTGTCCCAACTCAATCATTTTCTTCAGGTTCCCCCACCTTCCACATGCTCACTCTCCAGACTGTGTTCCCTCTTTTGCTTCCTCATTCAGTTCAGATGATAGGACATGCAGACTTTACTTTTATGGCTTACATTGGCTGTTATCCTATGTGGAACATCGCACATACCTTGCAGTAGTTAAAATCTTTGGTATACTGGCCGGATGTTTGGGTCGCCTAGGCGGGGAATCCCTCTTGTTACAAATACTGCAACATGGGAGAGAAGGACATATATAGTTATGGTAAGATTTTACACAGCTATTTTTTCTGTGTGTGCTCATTGGTATCTTGTGATTTAACTGTTTCAGATAAGTGCTCCATTGGGGAACCATCCTTGGTTTTTGTGTGTGTGTGTGTGTGTGTGTGTGTGTGTGTGTGTGTGTGTGTGTGTGTGTGTGTGTGTGTGTGTGTGTGTGTGTGTGTGTGTGTGTGTGATCAAATACTATTTGATACTATCAGCTAGGAGGGGAAAGTGTGATTGTGGTAGGCAAATTCCTTATATGGATCTCCACTGTCAGTGTCTCTTTTGCCTAGTTACAGAAGAAAAAACTGAAATATGTCAATTGTTTGTACCCAAACCCTATATATGCCTCTTTACTCTCTTAAATATTTGGAGACCCAGCAGCTTAAGTGCATGCCCCAAGCTAAAATGGCAGACTCTTCCTCTGACAATGTCCTGCTTATTCTGAAAAAGAAATTGAAAAGACCTAGGCCTGATTCTTTGATTGCCCAGTCAAACTCTGACATACCCATTGATGTTTTAGAACCAGTGGTACATTTGACTGCTTCTCAGGCTCCCGGTACCACAACCCCGCAGGATTCCCAGATGTCCGATATGACATAGCTTACCCATGCTGGGGAGAAGGGGGAAACCTCATCTTATCATTTTGGAAGGACCGTTATATTTCAAAAATAGAAATGTTCAAAGAGAATATCCAGAAGACTTTGTGTTAAAAATTAGAGATGAAGTGTGTAGTAAGAGAATTGGAGGAAATTATTTACCCCCTGTTGACCAATACTAATAGTGATGTAGAGTTTTGAGTTCCTCCCAATGGTAAGGAGGGATGTGGAGATAATAATAGGTTATGTATCATTACTTTTAACTTGGATATTAAGGCTTTAGTAAAAAGTATCCAGAAGAACAGCCGTAGAGAAGGTGGGAATCAAGCCCCAAATTGTGTTTAAGAAGCAAAAGTCCTTTTAGGAACTGTTGGAATTATCAAAAAAGACAACAAATGCCACAAATATTGCAGTAGTGTTAGTGAACTTAGAAAGTTGGATATGTTTAAGTGTGGGAAATGGAATCAATCCCCATAAGGGTGAACATTTTGCCATTAGGCTGATTGTGTACCGTGTAACAAGGCATTTTTTCTGTGACTCTGAGCAGGGCGTATATATGGCAATGTGTGAAGTTTGTCTTGCCTTTTACGTATGGAAAACTCTGAGTAGGTTAAAAGAGAGAATTTATGCACATGTGCAGGAGATTAAGAAAAAATCCACCAATGCCTTGAGTAAACATATACAAAGTAGTGAGGGGCTTAAATTTTCCTTTACAGTTGTTGAGTAAATTTACAAGGATGCTAGGGGTGTATTTATGAAAGAATACTTGGATAAAAGGGAATTAGTGTGGCAATTGCAGTTAAATGTCTTAGTTATCCAGTGCTTACTGATTTATACTCCATAACATCTGTTTTGAAAATTAAACACTGTTATGGTTAAGGGGGTTGTAGTGTTACAAAAGTTAGGATTAGTAGAATTGTTCTTTCAATGGCATTTTATTTTTATTATGTTTATTATTTTTATAATTATGGAGTTTGTGTTTTTCAGAAGGTTATTGAATTGAGATAATTGGTTAATTAATTTATCTCACATGATTGTGTAAAATGTATTTAAAGGTTTTAGAAGTATTGTTGGAACAGTTCTGATGAAGTTCCATTATAGAATTTGTGGGAACAAAAGCACTTAATTTAAATAAAATTTGTTTTTAAAGTCATCCGGGTCCTTGTAAGTTACACAGGTGTTTATGGTTATTCAGTTTTGCATTATTTGTCCTTGGTTTCACTTTGAGTATTTCAAAAATATTTTGGGAAGAAGTACCAGGGTCCTTAATCTAGGTATGTCAGGGGTCGGATCTGCCACAACTCATTAAAGTAAACATCACTCCCAAGAAGAAACAAAAAAAAACAAAAATATTTCCTCCTGTCAGATTCCTAGGAGAAACAGTGGCTGGAATTCTTACAGGACCTGTTTAAAGCCATTTTGGCTCTGAACCCATCATCTTTTTTTTTCCTTCTGCTCCTGCTCCTTCTTCCACTCAAGAGACATCTTCAAAGGAAGATGAGGCAGAGTCTGATTCAGATGAAGATTCCCTGGCCTACTTTTCCCAGATTCACTCCCCAGGTCAAGTGACCTCTGATAATGAGGATACCTTATTCCCTGATTTGCCTACATGGGAAATTTCCTTTGAGGATCCTGCATGTAACATGAGGTAGCATTTTGAGTGGCAATCCAGACAAATTTCTGATGTACATAGCAAATATTTACAACTTGTTAGAGGTTGGCATCCCTATACCTGCACCTGTTCCGGAAGTTTTTTTTTGGATGCCTTGCATCCACTTCTTCTGCTCCTGATTTTTGATCCCCAAGCACCTAAAAGACCTGATACATTTTATAAAGTGAATGAAGATCTGAAGTTCTTTTATAAGAATCCTTTGGCAAATCCCTCTGACTTTTTTATTTCTGTGAGCAAGCCCTTCAAGCTGTTACCTGCTACTAATACCCTTCCCTCTGGTCAAGATAGCAGGACAGTAGACAGATTTTGGAAAAAAAGGTATACACCACCTCCATTTGGAGGCACCTGGCATTTGGAGCTGTGATTTACCAGACTCAAATGACAAAATATCTACTGTCTATTCTGGATAATTGGAATAAAAGTCTGTCCTTTTCTGGATATACCTGAAATTAAGTTGGACGCCATGTCTTTGGTGTTTTTGGTATCTTGGCACTGACAGGTCGTTAGACATAGCACCAAATAAAGTTAGGATGCAATGGAAGCTTCTTCCAGAGCAGCCACTGCTGGATCTGTCCTTAGAAGGTAAGCACTGCTTCATTTACAGTCCTTACCTGAGGGCATTAAAGCTGATCTCCTGGATTCTCTCTGGATTAATGTATTATGGTTTGACCCCAAAGCAGCCAACCTGCTTATAGCTTTCCAAGAACAAGGAAAAATTATGAAAAATTGCAGAGTCCCCTCTGTCCCCAGGTATAAAAGAAGCTACCTGTACCTGGCTAAATCAGCTCCCTTCTCTTGCAGGAACTCTAGGCCCCACAGAAGGGCAAACAAATGCCTAGAAAGAGATTTCAAGATAAACTTGACAAGGATTCTAAGTCTGGGAGGCCTCCCTATACAGACAAAACTGTCTGACAGTTTTCTCCCCCATACATCCCTCCATCTTTCAAAAAGACTAACTTCATCTATTTCAAACTGTCAGCTCATACTTTCAGACACGTGGACCCTTTCCATTATTCAGCAGGGATACAGGATGACTTGGAAGGAGATTCCACCTTTCAAAGGCATTCCTGCACCTGACCTCCCAAAATCCGTTAAACCTCTTCCCTAATATCCCACAAGTCTTGCTTGAACAATGTACAATAGAACCTGTTCCACAACAGTTTGTAGGAAAACGGGAGAACAGAGACCTATACTGGATTTGTCCCTTCTCAATATTTTTCTCAAGGTCACCTCATTCAACATGTTGTCATTCCAGATTCTTTCTGACTTCCATCCTTCCTGGTGTCTTTGGATCTGAAGGATGCATGTCTCCACATTCCCATTCATCCTTCCTTCACAAAATGTCTAATATTTTCTACTTGTTCATCACACTTTCACTTATCTGCTTTACCCCCTGGTTTGTCTGCAGCCCTCAGGGTTTTCACAAAGTGCCTGGCATCAGTCATCTCCTTTTGCAGAACTTGAGGAGTTCAGATATACTCATATCTAGATGACATGTTAATATAACCATCATCTTAGCGGATCCTTGTACAGCATCTCAACTTCATTGTTTTCCTCATACAGAGTATGAGGTTTACAATCCACTTAAAGTCCACTCTGAATTCTACCCAAGAGCTGGTCTTTCTTGGCCGCAGACTGAGCACACAACACATGCAGGCCCTCCTACCACAAGACAAAGTACACACCCTCTCCAACTACTTCCAGTCTTTTCTGCCACTTTAAACATCCACTGCAAGGGAGATTTTCAGGTCATACCCATGATACCCTTTGCCAGATGCTGTACGAGAAAGAGTCAGTGGCACCTGAAATCTATCTGGTCCCAGCATTCACATCCCCTGGACTCCCAGATCCCACTTCTTCATCCCACTTCTTCCCTTTCTAAACAGAGAATTTTAGTGGTGGATATCACAGGTAAACCTCAACCCAGTCTTTCCATTCAAGCTTCAGATACCTCACTAGGACCTGCAAATAGATGACTCAGACATACCCTAGGAGAGCATGGATGGGGTCCCTGAGAGCCCAGGGCAGTGGGCACCAATTCAGAGGACAGACCACACCAGCCTTAAGGAACTGTGGGCAGTAATTCAGGCCCTGCAGACTTTCTTTCTCACTTGGTCACCAGGTCCCCTCAGAATTTTTACAAACATCACTGTGGACATGTGGTACATAAACTGAGGGAGGGGCAAAGTCATATCAGCTATGCAGATTGGCCCTTCTAGCATGGGAACTGGCCATAAAAGCAGATCTGACCATCCAAGCACTTTACGTTCCCTCTCAGGGCAGTGTCCTGGCAGACTTTCTAGGCAGATCAAGGGAAGACCCTCGCTAATGGATGTTGAACAGAAAGACCAAGGTCTAGACATGATCCACAAATGAGGTATTCCTCAGATAGACATATTTGCTTCCATTCACAACAGACCACTACAGCTATTTTGCTCCAGGACTCTTTGCCCTCAGACATAAAGGACAGGTGCTGTGCCTTTCCTTGGGAAAGGAGGTAACTTTGTGATCCTTCCTCTGCCTCTCCTCCCCAAGGTCTTGTTAAAGAACCAGGGGACAAACAATCTTGATGGTGACTCCCTTTTGGCCAAGGCAGCATTGATTTCCCCTTCTCTACCACCTAGCCAGGGGTCAACACAAGTTACCCCACAGAAATGGACTTGCTCATGCACCACAAGGGATGTCTTCTTCATCCCAGTCTGTCATCTGTTAGCCTGACATTATGGATGATAGGATTCCGATCTCTTTTGAGAACATGCTACAGGTTCTTCAGCAGGTAAGGAAACCTACCACTAGAAAGTCTTGCATATTTCAGTGGAAAAGATTTTGTGACTGGTGTCATGCCTAAAACAGGACCCTATACAATCTGGGGTTCTTACTATACTCTCTTATTAGTACGAGCTAATTAAAACTGGTCTGGCCTACTCCACAATTAAGACACACCTGTTGACCATTTCTGCATGCTTGCTTCTAGACCCCCTTTTTCTTTCCAAGCTGGAGGTAAAACAGTTTCTTAAAGGCATCCTGCATGTAAAGCCTCCTAGGAAAGCTATTCCACATTCTTGGAACCATAACTTTGTCCTAGAAAAGTTCACTCTACCTTTGTTTGAACCAGCAGCTTCTGTCTCCCTCAATTTTTTTAGTTGGAAAACCATCCTTCTAGTAGCCCTTACTTCACCTAGAAGGGTTTCTGAACTCCAAGCCCTGATGGCATCCCCTTTTTTCCTTATTTTCCATAAGGACAGGGTGTCTCTGAGGGCCAGTCCTTCACTTATCTGTAAGGTGATCAATGCCCTATCGCTCAATCAGGCCATCCATATTCCTGCCTTTTTCCCTAACCCTCAGAACAAAGGGGAGCAAATCCATCATTCTCTGGGTGTACACAGGCAGCTGGGATTTTACTTGGATAAAACCAAGTACATTCTCAAGACTGACCAGTTTCTTTTCAGGAAGCTAAGTTGGGGAACCTGGTATCTAAACAAACTATTGCTAACTGGATTTTTAAGTCTTATTTCCTTTTGTTATGCCCGCCATGGGAAACCTTTATCTTCTTCTGTGAAAGCACATTTCACTAGAGCAGTTGCTGCAGCAGAAAGTCTGGAGCCTTTTACAAAGGTGTTGACCGAAGAGCTACCCTAGAAGCAACAATTTGCTCTTCTGTACATACCTTTACCAAACACTGTATGGTAGCTGCTTTCTATAGATCCAGAGCCTCCTTTACTAGATCAGGTCTGCTATAACTCATTTATCCACCTTTACCACTCACTAAGCTTTGTGAGTCACTCTACAGTTTGGAATACTGCAACAGTGGTTTATGGAATGACATAGTACAGTTGTGCAAGTACTTACCATAACAGTAGAGGTCCTACAGATCACTGTTGCAGTATTCCTTCCCACCTGTCAAGCCTCCTCCTTTGTCTTTAACCAGGTTTTGCCATACATTTCATGGCTTGAGGGGAAGCCATTCTCTGCTTTCTCCCCACTTAGCTGACCTTTACCTTTCTAGTATCCTTTGGTGTCCTGAGATCTTCTGGCTTGAGATAGGCTGAGGATCTGATGTCCTTTTCGTTCTTTCTCACTTATTGGTTACAGGTCCAATCCTTGGATCTGACTTGGCCACATACTTCAGACTTTGGATCCAATTCTCAAGCTCCTTCCTCTACCCACACTGCCCTACTCCATCCCTGTTGCCTCATTGCCGCCTTCATGAACAGATGCAGGCTCCACTCTTGAGCGTTTTTATTGGTATTGCAAGTTTGATTATTCTCTATTACAAAATTTTTCATTACTATTTTTCTCTGTACCCTCTAGTTTTCGCTGGTCGTCATGTTTATTTGTCTTTCCTTTCCCTTTTCTGTACTATTTCATAGTACTCTCTCTCTCTATACCATTGCTGGTATTGTCTCTCTCTCACCCTTCTGTTTTGATTATTTCTTTCTACCATAGCTGTTAGTTTATTTTTTCCCGTTTAGTTATTAAAAAAAAAAAAACTTGCTTAGCCTTTTGGTTATTCTTGGTATTTTTTTTCTTCCTCACTGTCTAAATTATGTCAAACAAACTCACACTCTTTAAAAAATACACTTCATGTTGGCATAATTTCCCAACTCAGATGCCCACAAGGAGTGCACTTATTGCCTTGAAGCCAGGCACTTGGACACGTCATGCAGAATCTGCTCCATGTTTAATCCAAGAATCGGGTCTTCTTCCCTATTCTTCCACTCCAGGGGCTCAAACCTCCTCCAAACCTAGTAAGTCTGCTCCTCGGGAGCAATGCAAGCGTTCTTCCTTGAAGTCCCCTAGGTCTTCTTGTGAGCCCCCAAAAAAGACTAGTAAGCTCTCAGATCCAACCCCTCTGGATTCAAAGACATTTCAACATTTGGAGCCTAAGGCTTCAGCTCCTACAGTTATTATGATCAGTCCAACAGCTCCCCCTCAGATCCTAAGTCATCGGATCTGAAGCCGGGTGCTTCTTTTAGAAGTGCTCCTCCCGAATATATTATGAAACCACTTTCGCTCACCTTGCCTGCTCAGCTTCTCCAACCACCACAGAAGCATTCCAGGCCCTCTTCCACCTCTTCCTCAAAGTCCTCCAGAAGCTTTTTGGAAGCAAATGTGGATAGAATGATGTGAAAGTTTCTCAGAGCTCAGATCCAGATAGGGTCTTAAAGCTCCATCCCCTAACAAATCCATGAGTATGCCTGTTGCATCTAAAACTGTAATTTCTCCTTCTCCAGTTCATCCAGTGGTTTCAGAGCCCAAGGTTCCGAGATCCCTGAGAGTCTTAGTGTTTGATCCGAAGAAAGCTTCTACCTCCACTCCAACTGTTTCTCTGACTGGTTCTGCTCTGATACCCAGACATCAGAATGGATCTCAGAGCTGAAGTGTCAATGTCAGATCTAAGGGGGTAGGTTCAGCTCCAGTTTTGTCATATACATCCCTGCCCCTTAGAGCTTCGGCCCAGGACAGTTCGAATCCGAGTCTCCCCTCAAGGCTTGGATCCAGGGGTGACCAAGATCTACCTTCTTTGGAAGCTTCCACTCCGAGGGGGCAGGGTGGGGTCTCTCCCAGTCCCTCGGCCTTTGAGGTGGTGGAGAAGGTTTTTTTCTCTCCAGAGAACTATCTTCTCATGTTTCAGATCCTACTCTTCTCTCTCATCGGTTCCAAACTCTGAGTCGGTCAGACTTGTTCCGCAGGGATAGCCAGTTTCAATGAATTTCTTCCAGTTCCAGTGGAGGAACTTCCCTTCTCTTCTGGCAACTCTCCAGAACATCCTACAGAAGAGGTGCCTGGAAAAGAAAGTGTAAAAGAAGAAACACAGACTTCTCCATGGAGTTTGTTATGGAAGACATTGATTTTGATGAAGGAAGAGGGATCCCCCAGGTCACCACCAGATGACATCTCCTTTGGAGATATTCTAGAGATTCTGAAGCAGAAGGGTGGTTGGTCATGCCAAACCACCCCTCCTGAAGAGTCTGTGTTCTTGGAGGCTTTTGGATGTTCTTCGTGTTTCACTGTTGCAGTCATTACATTTGGGTTATCTGTCTGCAGATAGCCCTCAGCCGGCCTGATTATCAAAGTCTTGGGTCCTGCGTCGGATGCTGTCTCTTCTTCCATGGCGTCAGGTCGTCAGGGGTATAAAGCATGTAGCCGATGCCATTACATCAGTCTTTCTTGCCACGTGGTGCCCGAAGCAGAAGCAGTTCGCAAGTGCCAGTCGGCCGACTCCTGAAATTTTCATTTTCAAGTTTCAGAACCGAAGTCTTCAAAAAAAGTTAAGTACCCCGTTGGGGATCCTTTTTCTTGCTCTAAACCAATGTCAGTAAAAGTTAACAATTGTATTACCTGTGGAAAGCAAATACCTCATAAAGATTTTCATTCGTACTGCATTCCTTGCTTAGGCCCAGACCACGACGTCCCTCGCTGTCAGTTTTGTGCCTTATTCAATCCTCGAACTATTCATCGTTGGTTCATTTTTGCATCAAACTATTTCAGTACTCTGTTTAATTATCCTGAAATGGCTTTGGTAAGCCATCTGACTACTGACATTCTGAAAAAACATAAAGTTAAAGACAGAGACAGACCAAATGGGTCCAAAGCTGCCGACGACGCTTCCGTTAAGCTAGTCGCCAGTTCACCAGTACTCAGTGAGGCACTTTCGCAGCCCCTGATACCCACTACTTCAGATTCGCAGGCCACTACTGAGACCCATTCAGAGTCTGGTATGTTGCGAGATGCTTCTTCGACCATGGAACCTGTGGATGCCTCTACATTGGATGGGTCCGAAGCTGCTATGCAGGCACCGGCTTCTGAGGTTGTATTCAGGCCTACGGACTTGCATTTCAAACCGATGCCATCTTCGTCTTCAAGGCCTAAAACTCGACCCACGGCTAGAAAACCAATGTCCAAACTGCACGGTCAGACCCATATGCCTAAAATACAAATGATGAGAATGGTTGAAGACCTTATTACTTTAATTAGGGGAAGCCAGACTTCTCCCTCTAAGAAACCTAGAACTGATTTTCCTTCTGATCAGGATTCTGAAATTTCTGTTTCTTCTGATTACTAGGATTTGCCCTTATCTACCTATGAGGATTCTGATGCAGAGGACTCCATTCCCTCTGCTTCCCCTCCAGAGGATTTTTCTTTTGGTGAAACATTGCATGGTCTTACGGAGCATTTCCGCTGGGAAAGTCAGGATTACTCTGACTCCAAAAAGAGGCTTAGGGAATTCTTACTCCTACCTCGACACCTGTCCTGGACATTGTAGATGATGCCTTCTTGGAATCTAGCCTGGCCCCAGACACTTTACCTCCGGCTTCCAGGAAACCTGACAGGTATTACAGAGTATCTGACTCTCACAAGTTCCTCTTCAAGAATCCTACTGTGGACCCAGAAACCATATCCCAGGGACCTAAAGGCATTACAGCTACTACTGCCAAAAACCCTACCCCCCAGATAGAGATTCCAGGGCCTTGGACAGATGGGGTAAGAAGGTATACACTTCTGCTACTTTGGCCATTAGGGGCTTAAACTGTCAGTTTCATATGTTAAAGTATCAGCAGCATATTATAGGACTACTTAAACAGAAAATGATGTTGATTCCTGACTGTGCTGAAAATAAAGAATTACAGGATTTAATGCATTCTGCTGAGCAAGTTGGTGAACATACTTTGCAATGTGGTTTTGACTCTTTAGAAGCATCTTGCAGGGCTGCTGTCACTGGGTCTGTTCTTAGAAGGCATGCTTGACTTCAGGAGCAAAATTTGCCAGATCATGTTAAAGCTAAGTTACTGGATGCTCCCTTAAACCAAGACCGCCTGTTTGGCAACAAAGCAGAAGAAGTCCTTAAAAAGATGGTGGAAAAAACTAAATCTATGCAAACTGTTAAAGATTTCCTGCAAGTACAGCCTCCCAGATTCAGTAGGCACTGGCCTTCTAAGAACTGGTCCTTTCCTTTCTCTTCCAGGCCTTCTCAGTCCAACCCTAGGAACAGCAGACCACCTAGGCTACAGTCTCAAGGTACTCACAGGCCTAAGCAGTGGGGAGGCTTCCGCTTCCAAAGCTGGAAGTATTAAGACACCCCCCCCTATGGAAAACTGTCACAATGACTTAACCTTAAACCTTCCAAGCCCTGCTCAACTGCCTGTTCCCTTAGGGGGAAAGATCATCCTGCATGCAAAAAACTGGAAACTCATTACCCAGGACAAATGGGTTTTAAATAGTTTCCCAAGGATACAGATTCCACTTCCACACCTTACCAACCCCAAACATTTGGCCAGACCTACCCCCAAATCAGTGGGCCGAGGCTCAACAGCAGGTTCTCTCTCTCTTCTAAGTATCAGGGCTATTCAACCTGTCCCAGCAGAAGAAAGGGGACAATGTTTTTACTCGAGACTTTTCCTGGTACCCAGAAGAGACAGCTCCTGGCGTCCTATCCTGGACCTCTCTATTCTAAACATCTTTTTGGTAATCCCAAAATTCAAAATGCCAACACTTCATCAGCTGCTTCCTATGCTAGGCAAAGATGCCTGGTTGGCAACCTTAGACTTGAAGGAAGCTTACCTGCACATTCCAGTAAGGGAATCTTGCAGAAAATACCTACGCTTCAAAGCAGGATGCATGCACTATCAGTTCTCTGCACTTCTCTTTGGCTTATCTACTGCACCCAGGGTATTCACAAAGTGCCTAGCTCCAGTCATTGCATTTTGCAGACAAAGAAATATTCAGATACACCCATACCTAGACGATTGTCTAATTCAGGCAGAAAGGCAGGACATGCTGTACTAAATCATCTGTCATTTGTAAAGAAACTTGTAACCTCACTGGGATGCACCATAAACTAAAAGAAATCACATCTAGTACCCTGCCAACAAGCTTGAACACAACTTCCTAGATGGCTTACCTCAAGCCAGAGTTTATTTGACAGCCTATTTCAAACTACTGGCCACAAAGACCCAGCTATCTGCAAGGAAAATCCTGCAAGCCCTGGGGTTCACGGATAATGCTCTCTAACATCCTCCTCCCAACTTCCTCCTCCCTTCCTTAGCTTTGGGAATCTACCCAAATGTAATGACTGCAACAGTGAAATGCAAAGAACATAGTGCAGCTGTGTACACTTACCATAAATGTAGATGTTCGAGTGTATTCACTGTTGCAGTCCTGGTTATCCTCCCTCCAGCCCCCTGACTTCTCTTGGCTATTCCTTGCTTCTTGTTTAAGTGTATTTTAGCTTTCTGGTGTATTTGCTTTTTGTTGGAGGTGTAACCTTATATATAATTGCTTCCCATTTTGGGGGCACCTGACATCTGGGGCAAGAAAAACTGATGTAATAGCATCGGCTGCATGATTTATACCCCTGATGACCTGACGTCATGGAAGAAGAGACAGCATCCGACACAGGACCCAAGACTTTGATAATCAGGTCGGCTGAGAGCTACCTGCAGGCAGATAGCCCAAATGTAATGACTGCAATAGTGAATACACTCGAACATCTACATTTATGGTAAGTGTACACAGCTGTACTTTCTGGCCCGTCTACGTCTTGGGTAACCCACCGGCGGATGAAGTTGTTGATCTGGTTTCCTGACAGGCATAGAAGGAAGTGAATACTGTAAGCCCATCCCAAGCACCCTAACAAGTTTTTGGCCCCACCTGCAGACAGACCCCACTGGACCAAAGGAGTCCTAGTTGATGCTATGGTGGTGGCTTCAGCCATCAAGAAAGAGTTAGCAGAACAGAGCTCTTCTGTCCATCCACCTAACAGGGAGTCCAGACCATTGGACAAATTTGGAAAGCAAGTGTTTGCCTCAGCTACTTTTGCTCTGAGGTTGTTTAATTATCTGCCGCACTTTGCTAGGCTTCAGAGAGACTTGACTAAAGAATTGTCAGATACTCAGATTCCGTGTTTGCTGAGGATTTCAAAAGGACCTCCTCGCAACTGTCAACTCTCTTTTTTATTTCAAACACCTCAATGAGGTTAAATCTTTCTCACAGCTGAAGAGACCTCAAGAGCAGCTGCTTGAGGTATCACTATAAAGAGACATGCCTGGATGTGGCTATGCAACTTTGAGGAGCCTTTTAAGACGTATTTTGTTAATGCCCCATTTGATGGCATTTCCTTGTTTGAGACATCAATAAAAGATGCACTTACCTCAGCGAACAAGAATGAAAGACCCTGTTTGCTGTGGGGATCAAGTTTTCTATATCTCAACGGACCTTCTCTAAGAACCAGAGAGGTGGTAAGGAAATGTAATTCTGTAAATCTCCGGGACCTTTCCAGAGTTCACATGGAGACGATTCCTCCAGAGGCAGAGGAGGAAATTTTAATGGTAGATATCACCCTAGAGACAGAGGAGGCTTGCAAACCAGGGGTTTAGAGATTCCTTTTCAGACAGGCCCTGTCAGTGCTGCTGAAGTGCTGCCCGACTGTCCAACTCTGGAGGCACTTTTCTTTTTCACCTAGACACCTGGACAAACACTACAAGAGGTTTATGGGTGCTAAGAATAATATCTGGAAGTTATTACATACCATTTTCCCTACTTCCTCATTGTCAGAGGAGGAAACTTCCAGACGTTCCACCCAGAACCAAGAAATACAAAAGCTGCTAGAAAGGAGTCATCCAGAAGGTCCCACCCAACCAGATAGGATTCGGAACTTATTCGTGCTTCTTTTTAGTGCCAAAGAAAACAGGGGACCTTGGACCCATTTTGGATCTAAGCAAATTGAACTAGTATATAAAGAAAGCAAAGTTCTGAATGGTCACAGTTCAGTCCATCCTGCCTTTTCTGCACAAGGATGATTGGATGTGCTCTGTAGGTCTTCAGGATGTGTACTATCACATCAGAATAGACAATCCAGAAGATATCTTTGCTTTTGGCTGGGAGCCAGTCATTACCAATTCAGAGCTCTGCCTTTGGACTTACCACAGCCCCTAGGGTGTTTACCAAATGCATGGCAGTTCACCTGAGACTGAAGGGATTCCAGGTGTGTCCATATCTGGGTGACTGGGTCCTCACTGCCCTCTCCAAGCAACAACTACAGCATGTCAGGGACTGTTTGCTTCAGATTTGCAATGCTGTGGGCATTACGATAAATCTTGCCAAATCAAAACTTGCACCATTTCAGAGCCTGGAATTCATCTGGACATTTTTAGACGCAACAACGCAGGTATCATCTTTACCTCTCCACCACATTACTTCCATCAGAAACCAAGTTTAAGCTATCCTTTCTCATCCATCCCCTCCAGCAAGATTAGTGCTTTAAGCCCTTGGGTCGATGTCAGCTACCATAATATTACTACTACTTGCATGCTTCTTTATTCAAGTCCTCCAGTGGACTCTAGCTGTACAGTCGTCCATTCTTTGTCAACCTCTCTTTTCAAGTAAAACTCAGCCAGATTTGCAAGCGACACATTCGCTGGTGGATACAATCCCACATTTTGTTTTCTTGGCAGACCCTTTGTTCTACCGAACCCAGTAGCTACAGTGACCATTGATGCTTATCAGCTGGAGTGGGGGGGGGGGCATTTCTTGGGAAGAACTGTTCAAGGCATGTGGTCCCACCAAGAGATCAACTTACATGTCAGCGTACTAGAGATGAGTACTTCTTTTAGCGTTGCAAGCATTTCAAGATGCTCTTCTCTTGGGGACTATTGCAGTTCAGACCGACACGTCTGTAGTCTGGTATATCAACAAACAAGGTGGAACTCGATCTTACCCCCTTTGCAGAGAGGCCATGACAGTTTGGGAATGGGTGATTTAATCAAACCAGTTTCTAATAGCGATGCACATTCCAGGGAAAACCATTGTGCTTGTGGACAAACTAAGCAGATCCATTCTAATTCCTCATGAATGGTGTCTCAATCAGTGGGTAGTGAATATGATCATCAGGCGTTGGGGCCAACCTTGCTGTGACCTATTTGCCACTCCTCTAAACAAAAAGTACTTTGCTCTGATCCCCCCTCAGTGGGAGTCACTGAGAGATGCTGTTCTTCTTGTTGGGCCCTCGGGTCTTAATCATTATCCTCCTCTTCCCCTGATTCCAAGATTTTTGCAGAAAGCAAAAATGCTGATTAGCTCAGTAATAATCATTGCTGCCTTTTGGCCTTGGCAACTGTGGTTCCCCTTTCTACGGTCTCATCTTTGTTATGCTCCATGGATACTGGAGTCTACTCAGGATCTCCGCTCTCATCCATGGGGGATTCAACACCCCAACATTCAGTCCTTCAAGCTGACGGCATGGTTTCTCCACTTCCAGTAGTAGCTATACAGTCCAGGTTCTTTTCCCCAGTTTGTGACATTATTTTGGCTTCTCAGAAGGATTCTACCAAAAATTTTTATAAAAGTAAATGGGAAAAGGTTCACTATTTGGGCATCAGATAATGAGGCTGATCCTTTTTCTGCACTAATTTCTGCTATTATACATTTTGTGACAACTCTTTTCAAAGATGGGGCTAGTTTCTGTACAGTTAAGCTTCAGTTGGCAACAATTTCCGGTTTCCACACAGGGAATAAATCTTTTTCCTTGGCTTTCTCTAGGTTGTGTAGCTCTCTTTAGGAAAGGCATTTTTTCTTCTGAGACTTCTGATAAAGGATCCCTCACTACGTTGGGATCTTACTGCGGTATTTGAAGATTTAATACAAAAACCCTTTGAACCGTCACACAAATCTGATCTAAAATTTTCATCATGGAAGACTGTTTTCTTGGTAGCTATAACTTCAGCAGAAAGAATATCTGAACCCCAGCAAAACCCCTTACATTGTTTTTCTAAAAGATAGGGCTTCCCTGCAGTCTAACCCTTCTTTTTTACCTAAAGTGGCTTCTGAAAATAACATCAACCAATCCATTCAGTTGCCTGTTTTCTTTCCAAATTTTTCAAATAAAGAAGAGTACATGATACACCTCCTTGATGTGCACAGACAACTACATTTTTACCTTCACAGAACAAAACAGTTTAGAAAGTTAGACCACCTTTTTGTACCTTTCTCTCCAAATCACATAAGCCAACCATTTTCTAAAGTTACCCTAGCTAAATGGATTACAAACTGTATCTCATGGATGTACTGTCAGAAGGGTGTGACATTAACAAAACCTCCCCGAGCTCATTCATCTAGATACATGGCCACTTCATCTGCTTTTTGGTCAAGAACCTCTATTGATGACATTTGTTCAGCAGCTACATGGTCCAAGACTCATACCTTCATTTCACACTACAAATTGGGCATCATATCTAAAAATAGAGTTTCCTTTGGTTCGACAATACTCTGGAATATCCTTCAATGAAGGCCAGTCAAGGTCAGCGTAGCTGGGGACTCTGTCCCATAAGTGAGGAAGATTGAAAAGGACAACATCAGATTTATAAGTTATGTACTCACCATAACTAGGTATCTATGTTGTCCATTTCATAGACTTAATAATCTACTTAATAATTTGGTTAAATAAGATGTACCATTAAAGTACATTAGGGCTATATATTATTATGACAACTACTAGGTAGGGCAGGACCAGCTCAAATGTCACGCTGATGGGGGAAGGGATGTGAATTTAACATGTGTACCAATAACACTTTGTTTTACAGCACAATAAACCACTCCCATGCCTGATAAAAAGTATATATATATTTAGAAAGCTTGTGAGGAAATTATTACTCTGTTTTTGTTTTACTTGGATCGCTTGTCTGTGTACTTAATAAAGGATTTTCGACTGGAAACAGACTGCCTGCCTTGCTTGGATTACTTTCGAATACTTAGTAATGCCGTAGAATTATATATTTTCTATTATTACTTTTTGACTTGACAGGTTTACGTTCGCTACTTCTACTACTCTTGTCTGATCTGATTAATATACAGTGATTAACTAGAAATATATGGACTGAAAATCTTCCACACAGAGAAGTTTCTTACACTGTTTTGTTTTTACACCCACTACACTTTAGTGGGTTGTTTTGAGACTTCGGGGATACCACTTAGATTACTTGTTTTATGCTGTCCATTTTCATTCTTCCTCAACTCCCCTCCCATCCATCTTCCATCCATTTTTCTTCTGGAAGGACCTATTGCACTGTATTTGGAATCTACAGTTTCAGGTTTGAGCTCTTTGTTTTCCATCTGGCTACATCTGTTTCCCTTCTATTATTGAAAAATAGAGCAGCAAACTCAATATGAGGCAACAGGGATGCAGTAAGGCATTATGGGTAGAGAGAGGAGCTCGAGAGTTGGATCTGAAGTCTGAAGTATGCTGCTAAGTTAGATCCAAGGATCAGATTTGTAACCCACAAGTGAGGAAGAATGAAAGTGGACAACACAGATGCCTAGTTATGGTGAGTACATAATTTATAATTTCATACTCATATGTCCACTTATGTACCCTTAGGGCCTATGAGCTTAGGTTATATGTTAAATGTATGGCTCTAAGGAAGGTTTTGGCTTTGGTACCCTGGCTGGATGTCCAGGCCATTTGGCAAGATAAGGCAGCAGTTTGGTATACTTAACTGCACTGTGATCAGTAGGATATCCACTGTTATCGTAAGTTCTTACCCAACTTTATGTTCCTCCCGTCAGAAAGACTAACAGTAAAACTCTTTATTTATAGAGTAAATATCCTGCTTGTAATTTCAGTAGTCAGTAGTATGTAATACATATTTAGGGAACCTGTCACACACAGCATTAGTAAAACAATGTTTACTTTCCCATTGGAGAGAATAGCTGATCTGTAGTCTTATAGAACAACAACTACCCCCCCTCCTTGTTCCAGAAGTGTTTTATGGATGTTCTTCGTCTTCCCTTGCTGCAGTCCTGACTATTGGGTATAGTCCGCGTCCCAGTCGGCCCGAATACCAGAGCATGGCGCCTTAGACTGACGCCAGTACGTCAGGGTACTAATGCGCATGACCTCAGTCTTTTGCCGCATGGTCCGATGCAGAAGCAATTTTCGAGTGCAGGTTGGCGTTCTGAGATTTTCCAAACCGGAGTTTCAGACCGAGTACAGAGTTGGCTAAGTAACCGTGGGGAACATTTTGGTTTTTCTTGCCTCAGTATATTACCGGATGTCAGAAAAAGTGAATAACTGTATTTCTTGTGGGAAGCAGATACCGATAGGGATTATCATACATTGTGTATACCTTGTTTAGGGCCTGAGCACGACGTTGTTGGTTGCCGCCTTGTGCTAGATTTAATAAGCGCACTATTAAGAGGAGGCTTGATTGTGCTAGGTTAGTGTTTGGGCAGCGTTGCATTATACTATGCCGCCGGATGCTCCGGCCGCTTCATCTAAGAAGCGCAAGGACAAAACAGTGAAGTCTAGGGGTGAGGAACCGCAGTCCCGGACGCCGTCCTTTAGAAGGCTCAGGGGAGGTTTGCCAGGAGTCTCTATGGAGTCTCAGGCAGATACTTTACTGTTACAGGTTGTGCCCTCTCAGGAAGTAGGCCAGGCTGAGGGGGCTTCTCAGGTAACTGTTCTTCCCTCTCTCTCCAAGGTAGTTAGGGCCTCTCCTTCTGTTTCCAGAGCTTCTTTTAGAGGAAGGCCAAGTTCAGCTTCTGTAGGGGCTTCTCCTAGCATTTCGGGCTCTGTGCCTAAGAAACATATGCTTAAAATGGCTGAAGATTTGATTACTCTGATTAGAGGTTCTATGCCCCCACCTGATAAGAGGCCTAGGGTGGAACAGGAGTTTGATAGTTTTGAACAGTGTTCACAGGCTTCAGAGTCTTCTGTGGAAGACTTGCAAGAGTTTCCTGCTTATTCTGATTCTGATGTGGATGATTCCACTCCTTCAGCTTCTCCTCCTGAGGATTTTTCATTTTCAGAGACTCTTCACTCCATGAGGGAGCACTTTAAATGGGAAGGCCAAGATTACTCTGACTCCAGAAAAGGCTTAGGGAATTCTTGTTTTGCCTCAGCATAGGCCCTTAGCTATTCCTCCTGTGTTGAATGTGGTGGAGGATTTTTGCAGAGGCTTCTCTGAACCCTGATTCCTTGCCTCCTGCTCCTGTTAAGCCTGATAGGTATTATAGGGTGCCCGGCTCATAAGTATTTGTTTAAGAGTCCCAGGGCGACCCAGAAACTGTTTCTCAGGGGCCTAAAGGTGTTAAAGCTTCTGTTGTTAAAAATCCTGTACCCTCTGATAAAGAGGCAAGGGCTTTGGATAGGTGAAAGTATATACTTCTTCCACTCTAGCCATGAGGGCGTTGTCAATTTCATATGCTGAAATATCAGAATTATCTTTCACAATTGAAATCTAAGGTGGATGCTTTGGATTGCTGGATTTGGTTCATGTGTCTGAACAAGTGGGTAAGCATTCTTTGCAGTGTGGTTTTGCTGCTGTTCAGGCCTCCTCGGGTGGCTGCTACTAGTTCTGTTCTTCAGACATGCATGGTTGAAGGATCAGAATTTAGCTGAGCATGTTAAGACCAGGATTTTGGATGCTCCTTTACAGTCTGATGTGTTGTTTGGACGCCTGTGGAAGCAGTTTTAAGAAAATGGAGGACAAAGCTAAGTCTATGCAGACTGTTAAAGATTTTGCAGGTGCAACCTCCAAGTTTAGTAGAAATTGGCCTGCTAAGGGGTGGACATATCCTGCTTATGGTTCCCAGTCTAGGGGTAGATCTAGACGTGGTAGGGGCAGGGCTCAAGGTTTGTTTAGGCCTAGATCAGACAGTTCACCTGCTCAGACTTCTGGTGAGGGCAGGGGTCAGTCCTTTCGTAAGCAGAACCAATGACCTGCCTTTTCAGCTGCCAGTGGACTCTCGTCTGGCAGCTCCTTTGGGAGGAAGATTGTCTCTTTTCAAAGAAAATTAGGATTTAATCACTCAAGACAGATGGGTGCTGGATATCATTCATCACGGGTACAGATTTTATTTCCACACAATGCCCCCTTTCAAAGGCATGCCAGATGTTCCTCCTCCACAAAGAAAAGAGGCTCTCAAGCAAGTTTCTCAGTTACTCCAGATAGGGGCTATTCAGCCAGTCCCTGTGTCAGAAAGGGGCTTTTTATTCTCGCCTGTTCCTAGTACCAAAGAAGGGGAACACGTGGAGACCAATTTTGGATTTATCTATCCTCAACACTTATCTGGACATTCCCAAGTTCAAGATGTTGACGTTACAGCAACTGTTACCTCTGCTGGGCAAGGATCACTGGATGGTAACTTTGGATCTCAAGGAAGCTTACCTTCATGTGCCCATAAGGCTAAGTTGCAGAAAGTATCTGCGCTAACTGGAGATTTTCATTATCAGTTCTCTGCATTGCCTTTGGCTTATCTACTGAGTATTCACAAAGGTTCTGGCTCCAGTGATAGCTTACTCAGGCTTCAAGGCATTCAAATTTATCCTTACTTGGACGACTGCCTGATTCTGGCTCAAGAAAGAACACCTTCTACAGCATCTGGAATATGTCATAGCAGTGCTAAGATGCCTAGTATTCTGTGAAACGAAATAAAGTCCAGTCTAGTACCCTCTCAAGACATGTTTCTGGGTGTGAGACTGAATACAGCAGCCCAGATGGCCTTTAACCCCGGACAAACAAAAGAGTCTGTCACTTTACTTCCATCAACTATCTCATCAGTCCGTGACTGCAAGGACAGTCCTTCAAGCATTAGGGTTCATGGCATCTTGTATTCTGGTGCTTCCCAATGCCAAACTGCATATGAGGAAGCTGCAATGGTATCTCAAAATGTATGGACACAGCACTGCCAAGATTTGGACACTGTCATTCAAATAATACCTTGCCTTCAAAAGGAATTCTTGTGGTGGGCTCAGGAATGTCACTAAACAAGGGACTCTCTGTGACCCGCCAGAGGAAGTCAGATTTTAACGACAGATGCCTTGGACACTGCTTGGGGAGCTCATCTAAATGGAAAGTGGATACAAGACAAGTGGCCTGCCAGACTACAGCATCTACATATCAACATGAAGGAGATGTTAGCAGTCCAGTTTGCATTGATGGCGTTCAAGGTTACTTCTTCCAGGGCAGGTGTTGATTCTGACAGACAACACAACTGTCATGTGGTACATCAACAAGCAAGGGGAACACATTCTTATCCTCTATGCAGGCAAGCAATGATTTTATGGGAGACTGCAATAAGCCTGCAACTGACTCTTCAGGTAAGGTTTCTGCCAGGAGCACAGAACTCCCTAGCAGATGTATTAAGCAGACAAATCATGGATCCCCACGGTGGAAACTGGATCTTCATGTATTTCAGAAATTGACAGTGTCATGGGGAACTCCAGACATAGATCTGTTCGCTTCTCCACTAAACCACCAGCTGCCAAAGTATTGCACAAAGGGGTTTCATCACACAGCTTGGAAAGTGGATGCTCTGTCTTTCAGTTGGAAAAACCTTCATGTCTATGCTTTTCCACCTCTACCTCTTCTTCCAAAGGTATTACTAAAGGTCAGACAGGACAGGCCAAGGATGATTTTGATAGCTCCAGATTGGCCTCGGCAACACTGGTACCCACTTCTAAGGAGTCTTGTAAAGAAGCCTCCATGGCCTTTACCTCTGATTCCTCATCTGTTATCTCAGAAGGACGGTCATCTGCTCAATGTCAAGCTTCAATCTCTCCATCTCACAGCTTGGCATATTCTGTGTTGAAACATGGAAGGTCTCAGCTTCCTCAACAAGTTTTAAATGTGATTATGGAAGCTAGAAGGCCTAGTACTAGGAGAGTGTGCAGAGAAAAAATTTTTGGTGTACAGCAAAGAATTTGGAGATTTCAGAGCCTAATTTGAGTGTGGCTCTTCAATATCTTACTGAGTTATTGGACAAAGGTTTGTCTTTCTTCCATAAAGATTCATGCTGCAGCAATTTCAGCTCACTATGATTGTGACCCACCTTTGTTTTCAGATCCTTTGTTCAAGCAGTTTCTTAGAGGGGCAAAGAATATAAGACCCCCGTAGAGCTCCTACTCCTGCTTGGGATCTCAATTTTGTGTTGGAAAAACTTACTCTACAACCTTTTGAGCCGGCAGCTACTGCTGAATTGAAATATTTGTCATGGAAGACGGCTTTTCTGTTGGTTACTTCTGCAAGAAGGGTGTCTGAGTTGCAGGCCCTTATGGCAGTAGAGCCCTTTTGATTTTCCATAAGGACAGGGTATCATTACGTACTAATCCTTCCTTTATGCCTAAGGTGGTTTCTAGTGTGGCTTTAAACCAAACTATTCATTTGCCTACGTTTTTGCAGATCCTCAAAATAAAGGGGAAAAGATTTTGCACACTTTAGATGTACACAGGCAATTGCGTTATTATTTGAGCAGGACTAAAGATTTTAGGCAGTCTCAGCAGTTACTTGTTTCTTTTGCTTTAAGTTCACAGGGCAAACCTGTGTCAAAACAAACTATTTCTAGGTGGATTGGCTTTGCATTGCATTTTGTTATTCCCATCATGGCAAAGAGGTTCCAGCTGGGATTAGGCCTCATTCCACTAGGGCTACTGCCACTTCAACAGCATTTCTAAGGGGTGGCAACTAAGGATATTCTGGAAGCAGCTACTTGGAGTTCAGTGCATACTTTCTAGGCATTATCACCTGCCTATATACTCTAAGTCTAGAGCTGGTTTTGCCACAGCTGTTTTACAAGGCATGTTGTCAGCTCCTGCTACTTTATAATTTGCCAGCCTCCCTTACCTCTGCTTTGGGATTCTACCCAATAGTCAGGACTGCAGCAAGGGAAGACGAGAACATAGTACAGTTTTGTACCTACCATAAATGTAGATGTTCGAGGATTTACCCTCCCTTCCCTCTGTGTTTCAGGGTGATTGTGTAGGTGCCTTTACATGCTTATATTTTTGTATATATATTACTGTATATATTGTACATGTTTATTGGTGCAGGTTGTTTTGGGACTTGTCTTTTGGGTCTTCTGACATCTGGGGCAAGAAAAGACTGAGGAAATGACGGTCATGCATTAGTACCTGGCGTACTGACGCCAGTCTAAGGCCCATGACCCGGCGCCCAATTCTCTCTCTGGTATTCCGGCCGACTGGGACGCTGGACTATACCCAATACTCAGGACTGGAGCAGGGCATCTCGATCATCATCATTATGGTAGGTACAAAACTGTACTTTTTCAGCCACTGATTCCATCAAGCAGCACTGGTGAATAAAATATATATTCCTCTAGTGAGAATAACAGCAATTTTCTACATATTAATTACTTTCCTGGTCCTTTTCTAAAGTCTGTGATAAATAAGCTTTAGATGAAAATGGAAGTATATGATTAAGCTCCATTTCGTCAACTGGGCACCTCAGTGAATTTGCCCCTTTTCCCTAAGGTGGTGTGACTTTGGAGATGATTATATTTAGTAATGGGTGTCATTCCCTGCATAGGGGCATTGGGGGCTTTTCTCACACTTCACTCACCCAATGCACTCTTATTTTTCACTGTTTTTTTGTGAAATTCATGCAAGTATCTCAGCATTGAAATGGGGCTTTGATACCTACCATATCTGAAAAGGATTCGTACTTAACCCACAAAAGGAAGATCTACAGTTTGTCATGTACCAGTTAAGGGAGTCTTTGAACATTGCCAGAGAAGGATTATAGGTTTCTTTAGTCAGCAGTGTAGCACATTAGAACTGACAGTGCATACATAATGTGCTTTTAGTATTGGTTGTGTTGGACAGAGAGAGAGAGAGAGAGATGTGAGTTTTGCAATCTCAGATTTGACATACAGAAGTAGGGGTTGTGTGAATGTGCAGTTGTAAAAACAAAGGCTTTGGATTGCAACATTTTGTGGTTTTATGTGTTTTAGTAACTATTCATATGCCAAGTAGATGTAATTAATCACAGTGTATCCCCCACAAAAAGTAATACACTGTCTTCCACACGAATGGTAGCAGGTGCAATGATGATAGACCTCCCCCAACACACACACACACACACACACACACACACACGCACACGCACATGCACACAATCCTCCCCAGATAAAATCTACAGCAAATTTGCTGCAGTGGCTGTAGGTAATTACGGACAGAAGTGTAAGCAGCAACTGGTAGTTAAAGCATGAAATGCAGATTCAGCTGCAGGATTCTGCAAGTAAAACATGTTTAATGCAACATAAAAGTGTGTGGGCAGTGTTTCACTGAAATTTCACATGTATTCTTTAAATGATGCCTCTGCTTATGCCACATAGTAACATACCATGGTCTTGAAATCCACCATGGGATATTACTTTGCGACAGGTTGGGAAGGGATGCTGTTTGATTTATTTATTCATTTGTTACAGTTTGATAACTAGGTAAGTGGGCTGATCAGATGACCCTTTTCAGACATAACTCAAGCCAAAATAGGTTGAGGTACAGCTACATACAGAAAACATTTAAACAGATAATAGAAATATACATTTTACAGCATAAAGTATTTTACATTGTTTATGTGGTAGGCATTGATAATTTACAAGGTGTTCTAATTTTACATCTGAAACAAAAATGATAATATGCATAGGTAATCTTTACAGTAAGTAGTTACTAAATACTGTTTTGAGAGCAAATGCACTGGTTTCATTAGTGAGGTGCCCTTTTTATTTCGTCTTAAGTTTCCAGTGTACCTTGCTCTCTCACTTTGCTAGGTAGGTGATTTCAGAGTGAGGGTCCAATGTCGGAGAAGCTTTCTTTCCCATTGTGGTTTTGAACCTTGGCTTGATGAGGAGGATGATGTTTGTAGTAGTGTCCCTAATAGTGAAATTGGGGGGGGGGTCATGTTTGGAGTTTGCATTGGGGAGGGAGATGAGACAGTAGCCCTGAGTAAGTATTTTGAATAATAAGGTGCCAAAGAGGAAAGTGGCTCTAGATTTGGCTAGCATTCATTGAAACCATTTGAAACAAGTTAGAAATCTGCAGTAGTGCATAGGGGTTTATGGTGAAGAGAACAGATCTGCATATTTTGTTCTCTGCTGTTTGGAGTTTCCAGGTAATGTTGGTAGTAGAGTGGAAAGTGAGTAGGGGAAGTCCATATTCCAGTTTGGGGGTGCAGAGTTTTAGTTTGGTGAAGGTTTTACTGATAGCCATGTCAGTGTGTTAGGATAAGGTCAAGGAGTAATAAAGGACTGACCCAGGTTGTCTTTGTTTTGGTACAATATTACCATGTCTAGCTGAAATTCATGTAGTCAAGAGTGCTTGTAGTCTTTGGCATGTTACAAAGACCATGATGCTGGATTTATTAATAACTTGTTACTATGGCTCCAGTCTGTGTGAAAGGTACATCTGCATTGGAGCTTTTGTTGTAGACCATTGGATTTTTTGTGAGATTCAAGGATCAGGAGGTCCTCCCCATACATAACAGTGTAAAAGCCTGGGAAATCATTTATGAAAAGGGAGAATGGAAGAGGGTTTAGAACAGAACCTAGCAGTACTCCACTATGCAGAGTACTACATTTAGAAGTAGTGGTATTGTGGTATACCTGTAATGTTCTTTTTTCCAGGTAACCTTTCAACCACTGTAATGTGTTAGAACCTGAACTGAGTTTGGCTAGTTTGTGATTTAGAATGAATGATTAATGATTAACAGCATACAGCATCTATTTCAGGGTCCATGTAGGGGACAGTTTTTTAAACTTGTTTAAGATAATTGGTTTGAATGTTAATTGTGCGAACATGTTTTTCTCTGAGCTAATTTTATGATACAAAGGTATTTTAAGAAGAAAAAAAAATACAGGGACTTTGCGCCTGATACAAACATTCAGTCCTGAAGTAGTTCATTTCTTTGAGCTTGAGGGTTAAGTAGGGTCTGTTATTTATCCAGCAGCTGGGGGAATTTGTTGATGGCCTGGAAGGTAGTTAAAACAGTGACTGTTTTATAGTCATGCTTTTATTAATTTATCTTTTATATGAAACATAATAATGATTTGATGTTATGCTGTCATTTCTCCATGTCAGATCACACAATGGTTTTAAAAAAATATTTACTTGCTTTATTGTGAAATATAGTCACAGTCTGAAAATGTAGCTGTTCTATTATTTCTTATATCTTCATGCCTAAAATTGCTTCCCCTGCTCTTTCCAGTCAATTAACTTGTGATGTACCCCACTTTTCTTCCCACCTCCTTAGAAACAGATGTGTGCTGCTTATAACAAATTACTCCCTTGACTTTAAAAGTGACAATATTTTTGCTTCCCTACTACGGAAAGAAGAGAATTCTGTGCTCTTTAAGCATTCATTGACAGGTCTCCCCAAGTTAGCATTTTGTTTTATCTGTTGTGAACCAAGATAAACTGATCATTGATACCAAGGAGGGTGGGCTAGGCTCTGTTGTTGTTGTTGTGTCTTTCGGCTTTTCCTGGTTAGGGGTCGCCACAGCGGAACTCCGGTCCACTAATGATTGGCAGTAGATTTTTACATGCCGAATTGCCGGCCCTGATGCACAACCTTCAACGAAGGTACGCCCATTCATGCATGTCTCCACACAGAAGACGCTCTAGCTGAGAATCGAACAGGACAACGTCTTACTGTGAGGCGACAATGCTACCGCAGCACCACCACCGCAGTTTATTTGAAAGTCAACCAGTTCATTTGATACTATTCTGATTGCCATTATGGTGCCTTTGTATCTGTGTTCTTTTATTTTAATTTTATAGCAGCGTATGACTTGTTATTCCAGATTATGCAGCTGCACAGTTGCGACAGTATCAGAGGCTGACGAAGCAAATCAGACCCAATTTGGAGGAATATGAAAAACAGCGAGAGGATTGGTAAGTAAAACAGTCTTCTTAACCCATCTCAATTAGCATAATAACAAATATGGCAAATATTCATCGTGTGAGCTTTAGAATATAAGGAATTTAGTTTAGTATAATACAGTTGTCATTCAGTTTGGTGAATGTTCACTTGCCTGACAAATGGTATTGAAACTCACACTGAAAAGAAGCCTATTCTTGTTTTTGGATTGTCCTTTGAAGCAAAACTGTGCTGTAGAACTCCACACAACACAAGTGCTTGTGTCCTGCCTGAGATGTTTGGCAGTTCCTGCTGGTGTTGGCCTCAGTATTTTCATACCTCTGATTATCTGTACTGTAAAACAGGTGATGCCTCCACTCTAGTTCTATCACAGCATAGTACATTGCTGTGTACATGAACTGTGTGACACTGTTTTTAACACTTCAGTACTACTTTCTGTGTCCATCTCAACCACTGCATCTCTCAATCCAGACATCTGGCTAGTAAGTACCCTTGTAGCTGATATATCCCTTGCAAACATGCACACCAACACAGATCCCAACTTTAGCACATCATATTGAAATAAAACTTGCCAGTATGCAGAACATCCTGTTCCCAACTTCTTCCATCTTAATCGGGACAGAAAAAATAGAGGATGAAAATGGAGGTACAACACCTGAGAGGCAGCAGCAGCGAGGTAAGTTTTGTCACAGAGAGAGAGAGAGAAAACGAAATTGCACAACATGGTCTCGATAAAAGGTAAGGAAAATATTTAAAGCACCAGGTCGTTTCTTTAATATAATGAAGAACTAGATTTTTCCTTCCATCACCCAGTGAGAGTATAAGATTTGTAAGCTCCAGTCAGTTATAATTCCAAAGTCTGAAACCATTGTCATTGGTTTAGGCAAGCCCTCTTTGCTTTTATTGTTTAGTATAATCAAGAATTGGATAATTTTCATCTGCCATTTCATCATACACCATTGTCTATAAATTAAAGTCGTTTACACTGAACAGATGAACAAGTAATGTAACTTTCTGCATTATACAAGATTTTTTTCGCATTTAATAGTACTATGACTCAGAGCTTCAGGCAGTTGCTTTCCAGCCTGCCAGCACATAGGAATTTCTCCCTCTATAACTGAGTGTTGGTGAGTATGAGTACTGCCACAGGGATAAATACTCAGACAGCAACTTCATGCTTGAATCTCTTCAAGATGGGTAAGGGTCCAACCAGTTCACTGGAACATGAAGATTATGAGCTCAACTGAACTAGCAAAGACTTAAGCTCAGACCAATCCTGTGAGGAGGGAATTCTGGGATTGGAGAAGGTGCTGTATTGGCCCACACACTAGGAATGTATTACAGAGATAATCTTCATGTAGTTCACGGAGTCGGTCATAACTTTAAGGATTACTGCTGCAGGTGGAATCCAAAAACCAGTGTGAGTTTCAGAGCCCATCTCTTTCTCCTTGCTGTGACTATACATCTCCTGCCCTGTGGTCATGTACTTATGTCAATGTAAAGGCAAATGTATGGTTGGTCATTTTCCATTCTTTCTTGCTGGATGCTGTGATACAGTGAGACATTCAAGTATTCCATCATGTCAGGCCCCAAGTGGAAGAGAGCAGGTAAGTACCTTCTAGGGGATTTGTTTATTATTCTTTCTATTATAGGGTTGTTTGCGAAGGACTTGATTTTTTTGTGCATATGCCTGATGTTACCAAACATATGTCTGGGGATGCTGGCCAAGTATCCTTGCAAAAGACAAATCACTTTCAAAGACAGGCATGGCGAGTGTTTATACTGTTTAAGTCTCGGTCACAATGTCACTGTTTGAACCATTTGTAGAAAGTTTCGTCCAAAAACTATTAAAGCTAGAAGGGGCACCATTTTATCTCATTCAGATCATAAAATGTCAGTGGCATTTATCCAATGAACTTCAGTGGTGCCATATAGTGGTCATCAAGTGTCCACCCATGGAATTCACACACTTGGCCAGAGGAGTCCGAGGACACCCCAGGTGCTTCTCAGTCCAAGTGCCAGTAAAAAGGAAGTTTTGGTACAGGCTCAACATCTAAGGAGTTTACCTGCCCCTGATGGCACACACCCCCCATGGAGGCTGTTATGTCAGACAACTCTGACATGTCTGGTCAGATGGACTAAAAAGCAGAACTTTCCAATGACAAGTACTATATCCAACCAGTAGAGACATGCCTACTGAAGAAGCAGTAGAGGAGGAAGGATTAGCTGTGTTAGTAGTAGAAGACAGCAGCGTTGTTGCTGACAAGAGGTATTCCCTTGCTCAGTCTAAACTGCAGTCATTGGTCAAATGCAAGAGACTGCATTTGAAGCTTGCACCTCGTCTCATACCCAGTCACCAAATTGATTCTTTGTGGCTTTGGGCTTCTTAACTCTTTTGCAAGTCTGGCAAGCAGGCCCAGCCAGGCCTTCATTGTCAAGTGAATATCATCACATGCACAGCGAGGACTCATCACCCAATCCTGGTCAAAGATTCTTTGGAACCTGGTTTTGTCTAGGAAGAGGAGGATGGCCTTTTTAATCTACAAAAAATATAGATATAAGAAAATGGTATATACATTGATGCTGAAAGTAGCAGTGATATATCCACACTGTACAGTGTAAACACTGATCAGTTAATTAACTGAATATTTATTGCAGTTTAACTGTAGTCTGTAAAGACATATGTTGTAATACATACTACAGTAAATGCACCACACATGAGGACTACACAGTATGTACAGTACAGTTTTCTGTAAACATTGGTTTCTAATCATTAAAAAAAAGATTTGGGCTGGTGGATTACTGTTTTCAAAAGGAACAAAGGCTGTGCCTTTCTGCCCCCCAACTCACAATCAGACAATGACTACAGATGCCTCAAAGCAGGTTTGGGAAGCACTCTCTCTCTCGAGGCTTGAAGTTACAAGACACATGAACCAAATCAGAGGAAACTCCATGTAAACCTGAAAAAAAGAGGTCAGCAGTTCAATATGCTTTCCAAGCACTGAAACCCCTGTTGGTTCCAGGCACCCTGAGAGGGTAGTCACAAACAACTGTACTCATCACTCATTAGACCTATGATTGAGTACAATGCCCCGTTCGGAATGTATCTGACCAGACACCTGCTGCAGCTTGAAAGGCCCCAAAAGTTCCTCACCAAAAGGATAAAGGGTCTCAAAAATATGTCTTATGCTGCCCGACTGAAAGAACTCCAGCTCTATTCAGTCTCATACCGCTTGCTCAGAGGTGACCTGTGCCTGACATATAAGGCCATGTCAAACCCAGATTTGATGAATATGCTTCACCTCAAAAAATCTAGATCCCTCAGAACCACAAGGGCGGGAGACTTAAACCTTGACACGGTTATAAATAGAACGTGCTGGTGGGACAGATTCATCACCCAGAGACTCCCCTGTGCTGTGGAACAAAATCCCGGTACATGCGAGGCAGAGCACCTCGCTGGCCTTGTTCAAGAGGAATCTTGACCAATGGAATGGAGATCGCAGATATACCCCAGGGATTACTTCAGTGTCACTGCTTGACAGAGGCACAGCAAAATGATAGGCATAGTTTTTATTCAAACTAAAGGGGTGGCGAAAGCCACATAACTATGGGCTAGGCTTATAAATGCCCTTGGGCAGATAGCCTAGTATGAACCTATGAACAGACAATTGATTCTGCTAGACAAGAAAAGCTACTACCAAAACCTTGTACGTAAACACCAAAACAATCTCCAAAAGTTCTGGGCAGGTATAAACCAGCTTCTTCATCCAGGACAGTCGACCACCCCAACTCCATCAAACTTCACCCATAAATCCTCAGAGACCATTGCTGGTGCCTTTAATAACTTTTTCACTGAAACAATCCAATCCCTAGCTAACCAACTTACTCCCACACACTCTAACCCTACCTCTAATATACCCACTATTCATCCCCTCTTTAACTTCCAACCTGTCTCTACCACTTTTATCCAAACCCTAATCAAAAAATTAAAACCAACTATCCTTTTTGCTGACCTCCTCCCTGCAGAGTACATACAAAAAGCTGCAGATGCCATAGCATACCCCATCTCTATCCTGATCAATAGAACCTTATCTCATGGTGCTATCCCCTCCCTCTGGAAAATGTCCCATGTTATCCCACTCCACAAAGGTGGTAGTTCAACAGAACTATCCGACTCTAGACCCATTGCCATTCTTTCACCACTAGCCAAAATAATGGAGAAGTGAGTACATAAGCAACTAATGCATTATCTTATACAGAACAACCTGATGACTAATTCTCAGCATGACTTTAGGCCACATCACAGCACCACCTCTGCCCTCCTTTCCTTTACCAATGCCATATACCAGAACAGGAATAACAATAGACTATCCTCAGCCCTCTTTCTAGACCTGTTAAAGGCCTTTGATATGGTCAACCATGAGCTACTCATCCATTCCCTAAAATCCATCTCCCTTAATAACCATGCAGTTCAGTAGTTCTGATCCTATCTGACTAGCAGACAACAGGATGTATTATGGCAGGGTAGACTGTCCAGCCAGGTACCTCTCGCACTCTGTGTCCCTTAAAGGAGTACCGCAATTACAGACTCAAAAAACATGTTTAAAATGTCATGGCATGATGTTTCCTACACTTTAACAGCACTCTGGGATTATTTACAGGATTCTAAATATTTTTATATGTAATTCCAGACTCTGACCACCTGGAGGCTGGCATATTGACGTGGTTTGGATAAATCAGGTTGCCATCCAGTATCCCAGAAATCATTGTTTGGCTCAAAAATGTTACATCATGCAGGCCTCCGTTTGCCTAAAGTTCCTGTCATTTCATAGATGTTGCATGCGTACAAAGTACTGAGTAAAATAGAACAGTGTAAGTAACATTCCCAGCTGCTGAATGACTACTTAAAACAGAAGCAGTGCAAATGCCACAGAACACACTCAAAGTGCTGTTTACTGCTGCCCTTTTTTCTAATTCAGTTTAAATTGCACTAATTTGTGAGACAATGAATTCCAGTCCATTTACTTCTCCCCTCCCCCATAACACTTAGCTTCCCTAGCTGTCAGAGTCCTGAGGGTAATTTGACCTGGTAATTCCATTGTTTGGCAGATCTCAGCAGGGTGCTTGACTCATGTAAATTAATCTTTGCTCTAGCATTTCCTTTGTTAGAGGGGACATTTTTTTGCTGCACTATAGCCGTGGCCTTACTTGACTGCAATCACATCCAGTAAGGTCTTGCACCAAGGAGCTAAAGAATAAAACATTTATACTATTAACCAGTTTAGATCTTTATTAATTTAAGTGTTAAGGTATCACTTCATGCTTCCACCTTGTTAAAAATTGAGATTTACATGTGCAAAGTGTGTTGGTATGCAGTGTTTGCCTTCATATGTTTTACTCCACTGGTTGGTTTGCCAAAAAAAAAACCTTTTGCAGTGTCCCTGGATTTGTCTTTGTACATACAAACCACATTGCTATATTTTCCCCTTCCTTTTTCTTGTGTCCAGAAGTCACTTATAACAAAGTAATTTTTTTATTGATTTTTTTTTAATAAAGGACATCAAGGTTTACTTACCTTGAATCAGATAATGGATGCCACTGCATAGAATCACTGTTGAAATATTTGTGCATGGACAAAATCCCTTACTAAATCTATTTGCCAGCCTCCAGTTCAATAGGTGCTATGGCTTTAATATACTGGTGTGTTTGCTCATGCCTTCCAAATATCTCCACCATTACATACCAGTTTTGCAGTGTAGTAACCACCCGACATGCCCATACACCTTTAGCCATCAATATGCAGCTACTCTTGTTCATATGAGTATGCGAATTCATTTTCAGACTTAAAGTGTGGAAGCTGCACTGAATAATTCTAGGTGCTTGTTCAGGTTTCACATGGTGCTTGCTTAGAGCTACTCTCATGTTAAGCTACTATGAATATGTTGCACTGCCACCTCTGATACCAGGGTAATGTTTCAATCTTTCTATTCCCGCACTGCACACTAGCAGTATCTGGTGCAAATACAACAGAGAAGTATTCAAGCGATGCACCAACTAAGCATCATTTGCCGTGCAGAATATAAAAGTATGCATACCAAATTTCTGTATTTCCAAACATCGGTGTTACTACACTACTACTGAATAAAATGAACAGCACTCAGGCTGGGGGAAGGACAAGGGAGCCATGACATCACAGAATGGGTGGGTCTTATTATTTTAGTTGGAATCAGTTGACGGCTGTGGTGATGTCACTTTGGGGGAGGGAACTGATTAACAAAAAAAAAAAAAAGTACCTGCACTGCCTGGCCACGATGATGTCTGTAATTGGGCGTCTCCAGCAAGCTTTATTCAAACTTGAGCAAATCATTTTGTAAGTGAAACCATCACAGTATGAGAAGGTAGGCTTCTGTTACAGAAGTAAGGGGAATTATAAAAATTGTAAATGCTTTATTGTTGTTGCTTTACAGAGGGCAATGTAAATACGGAGGAAAATGGCCGTGAAGTTGAGGAATACATTAGAGAAACCTGTTGTACTCCTTTAAGACCCCTACTCTTTTCTGTCTTCATCAGTAACCTTCACACTGCCATCCCTGACGCTACCTGCATTCAATATCCAGGCGATTCCACCCTGATCTGCACAGCCTCCTTCCCATCAGACCTACAAATCTTAACCCAGAACACATTTAACACTGTTGAAAACTGTCTCTCTAACCAACATCTACTACTGAACCCCAGCAAAACTAAACTGCTACCTCTTTACTCCTACTAGTAGATGTACCCCATTTTCCTTCTCAGCAACATCCAACAATGGTACCTCTATCTCCCCGGACAGCCATACTAAGCTTTTAGGGGTAATAATAGATGATCTTAAATTCTATCTACATGTCAACAAAACCATAAAAAAACAACAAAAAGCTTGGTTCTTTATACAGAAACCATTTCTAACCCCATTAGCTAGGACCGCAGACGCCCGCTCGCACCTTCTCTCAACTCTTGTATACGCCTCCCCTATACTCTCCAACCTAAAGAAATCTGAACTTAGCAAGCTCTCACACAGCTATAACCATATTGCCAGATTCGCCACTGGCTCAACATACAGGACACATCACTGCCAAAACCTTAATCTTCTACAGTGGCTAGAACTGCCCGGTTTAATTCAGTTCAGTCAACTCTTAGTAGCCACAAAATTCTCTACCAACCTGAAGATACCCCCTCACTTAAAAATATTATTAAACCATACAGTAACTTAAGGCCTCTACGCTCTTCCGATAAGCTATTGGTCCAAATCTACAAAGCTAATAACTCAGCTGGCAAGTCCCTGTTTGCCAACTTCATTGGCAAAACTTGGAATTCACTGCGAACCAATCTTACCCTCAAACCCTCCCTAAGTCTCTTCAAAAAAGGCCTCAAACAGTATTTCAAAATGCACTGGCTTTGTCCCTGTATCAACCCCGATTAATCTCCATATTTATTACCCTACTTAGACAGTGTTGTAAGTAAGTCTTACTCAAAACTGTTGTGACCTGATGATTTTGTTTAAGATGACACACTGTGTAACTCAAGAGTCCCTGTTGGAGGGCTTTACTAAACTAACTTGTAAATTTGCTGGACTCTTTGTGTGATATTTTATTATGTATCTAAACTTCTGTGTAATCTTTATATTCTCTAACAGGAGCTTTTCTCCCTGGGCCTCCATTGAAAATGGAAGTATATCCAGTCGGAATTATCCCGGTCAACAAATGTAAAATAAAATAAGTAAATAAATAAACACTTGTTGCTCGTCTTGTGTTCATTTAAGTAGTTTATTACATACAGACACATCAGGATGGATGACAGGAACATAACTGACTGACTACTACACACATGCATGCTATCACTTTGGCTGCTAACTCAAAATGGCACTCTTGCTTGCACGTGCTCAGTACTTATATGAACGTGCCCACTGACTGGAATGCCGTTTAAAGGTATATCACACACTGATCTGCATCCTCCCTCTTTACTGAGCTGTCTCATGTAGGCAATGACATTTGAATAGGCATGCAATTATACAGACAATAATAAACAAAACAACAGTCATGTCCAGGTTACCATGTATCTGGAACTAGGTCTGAAAATGCGACCTGATCTCATAATGTAATAGTTAGAACTGGGTTTAGCAGCAGGGACATTCACTGGGGAATGTTCTGCTTCAGAACTTTCAGGAATGTTCTTAGGAATATGGATTGCTGACTGATGTCCTGTGGAACAGGAACATTGGACAAATCACTCTGGGAATTAGAGTCTTTATTATAGGTAAGATGCTGTAACATTGGCTTGGACACCCTTAATAAATGCTTCCGATTCTGCCTAAATTCCATTCCTTGTGATTCCACAATGTACGATCTCGGCTCTTTACGCAAACTTTTCACAAATTCAATGCGATCAAAACCCTTTGTGGCCTGCATCCTCGCTATCTCCCCTTTTAATGAACTGAGCAGTTTGCTGGCTTTATCATAGTAGGACTTCTGGGACAAACACTTTTTCAACAGTTTCACATGGAACCAATAAATTGCTGCTGAGTGATAATGTGGTTCTGGTTTGTTTTGACATAAGTCTCTGAGGAGGTGAAACAAGATGATTATGACAAGGACTGTTTCTGAGGTTTAGCAAGTTTGAAAAAAACATCGGTATTGTCATGTCTGGATTTCTCTAACAGCCGTTTTGCACTTTGAACTTGCACGTTCAGCCAAGCCATTTGACTGCGGGTATTCAAGACTACTCGTAATACGAACCAGGTCCCATGTTTCAGCAAATTATTTGAACTTTTGACTTGTAAACTGTGCACCATTGTCAGAAATTGCTTTGTGGACTTCCATGGACAGAAAAATGTCTATTCAACTTAGTAATGACAGTACTGGATGTCAGGTTAGGAAGTAGGTCAATCTCGAACCAATTTGAATAGGAGTTTACTAACAACAAGTAATGTTGACCATTCCACTCGAAGATAGCTGTGGCTACTGTCGGCCAAGGTAGTTCAGGAATCTGCTTAACTGAAGTGGTTTTCCTTGTTGTTGCGACTTTGTACTGTTACATACAGAACAAGATGAAAGTACTTTCTCAATATCTCTGGACATAGAAGGCCAAAATACTAGTCCTTCGCCCCTCTTTTGGTAGAATCAATTCCTAGGTGGCCACGATGCAAGATGTTAATGTACTCTTCTTGTGAGGAGTTTGGAACGATCCCTTTTGGACCTTTCATGATGATACCATTGTCGGACAAAATGTCATCTCTATAGAAAGTACTGTTGCACTTCTACTGGTAAACAAGATTGTTTTGAAGGCCATCCTCAACTGATAGAAGTTGAACTTCTGGAGAATTGGATCTGAAGCTATGTGAGTTCTAAGCTCACAAAGAGATGTGGAAGAAAAAATTCTTACTTCCATGACTTCAAAATCAGATTGCTCATTGTCATGCTGTTCAGTGGTTTTCCTGGGCGATCAAGATAAGGTATCAGCAAGTTAAAGAAGTTTGCCTTTTGTGTAAACAAGATTGAAATTGCACTTTTGCAATTTGAATATCATGCGTTGCCTTCTAGCAGGAGCTGTGTGCATTGGCTTTCTCAGTATAGTGACTAGAGGTTTGGGGGGTCAGTTTCTATCTAGATAGGTTGGTCGTAAATATAATCATGAAACTTCAAACATGCAAACACAATTGCCAAAAGTTCTTTCTCAGTCTGGGCATACTGCATCTTAGTCTGGGTAAGAATTCTTGATGCATAGGCTAATGGTCTGTCTTCATGAAAAATGACTGCACTTAGACTAAACTTAGAAGCATCACAGGAAAGAGTAACTGGTTTGTGAACATCATAGTAGCATAGAGTGGGTGAAGTGGCAATTCTCTGTTTCAAGACATCAAATCTCTGGTGTTCTGACCAGGACCAGGTTATATCTTTGTGTGTCAGCTCTCTTAGCGGTGCTAAACGTTGGCTTAAATCTGGAATGAACTTGCCTAAATAGTTGACCATGCCAAGAAAATGTTGTAGGGCTTAGACATTGTCTGGAGCTGGCATCTCAAGGATTGCTGTCTGCCTGGAAGGATCTGGTTATAAGCCATGAGCATTATGACCAACATAAGTAACTTTTCTTAGACTGAATTTGCACTTCTGAGGATTCAGCTTAAGATTCAGTTTGCAAGCTGTTTACAGAACTTTGTTGAGGTTGCTGTCATGTTCGACTTCATCATTGCCTCCTACAAGAATATCATCTACTTAATAGCACATGGATAGCCATAAAAAATGTGTTCCATCGCACGTTGAAAGACTTCACTGGCAGAATTTATTCCAAATGGCATTCTCAAAAATCTGTACCTCCCAAATGGCGTACCAAATGTGGTTAGCAATGAAGATTTTCGGTAAAGCAAAATTTGCCAGAATTAACTCTTTGCATCTAAGACAGAAAAAACAGTGACATTTGGCATGAGGGCAGAAACCTCTTCGACTGTGCACATAGGATGATGAGGCTGTTTCAATGCTTTGTTCAAGTGTCTTGGAACAATACATATTCTAATATAATTTGAGCTTTTCTTATGAGCTACTACCATGGAAGATACCCATTCACTTGGTTCTTCTGCTAGACAGATTACACCTAGCTGCAACATTTTGTCTAGCTTTGCGTTGACTCTGTTCTCCATAGCTACTGGAACTTTCTGTGCTGGTCTGATAACTGGGCTGACCTCTGGGTCTAACTTCATGGAGTACACATTGTTTGTCTTCAAAGATATCAGCATAATCAGAAAAAATATTTTGGGCAAAATTTGAGCTGTTCTCATTCATTCTTACATGGTGGGCTTCTCTGTTAAATGAAAGCAGTCCCATTTTCAAACTGTCTCTGAGGCCTAATAATGACTGCATGTGTTTTTTGACTACGTAAAACTGCAAGTCATAGCTGTTCACAGCAGAGTAACATGAAAGCACTAGACAGCCTTCCATTTGCATCTCTTCACGACCATAAGCCACAGACTTTACACACTTTGTCAAATCAAGTTGTTCTGCAGCTCTTAGTCTAGCAAACGTTTCTGCTGACTTATTACACTTTGAACCAGTATCTACTGTGAACTCTGAGACTCCCATTAATCCAAACAATACAAAAGATTTCATTAGTTTCCCGCAAGTCTAATGCATTGACTGTTTCACCAAGCACAGACACACCAACATAAAATGTAGGGTTGCAGCTTTTTAATTGATCAACTTGCTTCTTTGTATGCTCTGTTTTAATAAAAGAATGTGCCTTCTTTGAGTTACAAAACATTTTTGAAGTTATACCACATATTTAAAGAACGGCACTGTGGACCAAAAGCTAAGCACTTTTCTCATTTGGGTTCCTGGTTACCACCACAGTTATGACAGTTTAATAAGGCTAACTACAGGTTTTGCTGAGTCACCCCTGTGCTTTGCTGTGTGTACTTTGGGCCTTACTGAAGTTGCTTTGGGTTTTGCTGAAAGTTCCCCACCATTAGGCTTGTATCTTTTAACCTCGTGCTGCATACTATCTACATTAGTTTTGGAAGGTACTGGAAAATTTGTACACATATTGGTGTGTTTTTCTGTAAGCTCGTATATCTGACAAATCTCAGTGGCCTTGTTTAACGTTAAATCACTGTCTCAAAGGAGAATCTGTCTCACTGTGTCATTATTAATACCACACACAAGCCTGTCTTTTATCAACTCATCTCTTAAATCATCAAATCTGCACGTTTTAGCCCTACATCTCAAGTCAGTTATATATGTTGCAAAAGTTTCACCAGGCTTTTGATCTCTTGTGTAAAATAAATGCCTTTCTACTGTAATATTCATTTGGGGGTTACACATTTCTCTAAATTTGCATTTTAAGCATGCAGGGTCTTCCCACATTTCAGTTGGTACCACAGTATGGCAGTTTTCCCCCTCCCCTGCAAACACAGCAGTTGCATATACAAATGAACCCTCTCTTTCTATGGCTTCTGAACCAGCTAAACTAAGCAGAATAAATGCCTTTGTATGTGCGTCTTTGTCAGAAAAAGCAGCTTGTATGAAAATATCATATTCCTGCTCAAACACTCTCCAATTTTCTGCAAAGTTGTTATCAAACACAAGTGGTGTGGGTCTGCAAAATCCTTCTGCCATGCCCACAAATTATAGTAAAACGCAAAGAAGTCTTGACCCTTGTAATTATGTATGAACATGCACACACACCAGGTACATGTAATAATATTCAAATGCACAATAAACTCTTTGAAAGTCTGTACTTTGCAAAATATTCTTTGAAATGGCTATATTAGCAAAATGACTAAACTGCAATGCTGCACATACTTGCCAACACTTTGCACACCTTGGATATTTCGAATGGCTTTAGTTAATGTGAAAAAGTGGTACATAGCAAAAAAATGTTAGTTTTCTCTTTTTTTATACATTTTATGCGATTCGGATAGGGTTTGAAACATTTTCATAATTATTTCTAATATTTTTATCAATATGTCACACTTTCGAACATTTAATTTAATTAGAAATTCATTCTGAGCATTCTGAATGCTTTGTTTTATATTCATAATGAGAAAAATCATTTAAGCGAGTTTTAGTACCTGGAATTAGTTTCTGACCTGTTTGTGAGTCGTTTGAGCAGTAGGGATGATCCGCTCCTGTATATTCCTGTACTTCTAACTGGGTTGCCTCATGGTTGTGACTCTGGATCCCATTCTGACACCATGTTGCTCATCTTGTACATCTGATAAGAAGAAGAGGCTTGGGGGTTTATTTAAGTAGTTTATTACATACAAACATCAGGATGGATGGTAGGAACATTACACTTAAACGAACTAACTGACTACTACTATGTGCATTTGCTGCCCGAAAAGGGGGAAGTATAGGTGCGGGCATCAAATTCCGCACAAAGACTCCCATGAACTATGTTTTGTTCTGTTTAGGTCGGGAACTATGTTTTGTTCTGTTTAGGTCGGGAACACGACCATACTACCTGTAGCATCTGCCAGTCGTTCATTTCCAAAACTCTCCTCAGTCATCTGGCAGCCCTAAATTTATACCTAGAGTACCAGAGGTTAAAAAGACTAGCTTTACGAATGGATCCGGAGTCGGCCGTCAAGGCAGAGCTGCCTAAAAAGAAGGTCAAAGTTTCAAGGCCTACCATTTATGCTCCTCCGTCATCGGACACCCCTCCAACCATCAGTATAGGGGTTAAGGGACTTTCGCTACCACCAGCACCTTCAGCAACTTCAGCAACTACCCTTGAGGAAGCCACTTCCGAAGTACTGGTAGGCACGACCTCGGAGGTAATTCTGGCGGCTACTGCTGAGGTCAAGGGGAACCAGGCTCCACTGGACACCATTCCGCAAACCAGGAATCTGAAACCTCACCCATAGGCCAGATACCGGAAAGTAGGTCCTCAGCATCGACCAAATCTACTCCTTTAATAAAAGAAACAAAAGACAAAACATTTATCTGCTGCTTCTGAGGAACAACCTGATTGGCAATCCTTTTCCCAGTCCTTGCTACAAGCCTTCATGGCCCTTAGGCCCTCAGTATCCGCAGCAGCCACATCGCCTGTCCTAAGCCTTAGCTGCCTCTATCCTTCCTACCTTTCCCCAGGAGGAAGATGCCTCATCCTCTTCCTGTGATGAGTCAGTTACCTACTTCTCTCAGATAGTTTCTCCCTTGGACTCCATTGATGGAGACTCCCCCACTAAGGATAGTACATTTGGAAAAACTATTACTAAAATGAGGGAGTACTGAAAACATCTCGGATGACAGAAATTCAAAAAAGGTATTTTGAGTTGCTCCAGGTGGAATGACCCACCTCATCAGTTATCCCTCATGTGATTCCAGCATACCTGGATGCCTTTACATCAGCCTCAATGACTCCTGATTCTCAACCTCCTGCTCCCAAGAGACCTGACCGTTTTTATAAGGACCCAGACGAGCACAAATTTTTTTGTAAAGCCCCCCTTGATGGACCCTGCAGTTATAGCAGTGGCCCCTGACAAGCATTTAAGACTCATTCCTTCCTCCTAACGCTTGCCTTCCGACAAGGATAGCAAGGTAATGGACAGGCTGGGGAAAAAGACTTCTTCCACTCTAGCCTTTAGGGCAATTAATTACCAGACCCACATGGTCACATGTGCCCTAGATTTGGTTGCACAGGCTTCCTCCCTACTGCCCTCCTTGTCTGATTCCCCAAATGAATCACAAATAGCATCCAAGCTGTCCCTGGCATCTCAGGTAGCCAGACACTCAAAGTGCAGCAGCTATGATGCAGTTGAGGCCTCTGCAAGATCAGCAGCATCAGCTTCTGTTTTACACAGATATTCATGGCTTCGACTATAGCCCCTGCCTGAAGACTTTAAGACCAAGATTCTGGATGCACTGCTGGACAATAAATTCCTGTTTGGCAAACAGTCCGCTGATCTGTTTAAAAGCCTTCAGGAGAAGAGTAAAGATCTCCAGGACCTGAAACACTTACTGGTCTCCCCATACCAAATTTTATAGGACTTATCCTGTAAAGACCTCTTTTGTCAGGAAAGCCCCCTCCCCATCCACCTCTTCCACCTCCAGACATAGAAAAGGGTCCAGGAAAACAACCACCCCAAGGGCAGCCCCTTCACAGCCCCCCAACAGGCAGCCATTTCAGGGCAGGAATAATGCGTGACTGCCTCAGCCACCTTCCCCCTCTCATCCCGCCTGTTTCACCATCTTCCCCTCTGGAAACAAGTTACTTCAGACCGCTGGGTCCTAGCAGTAGTGGTAAAAGGATACTTCATGTCTTGGCAGGAAAAACCCATTCCACTAGGCATCCCCTTCCCTCCCAAGAACCAGCTTCACCTAATCACTCAGATTATCCAAGAGCTTCTCGCCCAGGGGACCATAGAACCCGTACCCCTAGCCAAGAAGGAAAAGGGTTCTACTCCATGTTATTCCTGGTACCAAAAAAGTACAGCCCTTGGAGACCTATCCTGGATCTAGCCTTCCTTAACCCTCTTTTTAAAGGTCCTTTCCTTCAGAATGCTATCCCTTCAAAGCCTTCTTCTACTATTGCCACCCAAGGCTTTCATGGCCACTTTGGACTTGGAGGCTTACCTCCACATACCTATCCATCCAAACAACAGGAAGTATCTACACTTTGCTGGACCCTGTTCAAACTTTCAGTTTGCTGCCTTGATTTTGGTTTATCCACTGCACCAGGAGTCTTCACAAAGTGCCTAGCCCCAGCAGTAGCCTACTGCAGGACCAAGGGCATTCAGATCTACCCCTGCCTAGACGACATCCTCATTCTTGCAGAAGGAGAAGGCACACTCAGAAATCCTCATTCTTGCAGAAGGAGAAGGCACACTCAGAAATCATCTGCTCTTCTCCATGTCACTGCTGCACAGGTTGGGATTCACAGTCAACCTGAAAAAAATCATTCCTCACCCTAGCACAGGACAAAACCTTCCTGGGATGCAGAATAAGGACCGACCTGATGAAGGCTTTCCTCCCTCAAGACAAGGTAACCTCCCTGGTCAGTCACTTCCAGGACCTTCTCCTGGTCAACCACCTGTCAGCCAGGCAATTCATGTGCCTCTTAGACCTTATGGCAGCCTCCATTCCTATGCTACCACTATCCAGTTTGCACACGAGGAAGTTACAGTGGTACCTGAAGAATGTGTTATTACAGCACAGCCACCCACTGGACTTTGAGATACCCTTCCTTCTATGCCTAAAAACAAAATTGAAGTGGTGGATTCAGCAGGTACAACAAAATCCAGGCCTACCCCTACAACCCACCACATCTACACAACTAATGCACACAGATGCTTCAGATCTAGACTGTGGAACAACCATGAATGGCCTGAAGGTGCAAGCCTCATGGGAGCCATCCCTTCAGAGAAAGCACATCAACGTAAGGGCGATGACTTGCGTTCTCCCTCTCATGCAGCCAGGTCCCCTTCAAATCTTCACAGACAACACTACTGTAAAGTGATATATCAACAAATAAGAGGGGACCAGCTGTTACCTGCTCTGCAAGTTAGCAATGCAAGCATGAGAATTAGCCTCTCAGAACAAAATTTCACTGCAGGCGGTCTATATTCTATCCCAGGACAACCATCAGGTGGATCCTCTCAGTAGATCATTCTCTGCATCACGAGTGGATGTTGCACAGAGATGTATTCCTAGACATTGTTCACCATTGGGGCACACCTCAAATCGATTTATTTGCCTCCCCCCAGAACAGGCGATTGAAAATCTTCTGTGCCACGGACCCCTCCCCACTAGCTTGGAGGGCAAATGCCTTCACCATCTTGTTGAAGGGACTGTTTCTGCATGCTTTCCCTCCCTTCCCTCTCATTCAGAAAGTCCTCCTAAAAAAAGGAGGAACATGCTAACATTCTTGCTGTTGACTCCCTATTGGCCAAGGCAGCATTGGTTCCCCCTTCTTCAGGCTGTTTCTAAGGGCAATCACCACAAGTTACCTCACTAGGTGGACCCACAAGTTACCTCAATAGGTGGACCTGCTCTCACAACAGAAGGGATCTCTCATTCACCCACACCTGCAAATGCTTTGCTTAACACTCTGGGTATTAAACGTTTACTTCCCTTCAGACACCGCTACACTGAGGATGTGCCATCTATCATGCAGGAGACCAGGAAACCCAGTACCAGGAGGTCCTGTGTTTACAAATGGGAAAGATTCTCCAAATGGGGTCTGCAAAGGCATAGGGACCCCCTTTCAAGCGGATGTTCCTCTAGTCTTAGCCTATGTTTGTGAGCTCATAAAATCAGACATTTCATATTCTTCAGTGAAGGTTCACTTATCTGCTATATCTGCCTGCTTACCTCTGGACCCTCCTCTACTCTCCAGATTGGATGTTAAACTATTCTTAAAAAGGTTCCTGCACATTAGGCCACCAAAGAAGCCTGTCCCACCACTTGGGACCTAAACTGTCTTCTAGAAAAACTTACACTTGTCCCAGTCGAGTCAGCCAGCTCTGCCTGTTTGCAGATGTGTACATGGAAAACAGTCCTACTGGTAGCCCTTCCCTCAGCCAGAAGGGTGTAAGAATTACAAGTGCTAATGGCATAACCACCTTACACTATCTTCCACAAAGATAGGGTGACACTGCACACCAATCGCTTCTTCATGCCCAAAGTGGTCAATGAGCTGTCACTAAATCAGTCTATTCAATTATCCACCTTCTTTCCTTCTCCTAAAAATGACAGTAGGAGAATACTCCACTCCCTTGATGTCCACAGGCAACTAAGGTTCTAGTTGGACAAAACCAAGGCAAATAGAAAGTCTAATCAGCTCTTTGTGTCCTTTCATCCCAGGGCCCTGGGCAAGGCAGTAGCCAAACAAACTACTTCCTGCTGGATAAGGAAAACTATCTACTTCTGCTATTCCTACCATGGAAAGCAGTTGCCTCATGGGGTCAAGGCACACTCTACAAGTGCTGTAGCTTCTTCTGGGGCCTTCCTAAAAGGCCTGGACACAACCACCATTCTTGAGGCAGCCGCCTGGTCCTCCGTACATACCTTCACCAAACATTACAAACTGGATCATATTTCCAGAGCCAGAGCAGGATTTGCAAGAACAATCCTGCAGGGATTCCTGACATCTGCTACTTCTTCCCCCACCCTGCCTCCTTCTTAAGCTGTGGTACTCTCCCACAGTAAGAATATTGCAACATGAGAATAGAAGGGCATAGAATAGTTGTGTAAAATCTTACCATAACCGTAGATGTCCTTCTCTTCCATATTTCAGTATTCCTTCACTCCCTCCTATCCCCCTTCATTACATTTCAGCTGTCTAGAGGGTATCATTGGGCACTACCTAGACTATGGTCAGACTGGGCAGTCAGTTACATTTCTCCTGTCTAAAGACCATCATTTGGCACTACCTAAACTATTGTCTGATTGGGCAGTCATTTCTGAGGTCTGTGCATACAGACGTCACATTTAAGACCCCTGGTTTATGGCCCACCATGTGACGTCCCACACACTGGCAGCAACCAGGCTTGAGCTTTTGCATGGGAGCCAACGTTCAGGTCACCTAAGGCTGAGGGATCCCACAGTAAGAATGCTGCAGCATGGAAGAGAAGGACATCTATGGTTATGGTAAGATTTTATACAACTTTTCTTTCCTTGTTGAGCTCCTGTTCTTTCTCCACTCCTTTTAGTAATTTTCAGAATTTGTGTACATTTGGTATATTATGGTATACTTTGGAAATATAGCAGCAGCAAACTTAATCTGAGATAATCGGGGTGGGGTGAGGCATTATGGGTAGGGGAGGACCTCGAGCTTTGGAGCCTAAGCTTTTGAAAATGGCCGACTCGGATCCAAAACCCACAGGTCGAGGAAGAATGAAAAGGACAACACAGATGAAACATTATGGTAAGTACACAACTTTTTGGGGGCCACGCTGTTACCCCACGAAGGGGAATGAATGGGTGGTAGCTGTTGTGCTGCTGGTTTGATAGTTTGCAGGCATGGAGAAGAAAAAACATAAAATAATTTATATGGAGTAATGAGGTGCTTACAGAAGTTATTGTTTAATTACTGCAATAGTATTGTATTTTGCATTGTTTATATCAAAAAGTTTGGTTACTATACTACGAACTGTGATGATGCAGAGAGATAAAGCCCAGGCAAGACTGATAAGGGTTCAAGTGCTTGAGAGAGCTGGCAGGGGATTGTGACCATGCCCATTCTGTTGGAGGGGGATCAGGGGGGAACAGGGCATGCACTGCGACAGTCCCACATAGGACAGGCAATAATGCAGATGTGTGCCCTAGGAGTGCACTTCCCATTCACCAAGCCACCATCTGGTGATGGCCTTTATAGTGAGTGTACAGGAGCATGTACTCACAAGGCAAAGATATTGTGGACTTCTGTGCAGCTGTCTCATTTCCCTCCTTGCCTCTGGGGTGGGATTAAGCCCAGTATAAATATTGTCATAGCCAGTGATGTGGCTGTATGATGGCCTCCCTCTTTCATCTGGTGGGTAATTCCTCCTGTTCAAGGGTATGCATGGGGTCAAGTCCGGTAGAAGGGGAGGCAGAAAGGACTTGGGTGAAATGTTTGGTTTCTATGTATAGACCTGCACTCCATAATGCACTTAACAAAAGCCACTGCAGTATGCACTACTTGAAGCAAGGATGAATTGTAACGGAACTGAGAAAAAAAGAAATTAATACTTCAAGCATTCATACCATCTGGAAAATATTATACATGACATATGACATTTTGATTCTGCTTTAGCAACTAGCTTAAAGGACAACATTTGACCTTCTACAGTGCACAGACTGAGACTATACAGAATCTACTCTTCCCTTGAGAACAGTAGAGTTGCTGTAAAGCAGTGGCTTGCCACAAAGAAAATGTATGTCATTTTTGGTGTTACAGGTTCTGTAAATGTTCTGTAGCTAATGAAATGGAGATTTCCCAGCACTAACCAAATCTCTGTAAGTTCTGTGCTTTGAGAGAGCATAAATGGCTTATACAGTCAGATATTTTTGGGATCTTCTGCCGTAAACGATTGCTGTTCAAATATCACACCTGGCCCTGTTGTTTGACAGGCTGTGCTCTGCAGACTATTACTTGAGGATGGTGGTCCCGTCAACCGAAGATAGTGTGGTAATTTGTATTGTAAGAAACAGCAGCCTAAGTAGTTGCTTTTTAAAATAGTTTAAATTTCAAAATAAAACATTTGAGGTGCAGTTCTCATTTTACCTCAATATATTTGGATCCCCATTCATTTTGGGGGTAGACTAGAGAGTGATAAGATAATGAAACAGTAATTGTTTGTTTAATAATACTGAAATATCCATTTATGTGTGGGATGAGTGTTTTTTTTTTTAGGTATTAGTAAATAGACTCTATTTGGTAAATATCTTAATGTTTTGATTATGTGCACAGTAGCACTTGTGGAGATTTTAAAAAATTCAGTAGCTAAGTTACCAGTTTATGCTGACCCAGATTTTAGTTTGAGGAGGGACTTGCGCAGTAGGCTAGGTGAGACTAAATGAAGAGTGAAGAAAGGAAGGACTTTCATGTAGGAGGAAGCACTGCCGTTCTCCACATTTTGTTCACAACACCATGAAAACAAATTCCAGAGTGAGACACTGAAATTCACATGAGAGTAATGGAAAAGGAGTGGGGTTAAGCAGCTTGTAAGTACTATCCCAAGACATCTAGGGTTATGATCATGTAAAGTAGACATTGCTGTGCGAGGTAAATGTTCCTGTTGTAGGTGAGTATTAAACCTTTCACTGGATTTCAAGTTTTTTGAAATTTAAACTGATCAATTTCAAGTTTGGACTGGAAGTAAAAGGGAAGTTCATCTCCATGAGAAGTCATAAAAAGTGATCCGTGGCAGGTTTTTTGAGCGTCATACACTTTTTTTTTCACAAGGGGATAATACTATCCAGTATATTCAAGAAGGTTGTGAAACTGTATCATTTAGCTGTGGCAGGTAGGAATAGGTTCCTGTTTGATGTCAGAGTTTAAACAAAAAATTTACCTTAAAACTTTGTCATATTTCTTGAGTAGTAAAACCTTTGTACCTTATGGCTTTTGGAATGTCTGCACATGGTATATATTGGCAAGCTGCTATTGAGAGTTGGACATTATGTCTGCATGTATAACAATCTGAGTCGGAGTACAAAGGATTAGTCCAGATAAAAATCACTTTAGCTGGCAGATCTAGAAGACTCTGTCTCTTGGCATCCTCCCTGCTGTTGGAATGAAGATCCCTTGTTGAAGTTCATTTAAGTAGATAGATGGAACAGTGCTCTTATTCGAATGAAAACACTAGTCCGTCTACCTAGTTAACTGAGTAAACTATTTGAAACTTCAATATGGTGTCTTTATTCCTCCTACAGGGAGGGTATCAGAGAGCAAGTCTCAGATCTGCTAGTTAAAGTGATTTTTATCTGTGCTAATCCTTTATAATTCGATCCGTGTTAGTCGTGTCAAGCTCTGGACCACATGTGTGCAATGGCCATTTTAGGGGCAGTTGGTAGAAGACCCATTTAAAGAAATAGTCACATGACTGCAAAGTTTTTGTACTTTAGTTGTTGCAGGAATGCTCATTATAATGATCCCTGCTACGGTAATTCCTACTTGTTCACGGGTGATTACCACAGGCAGACATCCGCCCCTCACAGGCTGAATTCCAGGGCTAATGCATATGTCCTTGCAGTGAAGATGAACTCCTTCTTTTACCCAGGATGTTAGCCAGATGCATGCTTTAAAGGAAGAGTAGCTTGCACCATGTAAGTTTTTGTCTGTTTTATTTATGTTTCTTTTACTATTTTATTTATTTATTTTTTGCGTAAAAAATATTGGGTGAAAAGTCCATCTGTCCCTTCCTGTTTCCGACTTCCAGAGAATGATGGGCACCCAATTTTGAAAAACTCATTTTTATTCCCTTTTTAACTGACTAATATTTTTTAGCGTAAGTGTTTTATATTCCAGATTGGCCTTTGAATTGCATTTCTGAAGTTCATACTATCTCCTGGAAGTGTTAAGTAAGTAAATAGTTCTGGCAGAAGACAGATTCTACTTAAAGGACTTTTACTTGCAGTAGCTGATTTATGTAGATAGGACAGTACTAAAGTGCTTCCTCTCTGTGAACACCTCCTAACACTTTTAATAAGAAGGCTCTTGTACCACTGGGCCTGAAGTTTGAGCACCTGGAAGTCTGTGACATTAAAGGGGTGTCCACTCTCCTCATTATGGGTGAAAAATACCCTCCACAGACAAAGTGCGTCTCACCCAGGGAGAAAGCGATAGTCTGTGGAAGTCCATAAAAAGTGGATAGGAGGGGATTGTTTGATGGTTAATGCTTGTAGTATTAACTATATAGTTACATGTAAATGTGATGAGTCCTATTTTGACAATAGGAATTGGTCATTGAATGGCCCTTCTGCCACTTTCGATATATATGCATTTGAAGTTAAATATATAAACAAGTTGTTGAATCTGCTTTTTATATTAAGACGACATCTCTTTTATTGTAGAATATATATATATATATATATATATATATATATATATATATAGTTTATCCGATGAGAGAAGCAAGTAAGATTGTCACACACAGTTATAGTAGTCTCCCAGCATTGTTTTTACATTGTCCTGTATACGTTTTACAATATTGTAACCTAGAATTGTAATTTCTGAGTTGTGGATGGTATTCTTTAACTGTATGTTTTTGATAACTTTACAGAACATTTTGGTTGTAATAGGCGTTTACCCTGGCTATGGGCCATACATGTTTTATTTCTGATATGTATTGCACTGATTTACCCAAACTTCAGACCATTTTGTATTTTACTAGTCATTTAGTAGAGTCATGCTAGTATTATTACTCCCAAGGACTGGGTTAGGATGAATGTCACTGAGGACCAAAATGCCCAATTGTTTTGTACAAAACAGTGAGGCATAGTTTAGTGTAATAGGTTTGTACTAACAGTAGGACCAGTAAGCGTTAGGAATGCCTCATATGTTATTCCTATCACCCCAGTCCATTGTTTTGGTATTGAGGCAAATGTTACCTGATGCATTAACTATCCAGTGGATTTTAGACAGTGACCTATCGAGGGATATCCCAAAATTATCTCAACCTTTATTATTTCAGTAGGAATGATGCAAGGATGTCCTGTCTTCTCCCTTTTTCAGTGTATTTAGAGGCCTACAGATAAGACCATCGCCATGGCAGTAAATGGAGAAATCAAAAAGCTGGCAATTAGAAGGGAAAAAATGTGACAGGTTAACGGCTTCATGTATCTGAGGATTTGGGTGGGGGAGGTTGAGGAGGAGCAAAACTCTAAATGAAGAGGTCAAAATCTACAGAATCGAGGAGCTGCAGCCATGGTAGTGTGTGACAGAAGAATACCGAAGCTGAAAAGAGTAAAGTGTACAAAACAGTAGTGTGACCAATTACTACTGTATAGTAGGAAACATGAGCAGTGAAAACAGAGCAATTAGAAAGCTAGAGGTGGTGAGAAGATGAATTGCCTGAGATGGATGATGGAGAAGCACACACTGAGAGAGAAGCAGAAGAAGAAGTACATCAGAAAAAACACAAGTAGCTCAATTGGAAGAGAAAGTCAAAGAGATCAGATTATAGTGGTTCAGGCACATGTGAAGATGTGAAGGGAATCTGAGAAAGCAACCAATTGAAGAAGATTTGTGAGAGTCAGGAGGAAGGCAAGAAGAAGCTGAGGTATCCTGCACAGGAGACAGATGGATTGTGTGAGGAAGACATGAGACTGTCAGGCTTAGGCTATCAAAGATATTGGGAGAGTGGCATTGAATCAGGAAAAGAGGGGACAGTTGGCCATGATAGCTCCCAACCCATGTAGAAAATGGAAAAAAAGGTTGATGATAATTATGATTCAAGCCCTTAGCAGAAACTTAAAACAACCCCTTATTCTGGGTTACTTTGTATAGCAACAGTGTTTGAAGCCTGCCTCATATGCAGATGTTCTTATTGTCTACATACAGATCCAGACAAAGAGGAACTTCTTATAATTTCTGGAAAATTAACATTTGGCAAAATATCTGAATATAAAATTAACTGGACAAAGATGAAGGCTTAAATCATTATATGCCAGTAGAAGTGCTACTACATTGCTTCTATTCTTGAGAGAGATCAGGATCAATTTATTTACCTGTGTATAAAACTGAATGATTGGAAATTAGGTTCTCACTGATTTATAATTACTTAATTCAAGAAGTTAAATTTCTTTCAGAGATGGAAAGAAATCCTTTGACTTTTCCCACAGAATGCAAAACTTACCTGGTTATTTTATCTGATCCTTCCCAGGCTGTGAGTGGGCTTTCAGTTTTGTCCCTTAAATTTTCTAAACTACTTAATATAGTTTGTGAGAGAAGATAGAGTGAAGGCTGCCAGCTAACCAGGTAAATTTTGTAGATAATTCCTGACTGTTTGTCAGTATTAATTTAAGCCATTGGCTTGTTCTCTTAAATGGGAAAAATGGTGTTAAATGGAACTGTAAAAATGTAACCGTGCACTCTACTGTAACAAAGCTGATAATTCAATTATTTGTATTGTCATATAACTGAAGCAATAGGAGCAATGTCTAGAATTGCTCAGCCTCCAGATTTGGTTATAAAGATTGTTAAATGGTTTTGTTCTAGAATTATAAAAAGATTTGTGACTAGAGTGCTGAGATTCTGAACACAGCTGCAGATCAAGGCTATCTCTGGAGTCTCCCGGGAAAGGTCAGAAAGCCCCAAATGATGTAACTGAAGGATGTAGTCAGTGTTTTTATTAATTTAAAGATATTTTAAAGAATGAGGCTGTTTTGCTGAGACACATGCAGGACTCCACAAACATTGCTTATTCTATATGCAAGCATAGATTTTGGAACTGTGTTGGTTCTTAGATTGCTGGAAATGAATATTAGACAGTGTTTTGGTCCTTTTCTGTGATTCAGAATTTAGGGTCACATGATTTTGTTAACTATATCTCAAGTGCAAGTCTTGAACACTTGACTAGCCCCTTGAGAAGTTGTCTTGTGCTTTCATTAAAATTATCTAAATGTGATTTTCAGCCTTCTCACACAAAGGTGTTTGAAGGGAGATAGATTAAGCCTAGGAGATTGACATGCTATTGCAGATGGTACTTACAGAGTCACTAAAAGCTCTTGACTGTTTGGTTGCACACCTTTGGATAATAGAAGATCACAGTGCTAATTGAGCTCCCTTTCATAAGGCCTGGATAGCTGATGAAATAATTAAGCTGGCAGTGGTGGAGTGATTATGGTACCAAAATAGTCTAGGGTGGGGGAAGTGAGATTCCTGTGCAGCCTTGTTCAGGGGCCAATAGTGTGGTTGTAAAATCTTACTCGAGTTAAAATGTTTGTGTTTCTTTGCATTGTCAGGTGACAACAGCACTGTGTTGGACCCGAAGCTCTGGGTTTTACCTGTCCACTAAGGGCTGAATTGGACCCTAAGCTGACCTGTTGGGAGCTTTTGGCTGGAGAAAACTAGCAACCAGACTCAGCTACTGTGAATTGTTTGTAAGCTGCTCTTAAGTTGGAAATTACTTTCTGGAGGTTTATTAATTGGCCCTATATGGCAGTACTGATATTTCTTATTGTGGGTATTGAATTCCTGTAGGTGGTGTAACAAATATGTTTTGTACTTATCAGCCATGGTGAAAAGAGTTGCACACTTTAGTTACACAGCAGCATTTAGCAGATTTTAGTACATTGATGGGGTTCTGTTGCAGGCTAGGGAATGTGTGGAAACGAAATGGACATGGATTGTTTGCCAAGCTTTTATCACAGCAAGGGGGGGGGGGGGGAACAGCTGGGATTAGGCCTCATTCCACTAGGGCTACTGCCACTTCAACAGCATTTCTAAGGGGTGGCAACTAAGGATATTTTGGAGGCAGCTACTTGGAGTTCAGTGCATACTTTCTCTAAGCATTACCACCTTCCTCTCTACTCTAAATCTAGGGCTGGTTTTGCCACGGCTATTTTGCAGGGCATGTTGTCAGCTCCTGCTTCCTTATGATTTGCCAGCCTCCCTTACCTCTGCTTTGGGATTCTACCCAAGTGTTAGAACTGCAGCAATGTGGTATGAAGAACATAGTACAGTTTTGTACCTACCATAAATGTAGATGTTCGAAGATCCACATTGCTGCAGTCCAATTTACCCTCCCTCCTTCCCCTCTGTGTTTAGGGGTGGTTGTGTGGGTGAGGTTATACTCTTGTAAATTTGTATATATTGTATATATATATTTGGTGCAGGAGTGTGTGGTGTTTTTTGGTTTTAGCCTTATCTTTTTAGGGTCTTCTGACATCTGGGGCAAGAAAAGACTGAGGATATGACGTCGGTCATGCGCATTTGTACCCTGACGTCCTGACGTCAGACTAATGCGCCTTGACCGACGTCAGCCATATACTTTGGTATTCGGGCCGACTGGGACAGCGGACTACCCAAGTGTTAGGACTGCAGCAATGTGGATCTTCGAACATCTACATTTATGGTAGGTACAAAACTGTACTTTGTGAAGACCCATTAAGAAATAGTCACATGACTGCAGTTTTTTTTGTACTTTAGTTGTTAAGGAATGCTCATTATAATGATCACTGCTACAGTAATTTTACTTGTTCACAGGTGATTACTACAGGCAGACATCCGCCCTCACAGACTGAATTCCAGGGCTAATGCATATGTCCTTACAGTGAAGATGAACTCCTTCTTTTGCCCAGGATGTTAGCCAGATGTATGCTTTAAAGGAAGAGTAGCTTGCACCATGTGTTTTTGTCTGTTTTATTTATGTTTCTTTTACTATTTTATTTATTTATTTTTTTGCCGTAAAAAAATATTGGGTGAAAGTCCATCTGTCCTTCCAGCCGACTTCCAGAGAATGATGGGCACCCAATTTGAAAACTCATTTTATTCCCTTAACTGACTAATATTTTTGCGTAAGTGTTTTATATTCCAGATTGGCCTTTGAATTGCATTTCTGAAGTTCATACTATCTCTGGAAGTGTTAGTAAGTAAATAGTTCTGCAGAAGACAGATTCTGCCAAAGGACTTTTTTTACTTGCAGTAGCTGATTTGTGTAGGACAGTACTAAAGTGCTTCCTCTGTGAACACTTAACACTTTTAATAAGAAGACTTTGTACCACTGGGCCTGAAGTTTGAGCACCTGAAGTCTGTGACATTAAAGGGGTGTCCACTCCTCTCATTATGGGTGAAAAATACCCTCCACAGACAAAGTGTCTCACCCAGGGAGAAGGCGCATAGTCTGTGGAAATCCATAAAAGTGGATAGGAGGATTGTTTGATGGTTAATGCTTGTAGTATACACTATATAGTTACATGTAAATGTGATGAGTCCTATTTTGACAATAGGAATTGGTCATTGAATGGCCCCTTCTGCCACTGATATATATGCATTTGAAGAATATATAAACAAGTTGTTGAATCTGCTTTATATTAAGATGGTATCCTTTTGTGTAGAATATATATATATATATATATATATATATATATATATATATATATATATATGGTTTATCCGATGAGAAGCAAGTAAGATTGTCACACAGTTATAGTAGTCTCCCAGCATTGTTTTGTGTCCTGTATCGTTTTACAATATTGTAACCTAGAATTGTAATTTCTGAGTTGTGGATGGTATTCTTTAACTGTATGTTTGATATCTTTAGAACATTTGGTTGTAATAGACGTTGCCCTGGCTATGGGCCATACATGTTTTATTTCTGATATGTATTGCACTGATTTACCCAAGCTTCAGACCATTTGTATTTTACTAGTCACATTTAGTAGAGTCATTAACAGTATTACTCAGGACTGGGTTAGGATGAATGTCACTGAGGACCAAAATGCCCAATTGTTTTGTACAAAGCAGTGAGGCATAGTTTAGTGTAATAGGTTTGTACTAACAGTAGGACCAGTAAACGTTAGGAATACTGTATGTTATTCCTATCACCCCAGTCCATTTGTTTTGGTATTGAGGGCAAATGTTACCTAGTACGTAACTGTCAGTGAGATTTTGGAGCAGTATTCTATCCCGAGGATATAGAGTCATTGTATGGCCAGGTAAAACTTTGATCCCAAAATTATCTCAACCTTTTATTATTTCAGTAGGAATGATGCAAGGATGTCCTGTCTTCTCCCTTTTTTTCAGTGTATTTAGAGGCCTACAGATAAGACCATCGCCATGGCAGTAAATGGAGGAAATCAAAAGAAGCTGAAAACGGAGTTAGAAGGGAAAAATATGTGACAGGTTAACAGCTTCATGTATCTGGTTGGGTGGGGGGAGGTTGAGGAGAACAAAACTCTAAATGAAAAGGTCAAATCTAGAATCAAAGGAGCTGCAGCCATGGTAGTGTGTGACAGAAGAATACCAAAGAAGCTGAAAAGTAAAGTGTACAAAACAGTAGTGTGACCAGTACTACTGTATAGTAGGGAAACATGAGCAGTGAAAACAGAGCAATTGAGAAAGCTAGAGGTGGTGAAGATGAATTGCCTGAGATGAATGATAAAATACACACTGAGAGAGAAGCAGAAGAAGAAATTACATCAGAGCAAAAACACAAGTAGCTCCAATTGAAGAGAAAGTCAAAGAGATCAGATTGTAGTAGTTCAGGCCCATGTGAAGATGTGAAGGAATGCAGAAAACAACCAGGTGAAGAAGATTTGTGAGAGTCAGGAGGAAGGCAAGAAGAAACGAGGGTATCCTGCACAGAGACAGATGGATTGTGTGAGAGAAGGCATGAGACTGTCAGGCTTGACTGTCAAAGATGTTAGGAGAGTGGCATTGAATCAGGAAAGAGGGGGACAGTTGACACGATATCCCAACCCCATGTAGAAAATGGAAAAAAGGGACTGATGATAATTATGATTCAAGCCCTTAGCAGAAAGGCTTAGACAACCCCTTATTCTGGGTTACTTTGTATAGCAACAGTGTTTGAAGCCTGCCTCATATGCAGATGTTCTTATTGTCTACCTTACAGATCCAGACAAGGAACTTCTTATAATTTCTGAAGAATTAATAACATTTGGCAAAATATCTGAATATAAAATTAACTGGACAAAGATGAAGGCTTAAATCATTATATGCCAGTAGAAGTGCTACTACATTAGCTTCTATTCTTGAGAGATCAGGATCAATTTATTTACCTGTGTATAAAACTGAATGATTGGAAATTAGGTTCTCACTGATTTATAATTACTTAATTCAAGAAGTTAGAATTTTTTTCAGAGATGTAAAGAAATCCTTCGACTTTTCCCACAGAATGCAAAAACTTACCTGGTTATTTTTATCTCTGATCCTTCAGGCTGTGAGTGGGCTTTCAGTTTGTCCCTTAAATTTTTTTCTAAACTACTTAATATGGTTGTGAAGATAGGTGAAGGCTGCCAGCCTAACCAGGTAGAATTTTGTAGATAATTCTGACATTTGTCAGTATTAATTTAAGCCATTGGCTTGTTCTCTTAAATGGGAAAAAATGGTGTTAAATGTGGAACTGTAAAAATGTAACCGTGCACTCTACTGTAACAAAGCTGATAATTCAATTATTTGATGTCAAAACTTGGAGCCGAGATGTCTAGATTCTGCCTATTGATTTGAGGCCAGAGTTAATGGCTAGAATTTAAATGTATAATTTCTTTTATTGTTCTGGCTTCCTGACCAGCTGATAGATCAGAGGCTATTAACCTCTGAGAGTCTGTTAGCCTGGGAATCAGAAAGAAATGATGTAATCTGAAATGAGTCAGTGGTACTGTATTATCAATTTAAAGACAGAAAGAATGAGAGCATTTGTCTTGAGAATGTCCAACTCGCCACTCTGCTTGTGTTTATATGCAAGTAGGATTTTAGAACTGTGTTTTCTCTTAGGTATAGCTAGGAAATAGGAAGATTAGACTAGTTTGTTTTTCTGTGATGTCAGAACTTTTCTACTGCATTATTTAAGTATTTCTCTGTGATCTTTGAACTCTTGACTAGCAATGTGTAGTAAGAAGTATTGTCTTATGCTTTTATTAATTATTATTAAATATTTTTAAACCTTTCAACTATGGCTGTTTTGTGTAGAGTGAATTTAAGCTCTAGAGTACATTGCATGTATATAGTGATACTGTACTAAGTCACTCCAAATAAGTCTTGACTGTTTGGTTGCACTTACCATTTGGATAATAATATTGCACAGTATAATTGGACACCCTTTCATACAGGCCTGTGAGTAGCTGATAAATATTAGCTGGGTGGTGCCAGTGATTTGTACCATATAGTCTGGGTAAAAGGGGCACAGCTTGAGAACCTGTGTCAGCCTTCCTCAGGAGTGTCTGTGTGGTTGTATAAACACTTATCTCAAAGTGTGTGTGTGTGTGTGTGTGTGTGTGTCAGCGACTTGGGCAGGGACACAAAGCACTGGTTGGACAGAGAGGGTGCTGGAGATTTTAGCTTCCTCACTAGGCTGAGATCTGGACTCTATAGCTGTGCTAGTGGGGAGTCTTATTGGGGACCTGGAGAGAAAGGGAGAAACCAGCCCCAGACTTGACTGTGATGTCTATGTGCTCTTAAGGGAAATTGTACTTTACTGTAAGTGTGTTTATTATCCTTTCCCTATATGGACGCCCCTCACTGGTGTTAGTGGTGAGGATTGAGGCTCCTTGATTGCTGGGCCAGTGCACGGGCATCACATATTAATTGTTTGTCAGTGGTGGGATATCCACACCACATATGAATTGGTTGGCAAATACTGATTGGCTTGTAGTGGTGTGGGTAGAGTGAATTCCTGTAGCTTGTGTACAATGATCACTGAAGGTGTTTTGTACTCTAAATCAGCCATGCAGTGAATATTCAGAGTTCAGATCACAATTGTTTTATTTCTTTTGTTAACTTAGTCAGGGAGAGCAGGCAGCATGTCAGCAGAGGAGAACAGAAAGCTGACAAGGAGCCAGCTGGCTGAGATGTGCCAGGCTAGGGGACCAGTGCATGATAACCTAACTAAGGCAGACATGATTGCAGCTTTGATCACAGCTGCATCAGAAAACAGCAACCAGGAGGACGATCAGACTGGCATGGAGATGTAACCCCCTGAGAGAATGGACAGCTCAACCTTTCTGCAGAGGACTTAATAATCCATCTGGAGCTAAAGAGACTTGAGTTGGAGGCCAGGCATTTGGAAATAGAAGCAGCTAAGAGACTGAGACGTCTGCAGGCTGGGGAGAATGAGAATCTGCTATGCCTGGAAGCTAAGGAAAAGGAGAGGCAGAGGCAGCATAAGAAGGAGATGCTGACTCTTCGCCAGAGTCATGGGGATAATGGTGACGTGAGTAACTGGACCCCAGAAGCACAAAGGTTCAGTAAATTTCTTCCGCAGTTTAAAGAGGGGGATAATTTTGATAGTTTCATTCATATGTTTGACAGGGGATGTAAACAGTATGATGTTGACCAAAGGCTCTGGGTATGGTTCCTGACCCCCTTACTCCATGGTAAAGCTGTAACTGTGTTGTCTAAAATGTCTGATGTTGACTGTTTTAATTATACTATAGTTAAGAACTGTTTTTTAGAATTGTTTAAGCTAACACCTGAAACGTATAGGAAAAAGTTTCATGAGCATAGATGCAAGGCAGATGAACGTGTGTGTGAATATGTTGCTGAACTGAGCACTTATTTGTATAGGTGGGTGAGTGGATGCCAGGTCACCACTTTTGAAAGGCTGGCAGACCTTTTGGTGAGGGAACAAGCCCTTAGCACTTTGCCTGAGGACATGAGGATCTGGTTAGCTGATGGACAGTGTGCTACTTCAGATGAGATGGGGGAAAAGGGAGACCTTTACCTAGCAAGCACGGCATCCCTGCACAGGAAAGGGACCCCCAGTACTGCTCATGGGTCTAAAGGAACCCAAGACGGGCAGCACAGACTGCCCCAACAGAATCTGCCAGTAGCAGGGGAAGCCACTATTCCAGGTACACATCCATGACCTATGGTTAAATGTTTTGAATGCAACCAGTGGGGCCATGTGGCATACATATGTCCACGGAGGCAAGGTGGGGAACAAAAGGTAAAAGAGCCAGTAAGTGGGAAAGACAAAATGCCAATAGTAGGTTGTCTTGAGAAAGAGGGGTACCGAACTACCATCCTGCAGCTGTCCTGATAGGGAAGGATTTTGATGAGGCAGTACTGTGTTAATGCAGTTACATGCAGTCAGGCTTCAAGACAAGCATGTGGGTCTGTTAGTCTGGGGGAGACCCAGACAGACCGCATACCTGCAGCCAGGACTGGTGAGGTGGTTACTTCAGGGAGGAAGCTACACTGCAGCAGTGAGACTGAAGAGGAACCACAGCTGTTTGTGAGTACTGATATTCCCTTGGACAGAGTGACTGCAAAAGTAGAGGTGAGTAGTAGTACCCAGGCTGACAGTGAGGCACCACTGTCAGAGGTTGCCAGACTTCATGTGGAAGGGGAGCTGGGAAGGGTTACAAAGAGAGAGTTGAGACAGGCTCAGCTCTCAGACCCTACATTGCAAGGCCTGAGGCAAGTAGCTAGTAAGGCACCTGATTCTCAAGGGAACGGGGATTCTGTATACTGGTACAAAGGGTTACTGTATAGAGAGTGGAGCCCTGAGGGAGGGCTAGAAGGTGAGAGAATACAGTAGTTGGTAATGCCTAGAGCCTACTGTCTGTCACTTCTAGCCATAGCCCATGATATTCCCTTTGCAGGTCATATGGGCATAAAACGTACAAAGAGATGTATTATGCAGAACTTCTATTGGCCTTGAATTTCCAGAGATGTAACAGGATACTGCAGGACCTGTGAGCAGTGCCAAAAGGTAGGCAAGGTAGGAGACAAGGTGAGAGCTCCTTTGATGCATTTGCCTGTGATTGAGGAGCCATTTCAGAGGGTAGCTATGGATATTGTGGGGCCTCTGAGTACCCCAAGTAGTAAAAAGTATTTTCTAGTGGTAGTGGATTATGCTACACAATGCCCTGAGGCAATGGCTCTGTCCTCCATTGAGGCAGAAAAGATGGCAAATGCTTTGTTAGAGGTTTTCAGCAGGATAGGTTTCCCAAAATAAATACTGACTGACAGAGTTGCCAATTTCATGTCAGACCTGCTGGCTTGTCTGTGGAACTACTGTAGAGTGAAACACCTGAAGACCACCCCCTAGCATCCCCAGACTAATGGTCTTGTGGAGAGGTTAAACTCTACAATCAAGTCATTGTTACGGGCATTTGCAGACCAGTTTAAGAGGGAGTGGGACAAATATTTTCCCTATCTGTTTGCTTACTGAGAGGTTCCCCCAGAATCCACAGGTTTTTTACCATTTGAGATGCTGTATGGGCATAGGGTGAGGGGACCTCTAGAATTAATTCGAGATGAGTGGGAAGGTGAGTGTGAAACTCACAAGGAGTCTGTTGTGGCATATGTCCTAAACCTCAGGACAAGGCTCAGGGAACTCATGGGCTTGGCCCAGGAGAACCTGGCAGAAGCCCAACAACAGAAAAAGATGTGGTATGACAGGAATGCTCGAGCTAGAGAGTATGCCGTGGGGCAGCAGGTAACAGTTCTCATTCCTGTCAGACACAACAAGCAGCTTGGGAGGGACCCTACAAAGTTGTAAGAAAGGCAAGTGATGTTAATTACATGGTGGAACTGCTAGACAGGAGCACAAATTGTACCATGTTAACATGATGAAGCCTTTCCATGATAGGGAGGCTCTTATGCTGAGTATTTGCAGTGGATTGCAGGAGGATTCTGAGGGAGGTCTGCTGACTGATCTCAGTGAGGCTCGGACTGACACCTCAGTGGAAGGGGTAGCAGTGTCCCAGCTGCTATCTCCTACCCAACTTCGAGAAATCCAAGCAGTGTTGCAAGAGTTTGGGGACATGTTCACTGGGACACCTGGGTGCACCCATCTGGTGCAGCACCAGGTGGATACAGGACCCCAAAGGCCTATTAGGCAGGCCCCTTATAGGGTGCCTGAGGGAGTCAAACAGACTCTGAGGGAGGAGATACAGGAGCTATTGGAACTAAGGGCAATTCAAGAGTCCAACAGTCCCTGGGTCTCCCCAGTGGTGCTGGTGCCAAAGAAGGATGGCAGCACCAGGTTCTGTGTAGACTATAGGAAATTAAATAGTCACACAGAGTCAGATGCTTACCCTATGCCTAGGACAGATGAGGCCCTAGAGCAGCTGGGTGGGGCTAAGTATCTTACAACCATTGATATTACCAAGGGTTACTGGCAGGTGCCCTTGACTCTCAGTGCTAAAGAGAAGTCAGCCTTTGTAACTCCTTTTGGCTTGCATGAGTTCACAAAGATGCCCTTTGGGATGAAAAATTCCCCAGCGATTTTCCAAAGGCTGGTAGATCATATCCTAGCAGGAGCAGGAGGGCTTGCCTAGATGATATTTCCATCTATAGCCATTCCTGGCAAGAGCACCTTGAACATGTCACGGAGGTGCTGGGCAGACTACAGAGGGCAGGGTTGACCATTAAGCCCAGCAAATGTCAGGTGGGTATGGAAGAGGTCTCCTACCTGGGACATAGAGTGGGGAGTGGTAAGATCAGGCCAGAACGTGCCAAAGTGGAAGCCATTCAGGTTGGGCCTGCACCTGTTACCAAAAAGCAGGTGGGGGCATTCTTAGGGACAGTGGGGTACTACAGAAAGTTCGTCCCCAGTTATAGTACCATAGCTGCTCCCCTCACAGACCTGACGAGGAAGAACAGGCCAGATAAGGAAGTGTGTACCACAGCCTGAGAGCAAGCATTCCAGGAGCTTAAGGAAGCTTTGGGAGGACTCCCTGTGTTAGCCAGTCCAGATTACAGCAAAGAATTTGTTGTGCACATGGATGCTTTGAACCATGGGGTGGGGGCTGTACTTAGCCAGATTTCTTCAGAGGGAGAAGAACACCCAGTGGTTTATCTTAGTTGTAGGCTCCAACCCAGGAATGTCTAGCCATAGTGTGGGCACTGCAGAAATTCACTGTAGTGACAGATCACAATCTCTTAACATGGTTACACAGAGCCAGCCAGCAAAATGCCAAGTTGCTAAGATGGAGCCTAAGGTTGCAAGCATATATGTCAGTGCAGCACCGCAGTGGGATTAGCAATGCCAACGTAGATGGGCTCTCAAGACAGGGAATGGGGTAATGTATACTCAGACAGACCTAACCCTCTCAAGCAACATTTCTCAAGGGTCACTTGAAAAACTAGCTTGAGTTCCCGGGGGGGGGGGGGTGAAGATAGGAAAAGGCTGCCAGCCTAGCCAGATAGAATTTTGTGGATAATTCTGTCATTTGTAAATATTAATATTAATATAAGCCAATATATATATAAATGTGGAACTGTAAAAATGTAACAACTGTCCACTCTGCTGTAACAAAGCTGGTAAGTCAGTTCTTTGATGTCAAAACTTGGAGCCGAGATGTCTAGATAAAGGCATTCTGCCTGTTGCATTGAGGCCAATTAATGGCTAGAATTTGCATGTATAATTTCTTTTATTGTTCTGGCTTCCTGACCAGCTGCAAGATCAAGGGCTATTAACCTCTGAGAGTCTCTTAGCCTGGGAACCAGAAAGAAATTATGTAATCTGAAATGATTCAGTGGTGCTGTGTTATCAATTTAAGGACAGAAAAAAATGAAAGCATTTGAGCATTTGTCTTGAGAACAGTCAACTCGCCACTCTGCCTGTGTCTATATGTAAGTAGGATTTTAGAATTGTGCTTTTTTCTTAGATATAGCTAGGAAATAGGAAGATTAAACTAGTTTGTTTTTCAGTGATGTCAGAACTTTTCTACTGTATTACTTTAAGTATTTCTCTGTGATCTCTGAACTCTTGATAAATCACTGTGTAGTAAGAAGTATTGTCTTGTGTTTTTATTATTTATTAAATATTTTCAACTGTGGCTGTTTTGTGTAGAGTGAATTTAAGCTCTAGAGTAAATTACATGTATATAGTGATACTGTACCAAGTCACTCCTAATAAGTCTTGACTGTTTGGTTGCACTTACCATTTGGATAATAATATTGCACAGTATAACTGGACACCCTTTCATAAGAACCTGTGAGTAGTTGAAAAATATTAGCTGGGTGATGGCAGCAATTTCTACTGTATAGTCTGGGTGGGGTACAGTTGGAGAACCTGTGCCAGCCTTCACCAGGGGTGTCTATGTGGTTGTATAAACACTTATCTCAAAGTGTGTGTATGTCAGCTACTTGGGCAGGGACACAAAGCACTGGTTGGACAAAGAGTGTGCTGGAGGTTTTAGCTTCCTCACTAGGCTGAGATCTGGACCCTATACCTGTGCCAGTGGGGAGTCTTATTGGGGACCTGGAGGGAAAGGGAGAAACCAGCCCCAGACTGACTGTGATCTCTGTGTGCTCTCAAGGGAAATTGTACTTTACCATGTGTATTTATTATCCTTTCCCTATATGGGTGCCCCTCACTGGTGTTAGAGGTGAGGATTGAGGCTCCTTGATTGCTGAGCCAATGCACGGGCATCACACTGGTTTTGTCATTTATTTGAACTGGTGGTAAGCCTAGAATAGCTTATAAAAATGTATCTTACCCTCTCCAGGTAGAACATTAGATGTTTCTGGCTTTGATTTGTCTAGTAAGGCAGTTAGTTTGAGAAAGTTTGACACCGACTATGGGATAAATTGTAAAACAATCTGATCTGGAAAAATCTTTATCTTTATAAGATTTTAAAGGAATGAGAGAGCTTTATGAAAAGCTTAACAGTAGGCCTAGATGAGCATACAATCATTTTAACTATATTTGGTAACAAACTAGCTGTTGACATGCTTTCAAAGAATCAGGCAGATGTTCATCGTGTTACACTGCTGCAGTCATCACACTTGGGTTATCCTGCCGTCAGGCTGTCCCGCAGTCAGCCAGAGTTCCAAAGTCTTGGTCCGGCGTCGGTTGCTGTCGCTTCTTCCCTGACGTCAGTGCGCCAGGGGTATATAAGATGCATCCAACGCCATTTTCTTCAGTCTTTCTTGCCGCGCGGTGCCCGAAGCAGAAGCAGTTCGCAAGTGCCGGTCGGCCAACTCCTGAGATTTTCGAAGTCGAATTTCAGATCCGAAGTCTTCAGTAAAGCTAAGTACCCGTTGGGGAAACTTTTTTCTTGCCTCAGACCGATGTCAGAAAAAGTTAATAATTGTATTTCTTGTGGAAAGCAAATACTTCATAAGGACTTCCACTCTTACTGTATTCCATGCCTAGGCCCTGATCATGATGTCACTAGTTGCCAGTTTTGTGCTAAATTTAACAAACGTACTATAAAAAGGCGTTTTGATTTTGCTTTGCACTACTTTGGCCGAAGGTTCAATTATAAAATGCCGTCAGATCAACTGACGACCGCATTACTGAAGAAACGCAAGGACAAGGACAGAGACAAACATCCGAGGTCCAAAACCGACGACGAAACCTCTTCTAGGCCAGTCACCGGTTCTCAGTGAGGCGCTTTCACAGCCCCTGACACCCACTACCTCAGAGCCACAGGCCGCCTCCGACTCCCACGTGGAGACAACTAGGCCTCTGGAAACTCAAGATATTGGGCCTACGGAAACTAATCCCTCAGATGGGTCCGGAGCTGCTGAGCAGGCATCGGCTTCTGAGGGTGTTTTCAGACCTTCACAACTTACCATTAAATCAACAGCCAAGACAAAAGTGTCACTAAAGACAAAGAAACAAGTACAGCATTCTCCTGGACAAACCACCATGCCTAAGAAACAGATGCTTAAAATGGCCGAAGACCTAATTACTCTAATCAGGGGTTCCCATCCCCCTCCTGAGAAAAGGCCTAGGCAGGATACAGACTATGATTCCTATGATCAGGTTTCCATTTCCTATGATTCCTCTTCTGACCAGGGGTACTCTATACCTCCCTATGAGGACTCTGATGCTGAAGAATCTATCCCTTCAGCCTCTCCTCCTGAGGATTACTCTTTTGGGGAAACTTTACATACCATGAGGGAGCATTTCCATTGGGAAAGTCAGGAATATTCAGAATCTAAGAAAAGGCTCAGAGATTTCCTTTTACTGCCTCAGCACAGGCCCCTGGCTATTCCGCCTGTGCTAGATATTGTGGATGATGTATTCTCTGAATCCAGCTTATCTCCTGATTCTTTACCCCCTGCACCAGCCAAACCAGATAGGTACTACAGAGTCCCTGACTCTCACAAGTTTCTTTATAAAAACCCTTCTGCTGATCCAGAAACTATTTCCCAGGGTCCAAAAGGGGTTAAGGCTTCCATTGCAAAAAATCCAGTACCCTCTGACAGAGATTCCAGAGCTTTGGATAGGTGGGGAAGAAAGTATACACTTCTGCAACTCTAGCAGTAAGAGCTTTAAATTGCCAGTTTCACATGCTTAAGTACCAACAATATTTAATGGCTCAATTAAAACAGAAAATGCTTGCAAGCTCAGAAGCTCCTGATTGTAAAGAAATGCAGGATTTGTTGCATGCAGTTGAACAGGTGGGAAAACATACTCTGCAATATGGTTTTGATTCTCTAGAGGCCTCTTGCAGGGCCGCAGTTACAGGTTCAGTGATTCGAAGGCATGCTTGGTTAAAAGAACAGAGTTTACCTGATCATGTCAAGGCAAAATTATTGGATGCTCCTTTACAGCATGATACTTTGTTTGGTGTTAAGGCAGAAGAGGTGTTAAAGAAAATGGAGGATAAAGCTAAATCTATGCAAACAGTCAAGGATTTCTTACTGGTACAGCCACCTCGATTTAGAAGAAATTGGCCTACAAAAAATTGGTCCTTTCCAGTATCAGACAGACCACAGAGAGGCAGATACAGACGCCCAAGAGGCAGATCTCAACCCCAAGGCTCAAACAGACAAAAACAGTGGGGCACCTCAACCACAAAGGGAGGTGAGGACAAGTCTCAACCTTACAGGAAACAGTCACAATGACTTTCCCCTTCGTACGCCAAGCACTTCCCTTTTGGAAGCCCCCTTGGGGGGAAAACTAGCACTTTTTTCTCACAACTGGCAAACAGTAACCCAAGATAACCCAAGATAACCAAAATAAAAACAACCCTCAGAAATTCTGGAAAGGGATCTCTAGTCTCCTTCATCCTAGTACACCAGATACTCCCACCCCAGACTCAAATGCCTCTGAACTAGATCTGGCCACCCAGTTTAACTCATTTTGTATTGACTCTATTGCCAAACTGACCTCTTCATTCCCCAACTCCACCATGCTCTCAAACACCCCCTCACCCCCCCCCCACACTCACACTCTATCCTTCTCCACTTCTACTTCCTGTTTCCCATCCTCTAACTCTTCTACCTCTTCCTCTACCCAACCTTTTCCCCAAGCACCTCCACCCTCCAACTCTCCCTCTCCCAACTCCACTCTCCTCTCATTCAATCCCATGCCTACATCTACTATAAATAAACTCCTTCTGAAATTGAAACCATGCACCAACGCCCCTGATAATATACCTTCCTACTTTCTTAGTATAGCTGCTGAAACACTTGCATATCCCATTAGCATCTTAATTAGCCTTTCCCTAAAAGAATGCACAGTTCTCCAAATCTGGAAACAGGCATATATTATTCCCCTCCACAAAGGGGGCAACAATAACAACGTCACTAACTTTCGTCCCATAGCCATCCTGTCCCCCATTTCTAAAATCCTAGAAAAATGTGTCCAACTTCAACTCCTTCCTCATCTCCTAGAAAATCACCTTATAAACCCCCACACAGCACGGCTTCAGACCTAACCACAGCACTATGACAGCCCTCCTCTCCTTCCTTGAAATGGTAAATAGAGCTCGTGATTCTGGCCAAATTATTTCTACCTTACTACTCGACCTCTCCAAAGCCTTCGATACCATCTCACACAGCCTACTCTTAACTAAACTCTCAGAACTTAACCTTTCTTCCTCCTCCTTGCAATGGTTCTCTAGTTACCTATCCAACCGAAATCAAGCAGTAAAATGGAAAAAAACTACCTCCTCATTCCTTAGTACCCCCACAGGTGTTCAACAAGGCTCCATTCTAGGTCCTGTTCTTTTCAACATATTTATAAATGACTTCCACAAATCAATCCCATTCTCAAACATCATCCAATATGCAGACGATTCAACTATCATTTGCTCAGCCACTTCTATCTCTACACTTCAAAAACTAACTCAAGATGCCTTCTCTACAACAGAGCAATGGATGTTAAAAAAATCACCTAGCTCTCAACGCCTCCAAGACCAAGCTAATGATTTTTACTCCTTCTAAAGCTACTTCTCTCAATATGAATACATTTTCAATCACTAGCCAAAATAACTCACCCCTAGAATTGGTGTCAGAGACCAAGCTACTTGGGGTACAAATTGACAACCAACTTAAATTTACCTCTCACCTACAAAAAAATATCAAAAAAAAACATCAAAAACTTGGCATGCTTTGTAGACAAAATGCCTACCTTACCTCTGCTACTAAAATAACTCTCGCTACGTCCTTCCTTATCCTCTTCCCTTCTCTATGGCGCCCCCCTCCTAACTAATCTTCAATCCTCTCTCAAAAAACAACTTTCCTCTTGCTACAACAAAATTGCAAAATTCGCCACCAGCCACAAGTCTTCCACCCACCTTTGTTTTTCCCTCCAGAAACTAAAATGGCTAGAACTTCCCAATCAATTAACTTACACTCAACTAACTCTAGCCCATAAGCTTATTCTCAACACCTCCCTCTGTCCTTCCCTTTCTTCTGCCTTTAATATGCACCTACCAAGTAGAGTATTAAGATCAAACAATCAAAACCTACTCAAAGTCCATAAACCTACACATCCCCCAGGCAAAAACCTCCTATCCTTCAACCTAGCTCGCCTCTGGAACTCCCTTCCTCCACTCATCCGCACCACCTCTAATCACTCTGCTTTCAAAAAATCTCTTTATACACATCTAGCATCACAGTGGGAATGCTCCTGCTCCCACCCTACATAACCTACTCTTCTCCTTCTTTCATCCCTCTGTACTCTGCTTACATCTTTAATATACCCAGAAAATTCCATAGAATTTATTAGACAAGTCCATATGTTTTCTTCTTCCCCCACTACATCATGTCATTGTACCTCCTCTTCCATTTTAGTAACTATGTTTTCCTAACTATTCTGTATAAATGGATATTTTTTGTGCTAAATAGTTAATACGTTTTTCTGCACAATGTATTTAACTGTACACTTGCTGTCCTATCTGATATTGCTTTCTTTTTATTACCTGTTGTACCTATTGTGAAACTTTGAATGTATGTATGAATGTATGTATGTATGTAAGTATGTAGAATGTATTTTGGAGCTTTTCTCCCCAGGACTCCATTGAAAACGGGTTCATTGTGGCCCAATGGACTATCCTGGTAAACCAACTGCAATAAATAAATAAATAAATAAGACAAATGGGTTCTGAATATTGTGTCTCAAGGTTACAGGTTCCACTTTCATACTTTACCAAGGCTAAAAGGAATGCCAGACCTGACACAAAATCAATGGGCAGAGGCACAAAAACAAATTTCAGCCCTCATGGACATGAGAGTGATTCAAAAAGTACCACAGCAAGAACAAGGGCAAGGATTTTACTCAAGACTCTTCCTGGTCCCCAGAAAGGACAAGCCATGGAGGCCCATACTAGATCTTTCAATTCTAAATACTTACCTGGATATTCCGAAATTCAAAATGTTGACTTTACAGCAGCTTCTACCCATGCTGGGCAAGAACGCTTGGCTTGTTACTCTGGACCTCAAAGAGGCATACCTGCATGTCCCTATCAGACAAAATTGCAGAAGATACCACAGATTCAAAGCTGGTTCAATGCACTACCAATTCTCTGCACTGCCCTTTGGCTTATCTACTGCACCCAGGGTCTTCACAAAGTGCCTGGCACCAGTAGTTGCTTTTTGCAGACAAAAAGGAATTCAAATATATCCATACCTGGACGACTGCCTCATTCAAGCAGATACAAAGGACATCCTTCTACAGCATCTGGCATTTGTAAAGGGGTTGCTAACTTGCCTAGGGTACACAGTAAATGAAAAGAAGTCAAAACTAGTGCCCTCACAACAGATTACATTCCTGGGTGCCAGCTTAAATACAATGGCCCAGATGGCTTACCTCACGCCAGACAAACAAGTTCAATGAACTCAATATTTTCAATTACTGGCAAAAAAGTCCCATCTCCCTGCAAGAAAAATTCTGCAGGCCCTGGGATTCATGGTATCCTGCATACTACTAATTCCATATGCCAGACTGCATATGAGGAAAATACAATGGTACCTAAAAAGTGTTTGGACTCTACACTCTCACAGTTTAGAAGAAGTAATACCAATGATTCCCTGCCTACAACAGGAGTTTCGATGGTGGGCACAGGCATGTCACCTAAACAAGGGTCAGCATTTCACCCTACCCACAGCCAGGCAGACTCTAACAACAGCTGCTTCGGATTACGCCTGGGGAGCACACATGGCAGGAAAATGCATTCAGGGCAAGTGGACCATAGACCAGATGCATCTACACGTCAATCAAAAAGAGATGTTGGCTGTTCAAAATGCCCTAACAGCTTTCAAGGACCTTCTACATCCAGGACAATTATTATTAAAGACAGACAACACCACAGTAATGTGGTACATAAACAAGCAAGGGGGCACACATTCTTACCCCATATGCAGGCAAGCCATGACCTTGTGGAACACATCTCTAATGTACCAAGTTCACCTGCAAGCACAATTCCTGCCAGGAATGAGAAATACTCTGGCAGATGATCTAAGCAGAAATATCATGGACCCTCACGAATGGAAATTGAATCCACAAATCTTCAGCATGGTAATGCAAAAATGGGGATGCCCAGACATAGATCTTTTTGCCTCCCCACTGAATTACCAACTACAAAAATTCTGCACAAGGACTTATCACAAACAAGCATGGAAAGTGGATGCTCTTTTGTTCAGCTGGAAAAACCTAAAAGTTTATGCATTCCCACCTCTGCCTTTCCTTTCAAAGGTACTCCTAAAATCCAGACAAGAGAAACCACAGATGATCTTGATTGCTCCAGACTGGCCACATCAGCACTGGTACCCTATCCTAAGGAACCTTGCTCAAGGCCCATCATGGATTTTGCCTCAAATTCCACACCTTCTGACTCAACAAAACAATCAGATCCTGCACGGGCAGATCAAAACCCTAAACCTGGCTGCATGGCAGATTCATTAGTCAAACAGGCAACACCTCTCTCTAAAGCGGTTATGGATGTCATTTTGGAGGCCAGGAGGCCTAGCACAAGGAAAGCTTACTCAGAAAAATGGAAGAGATTCGGCACCTGGAACCAGGCTCAAAGCCTTGACCCTCTTGCTCCAAACATTCCTCAGATTTTACAATACTTAACTGAGATGCTGGACAGAGGCCTATCCTTCTCATCAATTAAGATCCATGCCTCTGCCATTTCAGCACATTACGAGACGGATCCTCCTTTATTCTCTCATCCCTTGCTAAAGCAGTACCTCAGAGGGGCTAAAAACATAAGACCGCCCCGGAGAGCACCAACACCAACTTGGGACCTCAATTTCGTTTTGGAAAAACTAACCCTGCCACCTTTTGAGCCAGCCAACACAGCCGATCTAAAATTTTTATCATGGAAAGCAGCTCTGCTCCTAGCAGTAACTTCAGCACGAAGAGTCTCAGAGCTACAGGCATTAATGGCAGTGGAACCTTTTATAATTTTTCATCAGGACAGGGTTTCTCTAAGGACAAACCCTACCTTTATGCCAAAGGTGGTATCTAGTGTGCCTCTTAACCAAACCATCCATTTGCCAACTTTTTATCCAAACCCACAGAATAAAGAGGAGAAACTTCTGCATTCTTTGGACATACACAGGCAGCTACGCTTCTACTTAGACAAAACAAAAGCTATCAGGAAAACTGAGCAACTGTTTGTAGCATATGCTGCAGGATCACAGGGCAAGGCTATCTCAAAGCAGACTATATCCAAATGGATAGGACACTGTATTCATTACTGCTACACACAGCATGGAAAATCAGTCCCAAAACACATTAGGCCACATTCCACCAGGGCTACAGCCACTTCAACGGCCTTTCTCAGAGGAGTACCTACCAAGGAAATTTTGGAGGCTGCAACTTGGAGTTCAGTGCACACCTTTACCAAGCATTACCACCTGCCTCTTTACTCTAAATCCAGAGCAGGATTTGCCACTGCAGTTCTGCAGGGCCTCATAGCCAATCCTAACTCCTTATAGACCAGCCACCCAACCTTAGCTTTGGGATTCTACCCAAGTGTGATGACTGCAGCAGTGTAACACGGTGAACATAGTACAGTTTTGTACCTACCATAAATGTAGATGTTCGAGTGTTCACACTGCTGCAGTCCTGGTTACCCTTCCTCCATCCCCTCTGTACTGGCTGACCTTATCTATAACTATCTATCCTATACAACCTTTGTGGTGTATTTGCTGGTAACTGAAGGTATTGTTGTTATTTTATATGTATAACTGTTATTAGCAATATGTATTGCCTTACCTACTTGGGGGCACCTGACATCTGGGGCAAGAAAAACTGAAGAAAATGGCGTAGGATGCATCTTATATACCCCTGGCACACTGACGTCAGGGAAGAAGCGACCGCAACCGACGCCAGACCAAGACTTTGGAACTCTGGCCGACTGCGGGACCGCCTGTCGGCAGGATAACCCAAGTGTGATGACTGCAACAGTGTGAACACTCAAACATCTACATTTATGGTAGGTACAAAACTGTACTTTCTAACTGAATAGGTGAGATTTTGCCTGTAGAGCAGTTTATAAATTGGGGCTGAAGAAGATTTGTGATTGCAAGATGGCTAAGCAGAAGCATGGCCTAGTTTATTGTGAACACTTGTATTCCAAACAAGACTTTTTTGTCTTGTGCTCAAATTTCTTTGCAGTCTAGAGGCTCTCAGAATTAAGACAATGCTGTGAATGTCTAAAGCTACATCTGAAAGTTTGAAGTTTAAGGACATCAAATTAGGTCATCGATATAACTGGGTAAACCTGATTATGGAAGCAAGGGTTTACTATAACAATATTGAACTGGATTTGGTCAAATGATGGTATCATTGACCCATGTCCATCAAAGTGACCATGTCGAATTCAGTCTCAAATTCAATTTCTCAACAGGCTTTAACATGGGTTGAGATAGGGGCGAGATTTGTACTTCGACAATGTTGGGTTCAGCATTGGCACCGTTAGACCTCCGGACTTCATCAAAGTGGATTCGACTGAATCCACTTCAGCCTTGTCATAGTAAACCAAACAAACCACTGAGCAAAGGTTTAGTTAGCAAGGTGTATAACAAGGTTGATAATTCCCAAGTAGGGGAAACAAATATAGAATGTTGTGGGAATAACAGCTTCAAGCCCAAAAATCCAGCTGAGATGTGGTCCACAGTATTTTTCTCCTATGAATCAAGACAGTTTATATATGTTAGTTGGCAGAGTCTTTCCAAGTGTTTTTATAGTCTTGACTTGCTCTGTTTTTGGGGCTAGATTCCTTCAGTTTTAGATTTTCAGCTGGGTATTTAAGAGGTAGGAAAATATGTTTCTTGACTGCAGGGGCTAGAAAACATCTGTAATATATTATGGTTTGAGTTCAATCCTTTGACACCAGCTGTCTATTTGATTGTTTGCTACACTTTGCTTTTACAGAGACTGCAATGTATGAAGAGATAATGGACCTGTATTTAGAAAGTAACTAATGCTCTAGAATCTGCATCATTATAACTTTTATGTCAAGCTATTGACTGTTTAAACTTGACTTAAAAGTCATAGAGGACAGACCATCTTTAGTGGAAGATCCCAAGGAGTTGCATGATGTTCTACGTGTTTCACTGTTGCAGTCCTAACATAAGGGTTATCTGGCTCCTGGTAGCCCTCAGTCGGCCCAAATACCAGAGTCCTTAGTATATGACATCGGCTGCCGTTGGCTGTAGATCTGATGTCAGAACGTCAGGTATAAAGTGAGGCAGCCGACGCCATTTCCTCATTCTTTCTTGCCACGGAGCCCGAAGCAGATGCAATTCGCACTAGTGCCGGTCGGCTGTTTACCTTCTTTTTGCATTCCGACTACCAAGTTGAAGACGCCCTCAGATAAGTACCCTGTTGGGGATCCTCTTTTCTTGCTTTAACGAATATCAGATAAAGTTAATAACTGTCTTGCCTGTGGAAAACAGATTTCGCACCATAATTTTTATTCCTATTGTATAACTTGTTTGGGCCTTGAACACGACGTCCCTAATTGCGATCTCTGTGCTTCTTTTAACCCGCGTACCATACGCCGTAGAGCTAAGATTTTGTATAAGCATTTCGGAGTCTGTCCTAAGTTCATTGGTATATCATCTTCTGGTCTCTCGACTTCGGATATACCTAGGAAGTGCAAGGACAAGGACTGCGACAGGCCTAGGGTTAAATCTGCTGACAACGCACCGGTGAAATTGGTCGCAAGCACAGCGGTAGTCAGTGAGGTGCTTTCGCAGCCCCTGCAGTCTGCAGATTTTCAGCCGCAGGCCTCTGCTGGGACCTTTACTGAATCCTCCATGCCGTAGGCTGCTATTTCATTTTCAGACCCTCTGCCTGTCGCCGCCTCAGATGGGTTCAGAGCCGCTATGCAAGCACCAGCTTCTGACTCCTCTTCTCTTCGACATGAGACCAGAACCAGACCAACTATCTTAGCTCAGACTTCCGCTGTTGCTAGGCCTCCCGAGTCCATCTGGATTACTAGCAAACCTTCCAGCCGCAAATCTACTCGCAAGCAGGCATCGGCCTACCCTCCTGTGCCACAGTCCCAGTTGGTAAAGATGGGTGGTGATCTTCTTTCCCTGATTAGGGGCTCTCATCTCCCCCCCCCCTTCCAAGAGGGCGAGGGAATTGTCTCCTGATGTTTTATCTATCTCAGATTCGGAGGTTTCCAGTATTTCTGCTGGTGAAGAAGGAAATTCTCAACTTTTTTCTGGCTTTGAGGATTTTGATGCTGAGGACTCTATCCATTCTGCCTCCCCTCCAGAAGACTTTTCCTGTGGGGATACTTTGAATACTCCTAGGGAACACTTTAAATGGGAAAGTCAGGATTTTCCTCAGTCAAAGAAAAGAATCGGGGAATTTTTGGACTTGCCACAGAGTAAGGCTGTGGCTAAACCTCCAGTTTTGGAAGTTGTGGATGATGTTTTCTTGGAAAATTCTTTAACTCCTAATTATGTTCCTCCTGCCCCCAGAAAACCTGATAGGTATTATAGGGTTCCTGATTCTCATCAATTTATTTATTTATTTTACATTTGTTAACCGGGCTAGTCCAACTGGATATATTTCCATTTTCAGTAGAGGCCCGGGGAGAAAAGCTCCAACAATAACATACAAAAAAATTATCATGCACAAATATAAAAGAAAATTATGTTAGAAATAATCAGAGAGCATTAACAAAAAAATTGTACTATTTATGCAACACACCATACGAAAAGATTATCATACACAAATATAAAAGAAATTATGTTAAAATAATCAGAGAGCATTAGCTAACAAGATTTATACTATTTGTAAAACACACTACCTAAAAGGATAAGATACTCTTACATTAAAACATGTAAGGTTGTTTACAATCCATTCACAGTTTAATTCATCTCCTAGCTGTAACAATAATTTAAGACTATTAGTACTTCCTAAGGGGTAAGCAGTATTAATTGGCAAAGGGAGGCAGTATAGAGATAAGGTAATAGAGAAAGCAGAAGATTAGTCAGGGTAACAGCAAGGGCAAAACCAGTGTGTTTTAAGATGTATCTTGAGCCTTTGTTTAAACTAAGAGTGGAAAGGAGGGAAGTAAGGTTAGATCAGATGGCAACAGGTTCCAATATTTCCCAGTGGTATTAGAAAACAAGGAGTCACCTGCCAAGTTATTAGACTTGTTAATGCTAGCCAATAGTTTAGTGGAAAAGCATAAGGAATTGAGGTTTGTATAGGGGGTAATAAGGTTAGAAACTATTTCTTTTTAAAACCCCTACTACTGATCCTGAGATTATTTCTAAAGGCCCCACGGGTGTTAAGGCTACTGTTGCTAAAAACCCTGTGCCTTCTGATAAGGAATCTAGAGCCTTGGACATGTGGGGTAAAAAAAGTCTACACCTCTCAACTCTTGCCATTAGTTCTGTGAATTGTCTTTTTCACATGATTAAGTATCAGCAGCACACTTTGGAGGCTATTAAGGCTAAACTTGGAGATGTTCCTTCCATGTCGGAGAACAAGAATTTACAAGACTTACTGAATTCTGCCAGTCTTGTTAATAAGCATTCACTACATGTTGGTTTTGACACCTTGGAGGCTTCCTGCAGAGCAGCAGCCACTGGTTCCATTATTAGGAGGCATGCTTGGCTCAGAGAGCAGCCTCTTTCTGAACCTGTTAAATCTAAACCTAAAAAAGGCAACCTTTTTGATAACAAGGCTGAGGAGGTACTGAAGAAGTTGGAGGATAAGGCGAAATCTATGCAAGCTGTAAAAGATTTCCTTCAGGTTCAGCCTCCTCAGTTTAGTAGGCATTATCCTTCCAAGAATTAGTCTTTCCCTGATCCTGGCAAGCAGGGTCACTCTAGGCCTAGGGGTTCAGATCTTCCAAAGGGCAGGCTTCTGCCCCTCAAAGGGCTAAACAATGGCATTATTCTTCTGCTAAATCAGGAAGTTCTAAGCCAGCTTCCCAAAGCAAGCATTCTCAATGACTCCGGTCTTTTTGTGCCTACCTCTGTGGACCCAGGGTTTCCTTTGGGGGGAAGGTTAGCCAGGTTCGCAGAGGTATGGCCTACCATCACAGATGACAAATGGGTGCTCAATATAGTAAACCAAGGTTACAAGTTTCAATTTTACACCTTCCCTGTTCTTCAAGGGTACCCAGATATAACCAGTACTCACAGGGCAGATGTAGAAAATCAAATTTCTTCTGTACTGACTATGGGGGGGCCATAGAGCCAGTTCCTGCAAATCAGGCAGGCCTAGGTTTTTACTCAAGACTTTTCCTGGTACCCAAAAAAGGGGGCATCTCGTGCCCTATCCTGGATCTGTCTACTCTCAACACTTTTTTGGTGATTCCCAAATTCAAGATGCTCACTCTTCAACAGTTGCTGCCCATGCTGGACAAGCATTCGTGGCTGGTAACTTTGGATCTCAAGGAGGCTTATCTGCACATCCCAGTAAGGGACAGTTGCAGGCAGTCCCTTCATTTCAGGGCTGGGGAGCAACACTTTCAATTCTCTGCACTGCCCTTTGGCTTGTCTACTGCTCCCAGAGTTTTTACGAAGTACCTGACTCCAGCCATTGCTTTCTGCAGGCAGAGAAATATTCAAATGTATCCTTATCTGGACGACTGTCGTATTCAAGCAAACTCCCCAGAACAACTGCAAAAGGATTTGGACTTCGTGAAGAACATTCTCACTTCTTTGGGTTACACTCTCAATGAAAAGGTCAAAGTTGGTTCCTACAAGGGAGGTTGTTTTCCTGGGAGCGAGTCTGAATACAGCCACCCAGATGGTATTTCTCCCTCAAGAGAAGCAAGGAGATCTTTCAGTTTACTTCAAGAACTTGGCAAGCATGATCCAGCTCTCTGCAAAGCAATTCCTGCAAGCACTGGGGTTCATGGCTTCATGTATTCTGATGATCCCATATGCAAGGCTGCATATGAGAAAATTTCAATGGTACCTCAAGAACCTTTGGTGTCAACACACACAGGACTTGGACTTGATTTTTCTTCTAATTCCCTGCCTACAAATGGAGTTTCTCTGGTGGGTGACAGCCTGTTCTCAGAACAAGGGTCTGCCTTTCCGCCCACCACCTGCCAGCCAAACTCTCACCACAGACGCCTCGGATTATGCATGGGGGGGCACATCTGGAAGACAGGGGCATACAGGGGACTTGGAGCACCCAACAGATTCATCGGCACATAAACTTAAAAGAATTGATGGCAGTGCAGCAGGCCTTGCTGGCTTTCAAGGACCTAATCTACCCTGGGACTCTTCTGATCAGGACAGACAATACCACAATAATGTGGTACATCAGCAAGCAGGGGGGACTCACTCTTACCCCTTGTGCAGACAAAGCATGAGGCTGTGGTCCTTAGCAGCTTCCATGGGCATACATCTAATAGCCCAGTATCTTCCAGGGAGGCTAAACTCTGTGGCGGATCATTTAAGCAGAAATGTTCTGGATCCTCATGAGTGGCAACTGAACAAGATCATTTTCCATTGCATTACTCAGCATTGGGACACTCCACAAGTGGATCTTTTCTTCTCACACCATTCATCTCCTTCCAACCATCTGCACCAGGGAGTTTCATAACAAAGCTTGGAGAGTGGACACGTTGTCCTTCCCATGAACACATCTCTCAATTTATGCCTTCCCTCCTCTGCCTCTTCTTCCCAGAGTGCTGCTAAAGGTAAGGGACGAAAAACCAAAGGCTATTCTTATACCACCCGATTGGCCCAGGCAGCATTGGTACCCTCTTCTTCGCAACATTTTCCAGGCTCAGCCTTGACATCTTCCCCTGGTACCAGACCTGTTGGTTCAGGAAGGGGGAAAGTTTCTTCATCCTCATCTTCAAACTCTGCATTTAGCTGCCTGGATAATACCTTAAATCTTTCACAACAGGTGGTTGAAGTTCTTCATGAGGCCAGGAGGCCTAGCACTAGAAAATCCTATGCAGATAAATGGAAGAGGTTTTGCTCTTGGATGCTGGCTAAAGGAGAAGACTCTTCTAATCCTTCTTTCCCTCATTCTTGTTTACCTAGCAAGCTTGCTTCATGGTGGCTTTTCCTTTTCTTCAATTAAAATTCATGCTTCAGCAATTTATGCTCATTGTTCTTTTGAGCAACCTATTTTTTCTCACCCCTTGATGAAGCAGTTCCTGAGGGGAGCTAGCAATCTTAGACCTCCCTGAAGAGCTCCTACTCCTGCTTGGGATCTTAATTTTGTCTTGGAGAAGCTTACTCTACCTCCTTTTGAACCAGCTGCCTCTGCCGATTTGAAGTTTCTCTCCTGGAAGACTGCTTTTCTTTTGGCTATTACTTCACCCAGAAGGGTTTCAGAGTTACAAGCCTTAATGGCAGTAGAACCTTTCATTATTTTTCATTCAGATCGAGTCTCCGTGAGAACTAATCCCTCCTTTACGCCTAAGGTGGTTTCCAGTCTGACCCTTAACCAGTCTATTCACCTGCCTACATTTTTCAATAATCCCCAGAATAAGGGGGAAAGAATTCTGCACACTCTTGATGTACATAGACAGCTGAGATTTTACTTAGGCAGGACTAAACCATTTTGGAACTCTGAGCAGTTGTTGGTCAGTTTTGCTCATGGGGCTCAGGGTAAAGCTATTTCAAAACAGACCATTTCCAAATGGATTGTTCACTGTATTCACTTTTGTTACCTGCTGCATGGGAAGGTTCCCCCTCAGGGTATTAGGACCCATTCTACTAGAGCAGCCTCTACCTCTGCAGCTTTTCTGAGAGGTGTGCCTACCAGGGACATTTTAGAAGCAGCTACTTGGTCTTCTGTCCATACTTTCACAAAGCATTACAATCTACCTTTGTTTTCTAAATCCAGGGTGTCTGCTGCCTCCCTTTATACCTGATGTTCTGACATCAATTTTACAGCCGACGGCAGCCAGCGTCATTTACCGAGGACTCAGGTATTCAGGCCGACTGAGGGCTACCGGGAGCCGGATGACCCTTATGTTAGGGCTACAACAGTGAATGCACTTGAACATCTACATTTATGGTAAGTGTACACAACTGTACTTTTCTAATATTACTTTGATGTCCTTCTATTCCCATGTTGTAGCATTCTCTACATATGGGTTTTCTCCTCTTGCTAATCAAACGTCCGGCCAGTATACAAGAAATTTCAGTCACTCTGTGGTGCGTGGGATGTCTGATGCGACTTGCAGAGCGTGGGCCATAAAAGTGACATCTGCACTCACTAGTCTTCAGAACTTCTCGGCCGCTAGTCGAACGTTAGGTGTTCCTGCCTTGCCAGCCATCGTATTTTAGAGAACTCAGATAAGTGCCCCACTGCAGAATCTTTTTTCAGCCATTGTTTTTCTAATGCTTGTTAACGTCATCCAGAAAGGACAAGTGTAGGTGTGGCCGTCAGATACCTCACGAAGATGCCCACGATCAGTGCTTGTTTTGTCTAGGTAAGTCACATGACTACAAGGTCTGCACCATCTGCCAAGCATTTGTGTCCAAAACTCTTCGTAGCCGACTTCACACACTTAACATATATTTGGAAAACCAACGCCTGAAACAGTTAGGTATGGAGGGTTCCACCGACTTACCTACAGAATTGCCAAAAAAGAAGGCCAAGACCATTATGCCTGCTATTGCCACTGCACCTCCTCCATCTGACCCTCAGCCTGTGGCCGATGGACTGGCTGAATGCTCGGGCTCCACACCTCGGATACAGCGGGTACCTATACGGAAGCTGCACAATTCTGCATAGAGGGCATGTCCACAGATGCTTTTCTGACATTGGTTTCTGATGCTAAGGGGAACCTACGATTTCTGTAGGACCGTTGGACCCCTCCATTCCTTTGCAGTCTTCCGACACTAGGCCTTCCTCTGTTCAGACACCCGCTAGGCTGTCACTCAAAAAGAAAAAAAAGAGAACGCATGTGTCTCCAGCTACTGAAAGTACTCCTAATTGGCAGGCTTTCAGTCAAAGCCTGTTTAATACCTTTATGGTCTTACGGCCTACCACTCCTAGGACTTGCACATTTCCTCCTCCAATCCTGAGCCCCAGGCCTTAGACATCAGATCCCTGTCAGATGGAAGAGGAAGAATACTCTGATTCTTCTTTTGAAGAATCCCTCTCATATGTCTCCCAGCTGCCTTCCCCCTAGTATATGGTTCCCAGAAGAGGAATCTGTTGATCCTGACTCTCCAGCAGAGGATCTAACCTTTGGGGAAACTATAGTTAAAATGAACATTTTAAGTCGGAATCATCAGAAATGACAGAGGTACAAAATAGGTATTATGACCTCATCCAGATAGATTCCCCATACCCTACTGCTGTTCCTCTCATTCTCCCTGCTTTTCTGGATGCCTTCTCAGCAGCTGCTGTTCCTCTCATTCTCCCTGCTTTTCTGGATGCCTTCTCAGCAGCATCCTTGAATCCGGACTCACAGCCCCCTGCCCCACGCAGACCTGATAGGGTTTATAAAGTCCCTGAGACTGCAAAATTCCTTATAAAGTGTCCTGCTGTAGACCCTGCCACAATTTCCATTTCTACTGACAAGGCTTCGAAGCTACTACCTTATACCATCTTCTTGCCTGCTAACAAGTACAGTAAAACCATGTAGCATTTGTGTTTGTGCAAGAAAATATATACTTCTGCTCTGGCTTTCAGAGCAACTAATTATCAGACACAAATGGCTAAATATGCCTTGTCCCTTTTGTAGAAGATTTCCAAGGAATTGTCTGACTCCCCAGATTCTGCAGCCAAAGCTCAACTATGTTCACCAGTTGCCCTTACTTCTCAGGTTACCAGGCACTCTGTCAGGTGCAACTATGATGCTGCTGAGGCCTCAGCCAGGTCAGCAGCATCAGCTTCTGCCTTAAGAAGATATTCTTGCTTATGGCTTCAACCTGTACCCGATGATTTTAGAGCTAAGCTGGTAGATGCTCCTTTGTACAATACAGCCCTGTTTGGAGCAAAAGTGGCAGACTTATTCAAGTATTTACAACAAAAGGGGAAAGAGATGAAAGATTTAAAACATCTTCTGGTTTCCCCAGTTCCAAAATTTCAGAGGAATTGTCCAGCCAAAACGCAATTTATCAGGAAACACTCTCGGCCTGCTACCTCTTCTAGGCCTAGGAAAACCTCTAGGAAGCAAACCACTCCAACAAGAGCCACCATATCTACCAGCCAGAGGCCGCCCTTTCAAGGCAGAGCCAGTAGTGTGCGACTACCTGCCAACCTTGGATCCCCCACCTCCTCCGTCTGTCCCTCTCTTATTACGTCTCTCTCACTGTCTCCAAGCATGGAGACTTATCACTTCAGACAAGTGGATCCTTCTATAATAAGAGACGGGTACTTCAAGACCTGGCTCATTCCACCACAGAGAAAGGGAATCCCACAGCCCCCAAAAGAATGGCTTACCTTCTTATAACTTGTGCTGAACAACCTTATGACTCAAGGTACCATTCAAACTGTTCCTCTATCTGCAGTGGGAAGAGGCTTCTACTCCAGAATTTTCCTGGTTCCAAGAAAAGATGGCCCCTGGAGGCTAATTCTGGACCTCTCTCTTCTCAGCCTTTTCCTTCAGGTACCAACCTTCAGGATGCTTACCTTGCCAACTGTCTTCCTGCTCCTCTTCCCTCAAGGGTTCGTGGCCACCTTAGACATCAAGGATGCTTACCTTCACATCCCTATAAGGACGAGTTTCAGGAATTACCTGAGGTTCTCTGTGGGCTTCTCTCACTGTCATTTCTCTGCCTTGCGCTTTGGACTTTCCACTGCACCCAGAGTCTTCACCAAATGTCTGGATCAAGTGATTGCCTTCTGCAGAACAAAATTAATCCAGATATTCCCCTATTTGGATGACCTGCTCATTCAGGCAGACAGCAAACAGACCCTCCTGCAACACTTACAAGTTGCCATTACTCTCCTGCAGTCCCTGGGGTTTCAGATCAATTTGCCCAAATCCCAACTGGAACCTACTCAAGACATTGTCTTCTTGGGATGCAGGATCTGTGCAGATATCATGAAAGCCTACCTCCCCCCCAAAAAAGTGGAAAGCTTGACACATTACCTACTTTTGTCCCTTCATACCACAGAAATGACTGCAAGGCAGTACCTCTGGCTCCTGGGCTACACTATATCCATGCTACCTTTAGCAAGACTCCACATGAGGAAACTGCAATGGTACCTCAGGTCAGTTTGGACGCAGCACTCCCACCCCGTCAAGTACAGGGTAACCCTCCTGCCCCGCCTCAAACAGGAGATACATTGGTAGTTGTAGCCAGTGAACCTCGACCCAGGTCTTCCCCCCCGGCCACCTCAACCAAAGCGGACCATGTACACAGATGCCTCGGACTTAGGCTGGGGAGCAACTGTGGGGCACCTGAAAGTGCAGGGAATGTGGCCACTGCCACATAGGGAAAGAACACATCAATATCCAAGAAATGAGGGCAGCACTATTGGCCCTGCGGGCTTTCCAAACCAAACTTCAACCAGGTCCCCTAAAATTTTTACAGACAGTACCACAGTGCTGTGGTATCGCAACAAGGGGGGTGGCAAATCTTATTTGCTTTGAAGACTAGCTCTCCCGGTGCGGAAAATGGCAATCTCCCAGGGAGTGGCCTTACAGGCGGTATACATACCTTCCCATCAGAATTCTCAGGCAGACTCACACAGCAGATCCATGATGAAGGCACACAAATGGATGCTTCACAGGGATGTCTTCCTGGACCTGGTCCACCTGTGGTGTACACCTCAAATAGACCTGTTTGCCTCCTCCATCAACATGGCAACTTGCTTCCTTATGAACCAGACTACCAGAACCACAGTCTATGGCAACAGATGCCTTTTCAGTTTCATGGAAGGGTATGTTTCTCTGTGCATTCCCCCCTTCCCTCTTGTTCAAAAGGTCCTGCTGAAGATCCAGCAGGACAGACTAAAAATCATGCTGGTGACTGCATACTGGCCAAGACAGCATTGGTTCCTCCTTCTCTTACAGTTATCCAAGGGCAGTCACCACAAGTTACTCCTCAGAGTGGACCATCTCTCATAGCATAAGGGAACCCAAATCCACCCACAGTGGCAAGCTCTTCACCTCACTCTGTGGGTGATATGATTCTGATCCCTTTCAGACACCTTTACAATGAGGACATGCTCACCGTCCTGCAGGAGGCCAGGAAACCAAATACCAGGAAATGTTACCTATCAAATTGGAAAAGATTCTAGATATGGTGTCTCAAAGGCAGTTGCACCCACTGCAAAGCGAGACCTCTCTAGTACTGTCTTACCTGTATGAATTATTGCAGACAGGGTTAGCATTCTCATCCATTAAGACCTATTTGTCTGCCATTTCTGCATGTATTCCTCTGGACCCCCCTTAGCTTCCAGATTACTTGCAAAGCTGTTCCTTAAGGGGGTACTTCGTCTCAGGTCACCAAAGAAACCCCCCCCATGGGACCCAAACTATGTTTTAGAGAAATTCACCCTTCCCTCATTCGAGCCAGCTGCCAAAGCTTTCCTAAAACATTGCACATGGAAGACTGTTTTCCTCATGGCCTTGACCTCAGCTAGAAGGGTGTTGGAATTGCAGGTCCTCATGGCTATTCCATCCTTATTAGTATTCCACACAGACAGAGTCACTCTTAGAACTAACACTTCCTTCATACTCAAGGTGGTTAATGACCTTTCCTTAAATCAAGCCATCTACCTACCCACCTTCTTTCCCAATCCACAAGGAGACAGTGAGAGAGTACTTCATTCCCTGGATGTGCACAGACAACTTAGATTCTGTCTACACAAAACCAGGTCTGTCAGACAAGCAGACCAAATGTTTATCTCCTTCCATGCCAGGGCACTTGGGAAAGCAGTTTCTAAACAAACAGTCTCAACATGGATTTCCAAAGCTATTACCTTTTGCTACAAACGCCACAGAAAGTCCATGCCATGTACTGTCAAAGCACACTCTCCCAGGGCATTGGCCTCTTCTGGGGCCTTCTTCAAGGGTTTGGACACTTTCACTATTCTTGAAGCAACCACTTGGTCTTTTGTGCATACCTTTACCAAACATTACAAGTTAAACCACATTTCTAGGGCCAGAGCTGGATTTGCCAGGGCTATCCTGCATGGATTCGTGGAAAATTCTACTAGGCCACCTCCCCCTTCTTCACAGTGAGCTTTGGCATTCATCCATATGCACAGAATGTTGCAACATGGGAATAGAAAGACATAGAAAAGTTGTTTGAAATCTTGCCATAACCATAGATGCCCTTCTTTTCTATGTTGCAGTATTCCTTCCCACCCACCTACCCCTCCTGATGTTCTTTGTGTTTCACTGTTGCAGTCATCACATTTGGGTTATCTGCTTGCAGTAGACCTAAGTCGGCCTGATTATCAAAGTCTTGGGTCCTGCGTTGGTTGTTGTCTCATCTTCCGTGATGTCAGGTAGTCAGGGATATAAAGCATTGCAGCCGACACCATTACATCTGTCTTTCTTGCCGTGAAGTGCCCGAAGTAGAAGCAGTTCGCAGGTGCCAGTCAGCCGACTCCTGAAATTTTCATTTTCGAGTTTCAGAACCAAAGTCTTCAACTAAAGTGAAGTACCCAGTTGGGGAAACTTTTTCTTGCTCTAAACCAATGTCAGTAAAAGTCAATAATTGTATTTCTTGTGGAAAGCAAATACCTCATAAAAATTTTAATTCGTGCTATATGCCTTGCCTAGGCCCTGACCACGACGTACCTCGCTGTCGGTTTTGTGCCTTATTTAAGCAACAAACTATTCGTCGTCAGTATATTTATGCTTCTAAATATTTTGGTACTCTGTTCAATTATCCAGATATGTCTTCGGTTAGCCATCCGACTACCAACATTCCGAAAAAACGCAAAGATAAGGACAGAGACAGGCCGCCTAGCTCCAAAGCTGCCGATGACGCTTCTCCTAAGCCAGTTGCCAGTTCTCCAGTACTTAGTGAGGTGCTTTCGCAGCCCCTGATACCCGCTACTTCAGATTTGCAGGCCTCTGCTGAGACCCATTCGGAGTCCTGTATGCCGCGAGATGCTTCAACTATGGAACCTGCGGATGACTCTGCCTTGGATGGGTCCAGAGCCGCTGTGCAGGCACCGGCTTCTGAGGGTGTATTCAGGGCTACTGACTTGCATATTAAACCAACGCCATCTTCTTTTTTAAGGCCAAAATCTCAAACCATGCCCAGAAAACCGATGCCCAGACCGCATGGTTAGGCCTCTGTGCCTAAAAAACAAATAAGAATGGCTGAAGACCTTATTACTTTAATCAGGGGAAGCCAACCTTCCCCCTCTAAGAGACCTAGGACTGAATTTGCTTATGATACTTCTGACCAGGATTCTGAAATTTCTGATCTGAAGTAGTTGACTTCATTTGTCAACAACCTTTGGGAATCGGATCCGACCTCGGATCCGAGCCGGCAATCTTTCATAGCTTAGATCCGAGCTCCTAGCTCCTCCCCTTCACCCATAATCCCCTGCCAACCCTGACTGACCTCAGATCTAGTTTGCCACGCTTCTCGTCAGCAGCTATGTTTTCAAGCTCCTCGTATCGTAGGGTTTTTTGTGAGAGTTTTTAAAATTTTTATTATCCCCTTAAGTGTACGAGTGTGTTTTGTGGTCAGGTTCCCTTTTTTTGGCTAAAACTACCCTAGTTTATACCTTTTTAGTTAAACGTACCCTCCCTCCCCTTCGCTAGTTGTAGCTTCTGTGTGTTGTGTGTTTGGGGCCTAACAAGTGGGTTTTTTCTTTAAGATGTCTGAGGCCCCAAAACCCATCTTTTCCAAGTGCACCGAGTGTGGCCATAAACTCTCCCCAGCAGATGGCCACACTCGGTGTGTGCGGTGCCTTGGGGTTGAACACCTTTCCTCTGGGTGTTCCATCTGTGCGGCATTCAACCCCAGGGCACTGAAGGGCCGGAGGTCGAAGCTGATCCTAGCGGGACTTTTGCCCCCGGATTCGGCTTCGGCCTCGGCCTCCAGTGCTTCTATGGCCTCCTCCCCGGCTTCGGCGACGGCCACTCCTGCCTCTCTCCCTCCGGTCGGGACTCAAACTCCCGCTGCAACTCCGGAGGAGAGGGAGGCCAGGAAAGAAAAAAGGAGGGAGTAGCACCATAAGCGGCGGGCTGAGGCCTCCGCTTCGGCCCCCCGGCTAAGCGGTCTTCTCCCTCCAGGGCTTCCCGGTCTCCCCCTTCTCGGATCCAGTCTCCATGCTTCTCACCGGGCCCCGAGGAGGAGGAGACCCGATCTCCGTCGAGGTCATCGAGGCGGCATTCCTGGCCAGCCTCGGTGGCCTCGTCGAGATCGACTCGCAGCCTTTCCAACGCAGATTTGGACCGGATGATGCAAAGGTTTCTCCAGGCCCAACTGCAGATGGGAGTGCTCCTGCCTCCCCCCCTCTGGGGGGGAGCTCGACACCTTTCTTTGCCCCGATAGCTCCTTCTCCGACCCGCTTCCCGGGTTCGGAGCCGAGCAGCCTTGGAGCCGGAGGTGGGTCGGCGCCGACAGTATCGGGTACTTCGGCGCCGACTCTTCCCTCGAGCCTGTCTGGTCCGTTTTTGTTGGATCCGGGCTCTCAGAGCCGTGGGCTGAGCATTGGATCCGAGGGAATCAGTGTGTCTTCAGCTCCATCTAGGTCGGAGCACACTGGTCCGTCGGATCCGATGGCTTTGGCGCCGACCCCGATCCGTCCATCGGATCCGAGCGAGGGTCTGCTCTCGGATCCCAGAGAGAGCGGCTCTCCCTCTGCTTTCGATGTGGTGGAGAGGGCACTGTCGAGTGCTTCCAGGCCCCCGGTGCTTGCTTCGGCTTTGCCCCGCACTCCCTCTCTGTTGGGTATGGCTTCCATCACCTGGCCCCAGGGACAGACCAGCCTGCTTTGATGTCCCAGGTCGTTCCCTTGGAACAGGACGTAGCTGGTGAGACGTCCATGGACAGCCCCCGCCCCCCGAGGACATCCTTCACAAGCGAAAGTGCAAGAGGAGGCACGTGGACTCCCCCCGAGTCCTTGACTGATGACACGGATTTGGATGAAGGGGAAGGCTCCCCTAGGTCACCCCCCGAGGATGTCTCCTTCAGAGACATCATGGAAATGCTCAGGATAAGAGGGGGGTGGTCTGCCCCCAAGGCTTCCTCGGATGAATCCATGTTCCTGGAGGCATTCGAAGCAGGCCCATCTACCTCTTGGGTGTCCTCACCGCCCGACCCCTTAGTGGACCTTATTACCATTAGGGCATGGAAGGAGCTGGACACTGTGGAGCCAGTCCCCAAATGCCCGGACAAGATCCTTAGTCCGCCCTCCGAGAGGTCCCATTGGAGCAAAGGTCCCCCCATAGATGCCATGTTGGTGGCGGCGGCCACCAAGAGGGAATTAGCTCAGGAGAGTCCCTCGGTCCATCCACCGAGCATGGAGTCCCATTTGATGGACCTCGGTGAGGTCTCTGAACTACATGGCACATGTTATTCGACTGCAGCGGGACCTTATTAAAGAGTAAGCTGCGTCGCCCCCTGAGTCCATGTCAGTGGAGGACAAATGGTTGTACTCCACTCAGATGGCCACTCTCAGGTCCATATCTAACACTTCTATGCGGCTGTTGTCCCACGCCACAGAGGGAGCCGCTAGAGCCAGCGGAGCAGGCCTCGTCATGCGACGTGAAGCCTGGCTCCGGCATTGCGATTTCGCAGAACCCTTCAAGGCATCATTTGCGAATGCCCCTTTCGATGGTTCTGCCCTGTTTGGCAAGACCGTTCACGGGACTTTGGTCCAGAGCGAAAAAGCCGGGAAGACGTTGTCTGCCGTCAGAGTCCACCTCTCTGCTCCCCAGAGGTCCTTCTCCAAGAACCAAAAGGGACAGAAGAAGATGTGGTTCCGGAAGTCGCAACAGTCCCAGTCCGCTCCGGATCCCCAGTCCTTCCGTGGCAGAGGAGGACAGGGTGGTCGCCGCCCTAGAGGCAGAGGGGGCCCGAGGAATGGTGGGTCCAGAGAAGCTTTCTCTGACCAGCTCACCCAACGACCCTGAGGGGTTGCCCGACTGCACCTCTCTGGAGGCAGTCTGGGGACGTTTTTCAAGGCACCTGGCAGCTTGGGAGTCCACCACAATAGACTGCTGGGTGCTTCGCATCATATCCAGAGGTTACCAAATTCCCTTTTCTCACATCCCTCACCAACCCAAATGACTTCCCGACGTCCCACCCAATCAGAGGGAGGCTGCAGCTGCGGAAATTCAGCAGCTCTTAGGAAAAAGAGCCATCCAACACGTCCCCCCAGACCAGTTCGGATCGGGTTACTACTCCAGGTTCTTTTTGGTGCCAAAAAAGACAGGGGACCTAAGGCCAATCCTCGATCTCTCCCTCCTGAACCTGTCAGTAACCAAAGAAAAGTTCCGGATGGTCACCCTTCAATCCATTCTCCCCATGTTGCGGGAGAGCAACTGGATGTGCTTGATAGACCTCAAGGATGTGTATCACCACATTTTGATGGACAAACGATCCAGGAGGTTTCTCCGCTTCCGGCTAGGAGCCAGTCATTATCAGTTCAGGGTCCTTCCCTTTGGTCTCACCTCAGCCCCCGGGGTGTTCACCAAGGTATTAGCAGTGATAGCGGCCCACCTGAGGCTCCAGGGAATGCAGGTGTTTCCATACCTAGACGACTGGCTCCTGACCGCCCCAACAAGGCATCTACTCTGCTCAGCCAGGAATTATTCTCTCCACCTTGCTCCCCGGCTGGGGATCACCGTCAACACGAACAAATCCTTTCTCAACCCGACTCAGGTGATAGACTTTATCAGGGCCAGATTAGACACCAACAACTTACTAGCCTTCTTAACCACTGAGCGACTTCACACCCTGAGGCTACATGTGCGGACCATTTTACTATCGTCGGCTCCCCCGGTGGGATTGGTCCTGAGGGCGCTGGGCTCCATGGCGTCCGCAATTACCCTGCTCCCCATGGCTCGCCTGAACATGAGGGTTTTGCAGTGGACCCTCCAAGTCCAATGGTCCTTCCGTCGATACCCTCTCAGTCACCCCATTCTCCTCAGCAAGGCTTGCAAAAGAGATCTCGCATGGTGGTTACAATCACCGGACCTCCAGGCGGGACGCCCTTTCTCCATGGCCCCTCCACTCGCCACGGTGACCACGGATGCCTCTCACCTTGGGGGGGGGCATTATGCGGGCAGGACGGTCCAAGGCACGTGGAACAATACAGAGACCTCATTGCATATAAATGTTGTAGAGATGAGGGCAGTGCTGTTGTCATTGCAAGCACTTCAGAGCCTTCTTCCTACAGGAACAGTTGCAGTTCAGTCAGACAACATGTCAGTGGTCTGGTACATCAACAAACAGGGGGGGAACCAGGACCTATCCACTCTGTCGAGAAGCTATGAGAGTGTGGGAATGGGCGTTCTCCACCAACCGCTTTCTTATTGCAATGCACATTCCAGGACGGTCCAACATCCTGGCGGACAAACTCAGTCTCACCATACTGTCTCCTTACGAGTGGTCTCTCAATCCCCAGGTAGCGAAGCGGATATTTGCCGTATGGGGACAACCCTGTTGCGATCTCTTCGCCTCTCCTTCAAACACGAAATGCAACAGCTACTTCGGTCTAATTCCCCCCGCCGGGGAATTCCCGAGAGATGCTCTGGTGCATGCTTGGCCTCCCGGTCTACTCTATGCTTACCCCCCTCTACCTCTGATGCTGAAGCTTCTACAGAAAGCCAGTCGGTTGGGGAGCAAAATGATCCTCATTGCCCCATTCTGGCCTCGTCAAGCTTGGTTCCCTTACCTGTGGTCTCATCTGGTGAATCCGCCTTGGATTCTAGATCCCCTCCCGGATCTGATTTCCCACCCCCTAGGCCTCCCAGTCCCGAACCTGGACAATCTCAAGTTTACAGCTTGGTTGCTCCAGTTCCACTCGTAGCTAGGACTCCCGGTATCTCCTTCCCAGTTAAAGCTGTCCTAGTAGCAGCACACAAGCCCTCTACTAGGAAAGTCTATAGGAGTAAATAGAGACGTTTCGCTATTTGGGCGGAGCGTCAGAACCTAGACCCTTTCACAGCTCCGTTGCCTGCCGTTTTGGATTTCCTTTCAGGGCTTTTTCATCAGGGGGCTGGCTGTTCCACAGTCAAAGTTCAACTAGCAGCTATCTCTCATTACCACGTGGGACATGAACTGGGTCCATTGATCACCACGAAGTTATGTAAGACCTTTCTGAAGGGCACCTTCCTACTCAGACCTCCAATAAAGGAAGTAGTGCCTCCATGGGATTTGGCTTTAGTACTTCAGGCCCTGACAGCTCCCCCCCTTTGAACCTGCAGCTTCAGCTGATCTCAAACATTTGTCATGGAAAACAGCCTTTCTCATTGCTATTACTTCAGCTAGGAGGGTCTCTGAACTTCAAGCCCTATGTGTAAAACCTCCTTACTTGACCTTCCACAAAGATAGGGTTTACCTCAGGACCAATCCCTCATTCCTTCCTAAGGTTGATTCCAAGGCAAATATTAACCAATCCATTAATCTGCCAGTTTTTTTCCTGAATACCAGAACAAAGGAGAATACAAACTACATTCTTTAGATGTGCATAGACAGCTGCATTTTTACATTCATAGAATGGCTGGTCATAGACAATCCGACCAGTTGTTCATCTCCTTTGCCAAATTTAACTTAGGTAAATCTGTCTCAAAGGTCACCTTGTTGAGGTGGATTTCACAATGCATCCTTTTGGCTTATGAAAGTTCTGGCAGGCCCGCACCTCAGGGAGTCTGTGCCCACTCTACTCGGTCCATGTCTACTTCTGCTGCCTTTCGGTCTAGAGTACCCCTGGATGATATTTGCTCAGCAGCCACTTGGGCTTCACCTCATACCTTCATCAACCATTATAAATTGGATATTATCTCTAGAGGGAGAGCATCCTTTGGCTCTGCAGTGCTCCTGAACATCCTTCCATGAAGGCCGCCCAAGGTACAGGTAGCTGGGGACTCTGTCCCAAAAGTTGTTGACAAATGAAGTCAACTACTTCAGATTAAGAAGTTATGTACTCACCATAACGTTCCATCTGAGTAGGTAGACTTCATTTGTCTGCAACCGTCCCACCCTCCTCCCCCCTGACCTTCGGATGTTATTTGGCCAGAGGCTTTTACTCTGCCCTTTAAGGAAGGTAGTTAGTTCCTTTTCAGCCTTATTGTTTATGGGCAAACTTGATCTGAGGTCAGTCAGGGTTGGCAGGGGATTATGGGTGAAGGGGAGGAGCTAGGAGCTCGGATCTAAGCTATGAAAGATTGCCGGCTCGGATCCGAGGTCGGATCCGATTCCCAAAGGTTGCAGACAAATGAAGTCTACCTACTCGGATGGAACGTTATGGTGAGTACATAACTTCTTATTTCCTCTGATGACCAGGATTTACCCTCATCTGCCTTTGAGGATTCTAATGCAGAGGACTCCATTCCCTCTGCTCCCCCCCCCCCCCAGAGGATTTCTCTTTGGTGAAACCTTGCATACTCTTAGGGAGCATTTTCGTAACTCTGATTCTAAAAAGAGGCTTAGGGATTTCTTACTACTGCCCCAGCACAGGCCTTTAGCTATCCCTCCTGTACTAGACATTGTTGATGATGCCTTTTCAGAATATAACTTGGCCCCTGACTCTTTACCTCCTGCTCCCAGAAAACCTGATCGATATTACAGGGTTTCTGACTCTCACAAGTTCCTTTTTAAAAATCCTACTGCAGATCCTGAGACCATTTCACAGGGACCCAAGGGCATTAAGGCTACTACTGCCAAAAATCCTACCCCTTCTGATAGAGACTCCAGGGCACTAGATAGATGGGGTAAGAAGGTATACACTTGTGCAACCTTGGCCATTAGGGCCTTAAATTGCCAGTTTCATATGTTAAAGTATCAGCAGCATATTATTGGATTGATTAAACAGAAAATGATGTTGATTCCTGACTGTGCTGAAAATAAGGATTTACAGGATTTAATGCATTCTGCTGAACAGGTTGGAAAACATACTTTACAATGTGGTTTTGATTCACTAGAGGCATCTTGCAGGGCTGCTGTCACTGGGTCTGTACTTAAAAGGCATGCTTGGCTTAAGGAGCAATCCTTGCCAGATCATGTTAAAGCTAAATTGCTGGATGCTCCCTTAAATCAAGACTGCCTCTTTGGCAACAAAGCAGAAGAAGTTCTTAAAAAGATGGAAGAAAAAGCTAAATCTATGCAAACTGTTAAAGATTTCCTACAAGTACAGCCTCCAAGATTTAGTAGGCATTGGCCCTCTAAGAATTGGTCCTTTCCTGCCTCTTCCAGGCCTTCTGAATCCAAACCCAGAACCAACAGAACATACAGGCTTCAGTCCCAGGTTACGCACAGGACTAAGCAGTGGGGGGCTCCCACTTCCAAATCAGGGAGTAGTAAGACTCCCTCTGTGGTAAACTGTCTCAATGAATTAACTTTAAAACTTCCAAGCACTTCTCAACTGATTGCTCCTTTAGGGGGAAAGATTGCTCTGCAGGCAAAAAAATGGGAGCTCTTTACCCAGGACAAATGGGTTTTAAATATAGTTTCCCAAGGATACAGATTTCACTTCCACACGTTACCAACCCCAAACGGTTGGCCAGATTTACCCCCAAATCAGTGGGCAGAGGCTCAAAAGCAAGTACTCTCTCTCTTAAGCATAAAGGCTTTTCAAACTGTACAAGAAGAGAAAAAGGGACAAGGTTTCTACTCAAGACTTTTCCTGGTACCCGGAAAAGACAACTCATGGTGTCCTATCCTGGACCTTTCTATCTTAAACACCTTTTTGGTGATTCCAAAATTCAAGATGCTAACCCTTCACCAGTTGCTTCCTATCCTAGGCAAAGATGCCTGGTTGGCAACACTGGATTTAAAGGAAGCCTACCTGCACATCCCAGTCAGGGAATCTTGCAGAAGATACCTACGCTTCAAAGCAGGCTACATGCACTATCAGTTCTCTGCACTGCCCTTTGGCTTATCTACTGCGCCCAGGGTATTCACAAAGTGCCTAGCTCCAGTCATTGCATTTTGCAGGCAAAGAAATATTCAAATATACCCATACCTGGACGATTGTCTAATTCAGGCAGAAAGCCAGGATATACTTTTGAATCATCTGGCATTTGTACAGAAGGTGCTAACTTGTCTGGGGTACACCATAAACGAAAAGAAATCACATCTGGTAACCTGTCAACAAATTATATTCCTGGGAGCAAGCTTGAACACAACTTCACAGATGGCTTTCCTCACACCAGAGAAACAAATTCATTTGACAACTTACTTCAAACTTGTCGCCACAAAAACCCTGCTGTCTGCAAGGCAAATACTGCAAGCCTTGGGGTTCATGGCCTCCTGCATTCTACTAATTCCATATGCAAGACTGCATATAAGGAAACTACAATGGTATCTAAAAAGCCTATGGTGTCAACATTCTCAGGATCTAGAAGCAATGATTCCTATCATACCTTGCCTACGGTTAGAATTCCTTTGGTGGGCAGAGGCCTGCCACCAAAACAAGGGACTGCCATTCACTCTACCCCCTGCCACCTAAACCCTAACAACAGACGCATCAGACTATGCATGGGGGGCTCACCTGGCAGGGAAGTGCATTCAGGGCAAATGGAACCCAAGTAAAATGCACCTGCATATCAATCAAAAAGAGATGTTAGCCATACTGAATGCTTTGATGGCCTTCAAGGACCACATTCTTACAGGACAATTAATGGTAAAGACGGACAACACCATTGTTATGTGGTACATAAACAAGCAGGGGGGTACGCATTCTTACTTCCTCTGCAGACTAGCCATGGCTATGTGGAACACAGCCTTGAGCTACCAAGTGCATCTACAGGCTCAATTCCTGCCAGGAAAATTAAATACACTGGCAGACGAACTAAGCAGAAATCTCATGGGCCCACATGAGTGGAAACTGGAACCAAAGACTTTCAACATGTTGATAAACAAGAGGGGATCCCAGATATAGACCTGTTTGCCTCCCCCAGAACTACCAATTGGACAAATTCTGCACAAGGCCTCCCCCCAGAACTACCAGTCAGACAAATTCTGCACAAGGACTTCCCCCCAGAACTACCAGTTGGACAAATTCTGCACAAGGACTCCCCACAAACAAGCTTGGAAAGTGGATGCTTTCCTTCAGCTGGAAAAATCTTTATGCCTTTTCTGTCAGTTTATGCCTTTCCTCCTCTGCCTCTCCTCTCCAACGTACTACTAAAGGACAAACCAAGGATGATACTGATTGCACCAGACTGGCCACGTCAACACTGTTACCTCCTCTTGCGCAGCATGTCACTGCTAGCCCCATGGCACCTGCCTCAGACCCCTACCCTGCTGTCATAGCAGGAGAGCCAGATTCTGCACCCCCAGCTTCAAACCCTGAACCTGGCAGCCTGGCTAATTACCTCATCTCTCCATTACAATCTGTCAGTAAACAAGTGTTGGATGTCATTTTGGAGGCAAGGAGGCCTAGTACTAGAAAATCTTATGCTGAAAAATGGAAAAGATTCTGTGCCTGGAACCAAACTCAAGGGATGGCCACAGCAGCGCCCAGTTTACCTCAGATTCTTCAATACTTAACTGAGATGCCTCACAAGGGCCTTTCCTTTTCCTCCATCAAAATTCACGCCTCAGCCATTTCAGCTCATTACAACACAGAACCACCCCTCTTTTCTCACCCACTGCTCAAGCAGTTCCTCAGAGGGTCCAAAAACTTAAGACCACCCAGGAGAGCCCTAACTCCAGCCTGGGACCTTAACTTTGTATTGGAAAAACTAACTCTTCCTCCTTTTGAGGCAGCTGCAAGTGCAGAGTTAAAATTCCTTTCTTGGAAAACTTCTTTCTTTTTAGCAATCACTTCAGCAAGAAGGGTATCTGAATTACAGGCCCTTATGGCAGTGGAGCCTTTCATTATCTTTCCTGCGGACAGGGTGTCCCTCAGGACCATTCCCTCCTTCATGCCCAAGGTGGTATCCAGTGTGGCTCTTAATCAATCCATTCATTTGCCAGCCTTCTTTTCTTATCCAGAGAACAAAGGGGAACGGATGCTGCACTCCTTAGATGGGCACAGGCAACTTAGATTTTACTTGGACAGAACTAAACCTCAAAGGAAATCTGAAAAACTGTTGGTGGCATTTGCTGCAGGGGCAGAGGGGAAGGCTATTTCAAAGCAAACCATTTCTAAATGGATAGGCCATTGCATTCATTTCTGCTATAGGCACCATGGAAAACCTATCCCACAGGGGATTAGACCCCATTCAACCAGGGCTGCATGTACCTCTACAGCCTTTCTCAGAGGTATCCCTTCCAGAGACATCCTAGAAAGCTGTTACCTGGAGTTCTGTACATACTTTCACCAAGCATTACCATTTTCCAATTTTCTCTAAATCCAGAGTGGCTTTGCCACTGCAGTCTTGCAGGGCCTTGTAGCTGGTCCTAATGCTATCTAAATTACTCCTCCCATCCTTAGCTTTGGGAATCTACACAAATGTGATGACTGCAACAGTGAAACATGAAGAATATAATACAGTTGTGTACACTTACCATAAGTGTAGATGTTCGAGTGTGTTCACTGTTGCAGTCCTGGTTACCCTCCCTCCAGCCCCCTGACTTCTTTTGGCTATACCTTTACTCTCCTTTACTATGCTTAAAAGCTTTTTGGTGTGTTTGCTTTTTTGTTGGAGGTATAACCTTGTGTGTGTGTGTGTGTGTGTGTGTGTGTGTGTGTGTGTGTGTGTGTGTGTGTGTGTGTGTGTGTGTGTGTGTGTGTATATATATATATATATATATATATATATTTAATTGCTTCCATTAGGGGGCACCTGACATCTGGGACAAGAAAAACTGATGTAATAGTGTCGGCTGCATGGTTTATACCCCTGACTACCTGACGTCATGGAAGATGAGACAGCAACCAACGCAGGACCCAAGACTTTGATAATAAGGGCCTACTGAGGGCTACTGCAAGCAGATAACCCAAATGTGATGACTGCAACAGTGAATACACTCAAAGATCTACATTTATGGTAAGTGTACACAACTGTACTTTATATAGCAGCTCCCCCTTTTTGGATGGCACAGGACTGGCATTACCCTTATTAGGACTGGTTCCGGCTGGGGTGCTCAGTTCTGAGGACTGGTGCGTGCAGACATCACTTTTATGGCCCACACTCTGCTAGTCACATCAGATATTCCACGCACAATACAGTGATACCTCCACAAGGGGTGATAATATATTGGGACTTGGTATTAACCAACATGAATAACCGCTGCAGCATCCCTATAGTATCATCCTCCCTGGTAAGATCCGACCACAAAGCGATTACTTTCAAAGTCACCATCGCCCCCAACCCACCTCTAGCTAGGCTCAGACATAAAAACTTCTCCAAAGCTGATTACAGCCTCTTGAGGAATGGTATAAACAGCTTCACAGCCCCCTTCCCCCTCTGTAGGAATTGGCACCAATATCCAAAACTACACCAAAGCACTGTACGAGCATTTATATAGATGCATGGAATCAGGCATACCCGACAGGACTAAATCATCCTCTGCAAAGAAGAGTAAACCTGTCTAGTGGACATCTGCAATAAATAGACTCTATAACAAAAGGAAAAAAAATTGCTGTCCAAGAACAAGAAGGAGCAGGTGCCCAATTGGAAGCAATGTCTCCTTAGCCTGAACAAGCAAATAAGAGCACTAGTGAAATTCTCCAAAGCAAACTTAGGGTCCAAATTGGCCACATCAACTAGAGACAATCATACGGCCTTCTTCACATATGTCTTCAACCTCAAAGGAACCACCCAGATCTGTTCAGAACTGGAGGTCAAGGACACCACATATACAAATGCCGTAAATATAGAAACTTGCTGGTTGACAGATTCAGCAAAAACTTTACCCCTCTTTTCCCCCATCAGTAAATTAGGACATCCCCAGTACCTGCCCCCTTCCCCTTATATCTGTGGAACAGGTCATCACTGCTGTCTCAAAGGCAAAAAATATCGCCTCCATGGGACCCGATAACATCCCAGGCCACATCCTACATGAACTCAGGCAGGAACTTGCAGCACCACTAGACACCCTATTCAGCCAAAGCCTGAGTACTGGCTTCATCCCATCTGAGTGGAGGATAGCCACTGTCATCCCTTTACACAAAGGTGGAGTTCCACCGATCTGAGAAATTATAGACCCATCAGCCTAACTAGCCTGATCTGCAAGGCCATGGAATGGATTATCATGGACCTCATCAACAAGGACATTGGCAACCTCCAAACACTTAATCCCACACAGTTTGGCATCATCAAAGGGAATTCATGTCTGCTAAATTTGGTCGATGCCTTTTGAGACAGTCACCAAAGCCATGGATGAGGGGAAGACAGTGCACACCGCCTACCTTGACCTGGCCAAAGCCTTTGACACTATTCCCCACTCAGGCATAATAGATAAACTCTTTCAACCAGGTATCAATCCATATGTTACCAGATGGGTAGCAAACTGGATCACTGCTAGAACCCACGTAGTCAAAATAGGGCAAGCCACCTCAAGGAGTAGATCTGTAACAAGCGGCGTACCCCATGCTTTGGTCTTGGGGCCTCTGTTATTTGGGATATACTTTTCTGAGGTGCAGACCAAAATCAGTGGGTTATGGCTGACCAAGTTTGCAGATGACTACAAGCTGGGTGCTGTCATCAATTCCCCTAGTTATGTGGACATCCTCCAAGAGGGTCTCACTCAGACAAATGACTGGTGCCAGAAACATGGCCTCAAGCTGAATACCCAAAAAGCATCATCATCCCCTTTGGGGAGAGTGACATCCCCAAAAATTATCACATCAATAACGTCCTAAGCACTCAATCAGTTGTGACGGATTTGGGCACCCAGGTAGATAGCAACCTGACTTTTGACCATCATGTTGCTTCCGTTGTATGGAAATCCTTCTACATGGCTCACCTCATAAGTAAGGATATTTCATCCAGGGACAAAGGAGGTCATAACATCCCTGTATTCTTCCCTTATAAGGCCCATTATCGAGTACAGTGCCCCTTTCAGCATGTACCTCGCAAAGCACATGCAGCAGCTGGAGAGACCACATAGGTTCCTCACCAGGAGAATCCAGGGTCTCAAACATCTGCCATACATAGGCTAAAAGCCCTATCTACCAATGGAACAAGTGACACAATAATTGTAGAATAAAACACTCAAAAAATGAAGTAGATGAACCACCAGGTTAGATTTTAATGCTGGTACCTCGGCCCTTCGCCTTCAGGGGATAATTTTTACAAAAAAACAGCACCTTAAATAGTATGCACAATGAAGTAATTAAATCTTATCTACATCAATAATTCAATTAATTACCGCAGCATCAATATAAATACAATTAGTCCAACAGAAGTCAGCATTTAAAGTGACAATATAATAGAAATAGATAATGTATTTCTATTATATTGTCACTTTAAATGCTGACTTCTGTTGGACTAATTGTATTCATATTGCTGTTACAGTAATTAATTGAATTGTTGATGTAGATAAGATTTCATTATTTCATTGTACATGCTATTTAAGGTACCAGGATTAAAATCTTACCTGATGATTCATCTACTTCATTTTTTGTGTGTTCTATTCTATAAAAGCCCTATCCCTCTACTCTGTTTCATACAGACTCCCTCATAGGTGACCTCTGTCTGGCATACAAGGCATTCATAGACCCCACCTTGATGGGACTGCTACATATTCGGAAGTCAAGTTCCACTCAATAACTCGCACGCAGAGCCTCAACCTGGTCTGTGATATCAACAAGACTTGTTGGCAGGACAGATTTGTGTCCCAGAGACTCCCCTGTCTATGGAATAGACCCCCTGCTCCCATCAAGCAGAGTACCTCTTTATCCATTTTTAAGTGCAACCTGGATAACTGGATGGGAAACAGAAAATATACCCCTGGGATTCCACCCATGTACCTGCTGGACAGGGGCATCCATTGCTGATTTGTCTAAACATGGGCTAAACTCCTTGGCTAGGTTTATAAGGGCCACAGGGCCAATAGCCTAGTAACCACCTATGATCCTATGTTGTGCACTCTATTGCATGCAGAGTGCCACCTACTGTAAAGATGTGTTGCTGTAAGTGAACAGTCAACAAACATGCAAAAACGTGCTCTGAGAGGAGTAGGAACATATTGGTTCTGAATACACCAACAGATGAAGCTTAGTGGATATTGGATATATATATATATGTAGACAGAAAACAAACAGTAAAGTTGAAAGTTAAATAATTTCAGTACTTAGCAGTCTGTGTTTCAGGTAGTGAATAACCAGTGTGATTGTTTTCTGCTCATACTGAATGCAGATATGATCTTTTACACTGTGTATGTATAGTTACTGGTAAATCTGCTTTAAAGCATTGTACTTGATAGTAATGTTTCTATGTGTTAGCTTGTACTGCAGCTTACTCGTGATGTCATCACTTTAAACTTGCTGTACTCTTCACGTTTTAAGATATTACCTCACTTCTGGTATCTGTTTGCAGTGGAGAAGAGTTCTTCCCAACAGCTAACAGCCTTCTCCTTGGCACACATGTCCCAACAAAAGAGGGAGTGGACAGGATGGTTGCTGATCTTGAGAAACAGTAAGTGCAATGTTTGTGATGTCTAGAGGAATTGTTAACATGTGAAAAAGAGATTGCTATATAAATTGGGCTAAGTGGTATGCTGGCAGTTCGGTAAGATATTATCTCCCTAATCTGAATAGTCCATATTCGTTCTGCCATTTTGAAATCCAATTTGCTAATACAATGTTAAGAGTCAAAAACTAGAAGAGATGCCAGCATCAAGGTAGATTTCAAGTGGGCATGGGGGACTGTAAGAGGAGCACTGCTTGATGTTCATCGTGCATACAGCTGCAGTCATTACAGATAGGGTTATCCTGCCGTCAGGCGGGTCTTCGGTCGACCGAATTCCAAAGTCTAGGTCCGGCGTCGGTTGTCGTCGCTTCTTCCCTGATGTCAGTGCGACAGGGGTATAAAAGAGGCAGCCAACGCCATTTTCTTCAGTCTTTCTTGCCGCGCGGTGCCCGAAGCAGAAGTAGTTCGCAAGTGCTGGTCGGCCAGCTCCTGAGATTTACGAAAGTATTTCAGCCGAAGTCTGTTTGAAAGCTAAGTACCCCATTGGGGAAACTTTTCTTGCCTCAGACCGATGGCAGACAAAGTTAATAATTGCATTTCTTGTGGGAAGCAAATACCGCATAAGGATTTCCACTCTTTCTGTATTCCTTGCTTAGGCCCAGACCACGACGTCTCGGCCTGCCGTTTTTGTGCTAGATTCAACAAGCGCACTATTAAGCGCCGGGTGGAGTTCGCCCTTCACTATTTTGGCAAAAAATTTAATTATATTATGTCGTCGGATACTCCGACTCCAGTTTTGAGCAAAAGACGCAAAGATAAAGACCGACATTCGATGTCCGCACCGTCTACTGAGACCACGCTAAGGCCGACTACCGGTTCTCCGGTACTCAGCGAGGCACCTACACAGCCCCTGAGTACCGATGACACTACATTACCGGTGTCTTCAGTACCCGAGGTCGCAGGCTCCTCTGTCCCCATTTCTACTGCAGATACCGACGCCACTCTTGGCGGGGAAACTCAGAATTTAGGCAGGCCTGTCATTTCTCAAGGCGTCTTCAGGCCTTCCTCCTTCTCTATTAAAGCCTTCACTAAATCTAAAGCAGCCATGAAAACCAAAAAACAGGGTCCTCAAATCCCCAGGCCCCATGCCTAAAAAGCAGATGCTTAAAATGGCTGAGGATTTGATTTCTCTTGTTAGGGGTTCTCAACCCCCCTCTGACAAAAGGCCCAGATTAGAGAAAGACTACCCTTCCTCAGATCAAGCTTCTATTACCTCAGAACTATCTGAGGACCAGGATTATGCCTATTCTCCATTCGAAGACTCTGATGCAGAGGAGTCTATTCCCCCGGTCTCCCCCCCTGAGGATTACTCTTTTTGGGGAAACCCTGCATACATTGAGAGAACACTTTCACTGGGAAGGCCAAGATTACTCAGATTCCAAGACAAGGCTCAGGGAATTTCTTCGGCTCCCACAGCATAGGCCCCTGGCTATCCCTCCTGATTTAGATATATTGGATGATGTGTACACATAAGCCAGCCTTAATCCAGATTCTTTGCCTCCTGCTCCTGTTAAACCAGACAGGTATTACCGGGTTCCTGATTCTCACCAGTTCCTATATAAAAGCCATACTGCTGACCCAGAAACTATTTCACAGGGTCCCAAGGGAATTAAGGCCTCTACTGCTAAGAACCCATTACCTTCAGAGAGAGATTCCAGAGCTTTAGAAAGGTGGGGGAAAAAGGTGTACACCTCGGCCACTTTAACCATGAGGGCATTAAACTGTCAGTTCCATATGTTACAGTATCAACAGTTTTTGATATCTCAGCTGAAAAGCAAAATGACACAACCAGATCAACCAGATTTAAAAGAGTTGCAGGATTTGTTGCATGGTGCAGAGCAAGTGGGTAAACATAACTTGCAGTGTGGTTTTGATGCTTTAGAGGCCTCATGTAGAGCTGCTGTTATGGGGTCTGTTATACGTAGACATGCATGGCTCAAAGAGCAAACCTTACCAGATCATGTCAAAGCTAAATTATTAGATGCACCCCTTCAAAAAGATGTCTTGTTTGGTGTTAAAGCTGAGGAGGTACTAAAGAAAATGGAGGAAAAAGCGAAATCAATGCAAACAGTGAAAGATTTCCTGCAGGTACAACCTCCACATTTCAGCAGAAACTGGCCTTCAAAAAATTGGTCCTTTCCAGCCACGGACAGACCTCAAAGGGGCAGATACAGATGCCCAAGGGGTAGAGGGCAACCTCAAGGATCTTTCAGAGCCAGACAGTGGCAAGCACCAACCCCAAGAGGTGGAGAAGATAGATCACAGTCTTTTAGAAAACAGACACAATGACTTCCCCCTACACCTGCCAAGCAAAGCTTTAATGGCAGCACCTTTGGGCGGAAAACTGGCATTATTCTCAAAAAATTGGCATATTATTACAAAAGACAAATGGATTCTGGACATTATAGACAGAGGCTACAGGTTTCACTTTCACACCCTTCCAAGAATGAGAGGCATGCCAAACCTGCCACAAAATCAAAGGGCAGAGGCACAAAAACAAATTTCAGCTCTCATGGACATGAAAGCGATTCAAGAGGTACCTGCAAAAGAACAGGGTCAAGGGTTTTATTCCAGACTATTCCTGGTACCAAGGAAAGACAAAGATTGGAGACCTATCTTAGACCTATCCATCCTAAACACATATCTACAGGTGCCAAAATTCAAGATGCTCACATTACAGCAGCTTCTTCCCATGCTGGGCAAGGAGTCTTGGATGGTAACATTGGACCTCAAGGAGGCATACCTGCATGTCCCTATCAGACAAGATTGCAGAAGATACCTCAGATTTCTTGCAGGTTCAACCCATTACCAATTCTCTGCATTGCCCTTTGGCTTATCTACTGCCCAGAGTATTTCTGAAATGCCTGGCATCAGTAATCGCCTTCTGCAGACTACAAGGGATACAAATCTACCCATATCTGGACGACTGCCTGATCCAAGCGGACAGCAAGGACATACTGCTGCAGCACCTGGCATTTGTAATAAAACTATTGAACTTCCTGGGATACACAGTCAACAAAAAGAAATCAAAACTAATACCCTCTCAACAAATAATTTTCCTGGGTGCCAGCTTGAATACAACCACCCAGATGGCCTACCTCATGCCAGACAAACAAGGGCAATTGTCTCAATACTTCAGAAAAATGGCAACTTTCACCAGGCTAACTGCAAGGAAAGTCCTGCAGGCTCTGGGATTCATGACATCTTGCATCCTACTACTCCCTTGTGCAAAGCTGCATATGAGAAAACTTCAATGGTACCTAAAAAACTTATGGTCTCAACACAGCCACAGCTTGGAAGCAAATATACCATTCATTCCATGCCTTCAAAAGGAATTTTTGTGGTGGGCTCAAGCTTGCCAAAGAAACACAGGTCTCCCTTTCTGTGTACCTCAAGCAACTCAAGTCATCACAACAGACGCATCAGACTACGCCTGGGGAGCACACATGACAGATCAGTGCATTCAGGGAAAATGGACCCGAAAAGACAAGCACCTGCACATCAACCAAAAGGAAATGCTAGCCGTGCAAAAGGCTATTATGACCTTCAAAGACCTACTGCATCCAGGCCAGCTATTGATAAAGACAGAGACAACACCACAGTGATGTGGTACATAAACAAACGGGGGGAACTCATTCATACCCCCTGTGCAGGCAAGCCATGACACTATGGAACACAGCACTGGAATTGCAAATTCAACTACAGGCTCAATTCCTGCCAGGGAAGGAAAACACACTGGCAGACAACCTAAGCAGAAATATGACAGATCCACACGAATGGAAGTTGCATCCTCAAGTTTTCACAATGATAACTCAGGCATGGGGACAGCCAGACATAGATCTCTTTGCTACCCACAGAAATTACCAGTTGAAAAAATTTTGTTCACGGTCCTATCACACACAGGCCTGGAAAGTGGACGCACTTTCTTTCAATTGGACAACATTGACAGTCTATGCCTTCCCACCTCTTCCTCTGCTGCCCAAAGTTTTATTAAAAGCCAGAGCAGAGAGGCCGAAAATGATTCTCATTGCTCCAGACTGGCCAAGACAACACTGGTATCCGCTCCTGAAGAGCCTGACACATTCCCCACCATGGATCCTACCTCTAGTCCCTCTTCTGTTGTCCCAGCACAACTACAAAACCCTTCACAGCCAGCTCAAAACCCTAAATCTAGCTGCATGGAGAATTCCTTGATTTCCCAACAGTTTCTCCTCTCCAAGGAGGTGCAGGATGTCATCTTGGAGGCCAGAAGACCTTCTACTAGAAAAGCTTACTCCGCCAAATGGAAATGATTTTGTGCCTGGAATCAAGAAATGGGCCAGAATCCTTGGGTAATAAATATACCTCAAATTTTACAGTACCTAGCTGAGACGTTAAACAGTGGACTTTTCTTCTCCTCCATCAAGATCCACGCTTCAGCCATTTCTGCACAATACAACACAGATCCTCCTTTATTCTCTCATCCTCTCTTAAGGCAGTTCCTCAGAGGGGCAAAGAATATAAAACCTCCAAGGAAACCACCAGTCCCTGCTTGGGGCCTCAACTTCGTATTGGAAAAGCTGACCCTTCCTCCCTTCGAGCCAGCTTCTTCAACAGAACTACAATACTTGTCATGGAAAACAGCCTTTCTACTGGCTATCACTTCAGCACGCAGGGTTTCGGAGCTATAGGCCCTCATGGCTGTGCAACCATTCATCATTTTCCATCAGGACAGAGTTTCCTTACGAACCAATCCTTCCTTTATGCCAAAGGTAGTATCCAGTGTAGCTTTGAATCAGACTATCCACTTACCTACCTTTTATCCTAATCCACAAAACAAAGAGGAAAGACTACTACATTCCTTGGACATTCACAGACAACTTCATTACTATTTGGACAGGACAAAGCCATTCAGGAAATCCGAACAACTCTTTGTGTCCTCTGCTACAGGTGCTCAAGGAAAGGCTATTTCCAAACAGACAATTTCAAAATGGATAGCCCACTGCATACGCTTTTGTTACTCATTTCATGGAAAAACTGTGCCTGCATGTATCAGATCCCACTCCACCAGAGCCACAGCTACCTCTGCAGCCTTCCTCAGGGGGGTACCTACCAAGGACATTTTGGAAGCAGCCACTTGGAGTTCAGTGCACACTTTCTCCAAGCACTGTCACCTTCCACTATTCTCTAAATCTAGAGTGGGTTTTGCCACGGCAGTCCTGCAGGGCATCCTCGCTCCTCCTAGTTCCACTTAGTGCCTACCACCCCTACTTAGCTTTGGGATTCTCCCCATCTGTAATGACTGTAGCTGTATGCACAATGAACATAGTACAGTTTTGTACCTACCATAAATGTAGATGTTCGAGTGCTCATACAGCTGCAGTCCAGGTTACCCTCCCTCCGTCCCCTCTTAGGACAAGCCTTAGGACAAACACCTTATCATACAACCTATTTGGGGTATTCTCTTATGGTGTATTTGCTTGCAACTACTGTTTTTTGATTATTTTATATTGCATGTTTGCATAACTTTATGTTTTGCCTTCCTTCTGGGGGCACCTGACATTTGGGGCAAGAAAAACTGAAGAAAATGGCGTCGGCTGCCTCTTTTATACCCCTGTCGCACTGATGTCAGGCAAGAAGCGACGACAACCGACGCCAGACCTAGACTTTGGAATTCGGCCGACCGAGGACCCGCCTGACGGCAGGATAACCCTATCTGTAATGACTGCAGCTGTATGAGCACTCGAACATCTACATTTATGGTAGGTACAAAACTGTACTTTTTGCCAGTTGCTTTATATCACATTTTCCTTTTGTAATTTTTGCTTCCTTGGTATAATTTATCCTCTGTTGTAGAGAAGTATATTTCATATTTAGCTTCGGGGTTGTAGAGTTAATTACACTTCTCTCTCTGTCTCTTTTTTTCTGAGTAGTCTTTTCACAATTCTGCTATGCAGCTGTGCTTGACATGAAGGAGAAAGATGAAGGGAATTTAAAAGAAAACTCTTGATAAAAAGTTTTGTGTGCTCCACCTCCTTTTCTGATAGCAAAATCTGGTCACAGGCAATCCTGCCTTTGAGCGGTAGGCTTTATCTTAATAGTTTGTCTTGGTCTAAAGCCATTTTTCTGTAAGATGGCATTGAAAATGTAACTTCAAGGTATACATTTGGTGGTATTTGTGCTGCAGTGGAATAATGCAGGAGTCCTTTTCTTAACGAGTCATGCTTGGTGCCGATTTCACTGACATTATACAAAGCACAGACCCTATTGCCACTGGCTGTTCCAGCCTTCACAGTTTTCCATCTGCTGACATTGAACTGTCCTCAACAGATCTAGATCTTTCCTAGATCAGCTGACACGGAACGTAAGCACAGTTCAGGTCTTATTCTTTTTATGATATTTATTGTCCAGTATGTGTCCTTCTGGACTTCTCTAACTATTTGTTTCATTTTGTTTGCTTAATCTGTATTTAATCTATATGATTGCCCTAAGGCAAGAGAAAGAAAGAATGTACTGCTGAATCTGAGCAGAGCATCTGGTAGTACTTTTCAAATCACTGCAGTTGTCAAATGATAAGCTTCTTCTCATACACTTGTTTTGTCATATACTGCTGAGAATGAACTGCATCTGATATAATTTTTCTTGTAAAAGTGTTCATTTGTCACATCTGACAAATTGTACTGTAAAATGTTTGTTTTTCACTTTATTTTCCTTTCTGTACACCCCTTGCCTACAGATTTAGTTACTATTTTATTAATTTTCTTCTAGAATGCATCAGCATTCTTTTTATTTGGGTGTTACTTGTGCTTAACTTGAATGTGAAATACATATTTAGCAGGACGTTAAGGAAGGATTAGAGAGTTAAATATTGAACCTTGAGCAACCAGGTTTAGCTAACTGGTTTGTCTTACATCTTTTGTTTACATACATTGGGACTGTGAGCAAGTCTGTCACCCAGCAGTTTATGTCTGGCCTTAAAACTGTATTTTGAGTCTGTGGTGATTTCTAGCTTTATGTGAAACATACTTAAATGCACACAAACAATTACTGCATTTGATGTAATATCTTTTTCGTCTATTCCTCAACTAATGGGTCTCTGATCTGACCTCAGCCACTTCTAAACACTTGGATCTGTAGCTCGAGCTCCTCCACTTACCAGTAATCCTCCTCTGTAACAGCACTACCCCAGATCTTGTTTGCCACTTCTGTGAGTGGACGTGGTCTTGGTAGGTCAGGTGTTTTGTCACCCAAGATAGGTAAGTTCAATTTTCACTGGTTCTTTCTTGCAGTTATGTAACTCATTTCCTTTTCTTGCATCTTTCTTCTAGTTCTTCCTCCCCTTTTATAGTGTTAAAAAAGAGAGGGACTTTGACTGTTTCTGGTAGGCCTATACTCTCAAACTTTCCTCCTTTTTGATACCGGTGTTCAGATACTATAGGTATTTCCATTGTTGCTAACAGCCTTCTTTTCTTTACCATTGTTGCTAGCCTTTCTTTCAACTAATCTTTCTCCTGCAGTTTTGGGTATATCAGACAAGCCTACCACCTTTCAGAAATGCACCTCCTGTGGGCACAAAATGCCAAACTGTGATGCCCACCAGGAAGTGTGTATGTTGCTTGGGTTCTTCCCATTTGGACACGGACTGTGAAATATGTGCAGGCTTCAGTCATCATGCCCTGGTTGAATGGTGCAATAAATTAGTTTTGAAGGGTCTTCTACCTTTTACTTCTTCGGGTTCTGCTACATCTCTCTCTATGTCTGCTGGAGCTCCCCCTTCCAAAAAGCCTCCAGAGAAGGCCAAAGGGGATTCTTCAAGTAAGAGGAAGGAAGGAAGTGATCTCCTAATTGTTCTGTTTTGCTGCTCCCGTTTTTTTTTCCCAACTTGAAAAAATTTCAAAACAGTTGAATCTGTCAACATCCAAGACTAGATCACTGGTTCACCACTCTTCCTCCTTTAGTCTGGAGCTAATATCTTCTAGGACCCACTTTCCTTATCTTCAAGAGACTCCGAGAAGACGTTTTCAGGCCACCTTCCACCTCCTTGTCTCTTAGGTCATCTAGGACCCTAACTGAAGCAGATGGTGACAAGATAATGAGGAAGTTTCTTTGAGCCCAGATTCAGTTGGGAGTTGTACCAGCTGTGGCTGCCATTGGACCCGTGAGCCTGCCACCCAGTTAATGGCTCCTACTCTGATCTGACCCTTGGTTTCAGGAGCCACTGGACCTGAGAATCCCAAATCTGTCTGTGTCTTATCCGAAGGCTTGGACTTCTTCAACTCCGAATAGATCTCTGATCCAGTTGGCTCAGACAATCTCACTGCCGAAGCATCGACACCAGATCTCTGGGATTAGGATTGGCTCCGATGCCCTCTGAGCTATCCATTCCTCTCAGAGCCTCAGTGCTGGACAGCTCAACTCCAACTTCTACCTCGAGGCAGAGCAGTGTTGATTCTGTGAACTTCTCTGGGCAACTGTCATTGGATCCTGCCAGGATGTTTCTTGCCTTTCCTATGTCTTTGGCTTTTGAGTTACTAGAGAGTTTTCTGTGCCTCTGTGAATAAGACATGCTTAGCCCCCCTCGAGTCCACCCACTTTACAACTGTCTGCTGCTGTCTTGGAGCCTATAGATCCTATCGCATTGGGCCAGCCAGTCCATACAGGCCTTGAGACAGTCCTCATTCAGGATTCACCTCACACTTCTGAGTCATTTTCAGAACATCGCACTGGATATCCCCTGCAGAAATGTCCATGCAAGAGAAGGCACTTGGATTCCCCATAGGAATCCCTCACGGAAGACACAGACTTCGATGAAGGGGAAGAGTCCTCCAGGTCAATCATTGAGGAATTTTCATTCTGTGAAATATTCAAACTTTTGAGACACAGAAGTGATTGTCCTTCTGCCCCCCTTCCCAAGAGGAGTCAGTGTTTTTTGAGGCTTTCGGAGCCAGTTCAACTATGTCCTGTGTAGTGCCTCCGATGGATGAGATGGTAGACCTCATCTCCCACATGGGGTGGAAGCATCCATATATCACAGAGCCAATCCCCAAACGATCAGATAAATATTTAGTTGCACCAAAAGATCGGGTCCACTGGAGCAAGGGTCCCCCAGAAAAAAGTATGGTGGTAACAGCGGCCACCAAGAAAGAACTTGCACAGCAAAGGTCTACTGTCCAGCCTCTCAACAGAGATTCAGGGATGCTGGACAGATTTGTTAAGCATGTGTACGTGTCAGTGACATTTGTCCTTAAGTTGATGAATTACTTGGAACATGTAACAATGTTTTAGAGGGACATGATCAAAGAGTTTTCCTATGCCTTCTCTGGATCCATGTCTAGGAAAGACAGGGAAGACTTTTTCAATGCAGCTGGCCACCATACAGTCCCTAATGAATGCTTCTGTGAGGCTTATTTCACATGCCTCAGAAGGTGCTTAAAGAGATGTAGGATCAGCAGTAATCATGAGACGGCACACTTAGATGTGCCTCTGTGACTCGTGGATCTTTTCATGTCATCCTTCATCAATACTTCCTTTAACAACTCTATCTTACTTGGTACCGATGTTAAAGAAACCCTGTATAGGAGTGAACAAGATGTGAACACCATATTTGCCAGAGAGATCTTTTTTTTCTACACCTCAAAAAAAATTTTCCCAGAATCAGAGAGGTGGCAGAAAAATGGTTCCGGAAGTCACAAGGTTCTTCCCAGAACTCCTATGGGGACAGATCTCCATGTGTCAGGGGGGAACTCTGAAAGTAGATGACACCCACATAGCAACGGAAGCCCACAAAATCAGGGTTTCAGAGCCCCGTTCTCTGAGAAACCCTTTCCGTGTGAAAAAAATATATTGAGCTCTCTCTGCTTCTTACTGCTTGCTCTTGCTGTAGGATTTGCTGGCTGGATTCTGCTAAAATTCAAAGTCTAGTTATATTTGCATTCACAGTCTGTCACATACAGAAACTTGCAGAATATACACTGATGAGAGAATATACTTTGCAGCATCAACTTTAGAGAGCAGTAACCAATAACTTTTTATAATAAACCAAACTGGAAAAATGTTGCAGTTTAAAGTACTGTTCCACTTTACTTCTCATATAGTACAGATGATGTGGGAGATATAACATTTACCTCAGAACACCAAATGTGTCCCTACCATACCCCTAACATAACTAGATTTAATACAGACTTTTTATACATATTTTAGTTACTCACACCCTCTAGGTTTTGGAAAGATACTGGCTTGATGACGCAAATGCTAACACATCTGTTCTTGTGCAAATGCTGATAAGTGGAGAAAAGCATACTTTTAAGGAAACGCCTTGTGGATAAACACGTCTTGTTTTTTTTTTTAAACTTTCTTAGAAAAACATGTCCTGTTGTCCATTGAAAGCAGATTACATTCTTCTCACGTCTGTAAGAAGTTCAGCTTTCTTGATGTGTGTGTAATACACTCATAAGCAAGTTCCTTATTTTTTTAAGCCACAGTCATTTAGTATGGTTGCTGATCACATATTACTAAACTCTGTTTCTGCATTTAAGCAAGCTTTTTATTTCAGCATATTTAGAACATAATTAATTTAAATTCATAATATCTAACAATTCCCTCTGTTTTTAAACATGCTCAAAACATTTTATACTGATATGTATTTTTTATCACATTATATAGAAAACACAAGAAACAAACTTTTAGTCTTCTTTTGATCAAAATGCAATTTTACATAGTTAATACAATGATATTAAGTATTACTACCAAAACTGAATGTATTTAACAACTTTTTCTTTTGCAGATCATTCTGTGAAATTATTTTATCAGTTATGAGCTGTGTCTGCTTTAGTTTAACTTGATTAATTTATTCCTTTGCAATTACAGAATTTAATTTATGACTTAGAACTGTTTCATTAACTCTTTGCAACTTGTTGAATTAACTATAAGAGACAAGAACCATGTGCTACCGCAAGCATTTATACACTACTGAAAATATAGTTTCAATGTCATTTTAACCATAACATTGTAATCATATCTTTGAACTGCTCATTAACATCTTGGTAAAATACTGAACTGGGCTTAGATAAAAAAAATATGAAAGCAATTATTTTACTGGGGTAAAACCAGTGATATTACAACTTGACAAATTACTTTTAAACTTATTACAATGTATTCTGTACAGTATGTATTTACAGACTGTTTGCTATTCATGCATTTCAATCTAGCAGCTATCCTGAACCCAGTTTTTTTAAAACATGGTTTTTCACACATATTCATTGCTAGACATTAATTTAATTTGTACTGAATTCTTCTGTATTTGTACATACAAAGACTATAAAGTAAATTTAGCCTAATCTTACAAATTTAATAACATTAATAGAATTGACACCAATAAATTACATACTCAGCAATTAAAAATATTCATGCTTTTTATACCAACATTGTCTTGCCAAAAACATATTGAAAAATAGTGACCATTCTTGCTCAGTTTATACATATCTTTGCTTTCTCTTATATATCTTTAATCAATTTTAAGCCATCTCTTGTTTTTTAAACCATCTCTTGTATAACTTTACAGTTTAACAGGTTGTAAATACAATTTAATACAAAAATCTTATTCTGTCGGGTTCAATCTGTTTACCAATATTTCTAATGCACTAATGGTTGTAAATACAATTTAATACTAAAATATCTTATTCTGTCAGGTTCATTCTGTTTACCAATATTTCTAATGTACTAATACCTGTTTTTTCCTCACCCTAAAAGAGTATTGTTAAGAAGGAATGATATTTTATTTCTGCTCTGTAGCTTTATTTTAGACCCTTGTTTATTTTTTTCTGTAGCTTTATTTCTGACTCTTGTGCAATACTGCTTATACAGTCAGTGTAAAACTGAGAAAGTACCCCTCCCCCTGTAGTACTGCAGCACTGTTTATCTGCTTTATAATATATGTCAGCCTAACACTTTGGTTATACATTTATTTTATTAGGTTACCAAACTATAGACCTTTGTCTGATATGATCATCTTTTCTGTTGCCTTTGCTGTCTACTTCTACTAGTAGTAGTTATTTGTACCTTCCTGTATACTTTATTTGAACTGTATGTAACCCATCTGTTGGCTATACTTGATGTAACTAAGGTTTTTTTTTAATTATTTTTTTATCAGTGACATATATGCACAATTGTGATGTTTTATTATAATTACCAAATAGTGTTGCATGTGAACATTTTAACAATTATGTTTTAAATAATATGTTTTTAGAAAAACTCAAGCCACTTGTCTAGCAGTCTTGTTTCTTATCTTATCTTTTCAACATTTCCTGTAACTATTCATCCAGTTTAGGAAGGTCTGAGCTCACATTTCAATTAACCCTTTTTAGCATTTTTCCTTTAATCATCTGTTAGTAAAATGCTGTTATAAAACACTTAGTATTATATTTGTGATTTGCATAACTATGCAAACTAAACATTATTTTACAATTTGTTTACATATTTTTTTAACTTTTGATTTCAGTATTTTTTATTCATTTAACTGTTCTGACTTCATTTTACAAAGACTGTTTGACTAATATCATCCGTGATTTTATTTCTTTTTAAAATTCAGAACTTTAACTGTTTGTTGTGGTGTTACTATACAATTATAAAAAAAATGTAAAAAAATAGATATTAGCTTTATATATTTACATTATTTATATTTACTGTTGTCTGCCTGTTATTCTTGTGTGTTGTATAAAAAGAAAATACATGCATGTCAGTCTTGTGACTTTAAATCTTTATACAAGCATGTCAGTGTTGTGACTTTAACTTTTTACTCTTATTATCTATTTTTATTTAATTTTATACACTAGAACAGTTTTGTTTACCTTTTGACTATGCTAAGAATGGCAGTCATATGCTCTACTTTACTGTAGTACTGATAAATACATTGCTTTAATTGAATGGAAGTTTTAAACATTTGAGAATGATTTGTCAGATCCTATCATCCTACCATGTAAGCTTAACCATTTTCAAAACACAAACATATAAAATATATCTCTTTTGCACAGATCAGCTGTAGTTTCCTACTCTTTCCCAATGTATGAAGGAAGTCAGTCTCTGTCAGTTCAGCTAATCTATTTTCTTCATCTTGTAACTGTTGTTTAAGAGTCTCCTCATGGTCTGCCTGATATGTCTCAGGAACCTGTTCTGCTGAATCTGAAACTCCTATGCACTTTTGAAAAAATGTTTGTATAACTTGTCTAAACTTCCTGAACTCATTGTGTCTCTTTTTTAGAAGTTTACTACATTTTTTTGTAACAAAATGTACTAGTGGTTCTATCAGTAACTGATTTGACTCATGTGGTGACAGGACATAACTGTTTAACATCTGAATATAATGGATACATTTTAGCCTTAGTTAATTCTTTATCATGAACAGATCTGTCTTCACAGTCTATTGTTTTAGCAACATCATGTAATACTTTTTTATGACATAATACACAAAATGCAGTTTTTGTTGAATCACACAATAAACATTTGTCATATTTCACATGGTTTTCTTTGAGATACCAGTTAAATATTGTAATACATTTGCATAATGCCTTACTATCAACCTGCCCTAATAAGGTTTTACATTTACTAATATGCTGTGTATACCAACATTGCAATTTTTTACATTTGCTTGAGTTATGCATGAAAATATCCATACTGTCTAATATCCAAACTATCGAATAGCAACCATACTAAAAAATGTGACGTAGAAAAAAGTCTTACCAGTGAGCAAGAAAACAGGTGATCAGGCTGTTGTTGCAGATGGCTGGAAATTGTTCAAAGTCACTCGAGAAGCTGGGAAAGCACAACAGGCAGCGGACTGTTGGGCTAGTGGATATCCACATTTTCTTAGCGAAATTATGTCACTGCGACTGGAACTTCTGTCTCACTCCGGATGTAGACGTCTAAAAAACTTTACTACTGCAAGCTGCATAAACTGGAATACTTCTGTTCAGAACTGACACATACGTACAAATGTTAGTTACTGCAATTTAACTGAAGTAACCCTCTGCAGGGCTTACCATCACTCCCCCTGTGGTTGAATACAGAGTGTAGGTTCAAATGCAGGCTAGCTTGCCATTGAAAAAATTATATTGAGCTCTCTCTGCTTACTGCTTCTTACTGCTTGCTCTTGCTGTAGGATTTGCTGGCTGGATTCTGCTAAAATTCAAAGTCTAGTTATATTTGCATTCACAGTCTGTCGCATACAGAAACTTGCAGAATATACACTGATGAGAGAATATACTTTGCAGCATCAACTTTAGAGAGCAGTAACCAATAACGTTTTATAATAAACCAAACTGGAAAAACGTTGCAGTTTAAAGTACTGTTTCACTTTACTTCTCATATAGTACAGATGATGTGGGGATATAACATTTACCTCAGAACACCAAATGTGTCCCTACCATACCCCTAACATAACTAGATTTAATACAGACTTTTTATACATATTTTAGTTAAACTCACACCCTCTAGGTTTTGGAAAGATACTGGCTTGATGACGCAAATGCTGATAAGTGGAGAAAAGCATATTTTTAAGGAAACGCCTTGTGGATAAACACGTCTTGTTTTTTTTTAAACTTTCTTAGAAAAACATGTCCTGTTGTCCAGTGAAAGCAGATTACATTCTTGTCACGTCTGTAAGAAGTTCAGCTTTCTTGATGTGTGTGTAATACAGTCATAAGCAAGTTCCTTATTTTTTTAAGCCACAGTCATTTAGTATGGTTGCTAATCACATATTACTAAACTCTGTTTTTGCATTTAAGCAAGCTTTTTCTTTCAGCATATTTAGAACATAATTAATTTAAATTCATAATAACTAACACCATGCCCCTGCTGAAGGGTTGCCTGACTGCTGTACTCTGGAGGCAGTCAGAAGTCACTTATCCCTGCATCTGCAAACCTGGACATCTGTCACCACAGGCACTTGAAGGATCAATGCCAGAGGACATTACAAACCATTTTCCCTACAGCCCCCCAGTTGTTCTACAGAACTCCTAGATGCCCCACACAGTCAGAGGAAAGCAACAATCACAGAAATTCAAAAAGTGCTGGAAAAAGAGTCATCCAAATGATCCCCCAGACCAACAAAGATTCCAAACTTATTCATGGTTCTTTTTAGTGTCAAAGAAAACTGAGGATCTGAGCCCCATTTTGGATCTCAGCAGTTTAAACCAATAAATCAAATGTTTCAAGTTTCAGATGGTCATGGTTCAGTCCATTGTGCCACTGCTGAGCAAGGATGATTGGATGTACTCCATAAAGCTCCAGGATACTTGCTGTCACATAAAAATAGATATATTACCCAGGAGATTCCTTCAGTTCTGACTTGGAGCCAGTCATTATCAATTCAGAGCTCTTCCCTTTGGTCTCACCACAGCCCCCAGGGTGTTCACCACGTGCATGGCAGTAGTCGCAGCTCACTTGAGACTGCTAGGATTTCGGGTGTTTCCATATCTCAGTGAAATGGCTCCTTTCAGTTCCCTCCAAGCATCTTCTGATTCAAGCTAAGGAATACTTTCTCCAACTATGTCTCCATCTGGGCATTACAGTGAACTATGCCAAATATCAACTCTCTCCCTCTGGGGATGATTGCCATCCAGACATACTGTATGTCATTTGTCTGGTACATCAAAAAACAGGGAATAAAGTCCTACTCTCTATGTGGAGTTCATTGGTGCTCTTCTGAACATGGTCATACAAATATCAAGTCTTCCTCAGTCAAGGATAAACACATTATGAGAACAGGCATCCTAGTTTCTGTCTTAATTCTTCCTCAGCAGCAAGGTTGATTTTGCAACTTATGGGATCCATGGCAGTATCAATAACTCTAGTACCAATAGCAAGATGTTACATGAGGGTACTTTAATGGACTCTGGCAGTTCAGTAATCTACCTGACATCATCCTGTCTCTGCTCTGATACATATTACGAGAATTGACTAAGAGCATGTTTCTTGATGGATCACCACAATAGAAGTTTCTCAGGGTTGTCCTTTTATCCTTCCATCACAGTGACCATGGATGCCTCCCATCTAGGATGGGGGGACATTTCTTGGGAAGGACAGTCCAAGACACTTGGTCCAGTTAGAAGGCCAGTCTTCACCTCAGTGTTGTGGAAATGAGAGCAGTCTTATTGTTGTTGCAGGCATTTCAAGATGCATTCCCTCTGGGGATGATTGCCATCCAGACAGACTGTATGTCATTTGTCTGGTACATCAAAAACAGGGAATAAAGTCCTACTCTCTATGTGGAGAAGCAATAAGAGTTTTACAATGGACACTCTCTAATAGACACTTCATTCTAGCAACATCCATTCCAAGGAAGTCCAGCATTCTAGCAGACAAATTAAACAGGTACATATTACTAACTCATGAATGGTCTTTCACTCCAGTGGTGGTGGAAATGTTTTTCTATTGATGGGATCAACTAGTCTGCGATGTCTGCCTCCCCACTCAACTCCAAGTGCAGCAGATTCTTTGCCCTGATCCACCGAGAACAGGAGTCCCCGAGAGACTCTCTCATCCACAGTTGGCCCCGGAGACTCCTATATGCTTTTCCTGTTATTCCACCGATTCCAAAATACTTTTAGATAGCATCATACCAGAAGTACAGAGTTATCCTCATTGCTCCTTTGTGGCCTCAACAAGTGTCACTCCCCGTCCTGTGGCCTCTTCTTTTTCACCCCTCCTTGAATGATAGATCCAACCCAGGATCTGTTTTCTCACCCATCAGAAATGAATCAACCAGACATTCAGACCCTCAAGGTGTGACTGCATGGTTTCTCCACATCCAGTGATGGCTAGAAAGTCCAGATGCATCCTATTGTCTTCCCAGAAAGATTCTTCAAGAAAGGTGTATAAGAGTAAATGGAAAAAAATCTCCATTTGGGTGGCACTGAGACAAACAGATCCCTTTTCAGCATCCATTTCAGTTATTCCAGATTTCTTTGCTTCCATTATAACAATGGTGCCAGTTACTCAACTGTGAAGATTCAACTTGCAGGTATCTCAAATTTTCATGTAGGATATAACCAGTGTTCTTTGGCCTCATCCAGATTGTATAAATCTTTTCTTAAAGGTACTTTGTTACTTTGTCCACTCATTAAAGATCCTGCTTCACCATGGGATCTGAATATTCTCCTGCAAGCCTTGACTTAAGCTCCTTTTGAACCAAGGTAGATTTAAAATTTTATCATGGAAAACCATTTTCCTGTTTGCAGTCACCTCAGCCAGATGAGTATCAGAACTCCTGGCCCTCTCTTCTTAACCACCATATCTAATTTTTCACAAGGACAGGATCTTTCTCCACACAAATCTTCCTTTGTGCCTCCAGTGGCTTCAGAAACCACTATGAACCAATTGGTCAGCCTTCCAGTTTTCTTTCCAGATGTTTCCAGTAAAGGAGAATACATGCTTCATCTTCTAGATGTACATAGGTAGCTTTGATTCTATATCCACAAAAGAAAATATTTCAGAAAATCAGACCAGCTATTTATTTCCTTTTCCAAAGTCAAGCTAGGGAAACCTGTCTCAAAGGTAACTTTAGTGAAGAGGCTTACTGATTGGATTTCCTTTGTATGCAACAAGAAATGGATTGACACTTTCCAGACCTCCTAAGGCTCCTTCTACCAGCTCAGAGGCCACATAATCTGTCTTTTGGACTAGTGTTTCTTTAGAAGAAATTTTTGGGAGCTGCTACTTAGTCTAATGCCCATTTTATTGCTCACTACAAAATGGACATGCTATCTAGGAACAGAGCAGCCTTTGGCTCTGCTGTGCTGTGGAATATCTTTCTGAGGACCACTCTGAGTTTATTCTAGCTGAGTGCTTTTGGCTCCATCAGTTGAGGAATGGACAAAAAAGAGAGCATCAGATATAAATGTATGTACTCACCATAACTATGCATCTGTGTTGTCTGTTTTCATCCTTCCTCAACTTCTGTCCCTCATTCCCCTTCCTATTTCATAATTATTTTCTATTTTTCAAGGCTCCTGGTTTGGCCTGAGGACTAAACATCTTGCTCGACTTGATGGATGAGTTTGTTATTCTTTCCTTATTTCTCCTATTTATATAATTTTGTCATTAACATATTTTTATATAATCCTTTCTCTGTTATAGCTGTTATTACACACTCTTTAGAGTGCAGGGAAGGCAAACTCGATCTAAAGTACTAGTGTTACAGAAGAGGACCTCAAGCTATGGAGCCACGTCTTTAGAAGTGGTCGAATTCAGATCCATCAGTTGAGGATGGAGGAAAACGGGCAGCACAGATGCATAGTTGTGGTGATGTACATAACTTTTATTTTTTTATTCTGTTTACTGCTATTGTTATTGGTCACCAGCAAGATCTGCTTAACATGTGGAATAGTCTTTTTCTTGGTTTCTGGATCTTTAAGAGCAGAGTATACTCTTAAATTGAAGAGTTAAGGAATTTGAACTTAAAAACTATTAATGCCAGAACCTCTGTATTGTAACTGTCATTTAGTCACAGACTGAAACTCCTTATCAGAGCACAAAATCATTTAGCCTGCTTTGGAGAAACTGTAGCTGTCGTGTTCATATGAAGCTGTATGGAAATGTATTTTTAAACATTTTCTGTGAAAATAGCAGAGACTAGTAATGCTGTGAGGCTGTGTTCATCAAGTTTAATCTATATGTTAATGTTTTACTGATGTATCCATATTTTGGTCATATAGCAGTGCTCATTTTTGTAACTTGCTTGAATGATAATGATACTGAAGACGCAGTTCTCAGCAGTCTTCTTCCAAGCACAGTTTTGTTTAACCCTACTGCAGTGACAGGGATTTGAGATTGTAAGACAAGATGAACAAGTCTGTTTGAAGGGACTACATACCTCTCAGCCTGTAAACATCAAAAATCTGGACAAAGGCCCATGAAAAATAAGTGCAAATCTGTACGCTAATTAACATAACATCTGCATACATAATCATGTAGCCCCCACCCATTCCAATGGAATTGTGGGATACCAACTTTTAAATACAAACTGAAGAACAGACAACCAAAATATGATAATGAAAAACAAAATAAAAAGAACAATAGTGTTTTATTTATATTAACATTTGAACTTGTGCAAAACTAAAATACAATAGTCTTTTATAAAAATAACACTGGGTGCAGCTGGGCTTCAGCCTTCTTCATTAAGTAACATAAGATATAAACCAGAGCAACAAATGATTTATGTTATTAACATAAAACTTTGAACTTTTATAAAACTAAAGTAACATTCTCTTATATAAAAATAAAATGCACCGTCTTGTACTAGTCTACTTACTATTGCACACATATAAAACAATCAAACAAATTCTAACAAGTACTACACTGACTGGTGTAAACCTAGTAGTAGTAGTGTCTGTTCAACTTAATGCTTGGATGTTTACTATATTAATTCTACAATTTGAATGCATCATCTCAGGCACAATAAAAGTTCTGTCCAGACCACACACACTAACACTATAACATCTGTGCATATTGGATGCACTTTCATGCAAAACAAAATCAGCTAAATACAGCCTGTCAAACAAAAAAGAAAAAAGGTAAAAAAATCATCAACTAAACATTTTGCCTAACTACCAATATAATATATAAAACTGCCTGTAAACAATAAATAGCTCAGTGCATGCAATCATTGGACTTTACCTGCAGACTTGGGGAACCAGAATGACAGGAGATGAAAATACGTGCCTTTGTGACAAACTGATATCCTTAGGTCTCCTTAGTATTAGTTTTCTGCTGCTACAGGGCAAGCAATCACAGCACATAGAATCATTTAATACTATGTACAGCAAGCTCAATAATGCCAAATACAATTGAAAATCATATTCCAACCTCCAGGCTAATGGCAAAATCATGTCTATTTAGCTTAGAAACAACAATTACTATGTTTTCATTCAGAAATTAGTACTGGGGTCTGGGGTAGAAATAAAAGTAAAAAGAGCATCTGCAGCCATTTGTGTCTTATCTTGATAAAAAGCATCGTATCAGCAATCATCTCCATTAATCCCATTTTTTTTGGGGGGGGGGGGGCAGGACTGAGGGATGGTCCAGTCATTTTGAATTTCTACAAGCTACTAATGATTTATAGTGCTACTCAAGAAGACTATGCTGCTAAGGACCCACAAAAGGCAAAAGGTTCCACAGTAAAAGCATATAAGGATAAATCATGAAGATCTTCACAGAACATGCTACCAGCTAGGAAAAACAAATGGTAGCATCTCTAGATGGGGGTGAGCCAAATTAAACCTTTAAAGACACAGAATGTCACAGTACACTGATTTCAAAAAGCATAATGACATCACAACTTTTTATTAAAGCTTCAGATTAGTAAACCAAACTTTTGTACCTCAAAATATGATGTACCTCTCCACTTTGGCATTCTGTTCAATACAGCATAAGTAAAAAGTTTAACTATACTCGGCCTCTGAGTGCTACACATGCACCTACTGGATCAGCATCAACAATGTTCAGCTTTAAAAGACAGCAGCACTTGCAAGCAAAGAAGAGTGGTGTGAATCAGCTGGAGAGATTAAACTTCTTTATGCAATTCTTATCTTTTTACCTGGAGGTGGAGGATGAGCTGGGGGAAGAAGTAAAATACTTTTTCATGTCTCTGGTTGTCGGCTCATCATCGCACCACCGCTCTCTGACCCAAGTCAGACTGCTGCTGCCTCGTGCCCTGCTGCACTGAAGTCTGAAATGAACTGGACCGGGACCTGGTTACGGTTATGGCTTGCTTGGGGAGGACGGGGTAGCCCTGCCGAATATCAGTGACTGTAAGTTGTAACTCTAAATCTCACACAGTCAGACTTCTAATTAAAAAAAAAAAAACTGTTGGGTCAGTTGCTGCCACTTCGCTGTAGCCTGCCTGTATAGTCCTACTCCAGTCCCGACCCGTCACCTGACCCTCTCTAAACCAATAGCATCCTGCTGTCTCTGTCTGCTCTAATTTGTGCAGTTATCTTTTAGCTGACTTCTGCAACTGACATTTGAGATGAAAACGCACATTGCCGCTGCCCAAACATAAACAACACAAAAGCCAAATGAGTCAGCCTGCCAGTCACACCCCTTGGGCCTTCAGCTGAATTCCGACAAGCTGGCGGGCTGCTCGTAATGCTGACTTCACCACACACGTGATGACGTCAGCGGAAATTTTAAAAAAAGACCGGGAAATAATTGGGAATAAAGGGGGCCAATCGAAAATTCGTGGCACCCCTTTATTTGGACCTCAAAATTGGTAAATGCCGAGGAAGTCGGCACGGTTGAGAGGTCTGAGAGACTACCCTTTTAGTCAGTAAGGAGCCATTCACAAGATTGTATTTGTACATTGCCAAATCATAAAAGACTGAACGCTTGTAAAGTGAAAAGTACCAGTTTTATCTTAAGTGCCTTCATTGCTGCTGTTTTACTGTGGTTTGTTAATATTGCACACCCTCATTGCAGAGTTACTTTAACTCTCATTTTGCTTGACTGACTGAATGAGGAAGGACTCTCAGTTTGCAGCAAAATCAAATATTCCTTTCCCCAAATGACATTAGAGTTGGAAATATATAGTAAAAGGGATGTGGGTGTGCAGTTTGGCTTATCCTCTGCACAGAAAAAGTGTATTTTGTATTTCTAATTGTGGTTTGATTTATGGTAGGATCTTTGAATCTGAGTATGTTATAGTAGCTTTTTTGACATTGTTTGTCTTTGAGATTATAAGTGGATGTGTTTTTTTTTTTGCTTGTGTGCTTTGATCTTGTTAACTGGTTAAAAAAATCAGAAAAACAGAATTGTAGTAACCTTATCATGTTAATGGGTTTTGGGGGTTAGCATAATAGGTTCATAGAAGATTAATAGCCTAATAGCTTAAAGGCCCTTACAAGGTTAACCAATATACATCAATTTTACCCAACATAGGGACCATAGAAGCAAGAGGATGGCATGGATTTGTGCCTGTGCATTGAGTATCTTACAGATTGCCACTGTCCAGAAGGGACATAGGCACTTCCCCAGGTGTGAATTTGCAGTACCCCATCCATTGCCCCAAACTGTGTTTAAAGAGGGACAGGGAAAGGGCTCTGCTTAACATGAATAGGAAGCATGTTCCAAAGAGAGGGCAATCTCTGAGACCCAAATCTATCTCACCAGCATGTTTGCTTGAGTCACTAAGTTTAGTTCCCTAGATCGGGTGACCCTCATGTTGTTTGACTTGCAGATGTGTAGCAGCACCATTAGGGCTGGATTTGTGAGTGCCTTGTAAGTCAGGCATAGGTCACCCCTTAATAGTTGGTAGGAGACAGAGTAAAGGGATAGAGCTTTTAGTCTATCTGCATAGTTCAAGTTGTTACACCCTGTATTTTTTCTTTGTGAGGAACCTCTGAGGTTGTTCAGCTGTTATAACTGCCTAGTCAAGTACATGCCAAATGATGCATTGTGCTCAGTTATTGTTCTAATGAGGGCTGAGTACAACAGGTATGTCATTTCCTTGAATCTAGATGCCATACTTTTACTTGTAAGTTGTGTCTTATAAAAGGACTTCTTCACCACTGTGGACACATGGTGATCAAAGTTCAGGCTACTCTCTGTGTACATAGATCTCTCGCCTCTGAGTCTACTTTTAGCAGTGTGCTAATGATGTAATTTACAGGGTTTTTTTTTTACTTCCCAAATAGTATCCTTATGCATTTTTTCGCATTTAATGTTTAGGTCATGGTTCTGGCACCAATCATTTGTCTGACCTAGACCCTCTTGAAGGATATCTACATCATGTTATGTTGTCCATCTCGCCTTCCTTCTTTTTGGTTGGGTTCGGAGCAGATTTCTGCTCCGACTCGGCCACTTCTAAAGCTCGAAGAGTCCTTACTGGTGTGAAGATTGGGTGAAGATAGATGAAGGCTGCCAGCCTAGCCAGATAGAATTTTGGAGATATTCTGTCATCTGTAAATATTAATGTAAACCACAGGCTTGTTGTCTTAAATGGTAAAAATAGTGTTACATGTGGAACTGGAAAAATGTAACAACAGTGCACTCTACTGACCAAGTAAAGCATGTTGTGGCCCTTTGATGTTAAAACTCAGAGCCAGTAAGTCTAGAGTGAGGCATCCTGCCTATTGTTTTAAGGCCAGAGTTAATGGCCAGAATTTGCATGCATAAATGTCCTTTATTAATCTTAATAATATTACTTCACCGACAATATCATCATGTACTAAAACAGCTAACTCCCTACTAATAGCACAACTCAATATAAGAAGTTTAAATAATAAAACTCATCACCTACATTCACTTCTTGACTTACATGCATTCGACATACTATGTCTTACTGAAATGTGGCTAAAACCCTCTATTCAAGATCAGGAAATCACCCCTCCTGGCTATAATATACTTAGATGCGACCGCATAAGTAAGAAAGGTGGAGGCGTAGCTATTCTCTATAAATCTAATCTCCAAATCACTCTCTACAATGAACTTCCATCACTTGACTCCAAAGCGAAATATTATCTATCAAACTAAGCATCAACAATAACAAATCGATTTATCTAATTTGTATGTACCTTCCCCCTGGAAATAATACTCATATCCTAGAAAACTTACTTAGTTCACTTTCTAGCCAACTACCTCAGGAAACCATAATACTTGGTGACTTCAACATTGACTGGATGACCTGTTCATCCCAACACCCCACCAGCCATATAAATCTTTATGACTTCTCTCAATTAATTAACACTCCAACTAGAATCCATAAACCCACAAAAAAAGAAACAACTCTTGACTGGATCCTTACTAATAACCATCTAAACAAGTACTCTCCAGGAACTCTTCCCGATAATATTAGTGACCATATGCTCACATATGTTATTAGACAAAAGTCATAACCCAACTACCCATAAACTTAAGGTGTCTCGCTCAAACAAATTCTTTAACCCAGATAAGTTTCTGGAATTGAAAGCATGTGACTGATCTCCAATGACTACCCTTGAACTAAACAAGCAGTGGCCTACTTTAATACCAACTTTCTACAAATCCTTGACTATCATGCTCCCATTCTACTAGGATGAGAACCAAATCAGCCCCATGGCTTACTAAACAAACTAAACAAAAAATGCTCCTTAGAAACAAAATATGGGCTAAATGGAGAACTACCAAATGTACATCTGATCACCTACTCTTTAAGCAATTAAGAAATGCCACTAAGAAAGATACTCTTTCAGATAAAAAGGATTACTATCTTCACCTACAACAAACTAGTCAGCATTCCTCTCAAAAATTCTGGTCAGGTATTAACAAACTTCTTAAACCAGGACATTCAACTACTCCTATCCCTTCAGGCTTTAATCTCAGTAACTCCACTCTGATCCCAGATGCCTATAACAAGTACTTTACAGAAGCCATTCAAACCCTAGCTAATTCATTACCCTCTTCTACTACCTCCTTACCTAATACCTCTAACACTTCATCTAATGTCTTTAACATTCAACCAGTGCCTACATCACTTATTTATAAGCTTCTCAAGAAACTTAAACCTTGCACCCCATCTGCAGACCAACTCCCATCAGAATACCTACAAATTGCTGCAAAAGCTATTGACTACCCCATATCCATTCTTATTAATAGGACTATCTCTGAAGGCAAAATCCCCACCCTATGGAAAATATCTCATATAATACCTCTACATAAAGGTGGCTCCTCTATCAAGCTAGCAAACTTTCGCCCTATTGCCTTACTCTCCCCATTAGCAAAGATCATGGAAAGATGCATACATAAACAAATTCTTAACCACCTTCTACAAAACAAACTTCTAGCCAATAGTCAACATGGTTTTAGACCTTCCCACAGTACTACGACTGCCCTCCTTTCCTTCTCTGATGCCATAAATAATAATAGGAACAACAATCTTTTCTCATCAGCTCTATTCCTAGACCTGTCAAAGGCCTTTGACATGGTTAACCATAATATACTTCTTGACAAACTAAATCTCTATTCACTTGGCTCACATACTCTTCAATGGTTCAGGAGTTACCTCCAAAATAGGCAACAAGCAGTGCTATGGGACAACAACCTATCCTCCTTACTCCCAGTAAACATTGGGGTTCCACAAGGCTCAATCCTAGGTCCCCTTCTTTTCTCTTTATTTATCAATGACCTTCATTTGAATATACCCCAAGCCATCTGCATTCAATATGCTGATGACTCAACTCTTATTTGTGCTGCCGATAATGTTTCCTCCCTCCAGTCCCTCACCCAAACAGTCTTCCATATTGTTGAAAAATGGTTTATGGAACTCTCCCTCCTTCTTAATCCCAAAAAAACAAAACAACTTCTCTTTACCCCTACACACAAATCACCAACACTTTTCTTCACTATCTCCTCTAACAATGCTACCTGTATTAGCCCAGATATGACCACTCGCCTATTAGGTGTAACTATTGGCAATCATCTTAATTTTGATGACCACATTAACAACACCATTAAATCAGTTAACAAAAAAATCGGTACTCTCTACAGAATTAAACCCTTTCTTACCCCATCTGCTAGAAAAACTGTGGCCCAGAGCCACCTGATCTCCACCCTTTTCTATGCCTCTGCTATATATACAAACTTGTCTAAAAACAACATCACCAAACTTTCTACCTGCTACAATAGTATTACTAGATTCATTACTGCTACCCCTTTTAGAACCCACCATTGTATTAACCTCAAGCAACTAGATTGGTTAGAACTCTACAACCACTTACTCTATCAACAATTAATTATCATTCATAAGACCCTTTTTACCCAGATGCTACCCTAGCCTTACAAAACTGATTTCACCTTATAAAACCTAGCCACACTACGATCGGCTAATAAACTCCTTGTAGCCTTAACCAAATCAAAGAATAAAGCTGGGGACTCATTATTTTCAAATGCTGTCGGGAAAATCTGGAATCAACTACCTCAGGAAATAGCAAACCTAGACTCTACATCCCTTTTCAAAACACATATCAAAGAACATCTCAAAACTCAATGGCTATGTCCTTGTACTAATCCTGACTGAAATTACTTCTCCACTACTCCCAACTTCCCCTTTTTCCCAACTTTCCCACTACAAAACTAATTTTTACTGTAGATAGATTTATCTTTGAGATTGTCTCGAACATTTTTTTCTCTTTTTCTCTAGCACATCTTGAATGTTATTTAGTATCTAACTGCAGAATGTTGCTTACCTTGTAATTTTACTGTTAACCAACTATTTTTCTGAAAGATTATGGTTTTGCTTTTTTGGTTTTTGTGTTTTCTCTAAATTCATACAAATGTCCACCTTTGTACTTATTGTATTATGCTTATTATGTTTTATTGTTAATGATTGTTTTACTTCTTGTAATTGGAGCTTTTCTCCCCGGGCCTCTACTGAAAACGGATATTTGTCCAGCTAGACTAGCCCGGTCACCAAATGTAAAATAAAATAAAAAATAAATAAAATAAATATTGCTCTAGTTTCTGCCCAGAGGTGAATAATGTAAATGTAGTTTCTGTTTGCCTGGGAATCCAGGGAAGTGTGAAGAATGATGTAATGTGAACCAGAAATGTGATTTTAAAAACAGAGAGAATCAGAGATCATTAAGCATTTTTGTCTTGACTGTCCAACTCATCAGCACTGTCTTGCTCTATATGTAAGTTTATCTTAGGCTTGTGTTTTCTCTTAGAAATAGCTAGAAACTAGAAAGATTAGACTAAGTGTTTTTCTGTGATGTCAGAACTGTACAACTGAATTATTTTAAGTATTTCTCTATGATCTCTGAACTCTTGACAAGCACTGTGTAATAAAAATTATTGTCTTGTGTTTTGACTATTTGTTATTAAATATTTGTAAACCCTTTCAACTGTGGCTGTTTTTGTAGAGATAATTTAAGCTCTTTAGAGTACTTGTATGTCTTTGGTAAAAATGTACAAAGCCACTCCAATAGCTTTAGCCCTGGGCTGTACTACCACTTGGATAATAATATTGCACAGTAATAATTGGAAACCCTTTTAAAGGCCTTTGAGTAGCTGATAAATATTAGTGGGTGGTGGCAGCTGGTGCTACCATATAGTCTGGGGAAAAAGGGGCACAGCTGGAGAACCTGTGCCAGCCTTCCCCAGGTGTGTATGTGTGGTTGTATAAACTCTTCTCAAAGTGTGTGTGTGTGTGTGTGTGTGTGTGTGTGTGTGTGTGTGTGTGTCAGCTACTTGGGCAGGGACACAAAGCACTGGCTGGACAGAGAGGGTGCTGGAGGTTTTAGCTTGCCCACTAGGCTGAGATCTGGACCCTATAACTGTGCCAGTGGGGAGTCTTATTGGGGACCTGGAGAGCAAGGGAGCAACCAGACAGCCCCGGAATGACTGTGATCTCTGTGTGCTCTTAAGGGAAATTGCACTTTACTGTATTTGTTATCCTTTCCTCCTATATGAGATGCCCTTCACTGGTGTTAGTGGTGAGGATTGAGGCTCCTTGATTGCTGGGCCAGGGCACGGGTGTCACAACTGGCTCAAGGCTAGCCCCTTATCCCAGCATGCTTAGCGGTAGCTACCCAGATCTTGTTTGCCGCTTGCAGCGTCGAGATTGTCTTCTGCTGGCTCAGGGTAAGTAGTGATATTTTTCTATAAAAATTCTTATTGTTTAATGCTAAATTTCTTTAGAGTTTAGTGATATCACCCCTATCCTCGTTGCCTTTTTTTTTTTTTTTTTTTTTTGCTGTTGTTAGGCCGTCGTTTTCTCTCAGGCCTTTACCTGAATGTTGTTGTTGTCCGCGGCCCATTTTTCTTGAGGGTTGTTCTCTTGTCCTGTTATCCTTCCTTGCTACCTAGGGAGAAGCCATTTTAGTTAGAGGTCTTCTCCCTTTGGGAGCAGTAGCCGTTTAACTTAGAAGCTAGAAGCTACCTCCCTCTCTTCTTCCTCCCTTTTCTTCTTCTAAAAACAAAACAAAACACTCTACAAGTTGTTAGTCCTGTCTTTTGTGGTGTTTATAATGTCTAAAGAAATACCTAAGCAGTCAGGGTTCAATAAATGCGACTCGTGTTGCCAGAAAATGTCCCTTATGGACGGGCACAAGAGTTGTGTGTATTGTCTAGGGGTGGTCCACCTACAGGACTCATGCTCTGTTTGCCATGTCTTTAGCGCACGGGTTTTGCAGGAGAGGCACAACAAACTTATTTTGAGAGGGTTATTAAAACCCCAGTTGAAGTAGCATCGGAGACTCAGCCCTTAAAAAGATCTGATGACAAACTGGCATTTTCATCTGCTCCACCTTTGGTGCCGACAAAGTCTAGACCCAAATCTTCAGAACCTTCAGAGCAGATTCTTGGCTTCGAGGAGTCTTTTTCTCCTGCGGCTCCATCAGTGTCTTTGGAGCCATCCTGGACCCAGAAGAGATCGAGATCTCCTTCGCTGGACCTGGTGAGATCTGTGCCTCAGTCTCCACTGTTGCAGTCAGTGGCAGGTAGTCACCGATCCTCGGCCTACTCCTCTTGATCATCCAGGAATTTATTGGATGATGATGATGTGGAGAGAGTGGTGAAGAGGCTGCTGAAGACACTGGTATTTGCTAGATTGTTGTCGAGCCCAGCCCAGAAGGAAGTGATGCCGTTGTCCGAACCAGTCCCTGTCTCTATTCCTCCTCCGACTGCTTCCAGTTCGGAGCCGGAGTGCATGGAAGTATTAGTGGTGGAAACGTCAGTTCCGACATCTACACCAGCCTCCTCGATAGTTCGCCCTGACTAGGGGTCTGGGCACCGAGACTCTCTCATCGACTCCGAAAGGGGAAGTGGCATCAGACCCGTGTCCAACCCCGCTACTCCCCTCGGAATCTCGGCACAGGTGAGTTTGGCTCCGACATCTGCCTTGGAGCCATCACCTTCGATGCAGAGGAGGTCTCCAGGCTCCTCGGATCCGGAGCCTCCCTCAGTTCCGGACTGTGATGCCTTTGAGATGATAATGAGTGTGCTGTCTACCGAGACCACTCCACCCTCAGCTCTATTGGCTCCATCCCCATCGATACCAGTATCTGCCTCGGATCCTCCTCTCCGTCCCAAACCTAGGGAATTGATGCCCCAGGATGCCCCACAGGGTGACCCTTCTTCCGAGACCTCTCTTGAGCACGACTCAGAAGAGGTTCCCAGGAAGAAAGGATGTAAGAGGAAGCATGTGGACTCCCCTGAGTCCGTCACTTCTAACACGGACTTGGATGACTCGGAAGGGTCCCCACCATCCCCCTCTGAGGATGTCTCATTCTCAGACATCCTGGAGATCCTTAGGCAGAGGGGAAACTGGAAGTCCCTTGCCCCTTCTGAGGACAAGTCCGTGTACCTGGACATGTTTGGATGTTCTTCGTGTTTCACTGTTGCAGTCATCACATTTGGGTTATCTGCTTGCAGCAGCCCTCAGTCGGCCTGATTAACAAAGTCTTGGGTCCTATGTCGGTTGCTGTCTCTTCTTCCATGACGTCAGGTCGTCAGGGGTATAAAACATGCAGCTGACGTCATTACATTGGTCTTTCTTGCCATGTGGTGCCCGCAGCAAAAGCAGTTCGTAAGTGCCGATCGGCCAACTCCTGAAATTTTCGTTTTCGAGTTTCAGAACCGAAGTCTTCCAACTAAAAGCTAAGTACCCCATTGGGGAAACTTTTTCTTGCTCTAAACCGATGTCAGTAAAAGTAAATAATTGCATTTCTTGTGGAAAGCAAATACCACATAAAGATTTTAATTCGTACTGTATTCCTTGCCTAGGCTCTGACCACGACGTTCCTCGCTGTCATTTTTGTGCCTTATTTAAACCACGAACTATCCGTCGTTGGTATATTTGCGCTTCTAAATATTTTGGTGCTCGGTTCAATTATCCTGATATGTCTTCGGTAAGCCATCCGACTACCGACATTCCGAAAAAACGCAAAGATAAAGAGAGAGACAGGCCGCCTAGGTCCAAAGCTGCTGACGACACTTCTCCTTAGCTATTCGCCAGTACGCAGTGAGGTGCTTTTGCAGCCCCTGATACCTACTTCAGATTCGCAGGCCTCTACTGAGACCCATTCGGAGTCCGGTATGCCGCGAGATGCTTCAACTGTGGAACTTGCAGATGTCTCTACCTTGGATGGGTCTGGAGCTGCTGTGCAGGCACCGGCTTCTGAGGGTGTATTCAGGCCTACTGACTTGCATATTAAACCAACGCCATCTTCTTCTTCAAGGCCTAAAACTCGAACCATGGCTAGAAAACTAAAGCCCAGACCGCATGGTCAGGCCTTTATGCCTAAAAAACAAATGATAAGAATGGCTGAAGACCTTATTACTTTAATCAGGGGAAGCCAACCTTCCCCCTCTAAGAGACCTAAGACTGAGTTTGCTTATGATACTTCTGACCAGGATTCTGAAATTTCTGTTGCCTCTAATGACCAGGAGTTACCCTTATCTACCTATGAGGATTCTGATGCTGAGGACTGTATTCCCTCTGCTTCCCCCCAGAGGATTTCTCTTTTAGTGAAACCTTGCATACTCTCAGGGAACATTTTCATTGGGAAAGTCAGGATTTCTCTGATTCTAAAAAGAGACTTAGGGATTTCTTACTCCTGCCCCAGCACAGGCCTGTAGCTGTACGTCCTGTATTGGACATTGTTGATGATGCCTTTTCGGAATCTAGCATGGCCCCTGACTCTCTACCTCCTACTCCCAGAAAACCTGATAGATATTACAGGGTTCCTGACTCTCCCAGGTTCCTTTTCAAAAATCCTACTGCGGATCCTGAAACCATTTCACAGGGACCCAAGGGCATTAAAGCTACTACTGCCAAAAATCCTACCCCCTCTGATAGAGACTCCAGGGCGGTGGATAGATGGGGTAAGAAGGTATACACTTCTGCAGCTTTGGCCATTAGGGCCTAGAATTGCCAGTTTCATATGTTAAAGTATCAGCAGCATATTATTGGATTGCTTAAACAGAAAATGATGTTGATTCCTGATTATGCTGAAAATAAGGATTTACAGGATTTAATGCATTCTGCTGAACAAGTTGGTAAACATACATTGCAATGTGGTTTTGATTCACTAGAGGCATCCTGCAGGGCTGCTGTAACTGGGACTGTATTTAGAAGGCATGCTTGGCTTAAGGAGCAATCCTTGCCAGATCATGTTAAAACTAAATTAATGCTCCCTTAAATCAGAACCGCCTGTTTGGCAACAAGGCAGAAGATGTTCTTAAAAAGATGGAGAAAAAAGCTAAATCTATGCAAACTGTTAAAGATTTTTTACAAGTACAACCTCCAAGATTTAGTAGGCATTGGCCTTCTACGAATTGGTCCTTTCCTGCCTCTTCCAGACCTTCTCAGTCCAAACCCAGATCCAGCAGAGCACCCAGGCTTCAGTCCCAGGGGACGCACAGGACTAAGCAGTGGGGGGGCCTCCACTTCCAAATCTGGGAGTAATAAAACTCCCCCCTATGGTAAACTGTCTCAATGACTTATTTTTAAAACTTCCAAGCATTTCTCAACTGACTGCCCCTTTGGGGGGAAGATTGCACTTCATGCAAAGAACTGGGAACTCATTACCCAGGACAAATGGGTTTTAAATTTAGTGTCCCAAGGATACAGATTTCAGTTCCACATGTTACCAACTCCAAGCAGTTGGCCGGATCTACCTCCAAATCAGTGGGCAGAGGCCCAAAAGCAAGTACTCTCTCTCTTAAACATAGGGACTATTCAGTTGGCACCTGAAGAGGAAAAAGGACTAGGTTTCTACTCAAGACTTTTCCTAGTACTCAGAAAGGACAATTCATGACATTCTATCCTGGACCCGTCTACTCTACCTTTTTGGTGATTCCAAAATTCAAGATGCTGACTCTTCACCAGTTGCTTCCTATGCTAGGCAAAGATGCCTGGTTGGCAACACTAGATTTAAAGGAAGCATACCTGCACAATCCCAGTCAGGGAATCTTGCAGAAGATGCCTACATTTCAAAGCAGGCTACACGCACTATCAGTTCTCTCCAATGCCCTTTGGCTTATCTACCGCGCCCAGGGTATTCACAAAGTGCCTATCTCCAGTCATTGCATTTTGCAGGCAAAGAAATATTCAAATATATCCATACCTGGACGATTGTCTAATTCAGGTAGAAAACCAGGACATACATTTGAATCATCTGGTTTTTGTACAAAGTGTGCTAACTTGTCTGGGGTACACCATAAAAGAAAAGAAATCACACCTGGTACCCTGTCAGCAAATTATATTCCTGGGAGCAAGCTTGAATACAACTTCCCAGATGGTTTCCTCACGCCAGAGAAAGAAATTCACTTGACAGCCTTCTTCAAACAAGTGGCCACAAAAACCCTGCTATCTGCAAGGCAAATACTACAAGCCTTGGGGTTCATGACCTTCTGCGTTCTTCTAATTCTATATGCAAGACTGCATATGAGGAAACTACAATGGTATCTAAAAAGCCTATGGTGTCAACATTCTCAGGCTCTAGAAGCAATGATTCCCATCATACCTTGCCTACGCCTAGAGTTCCTTTGGTGGGCAGAGGCCTGCCACCAAAACAAGGGACTACCATTCACACTAACCCCTGCCGCCCAAACCCTAACAACAGACACATCAGACTATGCATGGGGGGCGCACCTGGGAGGGAAGTGCATTCAGAGTAAATGGAACCCAAGTCAAAAGCAACTGCACATCAATCAAAAAGAAATGTTAGCTGTACAGAATGCTCTGACAGCCTTCAAGGACCACATTCTTCCAGGACAATTAATGGTAAAGACGGACAACACAACTGTTATGTGGTACATAAACAAGCAGGGGGGTACACATTCTTACCCCCTCTGCAGTCTAGCCATAGCATTGTGGAACACAGCCTTGAGCTACCAAGTGCATCTACAAGCTCAATTCCTGCCAGGAAAAGTAAATATACTTGCAGACAGATTAAGCAGAAACCTCATGGACCCACACGAGTGGAAACTGGAACCAAGGATTTTCAAAATGTTGACAAGCAAATGGGGGAGCCCAGATATAGACCTGTTTGCCTCCCCCAGAACTATCAATTGAAAAAGTTTTGCACAAGGACTCCCCACAGACAAGCGTGGAAAGTGGATGCTCTGTCCTTCAGCTGGAAAAACCTATCAGTTTATGCCTTTCCTCCTCTGCCTCTGCACTCCAAAGTGCTACTAAAGATCTCACAAGACAAACCAAGGACGATTTTGATTGTACCAGACTGGCCACGCCAACACTGGTACCCCCTCCTGCGCAGTGTGTCACTGTTGGCCCCATGGCACCTGCCTCAGACTCCAATCCTGCTGTCTCAGCAGGCGAACCAGAGTTTGCACCCTCAGTTTCAAACACTGAACCTAGCAGCCTGGCTAATTACCTAAGCTCTCCTTTACCATCTGTCAGTAAACCAGTGATGAATATCATTTTAGAGGCAAGGAGGCCTAGTACTAGAATATCTTACGCTGAAAAATGGAAAAGAGTCTGTGCCTGGAACCAATCTCAAGGGATGAGCACAGCAGTGCCCAGTTTACCTCAGATGTTACAATACTTAACTGAGGTGCTTCACAAGGGCCTGTCTTTTCCTCAATAAAAATTCACACCTCAGCCATTTCAGCTCATTATAACACACAACCTCCCCTCTTCTCTCATCCACTGCTCAAGCAGTTCCTCAGAGGGGCCAAAAATTTAAGACCACTCAGGAGAGCTCCAACTCCAGCCTGGGACCTTAACTTTATAGTGGAGAAACTCACCCTTCCTCCTTTCGAGCCAGCTGCTACGGCAGATTAAAAATTCCTTTCTTGGAAAACAGCTTTCCTTTCAGCAATTACTTCAGCAAGAAGGGTATCTGAATTACAGGCCCTTATGGCAGTGGAGCCTTTCATCATCTTTCATGCGGACAGGGTGTCCCTCAGGACCAATCCCTCTTTCATGCCAAAGGTGGTATCCAGTGTGGCCCTTAATCAGTCCATTCATTTGCCAACCTTCTTTCCTAATCCACAGAACAAAGGGAAATGGATACTGCACTCCGTAGATGTGCACAGACAACTTAGATTCTACTTGGACAGGACTAAACCTCAAAGGAAATCTGAACAACTGTTGGTGGCATTTGCTACAGGGACAGAGGGGAAGGCTATGTCAAAGCAAACCATCTCCAAATGGATAGGCCTTTGTATTAATTTCTGCTGTAAGCACCATGGAAAACCTATCCCACAGGGGATCAGACCCCACTCAACGAGGGCTGCATCTACCTCTACAGCCTTTCTCAGAGGCGTACCTACCAGGGACATCCTAGAAGCTGCTACCTGGAGTTCTGTACATACTTTCACCAAGCATTACCATTTGCCAATTTTCTCTAAATCCAGAGCTGGCTTTGCCACTGCAGTCTTGCAGGGCCTTATAGCTGATCCTAATGCTATCTAAATTCCTCCTCCCATCCTTAGCTTTGGGAATCTACCCAAATGTGATGACTGCAACAGTGAAACACGAAGAACATAGTACAGTTGTGTACACTTACCATAAATGTAGATGTTCAAGTGTATTCACTGTTGCAGTCCTGGTTACCCTCCCTCCAGCCCCCTGACTTCTTTTGGCTGTACCTTTACTCTCCTTTACTATGCTTAAAAGCTTTTTGGTGTATTTGCCTTTTTGTTGGAGGTATAACCTTGTATATTTATAGATTTAATTGCTTCCCATTAGGGGGCACCTGACATCTGGGGCAAGAAAAAGTGATGTAATGACATCGGCTGCATGTTTTATACCCCTGACGTCCTGACGTCACGGAAGAAGAGACAGCAACCGGCGTAGGACACCAGGCCGACTGCAACAGTGAATACATTCGAACATCTACATTTATGGTAAGTGTACAGAACTGTAATTTCCCGACCCCCCCACCACCTGGGTGTCTCCGCCTTTTGACCCGCTTTTGTCTGTAGTGAGTTGAAAGGCATGGAGTGCTCCAGAGACCATGGAGCCCATTCCGAGAAGGCCTAACAATTTCATTACCACACCAGAGGACAAGACATTTCTGTCTAAAGGCGTGCCAGTTGATGCTATGGTGGTGGCAGCAGCCACCAAGAAGAAACTTGCTGAGGCTTCCTCTTCTATCCATCCACCAAACAAGGAGTCTAGAGCCATGCATAGATATGGGAAGCGTATTTTCTCTTCAGCGGCCTTTACTCTTCAGTCACTGAACTATTTGACACATTTCACAAGACTTCAGAGGGATCTCCTTACAAAGCTGGGTGATACCTTCCAGGATCCTTCAGCTGAGGGAGCGGCTTCCAAGTTGGCTAACCAGCTAGCGACCCTAACCTCCATTGTTAACTCCTCCATGCGCTTGATTTCTTACGTAGCAGATGAAGCAAGTAGGGCTGCAGGCACAGGAGTGGCTGTTCGCAGGCACTCCTGGATGCGCCTTTGTCAATTTGCGGAGCCCTTCAAGTCCTCCTTTACGAACACCCCTTTTAATGGCTCGGCTTTGTTTGGGTCGCAGGTTATAGAGACCCTTACCTGGAGTGAATGAGATGGCAAAAAGCTGTCTGCCATAGGAGTCTGTTTTTCCACTCCATCCAGGCCTTCTCCAAAGGCCAAAAGAGTGGTAAAATGTGGTGCCGTAAATCCCAGGGAGCTTCGCCGGACACCCGTGGAGAGAATTCCCCCGGGGCAGAGGGGGAAATAATAACAGGAGACACCAGCCTCGCTGCGGGGGGGGGCAGGGCGACAGGGATACGTTCTCTGCCAGGCCCTTTCAGAATCTCTGAAGGATTTCAAGGCTGCCCAACTCTGGAGGCAGTCGGGGGCAGAATATCACTGTACACGAAAGCCTGGCATGATATAACAGAAGATGCATGGGTATGGTGCATAATATCCAGGGGTTACAATTCCCTTCTCCCAAACACCTCCAAGAAGTCAAAAACGATCAATCCCAGATGTTCCACCCAATCTTCGGGATCAAGCAGCCTTGGAAGTAAAACGTTTGCTGCAAAAAAGAGCCATTCAGGAAGTTTCTGCAGACCAGATCGAATCCGGGACTTACTCAAGGTTCTTTTTAGTTCCAAAAAAGACAGGGGACTGGAGACTTATCCTGGATCTCAGCAAGTTAAACAGGGCAGTAAAGAAGACCAAGTTCCAGATGGTGACACTGCAGTCCATTCTACCCTTTTTGGGTCAGGACGATTGGATGTGCTGTATCCATCTCTAGGACGCGCACTACCATATAAAAATGGACAGACAGTCCAGGAGACATTTACGCTTCCGGCTGGGAGCCAGTCATTACCAGTTCAGAGCTCTGCCCTTTGGTCTCACTACAGCCCCCAGGGTGGTCATCAAATGCATGGCAGTAGTGATGGCTCACCTGAGACGTTGGGAGTCCAGGTGTTTCCTTATCTAGATGACTGGCTGCTTACTGCCACCATAGAGCATCATCTCTTAAGGGTCAGGAACCGCACGATTCACACTTGTGCAAGTCTAGGAATCACAGTAAACTATGAAAAATCTGCCTTGTTGCCCTCTCATTGTATTACTTTCATAGGCTCTCAACTAAATACAAGAAGCATGATAGCCAAGCTCCTACAGGAAAGGGTGCTTACCATTCAACGTCAGGTCTCTCTTCTCTTGTCAAAGTCAAAGGTTCAGGCACGGTTAGTCCTAAAGGTCTTGGGCTTGATGGGGGCTTCCATTACTCTAGTCCCCTTAGCTTGTTACCATATGAGGATTTTGCAGTGGCTCCTTTTCACTCAGTGGGCATATCAGGATCTACCAATGTCACAGATGATCTTAATCACGGATGCTTGCAAAAAAGATCTACAGTGGTGACTCCACTCTCCCCTAGTCACTCTAAGGAGACCCTTTGTTGCCCCTCATCTGGTAGCCACAGTGACCACGGTTGCTTCCCAGATAGGATGGGGGGGCATTATATGGGACAGACAGTCCACAGAACCTGGCAGCCTCACGAGTACCATTTGCACATCAATGTCCTGGAGATGAGAGCAGTGTTATTAGTGTTGCAAGCACTTCACGACTCTCTTCCTTTGGGCTATATAGCAATCCAGACTGACAACCAGTCAGTGGTGTGGTACATCAACAAATAGGGTGGAACCAAATCTTACCCCTTGTGTCGGGAGGCCCTTTGAGTATGGCAATGGACAATTTCCTCTCAGAGTTTTCTGGCTGCAGCGCACATCCCGAAGAAGTCCAACGTGATAGCGGACAAGCTCAGCAGGGCAATTCTCATGCGCCACGAGTGGTCTCTGAAACATGATGTGGCGGATATGATCTTCCGCAGATGGGGTCAGCCATGCTGCGATCTTTTTGTCTCACACCTAAACAACAAATTCAGCAGCTACTTTGTCCTAGTTCCCCCACTGGGACAGTCACCCAGAGATGCACTTATCCATGATTGGCCCCCCGGGATTCTTTACGCCTTTCCTCTAATTCCAAAAGTTCTTCAGAAAGCAAAGTTGTTGAGTCGCAAGCTGATCCTCATTGCCCCTTACTGGCCTCGTCAGATATGGTTCCCGTTCCTTTGGCATTACCTGCAAGAGGAGCCTTGGATTCTGGACCCGGTTCCAGATCTCCTGACACATCAGTCGGGTGCTCTTCATCCCTCCATACAAACTCTCAAGCTGACAGCTTAGTTTCTCCACTTCCAGTCCTAGCCAGGCTTCTGGATATCTCACCTAAGGTTCAATATATTTTAGTCTCTTCTCACATACCAACTACTAGGAAACTTTATGCTAGTAAATGGAAAAGGTTCTCTTTCTGGGCCGAGCAAAATGACATTGATCCCTTTACAGCACCAATTTCAAAACTTTTGGACTTCCTGGCCGAAACCTTTGAGAAAGGAGCAGCGGCTGCTACGATTAGAGTTCAACTGGCTGCTTTTTCCAATTTTCATGTCGGCCTTCTAGGTTCTAACGTCATGTCCCACAAGCTATGTAGGGCCTTTTTGAAAGGTGCTACCCTATTAAGGCCTCCCATCCAAGAATCTCTCCATCCTTGAGATTTAAATTTAGTACTAGCGGCTCTAATCCTCCCTCCCTTTGAACCAGCTGCTTCTTGTCCTCTAAAATTCTTATCAAGGAAGACCCTCTTCCTGATTGCAATTACATCAGCTAGGCGGGTTTCCAAGTTACAGGCACTTTCCATCCGCCCGCCTTATATGATTTTTTACAAGGTTAGAGTATCTTTTAAAACAAATCCTTCCTTTTCACCAAAAGTCTGTTCAGAGTATAATTTGAATCAGTCAATTGAACTCCCTGTATTCTTTCCAAATTATGGCAACAAGGCAGAATATAAGCTGCGTCAATTGGATGTCCACAGGCAGTTATAATTTTATCTTCAAAGAACCAAGGACATCAGAAAATCAAATCAGCTGTTTGTATCCTTCTCACAGAGTAAGCAAGGCTCACCAGTTTCCAAAGTGACTTTGTCAAAATGGCTTTCCAGTACTATTACTTATGCTTATGAATCTCGGAATGTGTCTTTCCCGGGAAAGGTAAGGGGACACTCTACTAGGTCCTTGGCTACCTCCATAGCTTTTCAAGCCAAGCTTCTATTAGATACTATTTGTGCGGCAGCAACATGGGCTACTCCCCATACCTTCATTAATCATTACAAAGTGGACATGGCCTCTCTGAACAGGGCATCTTTTGGTTCCACAGTTCTGAAGTCTCTTTTCCAATGAGCCATCCAGGATTTAGGTGCTGGGGACGCTGTCCCAACCAGCAAGAAGGAAGGCGAGATGGGCAACATAACATAAAGAAGTTATGTTCTTACCGTTATGTTCCATGTTTGTTGTCCTTTATCTCACCTTCCTTCTTGCGTCCCTCCCTCCTTCCCCCATCCTGGATGATTGAGAGGAATTTCCTTTTTGGCTGATTTGGCTGAGTTTCCTTTGCTTTTTCAGCTGTTGGTATAGTCCTTGTTACCATTGTTCTGTTTTTTTCAGTACAAGGAAGCAGTATTGTTTGGTTACCTCCTTTGTTTGGTAATTTATAGTTCTCCTATCTAGTGGTTAGTTGTCACAAATGAGATCTGGGTAGCTACCACTAAGCATGCTGGGATAAGGGGCTAGCCTTGAGCCAGTAAGGACTCTTCGAGTTTTAGAAGTGGCCGAGTCAGAGCCGAGATCGGCTCCAAACCCAACCAGAAAGAAGGAAGGTGAGATAAAGGACAACAAACATGGAATGTTATGGTAAGAACATAACTTCTTTATTTGGGAGATTCACTTATTGCCTCCAGCTTGCAGTCATCAGCAGATATTGTTATCTAGAGGTCTTTCACATTAGCCTTAATTTCAGAGAACTATATTCTGAACAGGAGTGGTCCCTGCACTGAGCCCTGTGGCACACCGCTAGTAAATGGCCTCTTGCTGGATCTGAATTCACCCACTTTAACCATGTGTCCTGTCCATGAGCCAATTTGCTATCCATCTGGTATCACTGGGATTTATGCCCAGCTTTGTCAGTTTATCTATAATACCTAAGTGGGGAATTGTGTCAAATGCCTTGGCCAGGTTGAGGTAGGCAGTATGTACTGTTTTTCTGTCATTCATAACCTTAATAACTTTCTCAAAGGAGTCCACCAGATTCATTAGGCATGACCTGCCCTTGACAAAGCCGAATTAGGTTGGGTCCAGTGTTTGGAAGTTTTATATGTTATTATTTTTCAGGTCCATGATTATTTTTTTCATTGCCTTACATATAAGACTAGTCCAACTTATGGGGCTGTAATTTCCCAGGTCAGTAGATGGTCCACATTTATGAAGTGGGATGGCTGTTGCTGTCCTCCGCTCTGTCATGACAAAGCCAGTCCATAGGCTGTGGTTAGGTAGAGGTCCTAATGGGCCTGATAAGTCCTGATTTAAGCTGTTTAAGAGGCAACCTGGTATATTGTTATGTTCCATTGAAACTGTTTTTAGCTTTATTGAGTGCAGTGGCAACCTGTTCTTTGATGATAATTGGCAGTGGAGTAGTGGAGGGTATTTCGTGGGGGAGAACTGGGGGTGTTGGTGAGGTGAAATTTAAGCTGAATTTGTCAACCAGCAGATGTGCTATATCTTCTAGCTAAATATAGGTGATGCCATCTACAGTTAATTAAGCACATTGTTGAGTATTGCTCTTAAGATTGCGGACATATCTGAAAAGTGCCTAGTGAGAGTGTAAACTAGCTGTTCCAGGGCATTTGAAGTCTTTGGGCCTGCATGGTAGTGGTCATTTGTGCCTCCCAATTAATGGAGGAGTAGTTAAAATCACCCATGAGTTAGTACTGGGCTGAATGGTGAGTGATTCTAGTAACTTTAGTTATGATATATGGGTTTCCTGGTTCATGGTGGGGGACCTATAGCAAGCAAGAATATGGTAATGGATTTTTCCCATGGTTATTTGGACATGGAATAGCTCAAGCATGTCATATTGTTTGACCAGCCTTGAGGTGTACCTATCCTTTAGACACACCTCAGCCCTTTGCTCTTTTATGTTCAGTGGATGGTTCGAGTGTATGAAAAGCATTATAACTATGCACTGCCAGAGTGCTTTCCATGGCTTTGAACCATGTTCCAGTAACTGCACAAACATCAGCATTCTCCAGGGTGAGGAGAGCTTTCAGGGAGTGCAGTTTCTTGTTGAGACTGCTAGCACTGAGCAGTAACACCTTTAGCTTGTCCTGAGTAGCTTTTGTTATGTTGAAAGGTTTGTCTGTTTGACCATGCCTAAAAAAGGCACTGTAGGGGTGGATAATGTTTTGGCCAGTATCTGAAAGCCTACTGATGACAGGTGAAGACTACTCCTGGCAAAGCAGCGTGGTCTGTCAACAGTGTCCTCCCAGGCTGACGAGTACTGGACCCCTTTGGACTGACACCAGTAGCTAAGCCAATCATTTTCGGCTGGTATTGTGGCATCATCCTTGGAGAGAGTAGAATGATGCTCAATGCTAGGTCCGTACCTGCCTGTGACACATATTCTATGAGCTCAATCATGCCTGTCTTCATATAGTCCAAGGAGGTACGTCTTAGGCCATTCACACCCATGTGGACCGTAACTTGACTGAGTAATACTGGTAGTTAGGGGTAAGTGACCTGAGTGCTTAAGTGACCTGAATGCTTGTGTGATCTGGTGACTCCCAGCCCTCACAGGCAACTAATTGTACCCTTCCCCTTATCCAGCCTGGTAAGTGGTGATCAGTTTGTCTCGCAATGGAGTCTCCTATGACCAGAATATTGGGTTGTGGAGTGTTTCACCTTAGGGGCTTGGTAGTTGAAGCACAGTGAAATATGGCTTTGTGTTGGGATGGGAATTGTCTTGTCTGTGTACTTGCAGAGTTTCTGAGGACTGTGCCTGAGAGGCCCTTGAGGTTTGCATGTGAGCACTTCCACATATGTGGGTCTATGTGTGTGGTCATCTGCAGGTGCGGTGAGTGATGTGTGTGTGAGTCACTAAAAACCTGTTTATTGCTTTTTGTGTCTGTATGTGAGTCTAGCCTCCAGTGAATATGTGTAACTACATCTCTCACATACTGTATTTGTTTGTCTGAGAATTAAGTGGTTGTCAGTGTACATAAGGCAATTGTTACATTGCCTCAGGATAACCATGTCCACCAAGCTGGGTGCAGAGATAGCAGGAATGTGTGCCCGTTCGTGGTTGCAGGTCCTAATGTGTACTTGAAAGGATAGGAGTGGAGGGTGTTTGTAATTGGATGAGGGAAGGGCGCTTACTTGGTATAATCTGTGGCTAACCTAACCAGAGTTGCTGCCCAACACCAAATCAGATGCTCTCTGAACAGCAGTCCTGTGTGCTACAAAAAGATAACTAGCACAGTAAACGTTCAGTGTATAATGAAAATAAGTAATGTTTCCAGATGTTTGCATCTGTACAGGGCACTGGCACAGCTCAGTGCAAATGTGCTGAATTTATACCAGCACTGGAAATACAGAAAACAGACTACTGAACCCTCTCTCCAATAAAATGACGACAGAGCCCTTTTGTGTGCTTCCCAATTCAGATAGACAAGGTAAACCCCTACTGCCACTAGATGAATAATCCCATTCCTCTTAATGTAAAAGCACAGTAAAAGAATGCCCGGAGTAAAATGCTACCACAAACAGACTTAAAGACACAGATACAATAGTGTACTTTAAACAGCTTATAAAAGTACTTTGCCTTGTAGAAATAAGCCAGGAGCCACTCAAATTGTGCAGAATGTATAAAGACACTGAAAAGCTAAGCTGATCAATAAGCCCTCCAGCCATTAAAACAATTGCATGTAAGGAGTCTCTAGTGTGTTTCCTCAAGTTGTACAGACCAGGCTACCACCCACTGCCCCTAGATGGAAAATTCACTGTCATTGTGATGTAAAACACAGAAGTGCTTGCTAGAGAGTAAAAATATACTACTATATGCAACAGCTCACTAGATAATGAATTTGGGGCAAGTAAATCAGTAGAACAGACAAGGAGAGGCAAACTTCACTTTTTTAAATAAGCACAAGGAAAGGCAAATAAAAATATCAACAGCAGTGTTGAAAGGAAGGAGTTTATAAACCTCATTTTACATTAAGGTGCGCAGCTTAAAATCACTTAAGTTTAAAAAGCAGATCAAGGAATGTTAGAGTGGGTGGGAAAAATAACTAGCAGGGAGTCACCAGTAGTGCTTGTTGTTTTTGTAGGTCTTGAGTCTTATCAGAAAAGACAAAGACCCAGAAATTCTCTGTATATTTAAGTATCACTCAAGAAACAAATTAGCCAATGGGGAAAAAACGTGAAAGTTGTCGCCTATGTAGTTAAATGTGTATTCTGCTACACAAGACAGAAACACCAGGCCAAGCAGATTTTTTAAAACGGGGAAAACAAAATGGAGCAGGTAAAACAGAAAGCCCCTCTCAGTTTAAACAACTCACAGACAAATAATAGAGATTGACTTTCCTCACCCAGCAGGGAGTCACCAAAAGTGCCTGTAATTTTTGCGGTTCTTGAACCTTATCAGAAAACGTGTTTACCTCACAGGCACATTTGGGTTGGGAAATTCAGCTAGGCTTAAAAAGGCCCCAAAAGTCAAAAACTAGCACTAACCTACAAACATTATTGCAGTTCAGAGATTGGTCATAAAGGCTGTCTTCATGAAACTTCTTGGTTGACCAATCCCCAAAATTTAGCATTTTTAGACGGGCAGTAATCCCTAAGACAGCAGGCAGTCCAGGTTCATCACCAGAAAGATTTGTCAAGTGAACTTGATCTTGTTTTACAACTAGTTACTGGTGTATTTGACAGGGGAGTAATAGTAGAGGTGGTCTACCTGGATTTCAAAAAAGCCTTTATCTCTGCCCCATACAGGCTAAGAAAACTGGAGGAGCCATAGGAGATGCAGTATAGTCTGTGAATCTGGATTGCTGTTTGGTTAAATTGTAGGAATCTGGGTTGTGGAAAAAGGGATGTTGTCAGGAGTAAGAAAGTAGTTAATGGAGTACTGCAGATGCCAGTCCTGGATCTGCTTCTGTGTCTCAGATATATCTGAGGGAATAGAGAACAGAGTCAACTTCATTGCTGACAACAAAATGATTGCAGCAGCAGAAAAGGGGTGTAGGTGTTAGAAGAGTCTAAGAAAGAATTGGGAAAAGCTGACCAAGTGAGCAGAAAATGTATCCTTATCTGCAGGAATACTTTTCATCCTGAAATATTTGTGCAAGCTGCTCAACTCAGTTTTGGCATAAACCTCCATTAAGATACATTCATCAGCCATTTCAGGTTGCCTTCTAATTGACTCTCCTCTTTCTTCACACTTCAAAGTCAAACAGTTCTTAAAAAGCATCCTACATAGAAAGCAACCAGGAAAATCCATGCCTCCTCCTTGAGACCTAAATTAAGTCCTGGAAGAAATAGTATTGCCATCATTTGACTTTGCGTCTTCTACACTTGTTTAAAGTTCTGCACTTGGAAAACTGTACTACTTGAAGCCTTAACCTCTTTAAAATAGGTTTATGAGTTAAAGACACTGTTTATTCCCCCTTTTCTGGTCTTTCATCGACACAGAGTGACCCACAGGACTAACTCTTCTTTTATGCCTAAAGCAATAACTAAAGTATCTTGAATCACTCCACCCACCTCCCTGCATTTTTTCCCTATTGTCAAAAAAACCTTGAAAAGATGCTTCATTTACTGAATGTACAGGCAACTTAGATTCTGTTTGGATAAAATTAAAAGCATGAGAAAATTGCTAAGTTGATTTATCTCCTTTGGAAAAAAAAAAAGCAGGATCTTCCAGTTTCTGAAATTATCATTTAACCGTATTTCCCTTGCTACCTCTTTCTGTTATTTCTCTAGTGGCAAATCCCTCCAAGGTCACATTAAGGCACATTCTGCTTGAGCTGTTGCTTCTTCTGGTGCTTTTTTCCCCCAAGGGTCTTTCCTCTGATCTATTTTCAAGGCATCTTCCTGGTCTTCTGTACATTCCCTTAAACATATATTACAAAATAGATGCCTTTTCTAGAGCCAGGACTAGTTTTGCAAAGAGCATCTTTAAGGGTTACTGGACTCCAGTTCTGTCTCCCAAACTTTCACCCAGTCTGCGTAAGAGCTCAGGAAATTGTCCCATCAGTTAGCATTAATGCAACAGTGTCCTAAAAGTGAACATAGTACAGCTGTGCAAAAACCTGCCATGATAGTAGGTACTCGTATAGATCAGTGTTGTAGTATATCCACCCTCCTTCCCCTTGTTTTATCACTTTCCTAGGCCAAAGCGGAATCCCTTTTCCTATCTATTCTCCCTTCTTTTTTTCCTTTTATCTTGGTCTATCCTGTATGGGTATCTGCTTCAGCATTGTCATGGAGTGAGAAAGCTCTGAGGATTTTCTCACCTGCACTAAGCATTAGCATGTAGACTCGTGATTTAAGGTCAAATGTACAAGTTGAGATGAATTTCGCCTAAACTTTAGTAGACTGCCAGATGTACAGAATCCTTGGCAGGATACATCCTTTCAGTTAGCACTACTGCAACAATGATCCATTCAGACATCTACTGTGATGGTAAGTTCTTTCACAACCGTATTTTATTTATTTATTTATTTTACATTTGTTAACCGGGCTAGTCCAACTGGATATATTTCCATTTTCAGCAGATGCCTGGGGAGAAAAGCTCCAAAGTAACATAAAAAAAGATTAACATGCACAAATATGAAAGAAAAATTATGTTAAAGATATTGTCGAGTATTCGCTAATTAAAAAGAATTTATACTATTAGAGCAACACAACATAAAAGATTTTCCTACATTAATATAAATGAAATTATGTTAAAATAATCAGAGAGCATTAGCTAAAGAGATAATACTATTTATGAAACTAATACCTAAAAGGATAAGACGCACATTCATAAAGATCTGTGAGGTAGATTACAATACATACACAATTTCATTCATCTCATCTCCTGGTTGTAAGAATAATTTAAGACCGTTATTACTTCTCAAGGGGAAAAGCAGTATTAATTGGCGAAGGGAGGCAGTAAAGAGATAGGGCAATAGCTAAAGCAGAGAATTAGGGTAGCATCAAGGACATAACCATTTTGTTTTAAGATGCAAGATGTTTCTTGAGACTTTGTTTAGAGTGGAAAGGAGGGAAGTAAAGTTAGATCTGATGGTAACAGGTTCCAATATTTTCCAGCGGTATTATAAAACAAGGAGTCACCTGCCAAGATGTTCTTCATCTCACATTGCTGCAGTCCTTACTTATGGGTAGTCCGCTGTCCTCGGTCGGCCCGAATACCAAAGTATTAGGCTGACGTCGGTCATGGGCGCCTAGATCTGACATCAGAGCGTCAGGGTATAAAGGCGCATGACCGACGTCATATCCTCAGTCTTTTTTGCCGCATGGTCCGATGCAGAAGCAGCGTTGCAAGTGCCGTTCGGCGTTCTGAAATTTTTCGTTTTCAGAGTTTCAGACCGATACCAAGTTGGGCTAAGAATAATTTTGTTTTTCTTGCCTCAGTTACTTACGGATGTCAGAAAAAGTGAATAATTGTATTTCTTGTGGGAAACAGATACCGCATAGGGATTACCACTCGCTTTGTATTCCTTGTTTGGGACCGGAGCGTCGGGTGTCGGTTTTGTGCTAGGTTTAATAAGCGCACTATAAAATGGAGGTTAGATTGCGCTAGGTTAGTCTTTGGCAAGAGGTGTAATTATAATATGCAGTCGGATGTTCCGGCCTGCTTCTACTAAGAAGCGCAAAGACAAATCTTTAAAGCCTAGGCAGGATGATTCGTCCGTTTGACGGACCTTTAGAAGCTACAGCTGAACAGGTGGATCCAGCTGAAGTTTCGAGTCCCAGGGGAAACTTTGATTTTACAGGATGTGGCCTCTCAGGAGGCAGGTCAGGCTGAAGGGGCCTCAGGTTACTATTCTCCCTTCCATACCTAAGGTGGTTAGGCCTTCTGCTACTGTTTCTAAGGCTCCTGCTAAGGGCAGGTCTGTCTTGCCTTCCTCTGGTGTCAGTTCTGGTTCTTCAGGGTCTGTGCCTAAAAAGCACATGCTTAAAATGGCAGAGGATTTGATTACTTTAATTAGAGGTTCTATGCCCCCTCCTGGTAAAAGGCCCAGGATGGAGCCAGAGTTGGAAAGTTTGGAGCAGGCCTCAGATGATTCAGAGTCTTCTGCTGAAGACATTCAAGATTTCCTCCTTATTCTGATTCTGATGCAGAGGATTCCACTCTTATGCTTCTCCTCCAGAGGATTTTTCATTTTCTGAAACTCTGCATTCCATGAGGGAGCATTTTCAGTGGGAGGGACAGGATTACTCTGATTCACGGAAGAGACTTAGGAGTTCTTGTTTTACCACAGCATAGACCCTTAGCTATACCTCCGGTTTTGGATGTTGTTTCAGATGTTTTTGAAGCTTCCCTTAATCCAGATTCTGTGCCTCCTGCCCCAGTTAAACCGGACAGGTATTACAGGGTGCCTGAGGCTCATAAATATCTGTATAAGAGTCCTAGGGCGGACCCAGAAACTATTAGTCAGGGGCCTAAGGGTGTTAGAGCCTCTGTTGTTAAGAATCCGGTTCCTCTGGATAAGGAAGCTAGAGCTTTAGATAGATGGGGTAAGAAGGTGTATACCTCTTCTACTTTAGCAATGAGAGCTTTGAACTGCCAGTTTCATATGTTGAAGTATCAGAATTTCCTCCTTTCTCAGCTAAGGTCTAAAGTGGATGCTTTGGCAGAGGGCATAGAGTGTAAAGAATTGCAGGATTTAGTGCATGTTTCTGAACAAGTGGGTAAGCACTCTTTGCAGTGTGGTTTTGATGCTTTACAGGCTTCTTCTAGGGTGGCTGCCACTGGTTCTGTTATTCGTAGGCACGCCTGGCTTAAGGATCAGAATTTGTCTGAGCATGTTAAGTCTAGAATTCTGGATGCCCCTTTACAGTCTGAAGTTTTATTTGGTCCTCCTGTGGAGTCAGTCTTAAAGAAAATGGAAGACAAGGCTAAGTCTATGCAGACTGTTAAAGATTTTTTGCAGGTACAACCTCCAAAGTTTAGTAGAAATTGGCCTACTAAGGGGTGGACCTTCTTCTGATTCTCAGTCTAGGGGTAGATCTAGGCGTGGTAGGGGCAGAGCTCAGAGTACTTTCAGGCCGAGACAATGGAGTTCGCCTGCTCAATCTGCTGGTGAGGGCAGGGGCCAGTCTTTTCGTAAACAGGCCCAATGACCTACATTTTCAGCTGCCGGATTCTTCTTGCCTGGCAGCTCCTTTGGGAGGAAAGTTGGCTCTTTTCAAGCAAAATTGGCATTTAGTCACCCAGGACAAATGGGTATTGGACATTATAAACCGAGGTTACAAGTTCTATTTCCATACCATGCCTCCTTTCAAAGGCATGCCAGACGCCCCTCCTCGGCAAAGGATAGAGGCTCGCAGACAAATTTCTTTACTTCTTCAAATAGGAGCTATACAGCCAGTTCCTCTGTCAGAAGTGGGCCTAGGATTTTACTCCCGCCTGTTTCTAGTTCCAAAGAAAGGGAACACGTGGAGACCAATTTTGGATTTATCTATCCTCAACACTTACCTGGACATTCCAAAGTTCAAGATGCTGACTTTACAACAACTTTTACCGCTGCTGGGAAAAGATCACTGGATGGTTACTCTGGATCTCAAAGAGGCTTACCTTCATGTTCCTATCAGGCCCAGTTGCAGGAGGTACCTGCGTTGGCTGGAAATTTACATTATCAGTTCTCTGCATTGCCCTTTGGCTTATCTACTGCGCCCAGAGTGTTCACAAAGGTTCTGGCTCCAGTGATAGCATTTTTCAGACTAAGAGGAATACAGATTTATCTTTATTTGGACGATTGCCTGATTATTGCACAAGAAAAGGACGAACTTCTTCAGCATCTACAATATGTGATGGCAGTGTCAAGATGCCTAGGGTATTCTGTGAACGAAACAAAGTCCAGTCTAGTACCCTCTCAGGACATGTGCTTTCTGGGTGTGAGACTGAATACAGCTTCCCAGATGGCCTTTTTGACCCCGGACAAACAAAGAAGCCTTTCTCTTTATTTCCATCAAATGTCTCTACGGTCCAGGCTGACTGCAAGGACAGTCCTTCAAGCCTTGGGGTTCATGGCATCTTGTATTCTGGTGCTTCCCAATGCCAAATTGCATATGAGGAAGCTTCAATGGTATCTCAAAATGTATGGACACAGCACTGCCAAGATCTAGACACTGTCATTCAGATAATACCTTGCATTCGGAAGGAGTTTTGTGGTGGGCTCAGGAATGTCACCTAAACAAGGGACTCTCTGTGACCCGCCAGAGGCGGATTCTAACGACAGATGCCTCGGACAAGGCTTGGGAGCACACCTCAATGGAAAATGGGTGCAAACACGTGGCCTGTCAAACTCCAACATTTGCATATCAACTTGGAGGAAATGTTAGCAGTCCAGTTTGCATTGATGGCTTTCAAAGATTTACTTCACCCAGGGCAGGTGTTGATTCAAACAGACAACACTACTGTCATGTGGTACATCAACAAGCAGGGGGAACCCATTCTTACCCTCTTTGCAGGCAAGCGATGATTCTGTGGGAAACTGCTCTCAATCTACACCTCAATCTTCAGGCAAGGTTTCTACCAGGAGCACAGAACTCCTTAGCAGATGTATTGAGCAGACAAATAGTGGATCCTCACGAATGGAAATTGGATCCTCATGTATTTCAACAGTTGACAGTGTTATGGGGAACTCCAGACATAGATCTGTTCGCTTCTCCACTAAATTACCAGTTGCCAAAGTTTTGCACAAAATGTTTCATCACACAGCTTGGAAGGTGCTATCATTCAGTTGGAACAATCTGCATGTATATGCCTTTCCACCTCTGCCTCTTCTTCCCAAGGTACTCTTGAAGGCCAGACAAGACAAGCCAACCATGATTTTGATAGCACGGATTGGCCTCGACAACACTGGTACCCACTACTGAGGAGCTTAGTGCGAGAACCTCCATGGCCTCTGCCTCTGATTCATCTTTTGTCACAAGAGGACAGTCACTTCCTCAATGCCAAGATTCAGTCTCTACATCTAACAGCCTGGCATATTCTGTTTTAGACTCTGGAGGGTCTCAGCTTCCACAACAAGTTTTGAATGTTATTTTGGAGGCCAGGAGGCCTAGTACCAGGAAAGTTTACGCTGATAAATGGAGGAGATTTTTATTTGGAGCAAAGGAAAGGACTTTGATGTCTCCAAACCTGATTTAAGTGTTGCTCTTCAATATCTTACTGAGTTATTGGACAAGGGTTTGTCTTTCTCCTCAATAAAGGTCCATGCTGCAGCCATTTCTGCTCACTATGATTGTGACCCTCCTTTATTCTCTCATCCTTGGTTTAAGCAATTTCTTAGAGGGCAAAGAATATAAGACCCCCGTAGAGCTCCTACTCCTGCTTGGGATCTCAATTTTGTGTTGGAAAAACTTACTCTACAACCTTTTGAGCCTGCAGCTACTGCCGAGTTAAAGTATTTGTCATGGAAAACTGCTTTTTGTTGGCCATTACCTCTGCAAGAAGGGTTTCTGAATTACAGGCCCTCATGGCAGTGGAGCCTTTCCTGATTTTTCATAAGGATAGGGTATCTTTGCGTACTAATCCTTCCTTTATGCCTAAGGTGGTTTCTAGTGTGGCCTTAAATCAAACTATTCATTTGCCTACTTTTTATGCAAACCCCAAAATAAAGGGAGAAAATTTTGCATACTTTGGATATTCACAGGCAGTTGCGTTATTATTTGAGCAGAACCAAGGAGTTCAGACAGTCTCAGCAATTGTTTGTTTCGTTTACTTTGGGTTCACAGGGTAAACCTGTTTCAAAACAAACTATTTCTAAATGGATTGGGTTTTGTATTTCTTTCTGTTATTCCCATCATGGTAAGGAGGTTCCTGCTGGAATCAGGCCTCATTCCACTAGGGCTACTGCTACTTCTCGGCCTTTCTAAGGGGTAGCTACAAAGACATTTTGGAGGCAGCTACTTGAGTTCAGTGCATATCTTTTCTAAACATTACCACCTTCCTCTTTATTCTAAGTCTAGGGCTGGATTTGCCACTGCAATTTTACAGGGCATTTTAGCGGCCCCTAATGTTTTATGATTTTACCATCCTCCCTTTTCCGTTGCTTTGGGATTCTACCCATAAGTAAGGACTGCAGCAATGTGAGATGAAGAACATAGTACAGTTTGTACCTACCATAAATGTAGATGTTCAAGATCCACATTGCTGCAGTCCAATTTACCCCTCCTTCCCCACTGTAGTTAGACTTGGTGCTATGCTTTAGGTGATGGTTGTTGTTGGGCATGTTTTTGGGAGGTATTCTGTTTTGGCTGTGGTCTTTCTGGTTTGGCCTTCTGACATCTGGGGCAAGAAAAGACTGAGGATATGACGCCGGTCATGCCTTTATATGATGTCAGATCTAGGTGCCCATGACCGGCGTCAGCCTAATACTTTGGTATTCGGGAGGACAGCGGACTACCCATAAGTAAGGACTGCAGCAATGTGGATCTTCGAACATCTACATTTATGGTAGGTACAAAACTGTACTTTATTGGACTTGCTTATGGTAGCCAGTAGTTTGGTAGAAGAGTATAAGGAATTGAGGTTTGTATAGGGGGTAATAAGGTTAGAAAGTATAGGTGTGTTGTTAGGTTGGTAGAAAATCCTATGGACAATGGCAAGTTGGGAAAGTATCACAATGTTTTTTAATTCAAGCCAGTCTAGCTGCTGTAGGTTCAGACAGTGGTGCATTCTAAATGGGTTCCCAGTGGCAAATCTGGCAATATTGTTATAGGAATTGGCTAGTTTAGCAAGATTATTTTTCTTTAAGTTAGTATAAATGGGGGAAGCATAGAGTAGAGTTGAGATTAGATGGGAGTGGGCAATTGTAGTTCTAGCTGTTAGTGTTAAGATGGGTTTTATTCTGTATAGGGAGCCCAATTTTCTATTTACGGTTTTAATAGTGTTATTTATATGGTTATCAAAGGTAAGGTTATTGTCAGTTATGATTCCTAGCAGTTTGGTTGTAGAGTCGGGGGTTGTAAGTGTGCCATTATTCGATTTGATAGAGAAATTTATAGGGGGGGACTTACTGTTAGGTGTGAAGAGTAAGAGTTTGTTTTCTTTAGTGTTCAAAAGGAGGCAGCATTTCAAGAACCAAGTCTAGACTGTGTTAAATACTGTCTGGGTTAGAGATTGTAGTTTGTATGTGGAGTTGGCCGAACATATGAGCGTGGAATCATCTGCATATTGTATGCAGGTAGCTTGAGGGATTGCCAAGTGTAGGTCGTTGATGAATAAAGAGAATAGAAGTGGACCTAGAATGGAACCCTGTGGGACTCCGAGGGAGACTGGCAGGAGGGCAGATAGATTATTCTCCCAGAGGACTGCTTGTTGCCTGTTGGTAAGGTAGAACTTGAACCAGAGAACAGCCTTGGAGTCTAGTGAAAGGGATTCAAGAGGTTTTATGAGTAGGGGGTGGTTGACCATATCAATAGCTTTTGACAGATCAATAAAGAGGGCTGATGAGAGGATGTTGTTGTTAAGTTTTTTTACTGATGGAGTCGGTGAAAGATAGGATAGCTGTGGTGGTACTATGGAATAGCCTGAAGCCATGCTGACAGCTAGTATATTATGTTGGGTTAAGTGGTTTATTAGTTGATGGTGAATGCATTTTTCCACAACTTTTGCTAAGGGAGATGAGAGCTATAGGCGTATAGTTGGAATAATCATTGGAGTTACCGCCTTTGTGTAAGGGGATAATGTGGGAGATTTTCCAGATATCAGGAATGGTTCCTTCTTTTATGGTTCTGTTTTTAAGAATGGATACAGGATAAGCAACTGCTTTAGCTGCTTTTTGCAGGTATTCAGATGGTACTTGGTCAGCAGAGGGCGTACATGGCTTAAGTTTTTGGATAAATTGTTGGATGTACGAGGTAGCGATCGGTTTTATTTGGAATGCAGGGAGAGCATCAGGTAAAGAGGTAGGGATATTAGAGTTGTTTGTAGAAAGTTGACAGGCTAGAGATTTTATGGTGTCTGTGAAGGAGGTATTGAAGGCATTGGCAGTTTGATGGGAGGAATTATCAGCCCCTAGAGGGTGCGGTGTGCTAGAGTGCCCTGGGTGTAGGAGTCTGTTTTATTTATTTATTTATTTATTGTAGTTGGTTTACCAGGATAGTCCATTGGGCCATAATGAACCCGTTTTCAATGGAGTCCTTGGGAGAAAAGCTCCAAAAAATATATTTTTGTAATTTTGAACATACATTCTTAGATACAAACAAAGTTTAACAATAGGTACAACAGTTAAAGATAAAGCAATATCAAGTAGTACAGCAAGTGTGCATTTAAAATACATTGCAGGAAAATGAATTAACTATTTAACATGAGCTTATCCATTTATGCAGAGTAGATTAAGAGAACAGGTTACTAGAAAGGAAGAGGAGGTACAATGACTCGGAGAAGTGGGGGAAGAGGAGGGATATGGAGTCAATTATTTATATGGACTTGTCTGGTTGATTAAAGATATGAGCAGAGCCTGGAGTAGGTGAAGAGTGGTTATGTAGGGTGGGAGCAGGAGCATTCACAATGTGATGTCAGGTGTGTATGAAGGGATTTTTTGAAAGAAGTGTGATTAGAGGTGGTGCGGATGAGTGGGGGAAGGGAGTTCCAGAGGCGAGCTAGGTTGAAGGATAGAATGTTTTTGCCTGGAGGATGTGTAGGTTTATGTACTTTGAGTAGGTTTTGATTGTTTGATCTTAATACTCTATTGGGTAGGTGCATATTAAAAGCAGAAGATAGGGAAGGACAGAGGGAGGGATTAAGGATAAGCTTGTGGGCTAGAGTTAGTTGTGTGTAAGTTAGTTGATTAGGAAGCTCTAGCCATTTTAGTTTCTGGAGGGAAACACAGTGGTGGGTAGAAGACTTGTGGCTAGTGGCGAATTTTGCAATTTTATTGTAGCAAGAGGAAAGTTGTTTTTTGAGAGAGGATTTAATGTTAGTTAGGAGTGGGGCGCCATAGAGAAGGGAGGGGATAAGGAAGGATGTAGCGAGAGTTGTTCTAGTGGCAGAGGTGAGGTATGCATTTGGTCTATAAAGCATACTAAGTTTTTGATGGGTCTTTTTGATGTTTTTTTGTAGGTGAGAGGTAAATTTAAGTTGGTTGTCAATTTGTACCCCTAGTAGTTTGGTGTCTGACACCAATTCTAGGGGTGAGTTATTTTGGCTAATGATTGAAAATGTATTCATATTGAGAGAAGTAGCTTTAGAGGGAGTAAAGATCATAAGTTTGGTCTTGGAGGCATTAAGAGCAAGATTGTTTTTTAACATCCATTGCTCTGTTGTGGAGAAAGCATCCTGAGTTAGTTTTTGAAGTGTAGTGATGGAGGTGGCTGAGCAGATGATTGTTGAATCATCTGCATATTGGATGATGTTTGAGAAAGGGAGTGATTTGTGAAAGTCATTTATAAATATGTTGAAGAGAACAGGACCGAGAATGGAGCCTTGTGGAACACCTGTGGGGGTTCTAAGAAATGAGGAGGTAGTTTTTTTCCATTTTACTGCTTGATTTCGGTTGGATAGGTAACTAGAGAACCAATTCAAGGAGGAAGAAGAAAGGTTAAGTTCAGAGAGCTTAGTAATGAGTAGGCTATGTGAGATGGTATCGAAGGCTTTGGAGAGGTCTAGCAGCAATGTAGAAACAATTAAGCCAGAATCACGAGCTCTATTTACTGTTTCTAGGAAGGAAAGGAGGGCAGTCATTGTGCTGTGGTTGGGTCTGAAGCCATGTTGTGTGGGAGATATAAGATGGTTGTCTAGAAGATGAGGAAGAAGTTGAAGTTGAACACATTTTTCTAGGATTTTTGAAATAGGGGACAGGATGGCTATGGGACGAAAGTTAGTGACATTGTTGTTGTTGCCCCCTTTGTGGAGTGGAATAATATAAGCCTGTTTCCAGATTTGGGGAACTGTGCATTCTTTTAGGGAGCTGTTTAAGCTAGACCAGAACTTTTGTGGATTGTTATGGTGTAATTGCTGTAGTTTACAATATTAGTTTTTTTTTATCAGTGAGTATTGCTTTTTTTTGTAATATTTCTCAACTGTCTAAATGTTTGATGCTCAGAGATGTTTTTGGATGCTCTCCACTTGGCCCAAGATATATTCCTAAGCAATATCTGTTGTCTAGTATCTTTTGAGAGCCAGGGGGCTGGTTTGGACTTCGTTCTGATGGACTGTTTAGGTGCATGCTTATCAAGGATAGTTAAGAATCTAGAGTTAAAATATTTAACAGCCTCCTCAAGAGGGAGAGTCTTTAGTGGGTTCCAGTTACAGGCATTCAGTTCATTTTGGAAAACTACAGGGTTACAGTGTTTGTTGGTTCGTGAGGTCCTATAAGGGGTTGTTAGGAATATCATTCTTTTGTCTTATAATGTAAGTTAACATATGATCACTTAAGTCATCTGGTAGAGTTCCTACCTTGTAGATTTGTTGCTGTTTATTAATAAGTATCCAATCTAAGATACTCTCTTTGTTGTTAGGTTCGTTAAGTCTATTGGTGGTGGTAATTGTTTGACTAAAGCCATAAAGATTAATGAGTGATGAAGGGTTATATGTATTTACACATTTCCAGTCTGTATTAAAGTCACCTAGTATAATGGTTTCTTGTGGGTAAGTAGTAGATACCCAGCTTAGAATGTCCTCTATTGTAGTACTATTATTACCAGGAGGTAGGTAGATGCAGATGATGTATAGAGCTTTGCTAGGGTTAAGTTGAAGTCAGGAGATAAGGACTTCGGCCTTACTATCTTGAGGTGGGTTATAAGGTATCGAGATGATCTGTAGCATGGATGTAAACAATAGTGCTACTCCCCCTCTCCTGCGTTTTATGCGGTCAAGTCTCAATATATTTTAACCTGGGGGAATTATTTCATTATCTTTAGTTCCAGGTTTTAACCAGGTGTCAGTGAGACAGAAGATATCAAAGGAATGTATATCAAGGAGAGCGTGGAGCTGGGCAATTTTGTTATTAATACTGTGGATATTGAGATGACCTATAAGTAAGGTTTGAGTTGTTAGGGTGGAGGGAGTGGTAGAATGAGTTAATAAAGTGGGGACAATAGTTGGGCCTGGGTTAGGGTGGATATCACCATCTTTTAAGGTGGGTGTTTTTAGGTTACAAACCAGGTAGTTAATGAAGCTGGTTAGATATTTCAGCTTCCTTACAGTGGTGCTATTGAAATTGATATGTGTGAGTCGATGGTACTTCGCTAGTAGGTAGCAAGGAGTGGATGTGGTATTAGTTAGAAAATGGGTAAGGGTATAATTTTGAGTAGATGTTTGTTTAGGGGAATAGTTAAAGTGGTAATAATTAAATATGTCAATGGAGGTGAAGAGATAAGCAGTGGTGAGGACAGGTATAAGAGTAGTTAAGAGTATTAACTTGGTTAGTAAGGGTTTTGTTGTTGTATACATATTGTTAGGGTTATCTGTATGGCTACAGTAACAACTGGGCTTAGATCAGACAAAAAGATGTATGGGTTTTGTAGGGTCTTTTGAGAGGAAGGAGTGGTAAAAGTAATGAAATGAGTAAGTATTTTAAGAGGGGGTACTGTATGCAGAGGGTATGGAGAAAGGTAGATAGGAGGGGTGTGGTTAAATTATATAGAATGGTGTAGGCATAGGATTGGAAGGTTGGGAGAGAGAGTGTGGCTAAGGAAGTACAAGTCTAGGGCCACTGGGGGTGGGTGGCAATTGGGGGTAGGGTAGGGGAGCGGAGTGAGCCTGCAGGGTGAACGGAGCAGGTTAGAGCTGAGAGAAGCTGAGAGGTAATCAGTTATACAGTGAGACTGTGTTCTACAAGGCTTTGGGTAGGTAAGAGGCACTTTCTGTTTCTACTTATCTTAAGACATAAAAAGGGTGAGCTTTTGGACTAGGTGTGTAGGGGAGAAGGTATTATTAGAGAGTCCTATAGCAGGAGTAGTAAGTGACAGTAGAATAAGCTGTCTAGGTTATCAATATTTATGACTAAAAGATTAATTCCTTTTAATATCTTTCTGGGGGTGGGAGCAATTTCTAGAAGTGAAGTACTAACAGGGATAACTGAGAATGGCTGTTCAGCAGAGCTAGTGGAGTACGGCTAGCAGTAAAATACAGCTTTACATGCCTTATGATCTGCTCTCTGTAGTGGTCTTTGTAGGGAATTACACTAAATCCACTAAGCTAGTTAGGAGGTAAGGAGAAAAAGTAAGAAAGGGATGGACGGCATCGGGGATAGGTCCGTGGGTGTGCTGGCCCTTACAAATAGTTCTACCAAAAGCACTCATAATTTTATAGTTACATTTTTAAAAAACTGTAGGTTATCACCTAAACTGTGAGGCTGAGCGAAGGATGACTAGGTAGTTCACGTAGGGCTTACAGGTTGGGTATTCCCTTCAGTTCAGTTGGGATTTCTTTTATCTTGCAAGGTTGCTGATAGGGGGACAGCCTGTGTCTCAGCACAAGGCTTATAAGACTGTGAGGCTGAGCAAAGGACGTCTAGGTGGTTCACGTAGGGCTTACAGGTTGAGTATTCCCTTCAGTTCAGTTGGGATTTATTTTATCTTGCAAGGTTGCTGTTAGGGGGACAGCCTGTTTCTCAGCACAAGACAATAATACTGTGAGGCTGAGCGAAGGAAGTCTAGGTAGTTCACGTGGGGCTTTACAGGTTGGGTATTCCCTTCAGTTCAGTTGGGGTTTCTTTTATCTTGCAAGGTTGCTGATAGGGAGACAGCCTGTGTCTCAGCACAAGGCTTATAAGGGGCCGCACACCACCCGGAGGACCAAGGGGTTGTTCTGCTAGGGCAAGGGGATTTTAAAAATCCACAGTGTTTCTGTGTCTAATCATAGCCCTGATAATGGCATAGACATTGCATCAGTCATCCTAGTATTACTAGAAATATTGTTACATTCTGAATGAACAGTATTTTGATAGTTTCTAGTGGGTGATACTGGTTTGCTTCTAAAGATCTGTCACATTCCTCACTCATTACATTATCAGAATAGAGTCTGGCTAAAGATTAGCGCTTATATTTGATAAAGTTTGAATAAGCTTATTGATAGAGCAGATTAGTTTGGCTTTTTGTGAATTTATGTATAAAAATTGGGAAATGGGATAAAATTTGTTGAGGTTTTGACTTCTTTCAGTCACGTGGGTGATAGTATGCCTGAACGAGTTGTTGAGCAGGCGACAGAAAATCTTGAAATCCTGGTTTAAAGGTGTTAGTTTCCTTGGTTGTTATTTTTTATAAATTGTGACAGTTGTCTCAAGTTACCAATGTATGCAAAGCAGCGTGATCAAGAAGACCATGAAGGTTCTGAGTTCTTTACAGAACAAAATTACACGATTTTGCTGATACAGTTGTGTTGACAGATAAGTGATTAGTCCTTTACAGAAAACTACAGCTGAAAGCAGCCACAGCTGATGGCTTTGAAATATAAGTATTGATTGAAAATCTTTAGTGTATAGAAATACCAGAAGGAGATGAAGATGCTAGTTGGTTGGATAATATCAAAGAGAAAGTGGCAGCATTGACTTCTGTTGATCTAGACTTTGGGTGTTGAAAAGTATATCTGCTGCAGTGTTTTGGTTTAGTGAAAACTATTGGCAAATCAAGCATGATACCAATGAAGATTTTGTTGTGGTGTAGGAAAAGCACAAGCAACTCAGGATATTTGGAATCCAAATAAAACAGTGCATTGCAGAATATCAAGTTATCATTGTTGATGAGTTTCAAAAATCTGTGCTTATGATGGTCACAGTGTCAGGAAGCTTTCTTCTCTACTGGTGTACATTTGTTTACACATTCACAACTGATAACAATTCTGGACAGTACAAATGTTTTTTCAACATTAGTGCACTACATGGTTGTGGTTTGGACTTGGGCATTCAGGTTATGGCAAATCAGTTAGATAATTCTCTCACTAAAGAGAACTAGATTGCAGCACCTCACAAGACTGCAAGACTGCAATGATGTTGGAAACCATACGTTCCTTTTTCAAGTTGGATATTATTTTTGGAAGGAAAGACTGATGGTCAAATAACACTTGTATACTTATATCATATTTTTATTTTATAATACTTTGTTATGTTCTAGAAAGTTTGGCTGAAAAGCTGTACATCTTTATATTGTGAAAGCTGATTTAGAGTTTAATTAGTTGAGAATTGAGGCTTTTTAGATAGGGTGATAACAGTTATGCTAATAAGGTGAGTTAAAAGTGCTTTGATTTGCAATATGTGTTTCAAAAGTAAATCACCTGTATGAAGATGGCCAATTTATATCTACTGTAGAAAATAGTGCCTATAATGCCAGCCTGAATTTACATTTCAGACATATGAATTAAAAAGTGAACTTTTACAGATTATTATAGCCAAAAACACAGCATCCATGGGACCGGACAACATCCCAGGCTGCGTTTTACACGAACTTCAAAATGAACTGGCTCCCCACCTAAGCACCATGTTCAATCATAGTCTCACATCAGGCTTTGTGCCCACTGAATGGCGCACATAAATAGTTATCCCACTCCACAAAGGGGTAGCCACCACTGATCCCGGGAACTATCGCCCTGTTAGCCTGACGAGCCTGGTCTGTAGGGCCATGGAATGTATCATCATGGAACTCCTAAACAAAGACATTGGTAACCTCCAAACTCTGGACCCCACCCAGTTCAGGTTTGTGAAAGGCAGATCATGCCTCCTGAACCTGATCGACTTCTTTGAGGCAGTCATCAAAGTTGTAGACGAGGGGAAGGTGGATCACACAACCTATCTTGACCTCGCCAAGGCTTTCAACACCATCCCCCATTCTGGAATTATAGATTAACTCACTAAACTAGGTATAAATCAGTACGTCACAAGATGGGTTGCCAATTGGCTCACTGACAAAACCCACACTGTAAAAGTTGCAGACTCCAAATCTGGCTTCAAACCAATGAGAAGTGGAGTGCCACAGGGTTCAGTCCTGGGACCTCTTCTGTTTGGTATCTACTTCTCTGAAGTACAGGCTAACACAGAAGGCCTTTGGCTAACGAAGTTCGCAGATGACTGCAAACTAGGAGCCATAGTTGAGTCCCCAAATGATGTGGACAACCTACAGTATTGCCTAACTGAGACAGATGCCTGGTGTCAGATCCATGGCCTCAAGCTCAATGCCAAAAAGTGCATTGTCATCCCCTTTGGTAAAAACTCTATACCCATGAACTACCGCATAGGCAGCAGTCTGCTTAACACCAAATGTGTGATAAGAGACCTGGGGACCCAGGTGGACAGTAGTCTCTCCTTTGATAATCACATCACCACAGTAGTCAGGAAATCCTTCTACGTGGCACACCTCATCACAAAAGGGTTATCATCTAGGAAAAAAGAGGTCATTGTTCCCCTCTACTCGAAACTCATTAGACCCATTATAGAGTACAATGCCCCTTTTGGAATATAACTCACAAGACATCTGCAGCAGCTGGAAAGGCCACAGAAGTACCTCACAAAGAGGATTACTGTCCTCAAACAGTTGCCCTACACTGACCGTCTCAGAAAGCTCCAGCTAACATATAAAGCTATTTCAAACCCAGAGCTGTTGGACATGCTACACGTAAAGAAATCCCAATCCCTCCGAGCTACACGCTCTAGGGACCTAAACCTTGTCATCACAATAAACAGGACATGCTGGAGGGATAGATTCCTGTCCCAGAGACTTCCCATACTCTGGAACAAACTACTCATCTATGTCAAGCAAAGTTCCTCATTAGCACTCTTCAAGAAAAATCTTAATAAGTGGATGGGAAATAGGAAATACACCCCGGGGATAATTTCTGTGGCTCTGCTCGACAGAGGCACAGGAAAATAACTTTCTTGGGTGGTGTAAGCCAAGGAACCTTGTTGGGTTAGGCTTACTTAGGCCCTTGGGCCGATAGCCTAGTACCTACCTATGAACCTGTTATATGTACACTGTACTTTCAAAATGTTTGAGATGTTGATATAATGTTATCTGAATATTAATGTTTAAAAGCAAACTGATGAAGGTAAATATACAAGTGTTGCACATGAACATTTTTACAGTGAAAACTGCAACATTTGGTTGATAACATAATTCCTGGGATTCAGAAAAAAATTTCACACCACAGTAGGCAATTGCATGTGGCAAGTGACCACACATAGGTCATTTGTGATTCACTGGCAAGCTTATCATGAGTGGAGAAGTCTAGGAAATCTAGTGGCCTGCATTTTGTGCTAATGGTGTGTACTGATGTGGTAATGAGCTGTATTATTATTATATTAAACTGAAGACTCCAGTGATGTAAATGAGGGTAAACAGTATGACTGAGTTATTGAGAAATGTGTGTAATATGTGACTGTATGTGCTGGCTCCAGAGCAAATGCAGTAAAATCCTGGAGCTACAGGAGGCAAACCATGCAGCAATGTATGGGGTTGCTGCAGCATTAATAAACTTGTATATGCAGCTGGCTGTACTTGATATTGGTAGCCACAGTGTTGTATGTCATCAGCCCTGGAGTGTTGTATGTCATCAGCCCTGGAGATGGCATGTCATCCTTCTGCATTTGACATTATGCCCATCACAATACTTATGTTTACCATTTGGATAGTCACCATGCAGAAGTTGGTCAAGGTATGTCACACTCATTTTTAGACCTGTGGAAGTTGTGGAGTGCTTATCCATGACCAATATAATTATATACCAAGAGGTATGTGTGGCTTTGAGAATACTAGCAACAGGAACCTTTCTTTAACCATCAGGAGACATGGTAAGGGGATATCTCAGACATCAGCCTCAAGGATACTATAGTTCCATGATACTTTACTGTAGCATGTGGGGAGTAGCATATGTGGTTCTTCCTCATACTGTAGAGGAGAGACCCAAGACCATGCAAGCTTTTTATGTCTTAACCCATTCCCCTGAGGTGCTGGGAGCTATAGGCTTCACCCACATTAAAATAAAAGCCCCACCTGGTGAGCAGGAACGAAAGTGTTTTTTCTGCAAAGGTAACCACCATTAACTGTCAGATGATCTGTGATGTACATGATGTAGTCTACAGTGTGTCTGCAGACCATCCAAGCAATATCTGCAACTCCATATATGCATGTGTGCAATTTATATTAGTGGTTTTCCCAAGGGACATCTTGTTGGAGACTCTAGATATACCCTGTAGCCATGGTGGATGACATCCATCAGAAATTTGCAGACTGTGCAGGCAGTGACTACAACAATGCCCTGACATAAACCTCGGTCATTGTTAACCATGTGTTTGACCTGCTGAAGGCCCTCTTTTACTGCTTGGGTGTGGCTGGCAGTGCCCTGCAGGATGATCCTGGCATGTGTGCTAAGATTTTTTTTTTGTCTGTGCTACCACAATATTGAGGAAACAGTTACAGTATGGAATACACATGCAGGAAGAACAAATTACACCACACCAGGCAGTGGAGTATGATCCTGATGAAGAGCTGGCAGCAGGGGTGGACTGTTCCATTTAAAGGTGGGTGCAGCATGCCATGGCAGATGATTAGATGCAAGTGGCTGGATTATAACTATGGGCCAGACTAAAGAATTCTACAGAACATTAAAAGTGATGCATACAAACCTACAACTAGGTTTTGCGCATCCATGCTTAGACAGGCTATACTGTGCATCAGAACAGATGATGAGTAACTAAGTGGGGTGAATGGAACAGCTGTTCTCATGACCAGTAGATGCCAGTTGGGTGTTAGTACAAACAGACATTCATCTCTGAATGTTGAAGTACTGCATTTGTGGTATGAGTTTGAGCACTTCAGTACACCATGTATGGTATTCAGACAATAGAAATCCACTTGGTCTATTTGTAGCAAGTGGTCTACTACAGTATACAAGGAGAAATTAGCTTTTTTCCCCTCAAGTCCAAGGAGAGGAGCCTGTTTTTTTCCTCATATACCCTGGAGCCATGGTTGATGAATACCGCTTGAGGGAAGAAACCAGATCATTAGACAGCACAGATTGCCAAATTAGCTAGTTACACCTCTGCATTAAACATAGCCTTCCCAAGAAACAAAGTACAGAATGCAAGGCACAGTTGTCATTATTTGCACATGTGTGAGATGAACAGAATATCTAGTGTCAGTTACAGGAATGTGTATGTGATGATATGACTGATATCAGTCTTGTACTGTGTGTCAGATGTGGGTCAGGAGATGTAGCCTAGGGTACACTAGGTATGGAGGATATGCTTTTACCATTTCTATGAGTGTGTGGATGTGGGCATTGGAGATTTGTCTGTGTATGTATGTGTTTCTGGCTTTCTGCCAGCCTACCTACCTGCTTGAACAATGCTTCAGCAGATCTTGCAGCACTGAGGTGAGCTTATAAAGACATGTCCAGGGCACCCACAGAGATGTGTGTGCATTGCAAGGATGTCCACATCTGTGGAAGCACCCTCTCCTGAGAGTGTCAAAGACATTATCTATCCCTTGCCTAGAATAAGGTGTGCTGTCTAAATGCAAGAAATGGCCTGTATAGGACATTTCTGTGGCATGAGCTCCATGCTCACATGGACATCCATGTCTGACCCAACTCACCTCCAGACTGGATGGTGGGGTGGAAATGGTTGTGCTGTATGTGCCCAACCTAGGCCTCTCCCTTCCACAACAGTCCTCAACACTAGAGGCAGAGGTGCAGCAATCATAGGAGATGTCTATCACGTGTCCGCTGTGCAGAGGGAGACCTGGGTCATGGCAGCTTCCTATGGAACGTGCCCATCAAGTCAGACATATGTGGACATGCAGTTCCTCAGGTCATCTCACATGTCTGTAAAACGGTTACCATCTCAGCAAAAACTGTAGTAGTGTTAGCTTGTCCTTCTTTAATTGTTCTACATGTTCACTGGGTTACAGATGTAGAGGCAGCTAGCTTGGGTGTGGGGCTGGTATCCATGGCATCTTTGGCCACCAGCATACTGACCACACCTGTTTTCCCCATGCTCAGAAAGAGGCACTACAACACAGGGAAGACATCCTTTCCCAGCTAGACCTGTCTGCAACCCCCTGTCCTTCATTGTCTTCCTGTGTGTCTGGGGTGGGTACCAAGGACACACAGCCATGTCTACCTACTAGAATTGGAGTCTGGATTCTACATTTCCTGTATCCAGCAAAGACACTGCACCTATCTGACTGTGCAAAATTTTGACTGCCATCATTTTCAGAGTCTTGAGTCATTTTCAACATCCGGCAGCAGTATATCCATGTTGGAGGAGCCTGATAAAACATCCACTGTAAAGACATCAAAGGGAAATGCACATAATAAGGAACACCCATCCCTATTACTTTAATTCCAGAGAGTATGTACGAACTATTAGGTAGAACATAATAGACCTTTCTTTGTACTGGTGGTGGTCTTTTTTAAAGCCAAAATATGAATACAGCATGTAGTTATCTGTAGTACAGTGTACATTTACCCAGTATGCACTAACCTGGTGCAAAATGAATACACAGTTGAGGCATTTCCAACACAAATTATTGGAGCCCACTGTTGTTCTGCAGGACTCCACTGTAGCCTATGGATGACTCTTGACACCTTCTGCATAGAGTCTTGGAACCCCCCTCCATCTCTAATGGTGACTCAGCCAACAGATCACTTCCTGTCACCCTAAGATGTCCTTTCATATCAGTGTTCCAGTATCCTTTACAATAGGGATCTCCTGCCAAGGGCAGCCCAATGTCCAACCAGTGTACAAAAGCCTTTAGGTTTTAAAGGGTACTACATACATCACACTTATGCTTCTCATGCACAGCGTGAGGGCATAAAGGTAACATCCAGAGTACCATCCTCAGAACTTTGCCACCAGTCCGAACATTACCTTCAGTTGTCAGTCTGAACACTTATTCATCTACTGGTTTCTGACACTTTCAGGTAACTGCCCCGTTGTTTTTTGATTTTCTTGTTTCTGGCTGTTGGGTTTCATGCCATCCAGAAAGGGGAAATGCCAGTGCGGGAGACAGATTCCCCTTGAAGATAATTATGAGTGGTGCTTGTTCTGTTTAGGAGCTTCCCATGACTATACGTCTTGTGACACTTGTCAAGCTTTTGTCCCTAAGACATTGAGTAGTTGGCTTTCTTCCCTTGTGATTTACTTCGAGAACCAACGACTTAAGCTGTTGGCTAAGGATACCTTGGAAGGATCTTCCCGGCACGAGTGTCAGCTGTCTGTGAAGAAAAAGACCAAGAAAGTTCAGTCTGATTCTTCAGCTGTACCTCCTCCACTGGACATCTCTCTTGGGGCTAGTGAAAGCCCAGGGGATCATCTGGTTTCTTTCTCGTATTCCTCTGCTATAACTGCTTCAGAGGCCAGCATGGATCCAATTCCACGCACGTCCATGGAGGTTTTGCAGATGTCTGCTTCTAATGCACAGGGGGATCTGCGGCTAGTTATTACCAAAGAGCCTAGGGGTGTTCCTCAGATTTTAGTGAGGGAAGGGGTTCTGAATATCATTACTGAATGTCATCAAGACTCAGAGCCACCAGAGTATTTCAAGGCTGACGTCCCACTTAAAAAGAAGCAGAAAACAAAACACATTTTGCCTGCTCCGAAAGATCCTCAGAATGAATGGCAAAACTTCACTCAAGACCCATTTAATGCCCTTATGGCTCTTAAGCCTTCACAGGGAGTTTCTGTTCCTGCTCATCCATAGTTTTCTACTCCTCTTAAGAGACCCAGGGAACAGGATTCTTCTGAGGAGGATGCTGCTGATTTTGATGAGGAGTCCCTGACATATTCTTCCCAGATTCCTTCGCCACTTGGCTATGGTTCTGAGGAAGAAGAGTCTCTCGGTCCTGACTTTCCTTTGAAGGAGATTTCATTTGGTGATGCAGTTTCCAGAATGATGACATTTTTCAAATGGGACTGTGCTCAGGTGTTTGATGTTCAGAAGAGGTACTATGAGCTTCTAGAAATTGAGTCTCCTAGGCCCGCTGCTGTTCCTCCTGTTCTTGCTGCCGTGCTGGAGGCTTTTGCCACTGCTTCTCAGGCTCCTGATTCCCAACCCCTTGCTCCCAAAAAACCTGATAGGTTTTATATTAAGTGCCTGTGTGGACTGCAAGTTTCTTTATAAGTGTCCCTCTGCTGTCCCCACCATGGTGTCAATTGCTTCTGATAAGCCCTGCAGATTGTTGGCTTCCACTAAATTGCTTCCATCTGATAAGGACAGCAGGACCATGGAGGCTAGATAAGAAAGTGTATACTTCTGCTTCCCTAGCCTTTAGAGCTGTTAACTATCAGACACATATGAGTAGATACTTATTGGCTATTTCAGATCTCTCTGATTCTGAGGGGAAGCCTACTGCTCTCGCCTTGCTAAGGACATCCTTCCAGTAGCTCACCATTCCATTAAATGCAGTTATGATGCAGCTGATGCTTCATTTAGGGCTGCTGCTTTTAGATCTGCTTTGACGAGGTATTCCTGGCTCAGACTTCAGTCTTTGCCTGATGATGTCAAGGCTAAACCGATGGATGCTACTCTGAATAATAAGCATTTATTTGGTGTAGCTACTAAGGAGTTGTTTAAGTCCCTGCAAGAAAAGGGCAAGGCCTTATACAGGAGTTGAAGCATATTTTTGTTTCCCCTGTGCCCGAGTTTCAGAGGGATTATCCTAATAAGGCTGCCTTTGTCCATAGACAGTCTCACTTTCCCCCAAAGTTAAGAAGGGTCATAGAAGAGCTCCCCCTGCTAAGTCTACTCAAACTCCTTCTATTCAGAAGCCTCCTTTTCCTGACTAACCAGGTGCTGTCTGATTATCCTTGCCATGTTCTTCTCAGTCATATTCCTCTTTCTCTACATCTTTCTCTGCCCCTTCCTATTTGACTAAAGATCACCCAGGAATCCTGGGTTCTTCCATAATCCTCAAGGGTTATTACATGGTTTGGCAATCTCTTCCCTCCTTTTTGGGCATTCCTAAGCCTCCTCAGGAGCAACAGCCCTTTTTTCCAGAAGTGCTTCCAACTCCTCAGAGGGGGAAGGTGTTGTACTCCAGAATGTTCTTGGTCCCCAGGAGAGAAGGCACCTGGAGACCCATTTTGGATCTAAATCAGCTAAACACCTTTTTGAAGGTCCCTTCTTTTTGGATGGTATCTCTTCGAGCTGTGTTTCCTCTGCTACTTCTTCAGGCTTTTCTGGTTTCCTTGGATCTCAAGGATGCTTGTCTACACATTCCTATTCATCCCCTTTCCAGGAAGTTTTTATGTTTTATCTGTTGCTTACTGGCACTTTCAGTTCTCCGCTTTGCCCTTTGGCCTCTCTACTGCCCCAAGGATATTCACCAAATTTCTCGCTGCAGTGATTGCTTTCTGCTTGATAATGAGGATACGGGTCTTTCCTTACCTGGACGACCTGCTTATTCAGGCCTCTTCTCCAGAGATCTTAGTTCAGCATGTACACTTTGCCATTTTTCTCCTGCAAAGCCTGGAGTTTACTGTAAATTTCCAAGTCATTCCTGACTCCTTCTCAGGATCATGTTTTTCCGGGATGCAGAATCCAGACTGTTGGAATGCTGGCATCCCTGCTCCTCCCAAGGCTTTAACTCTCATTACTTTCTTTCAGTCCCTTCTTCCTCTGGGTTCAGTCACACCCAGGAAATTTCTGAGGGCTGCGGGATACGTGGCTTCCACCATTCCTATGCTCCCTCTAGCCAAGCTCCACATGAGAAAGCTCCAGTGGTTTCTGAAGTCAGTTTGACTCCAACATTCTTATCCTTTAGATTTTCTAGTCCCTCTTCTTCTATGCCTCAAGGTGGAACTTCAGTCGTGGATTCATCATTTGTCCCTCAACCTCCAGTCCCTGCTCGGGAACTTTTCACAGATGCCTAGGATGTGGGATGTGAGGCTTCCATTGGCTCTCTGAAGGAGCAGGGTCTCTGGTGTCTTTGACAAAAGGAAGACCACATCACTGTCAAAGAAATGAGAGCTCTTCTGCTTGCTCTTCAGGCTTTTCATTCTCTTTTTCTTCCAGGGCTTCTTGAGATTCTCACAGTCAATACAGCAGTGATGTGGTATGTCAACAAGCAAGAGGGGGACAAGGTCTTATTTCCTCTGCAGGTTAGTTCTTTGGATTTGGGAGCTAGCTATCCAGTATCAGGTGTCTCTTCATGCAATTTACATTCCCTCAGATCAGAACATAGTTCAGGTGTCCCTTTATGCAGTTTACATTCCCTCAGATCAGAACATAGTGGCAGATTCTCTGTAACACAATTCCACAAGTGGCTGCTTCACAGGGATGTGTTTCGGGACATTGTCCACCAGTGGGATACTCCTCAAGTAGATCTAGTTCCCTCTGAAAAGACAACTTCCCTCTATTTTGTGCCAGAGCCCCATGCCCTCTAGCCTAGAAGGTGGATGCCTTCTCTTTTTCTTAGAAGGAGATGTTTATTTATGCCTTCCTTCCCCGTCATCTCATTCTGGAAGAACTGTTCAAGATAAAATAGGATATTCCCCAAATCTTGCTGATGACATCCTTTGGGTCAGACAGCATTGGTTCCCTCTTCTCCTGCATCTTGCAAAGGGCAATCATCACAAGTTGCCTCACAGAATGGACTTGCACAAGACAAGGGGTCTCACATCCATCCCCATCTGTCCACTATTCAACTGACATTGTGGATGATAGGATTTTGATCCCCCACAGACACCTTTTTTCTGAGGACGAGCTCCGGGTCCTGCACGAAGCCAGGAAACCCACTACTAGGAAATCTTACTTATCCAAATGGAAGAGGTTTTCTGTTTGGTGTCTTTCTCGTAACCTGGATCCACTTACTGTGGATGTCCCTTTGCTTCTCTCTCATTTGTGAGAATTGCTCAATGCAGGGTTGGCATATTCTTCTGTTAAGGGCAACCTATCAGCTATTTCTGCTTTTGACTCCCCCTTTAGCCTCTAGATTTGAGGCCAAACAGTTTCTTAGAGGTGTTCTTCACATTAGGCCTCCCAGGAAGCCTGTTTCCTCCTTCCTGGGACCTTAATTCTGTTTTAGAAAAATTGACTCGGCTCCTTTTGAGCCTGCTGCTTCAGCTTCCTTACAACATTGTTCTTGGAAGACTGTTCTTCTTTTGGCCCTAACTTCTGCCAGATGGGTGTCTGAGCTATTCCTTTTTTCTTAGTTTTCCATAAGGACAGAATGTCCCTTCGTACTTAATCCTTCCTTTATTCTCAATATGGTTAATGAAATGTCTCTTGATCGGTCTGTTCATTTGTCCACTTTTTTCACTTCTCTGCAGTCTGCTAGTGGGAAGGTTTTGCACACATTGGATTTGTATAGACAACTCAGACATTATTTGGATAAGACTAAAGCTTTTCATAAATCTGAAGAGCTTTTTGTTTCTTTTCATCCTAGGCCTTTATGTTTGGCTGTTTCCAAGCAAACCATTTCTTCTTGGATATCTAAAGCCATTTATTTTTATTCTTTTCATCAGAAGAGGCTTCCTTCTTCTGTTAAGGCTCATTCTACTAGGGCTATAGCTTCTTCTGGTGCATTTTTCAAGGGTTTGGATACTAATTCTATTTTTGAGACAGCTACCTGGACTTCTGTGCATACCTTTACCAAGCATTGTAAGTTTGATGTGATTTCTAGGGCCAGAGCTGGTTTGCTAGGGCCATTTTCCATGGCTTTCTAGAGGGCTCTGCTGGCCCTTCCTCCTCACAATCTTCTTCCTGGGATATTGCAATCTTCCTATTGTAAAGAATACTGCAGCAGTGATATGGAAGGATGTAGTACAGTAGTGTAAAATCTTAATAACATTAGATGTCCTTCACTTCACTGTTGCAGTATTTGCTCCCTCCCACCTCCCCCCAGTCATTTTTCCTTCTGGATGTGCGTGTTACCTACTAGTATCCTTGGACTGTCATTCTTACTGGGGCTTTTCAGTTCTTAGGATGCTACATCCGGATGTCACCTTTATGCCCTATGCCATGCGTGAGGAGCATATATATGTGTGGTGTACTGCATACCCATTACAACCTATAGGCTTGTGTATACTGGCCGGATATCAGGCTGCCCTTGGCAGGGGATCACTATTGTAAAGAATACTGCAACAATGAAGAGAAGGACATCTACTGTTATGGTAAGATTTTACACAACTGTACTTTCCTGTACCAAGTGGGAAGCGCACTCCTTTAGCAGGATCTATTATGTTTGCACTCAAGAGTCTGGCCTGATTATCGTCTCTACCCCAGCTACCAACAGCATTTATGTCCTCTGCCACATCTTGCCAAGCACGGTGATGATAGGGCCAGTTAAAGTTAACATGATTGGTCATCCATTCACGTTGAAATAGAGAGCCTACGACAAGATTTCATTTTCTGCATTCAGAAACTTGCATTTCCATGGCTTGCATTTGGCAGGCATAGTGCTCTGTGCTGAAAGAATAACTTATGTGAGGATACATATTAGTACATTTCTTACACTTCTCTTAATACATTCAACTGGTCTATGTGCTGCTGGTAGATGCCCATAATGTATGTAGTGTATAACTCATAACCGCATACCCTAGACAATGGGTTATGCAGCTTGATACGTTGGCCCCCCCAAAGAGAAACGTGGCCTTGTATACATTGCATGTCCAGTCTGTAGTTGACAACATCAGGCAATGCCTCCAGCCACCACCACTCTCAATATCTGTGTAATTACTGACTGTGGCTCACCTTGCACATGTCGAGCCTGTCACTGGACTCAAAATGGTTAGCTTTTTGTCTTTTATGAATTTCATTATCCATTATGAGTTGAAATGGAAAATACTGAGTTGTGATGGATATGGCCATGACATTCTTTTTATTTTGAGGTGAGTTGTTGTAGGATAAGTTAACCAATTTATTGTAGATTTATTTTTTCTCTTTCAGTATTGACGAGTGGTAGGATAGGCAAAAGAGAAGTCCCAGCATTTAAGATGCAGGCTGAGAAAAGGTACTCCCTTTATGCTGGGAAGCGTACGAGTGAAGTTGTATGATAAAGTCTTACACAGACGTGCAGAGTTTCTTATCAAAATGATTAAAGGTCTCATGCAGATCATAATAATAATACATTTAATTAAATCCCTTGTTATCAAGAAAGAGTATATATACTTTATATTATGCATGTTTTATATGATCTTATGTTTTCATGATAAGAAATTGTTAGCATGTTTTTTATGTTGGATTTATATTTTTGCCATTTAAAGGATGTTTCTGTTTTGTCCTCTTTGGTGTTGAATGCCTGTATTATTGGTATGGGATTGTTTAAAATTGTGGTAAGCACTGTTTAGTGAAGAATGGTATAATGTTGAAAATGTCAGGTTTCAAGACGAGTGTTGATCTGTAAATCTGGCGATACCATTTTGAATGGAGTGTTTACACTTATTTTGTATGATGTATTATTAACGATTATTTTTGCATTAGTAAACATGATGTTTAAAATATTTTGACAGTTTCTAAGCATGCAGTAAGTGAAACGTTTCATTCTGAAAGTATTGTCTTATTGTTCCACTTTACTTTTAAAAGTATTGTGAACTGAATTCACTTTTACAACTCATATCCGTATTTATACTACTTGCGCTTTAGCAAACTGCTGTTGCATGCGTTATTTTTTTTGTGAAACAATGAAATGTTTTCTTGCATAGTATGTAACAGATTGATGTAGACATAAACCGTTTAGATGTTATGTGATCCTATCTCGCCTCATTCTGTATTGATGGGTTCGGAGCCGACCCTCGGCTCCGACTCGGCACGCTATGCTATAGAGTTAAGCCTCTTATTGGCTGAGCTATTCTATATCCCAGGATGCACCACCACTACTTCCCCAGATCTCGTTTGCCGCTTACAAGCTAGGACGTGGTCTTGAAATTGGCTGAGCTAAGTGCTTTTTTTTCTGAAAGTTTTTCTGTCAGGAAATTCTTTAATCTTTACCCAAAAGCTGTTTTAACAGCTATCGTTGTGTATAAGTGTGTTTTTGTGAATTTTTTGTGGTAAATTTGTGTGACTGGACAGGGAAAGGTTTCCTTTTAAGTTAGAGGGCCTTCCCTAGTTCGTTAGTGAGTCTTCTTATTATTTCAGAGAGGTCAAGTACCTGTTTGAGTTAGAGGGTTCTTGGCCCTCTTTTTGGTGTATTTGTATTTGTTTAAGTTCTTGGGCTTTCGCCTCTCGTTAAAAAAAAAAAAAGGAGTTTTTATTGTTGTGAAAATCTTTGTGAGTTATATACATTGTGTTTTTCTCAGTTATAGTGAGTAGTCTACAGGCATTATGTCTAAGGAGCATAGACCCTCAGGATTCAAGAAGTGCACGAGATGCAACTACAAAATGTCCATCACGGACGATCACTCCTTATGCGTGTACTGTTTAGGCGCCAAACACCTTCAGGAGTCTTGCAGCGTGTGTCACGCCTTTTCCTCTCGGGTCCTCCAAGAGAGGAAGAATAAATTGATCTTGAAAGGGCTTATCAAACCCTCTTTCGAAGAGGCCTTATCTTCATCTTCCTCTCCAGCGAAGAAAAAGAAATCGTCTGCTCCGACCAGCCCGTCGGAACCGACCACTAAGAAATCTAGGCAGGCTTCTCCATCGGCTCCACGGACTTCGGAGCCGAGGGCGGAACGGTCTGCCTCGATGCCTCCAGCCTCGACTCCTCTGGTTTCGGAGCCGATGGCTGGGGCTTCGAGAGGCGGGTCACCTTCATCGGCTCCACTGATTTTGGAGCCGATGAGGGTTGCCGGCTCAGACACTTCCCCTTCGGTGCCGAAGCCCACCTCGGCACCGAGGGAAATTGCTATGGAATCTCCCTCGGCACCGATATTGGTCGAGTCTATTCGGAGCCGGTCCCCCAGTCCTTCAGAGCCGATGGAGAAGTCGGCTCGGACTCGATCGGTCTCCTCCCGATCTTCCAAGATGTCGGATTCGGACATCGACAGGGTGCTCCAAAGACTGTTTCAGTCTCCTGTATTCCAGAAATTAGTTTCGGCTCCAGCCCAATCGGCTTCGGAGCCGATGGCCCACCCTGTAGTTCTGGTTCCTCCTCCAACAGCCTCGGCACTGTTGGAGCCGGTGCTGGTGAAGCCGATGGAGGTTTTTGGGTCGGCTCCGACCCTTACTCCAACCCCGGCTTTCGGGTCGGAGTTCGGTACTCGGACCTCCTCGGTCGGCCTCGGGGGTGACCCTTCGGGACCGATGTTTTCGGTTCCGAGCCTTCCTCTCGGTGCATCTGCTGCGGGGGTACCGTCTACTGTTTTGACCCCGGGGGTCGGACCTTCCCAGGACTCTGGCGGTCCGGCCTTCAGGGCCATGAGGAGTGCTTTGGCCAAATCTTCTTTGGCTACCCTCACGGTCCCCACCGCACCTTCCCTACACACGGAGACCGGGTCTTTTGTAGTCCCCCTGTCGCTAGACAGCGGAGCCCTGGGGCCTGAGGTCACCCCAGTGGGGTTTCCCTCCTGGAGGTCCCTCTGAAGCTTCTTCGGAGGAACCCCCAAGGAAAAGACTGTGCAAGAGGAAGCACGTCGACTCCCCCGATGAGTCTCTCATGTCGGACACCGATCTTGATGATGCGGAGGGGTCCCCTAAGTCGTCCTCGGATGATGTCTCCTTTGCAGACATCTTGGAAGCTCTCAAACAACGATGCGGCTGGCTTTCCAAACCCCCCCCTTCCGCTGACGAGTCGGTGTTCCTCAAGGCCTTCGGGGCTCAGCCCTCCGCCTCCTGGGTGTTTCCGCCCTTCGACGAGCTCCTAGATTTGATCTGTCGAAGGGCGTGGGAGCATCTAGACTCTGTGGAACCGGTACCTGCTCACCCAAATAAATTCTTATCAGCACCCCCAGAGAAGGAGTTTCTGACCAAAGGTGTGGCTGTAGATGCCCTGGTGGTGGCATCTGCTACCCAACAAGATGTAGCAGAGGCTTTGACGTCCGTCCATCCTCCTAATAAGGAGTCTAGGAGCATGGACCCGTGCACGGAAGCACCCTCAGTTCAGCGGCCTTTACTTTAAGGTCCCTGAACTATTTGACGCACTTCACTAGATTTCAGAGGGATCTGATCAAGGAGCTTTCAATATCCCTCTTGGGTAACCTACCTGAGCAGCTGGCCCAGACGGTTGGCTCTCAGTTGGCTACTCTGTCATCGATATCAAACTCGTCCATGAGGCTCATTTCATATGCAGCCGAAGGGGCGAGTAGAGCGGCAGGTACGGGTGTTGCTCTACGGAGGCAAGCCTGGCTCCGCCTGTGTCATTTTGCGGAAGCCTTTAAGTCTTCCTTTGCCGACGCTCCCTTTGATGGGTCCTCTTTGTTTGGACCCAAGGTAAAGGACACATTGACCCGCTGTGAGCAAGAAGGTAAGACTTTGACTGCCGTAGGGGCACGGTTTTCCACTCCCTTTCGGCCTTACCCCAAGGCTAAAAGAGGAGGGAAAATGTGGTTCCATAAATCACAGAAGTCTTATCCCTCGCAGCAGGATGATCCCCCTTCTAGAGGCAGAGGAGGGGGAAATTTTTCTGGAAGAAGCCGTCCCAGAGGCGGCAGAGGCCCCCGCAGCACTGGAGACCGCGAGTCCTTTCGTGGCTCTTCAGCCTTCCACAATCCCTGAAGGATTGCCCGACTGTGCAGCTCCGGAGCCAGTCGGGGGTCGTTTTTTGAGGCCCCTAAAAGCCTGGGAGGGTATCACTCAGGACCGATGGGTGCTTCGAATCATCGCCGGAGGTTACGCCATCCCCTTTTCACACCCCCCTCCGCCGTCCAGGAAAATCCCTGACCCGCCACCCAGTCAACGGGAAATCGCAGCCTTCGAAATCTCAAAGCTGCTTCAAAAAGGAGTCATCCAACCGGTCCCCGCAGACCAGATCGGATTAGGGTCTTACTCAAGATTCTTTTTGGTGCCAAAAAAGACCGGGGACTTGAGGCCCATTTTGGATCTCAGCAACCTAAATCGTTCAGTCAAGAAGTCCAAGTTCCGAATGGTCACCTTACAATCCATTCTCCCACTGCTGGAGAAAGGTGTTTGGATGTGCTCCATAGATCTCAAGGACGCCTATTATCACATCCTGATAGATCAGGCGTCCAGGAGACATTTGCGCTTCAGCCTGGGAGACAGTCATTTTCAGTTCTGCGCACTGCCCTTTGGTCTCACCACAGCCCCCAGGGTGTTCACCAAATGTTTGGCAGTCGTGACTGCTCACCTGAGGAGTCTAGGATTCCAGGTGTTTCCATATCTAGACGACTGGCTCCTGACTGTCACCTCCAGGTGTCTACTATTGCAGAACCTAGCAGCCACCATATCACTAGGCACTTCCCTTGGAATCACCTTCAATTGGCCAAAGTCTGTGTTGCTGCCATCTCAGTGCATAAGGTTCATCGGAGTAGAGATGGACTCAATCCAAATGCAGGTCTATCTTCCTACAGAAAGGATACAGACTATACAGGCTCAAGTCCGAGCCTTGCTTCTCAAATCCAAAGCCCCAGCCAGGATGGTCCTGCAGCTATTAGGCTCCATGTCGGCCACTGTTCTCCTAGTCCCCTTAGCAAGATTGCATATGAGAATTCTCCAGTGGCTCCTATCGACCCAGTGGTCCTTTCAGGATCTCCCTCTCAGTCACCTCATACGGATCACGGAAACCTGCAAACGGGACCTCCGCTGGTGGCTGGTGTCCTCCAATCTGGATCAGGGACGACCCTTTGTTCCACCTCCTCCTACGGCCACATTGACGACGGACGCCTCCCAGACGGGGTGGGGGGGGGGGCATTACCTGGGCAGGTCAGTCCAAGGCAATTGGCATTCCAACGAGAGTCTCCTTCATATCAACGTTCTAGAAATGAGGGCGGTGCTTCTATCTCTACAAGCCCTCCACGATTACCTCCCTCAGGGCGTAATCGCCATTCAGTCCGACAACATGTCAGTAGTCTGGTATCTGAACAAACAGAGAGGGACCAGATCCTACCCCCTTTGCAGACCCTCTTCCTGATTGTAATTACATCAGCTAGGCGGGTTTCCAAGTTACAGGCACTTTCCATCCGCCCGCCTTATATGATTTTTTACAAGGTTAGAGTATCTTTTAAAACAAATCCTTCCTTTTCACCAAAAGTCTGTTCAGAGTATAATTTGAATCAGTCAATTGAACTCCTGTATTCTTTCCAAATTATGGCAACAAGGCAGAATATAAGCTGCGTCAATTGGATGTCCACAGGCAGTTATAATTTTATCTTCAAAGAACCAAGGACATCAGAAAATCAAATCAGCTGTTTGTATCCTTCTCACAGAGTAAGCAAGGCTCACCAGTTTCCAAAGTGACTTTGTCAAAATGGCTTTCCAGTACTATTACTTATGCTTATGAATCTCGGAATGTGTCTTTCCCGGGAAAGGTAAGGGGACACTCTACTAGGTCCTTGGCTACCTCCATAGCTTTTCAAGCCAAGCTTCTATTAGATACTATTTGTGCGGCAGCAACATGGGCTACTCCCCATACCTTCATTAATCATTACAAAGTGGACATGGCCTCTCTGAACAGGGCATCTTTTGGTTCCACAATTCTGAAGTCTCTTTTCCAATGAGCCATCCAGGATTTAGGTGCTGGGGACGCTGTCCCAACCAGCAAGAAGGAAGGCGAGATGGGCAACATAACATAAAGAAGTTATGTTCTTACCGTAATGTTCCATGTTTGTTGTCCTTTATCTCACCTTCCTTCTTGCATCCCTCCCTCCTTCCCCCATCCTGGATGATTGAGAGGAATTTCCTTTTTGGCTGATTTGGCTGAGTTTCCTTTGCTTTTTCATCTGTTGGTATAGTCCTTGTTACCATTGTTCTGTTTTTTTCAGTACAAGGAAGCAGTATTGTTTGGTTACCTCCTTTGTTTGGTAATTTATAGTTCTCCTATCTAGTGGTTAGTTGTCACAAATGAGATCTGGGTAGCTACCACTAAGCATGCTGGGATAAGGGGCTAGCCTTGAGCCAGTAAGGACTCTTCGAGTTTTAGAAGTGGCCGAGTCAGAGCCGAGATCAGCTCCAAACCCAACCAGAAAGAAGGAAGGTGAGATAAAGGACAACAAACATGGAATGTTATGGTAAGAACATAACTTCTTTATTTGGGAGATTCATTTATTGCCTCCAGCTTGCAGTCGTCAGCAGATATTGTTATCCAGAGGTCTTTCACATTAGCCTTAATTTCAGAGAACTATATTCTGAACAGGAGTGGTCCCTGCACTGAGCCCTGTGGCACACCGCTAGTAAATGGCCTCTTGCTGGATCTGAATTCACCCACTTTAACCATGTGTCCTGTCCATGAGCCAATTTGCTATCCATCTGGTATCACTGGGATTTATGCCCAGCTTTGTCAGTTTATCTATAATACCTGAGTGGGGAATTGTGTCAAATGCCTTGGCCAGGTTGAGGTAGGCAGTATGTACTGTTTTTCTGTCATTCATAACCTTAGTAACTTTCTCAAAGGAGTCCACCAGATTCATTAGGCATGACCTGCACTTGACAAAGCCGAATTAGGTTGGGTCCAGTGTTTGGAAGTTTTATATGTTATTATTTTTCAGGTCCATGATTATTTTTTTCATTGCCTTACATATAAGACTAGTCCAACTTATGGGGCTGTAATTTCCCAGGTCAGTAGATGGTCCACATTTATGAAGTGGGATGACTGTTGCTGTCCTCCGCTCTGTCATGACAAAGCCAGTCCAGAGGCTGTGGTTAGGTAGAGGTCCTAATGGGCCTGATAAGTCCTGATTTAAGCTGTTTAAGAGGCAACCTGTTATATTGTTATGTTCCATTGAAACTGTTTTTAGCTTTATTGAGTGCAGTGGCAACCTGTTCTTTGATGATAATTGGCAGTGGAGTAGTGGAGGGTATTTCCTGGGGGAGAACTGGGGGTGTTGGTGAGGTGAAATTTGAGCTGAATTTGTCAACCAGCAGATGTGCTATATCTTCTAGCTAAATATAGGTGATGCCATCTACAGTTAATTAAGCACATTGTTGAGTATTGCTCTTAAGATTGCGGACATATCTGAAAAGTGCCTAGTGAGAGTGTAAACTAGCTGTTCCAGGGCATTTGAAGTCTTTGGGCCTGCATGGTAGTGGTCATTTGTGCCTCCCAATTAATGGAGGAGTAGTTAAAATCACCCATGAGTTAGTACTGGGCTGAATGGTGAGTGATTCTAGTAACTTTAGTTATGATATATGGGTTTCCTGGTTCATGGTGGGGGACCTATAGCAAGCAAGAATATGGTAATGGATTTTTCCCATGGTTATTTGGACATGGAATAGCTCAAGCATGTCATATTGTTTGACCAGCCTTGAGGTGTACCTATCCTTTAGATACACCTCAGCCCTTTGCTCTTTTATGTTCAGTGGGTGGTTCGAGTGTATGAAAAGCTTTATAACTATGCACTGCCAGAGTGCTTTCCATGGCTTTGAACCATGTTCCAGTAACTGCACAAACATCAGCATTCTCCAGGGTGAGGAGAGCTTTCAGGGAGTGCAGTTTCTTGTTGAGACTGCTAGCACTGAGCAGTAACACCTTTAGCTTGTCCTGAGTAGCTTTTGTTATGTTGAAAGGTTTGTCTGTTTGACCATGCCTAAAAAAGGCACTGTAGGGGTGGATAATGTTTTGGCCAGTATCTGAAAGCCTACTGATGACAGGTGAAGACTACTCCTGGCAAAGCAGCGTGGTCTGTCAACAGTGTCCTCCCAGGCTGACAAGTACTGGACCCCTTTGGACTGACACCAGTAGCTAAGCCAATCATTTTTGGCTGGTATTGTGGCATCATCCTTGGAGAGAGTAGAATGATGCTCAATGCTAGGTCCGTACCTGCCTGTGACACATATTCTATAAGCTCAATCATGCCTGTCTTCATATAGTCCAAGGAGGTACGTCTTAGGCCATTCACACCCATGTGGACCGTAACTTGACTGAGTAATACTGGTAGTTAGGGGTAAGTGACCTGAGTGCTTAAGTGACCTGAATGCTTGTGTGATCTGGTGACTCCCAGCCCTCACAGGCAACTAATTGTACCCTTCCCCTTATCCATCCTGGTAAGTGGTGATCAGTTTGTCTCGCAATGGAGTCTCCTATGACCAGAATATTGGGTTGTGGAGTGTTTCACCTTAGGGGCTTGGTAGTTGAAGCACAGTGAAATATGGCTTTGTGTTGGGATGGGAATTGTCTTGTCTGTGTACTTGCAAAGTTTCTGAGGACTGTGCCTGAGAGGCCCTTGAGGTTTGCATGTGAGCACTTCCACATATGTGGGTCTATGTGTGTGGTCATCTGCAGGTGCGGTGAGTGATGTGTGTGTGAGTCACTAAAAACCTGTTTATTGCTTTTTGTGTCTATATGTGAGTCTAGCCTCCAGTGAATATGTGTAACTACATCTCTCACATACTGTATTTGTTTGTCTGAGAATTAAGTGGTTGTCAGTGTACATAAGGCAATTGTTACATTGCCTCAGGATAACCATGTCCACCAAGCTGGGTGCAGAGATAGCAGGAAAGTGTGCCCGTTCGTGGTTGCAGGTCCTAATGTGTACTTGAAAGGATAGGAGTGGAGGGTGTTTGTAATTGGATGAGGGAAGGGCGCTTACTTGGTATAATCTGTAGCTAACCTATCAGAGTTGCTGCCCAACACCAAATCAGATGCTCTCTGAACAGCAGTCCTGTGTGCTACAAAAAGATAACTAGCACAGTAAACGTTCAATGTATAATGAAAATAAGTAATGTTTCCAGATGTTTGCATCTGTGCAGGGCACTGGCACAGCTCAGTGCAAATGTGCTGAATTTATACCAGCACTGGAAATACAGAAAACAGACTACTGAACCCTCTCTCCACTAAAATGACGACAGAGCCCTTTTGTGTGCTTCCCAATTCAGATAGACAAGGTAAACCCCTACAGCCACTAGATGAATAATCCCATTCCTGTTAATGTAAAAGCACAGTAAAAGAATGCCCGGAGTAAAATGCTGCCACAAACAAACTTAAAGATACAGATACAATAGTGTACTTTAAACAGCTTATAAAAGTACTTTGCCTTGTAGAAATAAGCCAGGAGCCACTCAAATTGTGCAGAATGTATAAAGACACTAAAAAGCTAAGCTGATCAATAAGCCCTCCAGCCATTAAAACAATTGCATGTAAGGAGTCTCTAGTGTGTTTCCTCAAGTTGTACAGACCAGGCTACCACCCACTGCCCCTAGATGGGAAATTCACTGTCATTGTGATGTAAAACACAGAAGTGCTTGCTAGAGAGTAAAAATATACTACTATATGCAACAGCTCACTAGATAATGAATTTGGGGCAAGTAAATCAGTAGAACAGACAAGGAGAGGCAAACTTCACTTTTTTAAATAAGCACAAGGAAAGGCAAATAAAGATATCAACAGCAGTGTTGAAAGGAAGGAGTTTATAAATCTCATTTTACATTAAGGTGCGCAGCTTAAAATCACTTAAGTTTAAAAAGCAGATCAAGGAATGTTAGAGTGGGTGGGAAAAATAACTAGCAGGGAGTCACCAGTAGTGCTTGTTGTTTTTGCAGGTCTTGAGTCTTATCAGAAAAGACAAAGACCCAGAAATTCTCTGTATATTTAAGTATCACTCAAGAAACAAATTAGCCAATGGGGAAAAAACGTGAAATTTGTCGCCTATGTAGTTAAATGTGTATTCTGCTACACAAGACAGAAACACCAGGCCAAGCAGATTTCTTAAAACGGGGAAAACAAAATGGAGCAGGTAAATCAGAAAGCCCCTCTCAGTTTAAACAACTCACAGACAAATAATAGAGATTGACTTTCCTCACCCAGCAGGGAGTCACCAAAAGTGCCTGTAATTTTTGCGGTTCTTGAACCTTATCAGAAAACGTGTTTACCTCACAGGCACATTTGGGTTGGGAAATTCAGCTAGGCTTAAAAAGGCCCCAAAAGTCAAAAACTAGCACTAACCTACAAACATTATTGCAGTTCAGAGATTGGTCATAAAGGCTGTCTTCATGAAACTTCTTGGTTGACCAATCCCCAAAATTTAGCATTTCTAGACGGGCAGTAATCCCTAAGACAGCAGGCAGTCCAGGTTCATCACCAGAAAGATTTGTCAAGTGAACTTGATCTTGTTTTACAACTAGTTACTGGTGTATTTGACAGGGGAGTAATAGTAGAGGTGGTCTACCTGGATTTCAAAAAAGCCTTTATCTCTGCCCCATACAGGCTAAGAAAACTGGAGGAGCCATAGGAGATGCAGTATAGTCTGTGAATCTGGATTGCTGTTTGGTTAAATTGTAGGAATCTGGGTTGTGGAGAAAGGGATGTTGTCAGGAGTAAGAAAGTAGTTAATGGAGTACTGCAGATGCCAGTCCTGGATCTGCTTCTGTGTCTCAGATATATCTGAGGGAATAGAGAACAGAGTCAACTTCATTGCTGACAACAAAATGATTGCAGCAGCAGAAAAGGGGTGTGGGTGTTAGAAGAGTCTAAGAAAGAATTGGGAAAAGCTGACCAAGTGAGCAGAAAATGTATCCTTATCAGCAGGAATACTTTTCATCCTGAAATATTTGTGCAAGCTGCTCAACTCAGTTTTGGCATAAACCTCCATTAAGATACATTCATCAGCCATTTCAGGTTGCCTTCTAATTGACTCTCCTCTTTCTTCACACTTCAAAGTCAAACAGTTCTTAAAAAGCATCCTACATAGAAAGCAACCAGGAAAATCCATGCCTCCTCCTTGAGACCTAAATTAAGTCCTGGAAGAAATAGTATTGCCATCATTTGACTTTGCGTCTTCTACACTTGTTTAAAGTTCTGCACTTGGAAAACTGTACTACTTGAAGCCTTAACCTCTTTAAAATAGGTTTATGAGTTAAAGACTTTGTTTATTCCCCCTTTTCTGGTCTTTCATCGACACAGAGTGACCCACAGGACTAACTCTTCTTTTATGCCTAAAGCAATAACTAAAGTATCTTGAATCACTCCACCCACCTCCCTGCATTTTTTCCCTATTGTCAAAAAAACCTGGAAAAGATGCTTCATTTACTGAATGTACAGGCAACTTAGATTCTGTTTGGATAAAATTAAAAGCATGAGAAAATTGCTAAGTTGATTTATCTCCTTTGGAAAAAAAAAAGCAGGATCTTCCAGTTTCTGAAATTATCATATAACCATATTTCCCTTGCTACCTCTTTCTGTTATTTCTCCAGTGGCAAATCCCTCCAAGGTCACATTAAGGCACATTCTGCTTGAGCTGTTGCTTCTTCTGGTGCTTTTTTTCCCCCAAGGGTCTTTCCTCTGATCTATTTTCAAGGCATCTTCCTGGTCTTCTGTACATTCCCTTAAACATATATTACAAAATAGATGCCTTTTCTAGAGCCAGGACTAGTTTTGCAAAGAGCATCTTTAAGGGTTACTGGACTCCAGTTCTGTCTCCCAAACTTTCACCCAGTCTGCGTAAGAGCTCAGGAAATTGTCCCATCAGTTAGCATTAATGCAACAGTGTCCTAAAAGTGAACATAGTACAGCTGTGCAAAAACCTGCCATGATAGTAGGTACTGTAGATCAGTGTTGTAGTATATCCACCCTCCTTCCCCTTGTTTTATCACTTTCCTAGGCCAAAGCGGAATCCCTTTTCCTATCTATTCTCCCTTCTTTTTTTCCTTTTATCTTGGTCTATCCTGTATGGGTATCTGCTTCAGCATTGTCATGGAGTGAGAAAGCTCTGAGGATTTTCTCACCTGCACTAAGCATTAGCATGTAGACTCGTGGTTTAAGGTCAAATGTACAAGTTGAGATGAATGTCGCCTAAACTTTAGTAGACTGCCAGATGTACAGAATCCTTGGCAGGATACATCCTTTCAGTTAGCACTACTGCAACAATGATCCATTCAGGCATCTACTGTGATGGTAAGTTCTTTCACAACCATATTTTATTTATTTATTTATTTATTTTACATTTGTTAACCGGGCTAGTCCAACTGGATATATTTCCATTTTCAGCAGAGGCCTGGGGAGAAAAGCTCCAAAGTAACATAAAAAAAGATTAACATGCACAAATATGAAAGAAAAATTATGTTAAAGATATTGTCGAGTATTCGCTAATTAAAAAGAATTTATACTATTTGAGCAACACAACATAAAAGATTTTCCTACATTAATATAAATGAAATTATGTTAAAATAATCAGAGAGCATTAGCTAAAGAGATGATACTATTTATGAAACTAATACCTAAAAGGATAAGACGCACATTCATAAAGATCTGTGAGGTAGATTACAATACATACACAATTTCATTCATCTCATCTCCTGGTTGTAAGAATAATTTAAGACCGTTATTACTTCTCAAGGGGAAAAGCAGTATTAATTGGCGAAGGGAGGCAGTAAAGAGATAGGGCAATAGCTAAAGCAGAGAATTAGGGTAGCATCAAGGACATAACCATTTTGTTTTAAGATGCAAGATGTTTCTTGAGACTTTGTTTAGAGTGGAAAGGAGGGAAGTAAAGTTAGATCTGATGGTAACAGGTTCCAATATTTTCCAGCAGTATTATAAAACAAGGAGTCACCTGCCAAGTTATTGGACTTGCTTATGGTAGCCAGTAGTTTGGTAGAAGAGTATAAGGAATTGAGGTTTGTATAGGGGGTAATAAGGTTAGAAAGTATAGGTGTGTTGTTAGGTTGGTAGAAAATCCTATGGACAATGGCAAGTTGGGAAAGTATCACAATGTTTTTTAATTCAAGCCAGTCTAGCTGCTGTAGGTTCAGACAGTGGTGCATTCTAAATGGGTTCCCAGTGGCAAATCTGGCAATATTGTTATAGGAATTGGCTAGTTTAGCAAGATTATTTTTCTTTAAATTAGTATAAATGGGGGAAGCATAGAGTAGAGTTGAGATTAGATGGGAGTGGGCAATTGTAGTTCTAGCTGTTAGTGTTAAGAAGGGTTTTATTCTGTATAGGGAGCCCAATTTTCTATTTATGGTTTTAATAGTGTTATTTATATGGTTATCAAAGGTAAGGTTATTGTCAGTTATGATTCCTAGCAGTTTGGTTGTAGAGTCGGGGGTTGTAAGTGTGCCATTATTCGATTTGATAGAGAAATTTATAGGGGGGGACTTACTGTTAGGTGTGAAGAGTAAGAGTTTGTTTTCTTTAGTGTTCAAAAGGAGGCAGCATTTCAAGAACCAAGTCTAGACTGTGTTAAATACTGTCTGGGTTAGAGATTGTAGTTTGTATGTGGAGTTGGCCGAACATATGAGCGTGGAATCATCTGCATATTGTATGCAGGTAGCTTGAGGGATTGCCAAGTGTAGGTCGTTGATGAATAAAGAGAATAGAAGTGGACCTAGAATGGAACCCTGTGGGACTCCGAGGGAGACTGGCAGGAGGGCAGATAGATTATTCTCCCAGAGGACTGCTTGTTGCCTGTTGGTAAGGTAGAACTTGAACCAGAGAACAGCATTGGAGTCTAGTGAAAGGGATTCAAGAGGTTTTATGAGTAGGGGGTGGTTGACCATATCAATAGCTTTTGACAGATCAATAAAGAGGGCTGATGAGAGGATGTTGTTGTTAAGTTTTTTTACTGATGGAGTCGGTGAAAGATAGGATAGCTGTGGTGGTACTATGGAATAGCCTGAAGCCATGCTGACAGGTAGTATATTATGTTGGGTTAAGTGGTTTATTAGTTGATGGTGAATGCATTTTTCCATAACTTTTGCTAAGGGAGATAAGAGAGCTATAGGCGTATATTTGGAATAATCATTGGAGTTACCGCCTTTGTGTAAGGGGATAATGTGGGAGATTTTCCAGATATCAGGAATGGTTCCTTCTTTTATGGTTCTGTTTTTAAGAATGGATACAGGATAAGCAACTGCTTTAGCCGCTTTTTGCAGGTATTCAGATGGTACTTGGTCAGCAGAGGGCGTACATGGCTTAAGGTTTTGGATAAATTTTTGGATGTACGAGGTAGCGATCGGTTGTATTTGGAATGTAGGGAGAGCATCAGGTAAAGAGGTAGGGATATTAGAGTTGTTTGTAGAAAGTTGACAGGCTAGAGATTTTATGGTGTCTGTGAAGAAGGTATTGAAGGCATTGGCAGTTTGCTGGGAGGAATTATCAGCCCCTAGAGGGTGCGGTGTGCTAGAGTGCCCTGGGTGTAGGAGTCTGTTTAAGCTAGACCAGAACTTTTGTGGATTGTTATGGTGTAATTGCTGTAGTTTACAATATTAGTTTTTTTTATCAGTGAGTATTGCTTTTTTTGTAATATTTCTCAACTGTCTAAATGTTTGATGCTCAGAGATGTTTTTGGATGCTCTCCACTTGGCCCAAGATATATTCCTAAGCAATATCTGTTGTCTAGTATCTTTTGAGAGCCAGGGGGCTGGTTTGGACTTCGTTCTGATGGACTGTTTAGGTGCATGCTTATTAAGGATAGTTAAGAATCTAGAGTTAAAATATTTAACAGCCTCCTCAAGAGGGAGAGTCTTTAGTGGGTTCCAGTTACAGGCATTCAGTTCATTTTGGAAAACTACAGGGTTACAGTGTTTGTTGGTTCGTGAGATCCTATAAGGGGTTGTTAGGAATATCATTCTTTTGTCTTATAATGTAAGTTAACATATGATCACTTAAGTCATCTGGTAGAGTTCCTACCTCGTAGATTTGTTGCTGTTTATTAATAAGTATCCAATCTAAGATACTCTCTTTGTTGTTAGGTTCGTTAAGTCTATTGGTGGTGGTAATTGTTTGACTAAAGCCATGAAGATTAATGAGTGATGAAGGGTTATATGTATTTACACATTTCCAGTCTGTATTAAAGTCACCTAGTATAATGGTTTCTTGTGGGTAAGTAGTAGATACCCAGCTTAGAATGTCCTCTATTGTAGTACTATTATTACCAGGAGGTAGGTAGATGCAGATGATGTATAGAGCTTTGCTAGGGTTAAGTTGAAGTCAGGAGATAAGGACTTCGGCCTTACTATCTTGAGGTGGGTTATAAGGTATCGAGATGATCTGTAGCATGGATGTAAACAATAGTGCTACTCCCCTCTCCTCGTTTTATGCGGTCAAGTCTCAATATATTTTAACCTGGGGGAATTATTTCATTATCTTTAGTTCCAGGTTTTAACCAGGTGTCAGTGAGACAGAAGATATCAAAGGAATGTATATCAAGGAGAGCGTGGAGCTGGGCAATTTTGTTATTAATACTGTGGATATTGAGATGACCTATAAGTAAGGTTTGAGTTGTTAGGGTGGAGGGAGTGGTAGAATGAGTTAATAAAGTGGGGACAATAGTTGGGCCTGGGTTAGGGTGGATATCACCATCTTTTAAGGTGGGTGTTTTTAGGTTACAAACCAGGTAGTTAATGAAGCTGGTTAGATATTTCAGCTTCCTTACAGTGGTGCTATTGAAATTGATATGTGTGAGTCGATGGTACTTTGCTAGTAGGTAGCAAGGAGTGGATGTGGTATTAGTTAGAAAATGGGTAAGGGTATAATTTTGAGTAGATGTTTGTTTAGGGGAATAGTTAAAGTGGTAATAATTAAATATGTCAATGGAGGTGAAGAGATAAGCAGTGGTGAGGACAGGTATAAGAGTAGTTAAGAGTATTAACTTGGTTAGTAAGGGTTTTGTTGTTGTATACATATTGTTAGGGTTACCTGTATGGCTACAGTAACAACTGGGCTTAGATAAGACAAAAAGATGTATGGGTTTTGTAGGGTCCTTTGAGAGGAAGGAGTGGTAAAGGTAATGAAATGAGTAAGTATTTTAAGAGGGGGTACTGTATGCAGAGGGTGTGGAGAAAGGTAGATAGGAGGGGTGTGGTTAAATTATATAGAATGGTGTAGGCATAGGATTGGAAGGTTGGGAGAGAGAGTGTGGCTAAGGAAGTACAAGTCTAGGGCCACTGGGGGTGGGTGGCAATTGGGGGTAGGGTAGGGGAGCGGAGTGAGCCTGCAGGGTGAACGGAGCGGGTTAGAGCTGAGAGAAGCTGAGAGGTAATCGGTTATACAGTGAGACTGTGTTCTACAAGGCTTTGGGTAGGTAAGAGGCACTTTCTGTTTCTACTTATCTTAAGACATAAAAAGGTGAGCTTTTGGACTAGGTGTGTAGGGGAGAAGGTATTATTAGAGAGTCCTATAGCAGGAGTAGTAAGTGACAGTAGAATAAGCTGTCTAGGTTATCAATATTTATGACTAAAAGATTAATTCCTTTTAATATCTTTCTGGGGGTGGGAGCAATTTCTAGAAGTGAAGTACTAACAGGGATAACTGAGAATGGCTGTTCAGCAGAGCTAGTGGAGTACGGCTAGCAGTAAAATACAGCTTTACATGCCTTATGATCTGCTCTCCTGTAGTGGTCTTTGTAGGGAATTACACTAAATCCACTAAGCTAGTTGGGAGGTAAGGAGAAAAAGTAAGAAAGGGATGGACGGCCTCGGGGATAGGTCCGTGGGTGTGCTGGCCCTTACAAATAGTTCTACCAAAAGCACTCATAATTTTATAGTTACATTTTTAAAAAACTGTAGGTTATCACCTACACTGTGAGGCTGAGCGAAGGATGACTAGGTAGTTCACGTAGGGCTTACAGGTTGGGTATTCCCTTCAGTTCAGTTGGGATTTCTTTTATCTTGCAAGGTTGCTGATAGGGGGACAGCCTGTGTCTCAGCACAAGGCTTATAAGACTGTGAGGCTGAGCAAAGGACGTCTAGGTGGTTCACGTAGGGCTTACAGGTTGAGTATTCCCTTCAGTTCAGTTGGGATTTATTTTATCTTGCAAGGTTGCTGTTAGGGGGACAGCCTGTTTCTCAGCACAAGACAATAATACTGTGAGGCTGAGCGAAGGAAGTCTAGGTAGTTCACGTGGGGCTTTACAGGTTGGGTATTCCCTTCAGTTCAGTTGGGGTTTCTTTTATCTTGCAAGGTTGCTGATAGGGAGACAGCCTGTGTCTCAGCACAAGGCTTATAAGGGGCCGCACACCACCCGGAGGACCAAGGGGTTGTTCTGCTAGGGCAAGGGGATTTTAAAAATCCACAGTGTTTCTGTGGCTAATCTTAGCCCTGATAATGGCATAGACATTGCATCAGTCATCCTAGTATTACTAGAAATATTGTTACATTCTGAATGAACAGTATTTTGATAGTTTCTAGTGGGTGATACTGGTTTGCTTCTAAAGATCTGTCACATTCCTCACTCATTACATTATCAGAATAGAGTTTGGCTAAAGATTAGCGCTTATATTTGATAAAGCTTGAGTAAGCTTATTGATAGAGCAGATTAGTTTGGCTTTTTGTGAATTTATGTATAAAAATTTGGAAATGGGATAAAATTTGTTGAGGTTTTGACTTCTTTCAGTCACGTGGGTGATAGTATGCCTGAACGAGTTGTTGAGCAGGCGACAGAAAATCTTGAAATCCTGGTTTAAAGGTGTTAGTTTCCTTGGTTGTTATTTTTTATAAATTGTGACAGTTGTCTCAAGTTACCAATGTATGCAAAGCAGCGTGATCAAGAAGACCATGAAGGTTCTGAGTTCTTTACAGAACAAAATTACACGATTTTGCTGATACAGTTGTGTTGACAGATAAGGGATTAGTCCTTTACAGAAAACTACAGCTGAAAGCAGCCACAGCTGATGGCTTTGAAATATAAGTATTGATTGAAAATCTTTAGGGTATAGAAATACCAGAAGGAGATGAAGATGCTAGTTGGTTGGATAATATCAAAGAGAAAGTGGCAGCATTGACTTCTGTTGATCTAGACTTTGGGTGTTGAAAAGTATATCTGCTGCAGTGTTTTGGTTTAGTGAAAACTATTGGCAAATCAAGCATGATACCAATGAAGATTTTTTTGTGGTGTAGGAAAAGCACAAGGAACTCAGGATATTTGGAATCCAAATAAAACAGTGCATTGCAGAATATCAAGTTATCATTGTTGATGAGTTTCAAAAATCTGTGCTTATGATGGTCACAGTGTCAGGAAGCTTCTCTACTGGTGTACATTTGTTTACAGATTCACAACTGATAACAATTCTGGACAGTACAAATGTTTTTTCAACATTAGTGCACTACATGGTTGTGGTTTGGACTTGGGCATTCAGGTTATGGCAAATCAGTTAGATAATTCTCTCACTAAAGAGAACTAGATTGCAGCACCTCACAAGACTGCAATGATGCTGGAAACCATACGTTCCTTTTTCAAGTTGGACCTTATTTTTGGAAAGAAAGACTGATGGTCAAATAACACTTGTATACTTATATCATATTTTTATTTTATAATACTTTGTTATGTTCTAGAAAGTTTGGCTGAAAAGCTGTACATCTTTATATTGTGAAAGCTGATTTAGAGTTTAATTAGTTGAGAATTGAGACTTTTTAGATAGAGGGATAACAGTTACGCTAATAAGGTGAGTTAAAAGTGCTTTGATTTGCAATATGTGTTTCAATAGTAAATCACCTGTATGAAGATGGCTAATTTATATCTACTGTAGAAAATAGTGCCTATAATGCCAGCCTGAATTTACATTTCAGACATATGAATTAAAAAGTGAACTTTTGCAGATTATTATAGCCAAAAACACAGCATCCATGGGACCGGACAACATCCCAGGCTGCGTTTTACACGAACTTCAGAATGAACTGGCTCCCCACCTAAGCACCATGTTCAATCATAGTCTCACATCAGGCTGTGCGCCCACTGAATGGCGCACATAAATAGTTATCCCACTCCACAAAGGGGTAGCCACCACTGATCCCGGGAACTATCGCCCTGTTAGCCTGACGAGCCTGGTCTGTAGGGCCATGGAATGTATCATCATGGAACTCCTAAACAAAGACATGGGTAACCTCCAAACTCTGGACCCCACCCAGTTCAGGTTTGTGAAAGGCAGATCATGCCTCCTGAACCTGATCGACTTCTTTGAGGCAGTCATCAAAGTTGTAGACGGGGAAGGTGGATCACACAACCTATCTTGACCTCGCCAAGGCTTTCAACACCATCCCCCATTCTGGAATTATAGATTAACTCACTAAACTAGGTATAAATCAGTATGTCACAAGATGGGTTGCCAATTGGCTCACTGACAAAACCCACACTGTAAAAGTTGCAGACTCCAAATCTGGCTTCAAACCAATGAGAAGTGGAGTGCCACAGGGTTCAGTCCTGGGACCTCTTCTGTTTGGTATCTACTTCTCTGAAGTACAGGCTAACACAGAAGGCCTTTGGCTATGAAGTTCGCAGATGACTGCAAACTAGGAGCCATAGTTGAGTCCCCAAATGATGTGGACAACCTACAGTATTGCCTAACTGAGACAGATGCCTGGTGTCAGATCCATGGCCTCAAGCTCAATGCCAAAAAGTGCATTGTCATCCCCTTTGGTAAAAACTCTATACCCATGAACTACCGCATAGGCAGCAGTCTGCTTAACACCAAATGTGTGATAAGAGACCTGACCCAGGTGGACAGTAGTCTCTCCTTTGATAATCACATCGCCACAGTAGTCAGGAAATCCTTCTACGTGGCACACCTCATCACAAAAGGGTTATCATCTAGGAAAAAAGAGGTCATTGTTCCCCTCTACTCGAAACTCATTAGACCCATTATAGAGTACAATGCCCCTTTTGGAATATACCTCACAAGACATCTGCAGCAGCTGGAAAGGCCACAGAAGTACCTCACAAAGAGGATTACTGTCCTCAAACAGTTGCCCTACAGTGACCGTCTCAGAAAGCTCCAGCTAACATATAAAGCCATTTCAAACCCAGAGCTGTTGGACATGCTACACATAAAGAAATCCCAATCCCTCCGAGCTACACGCTCTAGGGACCTAAACCTTGTCATCACAATAAACAGGACATGCTGGAGGGATAGATTCCTGTCCCAGAGACTTCCCATACTCTGGAACAAACTACTCATCTATGTCAAGCAAAGTTCCTCATTAGCACTCTTCAAGAAAAATCTTAAGTGGATGGGAAATAGGAAATACACCCCGGGGATAATTTCTGTGGCTCTGCTCGACAGAGGCACAGGAAAATAACTTTCTTGGGTGGTGTAAGCCAAGGAACCTTGTTGGGTTAGGCTTACTTAGGCCCTTGGGCCGATAGCCTAGTACCTACCTATGAACCTGTTATATGTACACTGTACTTTCAAAATGTTTGAGATGTTGATATAATGTTATCTGAATATTAATGTTTAAAAGCAAACTGTTGAAGGTAAATATACAAGTGTTGCACATGAACATTTTTACAGTGAAAACTGCAACATTTGGTTGATAACATAATTCCTGGGATTCAGAAAAAAATTTCACACCACAGTAGGCAATTGCATGTGGCAAGTGACCACACATAGGTCATTTGTGATTCACTGGCAAGCTTATCATGAGTGGAGAAGTCTAGGAAATCTAGTGGCCTGCATTTTGTGCTAATGGTGTGTACTGATGTGGTAATGAGCTGTATTATTATTATATTAAACTGAAGACTCCAGTGATGTAAATGAGGGTAAACAGTATGACTGAGTTATTGAGAAATGTGTGTAATATGTGACTGTATGTGCTGGCTCCAGAGCAAATGCAGTAAAATCCTGGAGCTACAGGAGGCAAACCATGCAGCAATGTATGGGGTTGCTGCAGCATTAATAAACTTGTATATGCAGCTGGCTGTACTTGATATTGGTAGCCACAGTGTTGTATGTCATCAGCCCTGGAGTGTTGTATGTCATCAGCCCTGGAGATGGCATGTCATCCTTCTGCATTTGACATTATGCCCATCACAATACTTATGTTTACCATTTGGATAGTCACCATGCAGAAGTTGGTCAAGGTATGTCACACTCATTTTTAGACCTGTGGAAGTTGTGGAGTGCTTATCCATGACCAATATAATTATATACCAAGAGGTATGTGTGGCTTTGAGAATACTAGCAACATGAACCTTTCTTTAACCATCAGGAGATATGGTAAGGGGATATCTCAGACATCAGCCTCAAGGATACTATAGTTCCATGATACTTTACTGTAGCATGTGGGGAGTAGCATATGTGGTTCTTCCTCATACTGTAGAGGAGAGACCCAAGACCATGCAAGCTTTTTATGTCTTAATCCATTCCCCTGAGGTGCTGGGAGCTATAGGCTTCACCCACATTAAAATAAAAGCCCCACCTGGTGAGCAGGAAAGAAAGTGTTTTTTCTGCAAAGGTAACCACCATTAACTGTCAGATGATCTGTGATGTACATGATGTAGTCTACAGTGTGTCTGCAGACCATCCAAGCAATATCTGCAACTCCATATATGCATGTGTGCAATTTATATTAGTGGTTTTCCCAAGTGACATCTTGTTGGAGACTCTAGATATACCCCGTAGCCATGGTGGATGACATCCATCAGAAATTTGCAGACTGTGCAGGCAGTGACTACAACAATGCCCTGACATAAACCTCGGTCATTGTTAACCATGTGTTTGACCTGCTGAAGGCCCTCTTTTACTGCTTGGGTGTGGCTGGCAGTGCCCTGCAGGATGATCCTGGCATGTGTGCTAAGATTTTTTTTTTGTCTGTGCTACCACAATATTGAGGAAACAGTTACAGTATGGAATACACATGCAGGAAGAACAAATTACACCACACCAGGCAGTGGAGTATGATCCTGATGAAGAGCTGGCAGCAGGGGTGGACTGTTCCATTTAAAGGTGGGTGCAGCATGCCATGGCAGATGATTAGATGCAAGTGGCTGGATTATAACTATGGGCCAGACTAAAGAATTCTACAGAACATTAAAAGTGATGCATACAAACCTACAACTAGGTTTTGCGCATCCATGCTTAGACAGGCTATACTGTGCATCAGAACAGATGATGAGTAACTAAGTGGGGTGAATGGAACAGCTGTTCTCATGACCAGTAGATGCCAGTTGGGTGTTAGTACAAACAGACATTCATCTCTGAATGTTGAAGTACTGCATTTGTGGTATGAGTTTGAGCATTTCAGTACTCCATGTATGGTATTCAGACAATAGAAATCCACTTGGTCTATTTGTAGCAAGTGGTCTACTACAGTATACAAGGAGAAATTAGCTTTTTTCCCCTCAAGTCCAAGGAGAGGAGCCTGTTTTTTTCCTCATATACCCTGGAGCCATGGTTGATGAATACCGCTTGAGGGAAGAAACCAGATCATTAGACAGCACAGATTGCCAAATTAGCTAGTTACACCTCTGCATTAAACATAGCCTTCCCAAGAAACAAAGTACAGAATGCAAGGCACAGTTGTCATTATTTGCACATGTGTGAGATGAACAGAATATCTAGTGTCAGTTACAGGAATGTGTATGTGATGATATGACTGATATCAGTCTTGTACTGTGTGTCAGATGTGGGTCAGGAGATGTAGCCTAGGGTACACTAGGTATGGAGGATATGCTTTACCATTTCTATGAGTGTGTGGATGTGGGCATTGGAGATTTGTCTGTGTATGTATGTGTTTCTGGCTTTCTGCCAGCCTACCTACCTGCTTGAACAATGCTTCAGCAGATCTTGCAGCACTGAGGTGAGCTTATAAAGACATGTCCAGGGCACCCACATAGATGTGTGTGCATTGCAAGGATGTCCACATCTGTGGAAGCACCCTCTCCTGAGAGTGTCAAAGACATTATCTATCCCTTGCCTAGAATAAGGTGTGCTGTCTAAATGCAAGAAATGGCCTGTATAGGACATTTCTGTGGCATGAGCTCCATGCCCACATGGACATCCATGTCTGACCCAACTCACCTCCAGACTGGATGGTGGGGTGGAAATGGTTGTGCTGTATGTGCCCAACCTAGGCCTCTCCCTTCCACAACAGTCCTCAACACTAGAGGCAGAGGTGCAGCAATCATAGGAGATGTCTATCACGTGTCCTCTGTGCAGAGGGAGACCTGGGTCATGGCAGCTTCCTATGGAACGTGCCCATCAAGTCAGACATATGTGGACATGCAGTTCCTCAGGTCATCTCACATGTCTGTAAAACGTTTACCATCTCAGCAAAAACTGTAGTAGTGTTAGCTTGTCCTTCTTTAATTGTTCTACATGTTCACTGGGTTATAGATGTAGAGGCAGCTAGCTTGGGTGTGGGGCTGGTATCCATGGTATCTTTGGCCACCAGCATACTGACCACACCTGTTTTCCCCATGCTCAGTGGAGCCGGCAGCAGCCAAGAGGCACTGCAACACAGGGAAGACATCCTTTCCCAGCTAGACCTGTCTGCAACCCCCTGTCCTTCATTGTCTTCCTGTGTGTCTGGGGTGGGTACCAAGGACACACAGCCATGTCTACCTACTAGAATTGGAGTCTGGATTCTACATTTCCTGTATCCAGCAAAGACACTGCACCTATCTGACTGTGCAAAATTTTGACTGCCATCATTTTCAGAGTCTTGAGTCATTTTCAACATCCAGCAGCAGTATATCCATGTTGGAGGAGCCTGATAAAACATCCACTGTAAAGACATCAAAGGGAAATGCACATAATAAGGAACACCCATCCCTATTACTTTAATTCCAGAGAGTATGTACGAACTATTAGGTAGAACATAATAGACCTTTCTTTGTACTGGTGGTGGTCTTTTTTAAAGCCAAAATATGAATACAGCATGTAGTCATCTGTAGTACAGTGTACATTTACCCATTATGCACTAACCTGGTGCAAAATGAATACACAGTTGAGGCATTTCCAACACAAATTATTGGAGCCCACTGTTGTTCTGCAGGACTCCACTGTAGCCTATGGATGACTCTTGACACCTTCTGCATAGAGTCTTGGAACCCCCCTCCATCTCTAATGGTGACTCAGCCAACAGATCACTTCCTGTCACCCTAAGATGTCCTTTCATATCAGTGTTCCAGTATCCTTTACAATAGGGATCCCCTGCCAAGGGCAGCCCAACGTCCAACCAGTGTACAAAAGCCTTTAGGTTTTAATGGGTACTCCATACATCACACTTATGCTTCTCATGCACAGCGTGAGGGCATAAAGGTAACATCCAGAGTACCATCCTCAGAACTTTGCCACCAGTCCGAACATTATCTTCAGTTGTCAGTCTGAACACTTATTCATCTACTGGTTTCTAACACTTTCAGGTAACTGCCCCGTTGTTTTTTGATTTTCTTGTTTCTGGCTGTTGGGTTTCATGCCATCCAGAAAGGGGAAATGCCAGTGCGGGAGACAGATTCCCCTTGAAGATAATTATGAGTGGTGCTTGTTCTGTTTAGGAGCTTCCCATGACTATACGTCTTGTGACACTTGTCAAGCTTTTGTCCCTAAGACATTGAGTAGTTGGCTTTCTTCCCTTGTGATTTACTTCGAGAACCAACGACTTAAGCTGTTGGCTAAGGATACCTTGGAAGGATCTTCCCGGCACGAGGGTCAGCTGTCTGTGAAGAAAAAGACCAAGAAAGTTCAGTCTGATTCTTCAGCTGTACCTCCTCCACTGGACATCTCTCTTGAGGCTAGTGAAAGCCCAGGGGATCATCTGGTTTGTTTCTCGTATTCCTCTGCCATAACTGCTTCAGAGGCCAGCATGGATCCAATTCCACGCACGTCCATGGAGGTTTTGCAGATGTCTGCTTCTAATGCACAGGGGGATCTGCGGCTAGTTATTACCAAAGAGCCTAGGGGTGTTCCTCAGATTTTAGTGAGGGAAGGGGTTCTGAATATCATTACTGAATGTCATCAAGACTCAGAGCCACCAGAGTATTTCAAGGCTGACGTCCCACTTAAAAAGAAGCAGAAAACAAAACACATTTCGCCTGCTCCGAAAGATCCTCAGAATGAATGGCAAAACTTCACTCAAGACCCATTTAATGCCCTTATGGCTCTTAAGCCTTCACAGGGAGTTTCTGTTCCTGCTCATCCATAGTTTTCTACTCCTCTTAAGAGACCCAGGGAACAGGATTCTTCTGAGGAGGGTGCTGCTGATTTTGATGAGGAGTCCCTGACATATTCTTCCCAGATTCCTTCGCCACTTGGCTATGGCTCTGAGGAAGAAGAGTCTCTCGGTCCTGACTTTCCTTTGAAGGAGATTTCATTTGGTGATGCAGTTTCCAGAATGATGACATTTTTCAAATGGGACTGTGCTCAGGTGTTTGATGTTCAGAAGAGGTACTATGAGCTTCTAGAAATTGAGTCTCCTAGGCCCTCTGCTGTTCCTCCTGTTCTTGCTGCCGTGCTGGAGGCTTTTGCCACTGCTTCTCAGGCTCCTGATTCCCAACCCCTGGATCCCAAAAAACCTGATAGGTTTTATATTTTTATATTAAGTGCCTGTGTGGACTGCAAGTTTCTTTATAAGTGTCCCTCTGCTGTCCCCACCATGGTGTCAATTGCTTCTGATAAGCCCTGCAGATTGTTGGCTTCCACTAAATTGCTTCCATCTGATAAGGACAGCAGGACCATGGAGGCTAGATAAGAAAGTGTATACTTCTGCTTCCCTAGCCTTTAGAGCTGTTAACTATCAGACACATATGAGTAGATACTTATTGGCTATTTCAGATCTCCCTGATTCTGAGGGGAAGCCTACTGCTCTCGCCTTGCTAAGGACATCCTACCAGTAGCTCACCATTCCATTAAATGCAGTTATGATGCAGCTGATGCTTCATTTAGGGCTGCTGCTTTTGGATCTGCTTTGACGAGGTATTCCTGGCTCAGACTTCAGTCTTTGCCTGATGATGTCAAGGCTAAACCGATGGATGCTACTCTGAATAATAAGCATTTATTTGGTGTAGCTACTAAGGAGTTGTTTAAGTCCCTGCAAGAAAAGGGCAAGGCCTTATACAGGAGTTGAAGCATATTTTTGTTTCCCCTGTGCCCGAGTTTCAGAGGGATTATCCTAATAAGGCTGCCTTTGTCCATAGACAGTCTCACTTTCCCCCAAAGTTAAGAAGGGTCATAGAAGAGCTCCCCCTGCTAAGTCTACTCAAATTCCTTCTATTCAGAAGCCTCCTTTTCCTGACTAACCAGGTGCTGTCTGATTATCCTTGCCATGTTCTTCTCAGTCATATTCCTCTTTCTCTACATCTTTCTCTGCCCCTTCCTATTTGGCTAAAGATCACCCAGGAATCCTGGGTTCTTCCATAATCCTCAAGGGTTATTACATGGTTTGGCAATCTCTTCCCTCCTTTTTGGGCATTCCTAAGCCTCCTCAGGAGCAACAGCCCTTTTTTCCAGAAGTGCTTCCAACTCCTCAGAGGGGGAAGGTGTTGTACTCCAGAATGTTCTTGGTCCCCAGGAGAGAAGGCACCTGGAGACCCATTTTGGCTCTAAATCAGCTAAACACCTTTTTGAAGGTCCCTTCTTTTTGGATGGTATCTCTTCGAGCTGTGTTTCCTCTGCTACTACTTCAGGCTTTTCTGGTTTCCTTGGATCTCAAGGATGCTTGTCTACACATTCCTATTCATCCCCTTTCCAGGAAGTTTTTATGTTTTATCTGTTGCTTACTGGCACTTTCAGTTCTCCGCTTTGCCCTTTGGCCTCTCTACTGCCCCAAGGATATTCACCAAATTTCTCGCTGCAGTGATTGCTTTCTGCTGGATAATGAGGATACGGGTCTTTCCTTACCTGGACGACCTGCTTATTCAGGCCTCTTTTCCAGAGATCTTAGTTCAGCATGTACACTTTGCCATTTTTCTTCTGCAAAGCCTGGAGTTTACTGTAAATTTCCAAGTCATTCCTGACTCCTTCTCAGGATCATGTTTTTCCGGGATGCAGAATCCAGACTGTTGGAATGCTGGCATCCCTGCTCCTCCCAAGGCTTTAACTCTCATTACTTTCTTTCAGTCGCTTCTTCCTCTGGGTTCAATCACACCCAGGAAATTTCTGAGGGCTGTGGGATACGTGGCTTCCACCATTCCTATGCTCCCTCTAGCCAAGCTCCACATGAGAAAGCTCCAGTGGTTTCTGAAGTCAGTTTGACTCCAACATTCTTATCCTTTAGATTTTCTAGTCCCTCTTCTTCCATGCCTCAAGGTGGAACTTCAGTCGTGGATTCATCATTTGTCCCTCAACCTCCAGTCCCTGCTCAGGAACTTTTCACAGATGCCTAGGATGTGGGATGTGAGGCTTCCATTGGCTCTCTGAAGGAGCAGGGTCTCTGGTGTCTTTGACAAAAGGAAGACCACATCACTGTCAAAGAAATGAGAGCTCTTCTGCTTGCTCTTCAGGCTTTTCATTCTCTTTTTCTTCCAGGGCTTCTTGAGATTCTCACAGCCAATACAGCAGTGATGTGGTATGTCAACAAGCAAGAGGGGGACAAGGTCTTATTTCCTCTGCAGGTTAGTTCTTTGGATTTGGGAGCTAGCTATCCAGTATCAGGTGTCTCTTCATGCAATTTACATTCCCTCAGATCAGAACATAGTTCAGGTGTCCCTTTATGCAGTTTACATTCCCTCAAATCAGAACATAGTGGCAGATTCTCTGTAACACAATTCCACAAGTGGCTGCTTCACAGGGATGTGTTTCGGGACATTGTCCACCAGTGGGATACTCCTCAAGTAGATCTAGTTCCCTCTGAAAAGACAACTTCCCTCTATTTTGTGCCAGAGCCCCATGCCCTCTAGCCTAGAAGGTGGATGCCTTCTCTTTTTCTTAGAAGGAGATGTTTATTTATGCCTTCCTTCCCCATCATCTCATTCTGGAAGAACTGTTCAAGATAAAATAGGATATTCCCAAAATCTTGCTGATGACATCCTTTTGGGTCAGACAGCATTGGTTCCCTCTTCTCCTGCATCTTGCAAAGGGCAATCATCACAAGTTGCCTCACAGAATGGACTTGCACAAGACAAGGGGTCTCACATCCATCCCCATCTGTCCACTATTCAACTGACATTGTGGATGATAGGATTTTGATCCCCCACAGACACCTTTTTTCTGAGGACGAGCTCCGAGTCCTGCACGAAGCCAGGAAACCCACTACTAGGAAATCTTACTTATCCAAATGGAAGAGGTTTTCTGTTTGGTGTCTTTCTCGTAACCTGGATCCACTTACTGTGGATGTCCCTTTGCTTCTCTCTCATTTGTGAGAATTGCTCAATGCAGGGTTGGCATATTCTTCTGTTAAGGGCAACCTTTCAGCTATTTCTGCTTTTGACTCCCCCTTTAGCCTCTAGATTTGAGGCCAAACAGTTTCTTAGAGGTGTTCTTCACATTAGGCCTCCCAGGAAGCCTGTTTCCTCCTTCCTGGGACCTTAATTCTGTTTTAGAAAAATTGACTCGGCTCCTTTTGAGCCTGCTGCTTCAGCTTCCTTACAACATTGTTCTTGGAAGACTGTTCTTCTTTTGGCCCTAACTTCTGCCAGATGGGTGTCTGAGCTATTCCTTTTTTCTTAGTTTTCCATAAGGACAGAATGTCCCTTCGTACTTAATCCTTCCTTTATGCTCAATGTGGTTAATGAAATGTCTCTTGATCGGTCTGTTCATTTGTCCACTTTTTTCACTTCTCTGCAGTCTGCTAGTGGGAAGGTTTTGCACACATTGGATTTGTATAGACAACTCAGACATTATTTGGATAAGACTAAAGCTTTTCATAAATCTGAAGAGCATTTTGTTTCTTTTCATCCTAGGCCTTTATGTTTGGCTGTTTCCAAGCAAACCATTTCTTCTTGGATATCTAAAGCCATTTCTTTTTATTCTTTTCATGAGAAGAGCCTTCCTTCTTCTGTTAAGGCTTATTCTACTAGGGCTGTAGCTTCTTCTGGTGCATTTTTCAAGGGTTTGGATACTAATTCTATTTTTGAGACAGCTACCTGGACTTCTGTGCATACCTTTACCAAGCATTGTAAGTTTGATGTGATTTCTAGGGCCAGAGCTGGTTTTGATAGGGCCATTTTCCATGGCTTTCAAGAGGGCTCTGCTGGCCCTTCCTCCTCCCACTCTTCTTCCTGAGCTATTGCAGTCTTCCTATTGTAAAGAATACTGCAACAGTGATATGGAAGGATGTAGTACAGTTGTGTAAAATCTTAACACTAGATGTCCTTCACTTCACTGTTGCAGTATTCGCTCCCTCCCACCTCCCCCTGGTCATTTTCCCTTCTGGATGTGCTTGTTACGTACTAGTATCCTTGGACTGTCATTCTTACTGGGGCTTTTCAGTTCTTAGGATGCTACATCCAGATGTCACCTTTATGCCCTATGTCATGCGTGAGGAGCATATATATGTGTGGTGTACTGCATACCCATTACAACCTATAGGCTTGTGTATACTGGCCGGATATCAGGCTGCCCTTGGCAGGGGATCACTATTGTAAAGAATACTGCAACAAGGAAGAGAAGGACATCTACTGTTATGGTAAGATTTTACACAACTGTACTTTCCTGTGCCAAGTGGGAAGCACACTCCTTTAGCAGGATGTATTATATTTGCACTCAAGTGTCTGGCCTGATTATTGTCTCTGCCCCAGCTACCAACAGCATTTATGTCCTCTGCCACATCTTGCCAAGCACGGTGATGATAGGGCCAGTTAAATTTAACATGATTGGTCATCCATTCACGTTGAAATAGAGAGCCTACAACAAGATTTCATTTTCTGCATTCAGAAACTTGCATTTCCATGGCTTGCATTTGGCAGGCATAGTGCTCTGTGCTGAAAGAATAACTTATGTGAGGATACATATTAGTACATTTCTTACACTTCTCTTAATACATTCAACTGGTCTATGTGCTGCTGGTAGATGCCCATTACGTATGTAGTGTATAACTCATAGCCGCATACCCTAGACAATGGGTTATGCAGCTTGATACGTTGCCCCCCCACAAAGAGAAAGGTGGCCTGTATACATTGCATGTCCAGTCTGTAGTTGACAGCATCAGGCAATGCCTCCAGCCACCACCACTCTCAATGTCTGTGTAATGACTGACTGTGGCTCACCTTGCACATGTCGAGCCTGTCACTGGATTCAAAATTGTTAGCTTTTTGTCTTTTATGAATTTCATTATCCATTATGAGTTGAAATGGAAAATGCTGAGTTGTGATGGATATGGCCATGACATCCTTTTTATTTTGAGTGAGTTGTAGGATAAGTTAACCAATTTATTGTAGATTTCTTTTTTCTCTTTCAGTATTGACGAGTGGTAGGATAGGCAAAGGGGAAGTCCCAGCATTTAAGATGCGGGCTAAGAAAAGGTACTCCCTTTATGCTGGGAAGCGTACGAGTGAAGTTGTGTGATAAAGTCTTACACAGACGTGCAGAGTTTCTTATCAAAATGATTAAAGGTCTCATGCAGATCATAATAATAATACATTTAATTAAATCCCTTGTTATCAAGAAAGAGTATATATACTTTATATTATGCATGTTTTATATGATCTTATGTTTTCATGATAAGAAATTGTTAGCATGTTTTTTATGTTGGATTTATATTTTTGCCATTTAAAGGATGTTTCTGTTTTGTCCTCTTTGGTGTTGAATGCCTGTATTATTGGTATGGGATTGTTTAAAATTGTGGTAAGCACTGTTTAGTGAAGAATGGTATAATGTTGAAAATGTCAGGTTTCAAGACGAGTGTTGATCTGTAAATCTGGCGATACCATTTTGAATGGAGTGTTTACACTTATTTTGTATGATGTATTATTAACGATTATTTTTGCATTAGTAAACATGATGTTTAAAATATTCTGACAGTTTCTAAGCATGCAGTAAGTGAAATGTTTCATTCTGAAAGTATTGTCTTATTGTTTCACTTTACTTTTAAAAGTATTGTGAACTGAATTCACTTTTACAACTCATATCCGTATTTATACTACTTGAGCTTTAGCAAACTGCTGTTGCATGCGTTATTTTTTTTGTGAAACAAAAATGTTTTCTTGCATAGTATGTAACAGATTGATGTAGACATAAACCGTTTAGATGTTATGTGATCCTATCTCGCCTCATTCTGTATTGATGGGTTCGGAGCCGACCCTCGGCTCCGACACGCTATGCTATAGAGTTAAGCCTCTTATTGGCTGAGCTATTCTATATCCCAGGATGCACCACCACTACTTCCCCAGATCTCGTTTGCCGCTTACAAGCTAGGACGTGGTCTTGAAATTGGCTGAGCTAAGTGCTTTTTTTTCTGAAAGTTTTTCTGTCAGGAAATTCTTTAATCTTTACCCAAAAGCTGTTTTAACAGCTATCGTTGTGTATAAGTGTGTTTTTGTGAATTTTTTGTGGTAAATTTGTGTGACTGGACAGGGAAAGGTTTCCGTTTAAGTTAGAGGGGCCTTCCCCTAGTTCGTTAGTGAGTCTTCTTATTATTTCAGAGAGGTCAAGTACCTGTTTGAGTTAGAGGGTTCTTGGCCCTCTTTTTGGTGTATTTGTATTTGTTTAAGTTCTTGGGCTTTCGCCTCTCGTTAAAAAAAAAAAAAGGAGTTTTTATTGTTGTGAAAATCTTTGTGAGTTATATACATTGTGTTTTTCTCAGTTATAGTGAGTAGTCTACAGGCATTATGTCTAAGGAGCATAGACCCTCAGGATTCAAGAAGTGCACGAGATGCAACTACAAAATGTCCATCACGGACGATCACTCCTTATGCGTGTACTGTTTAGGCGCCAAACACCTTCAGGAGTCTTGCAGCGTGTGTCACGCTTTTTCCTCTCGGGTCCTCCAAGAGAGGAAGAATAAATTGATCTTGAAAGGGCTTATCAAACCCTCTTTTGAAGAGGCCTTATCTTCATCTTCCTCTCCAGCGAAGAAAAAGAAATCGGCTCCGACCAGCCCGTCGGAACCGACCACTAAGAAATCTAGGCAGGCTTCTCCATCGGCTCCACGGACTTCGGAGCCGAGGGCGGAACGATCTGCCTCAATGCCTCCAGCCTCGACTCCTCTGGTTTCGGAGCCGATGGCTGGGGCTTCGAGAGGCGGGTCACCTTCATCGGCTCCACTGATTTTGGAGCCGATGAGGGTTGCCGGCTCAGACACTTCCCCTTCGGTGCCGAAGCCCTCCTCGGCACCGAGGGAAATTGCTATGGAATCTCCCTCGGCACCGATATTGGTCGAGTCTATTCGGAGCCGGTCCCCCAGTCCTTCAGAGCCGATGGAGAAGTTGGCTCGGACTCGATCGGTCTCCTCCCGATCTTCCCAGATGTCGGATTCGGACATCGACAGGGTGCTCCAAAGACTGTTTCAGTCTCCTGTATTCCAGAAATTAGTTTCGGCTCCAGCCCAATCGGCTTCGGAGCCGATGGCCCACCCTGTAGTTCTGGTTCCTCCTCCAACAGCCTCGGCACTGTTGGAGCCGGTGCTGGTGAAGCCGATGGAGGTTTTTGGGTCGGCTCCGACCCTTACTCCAACCCCGGCTTTCGGGTCGGAGTTCGTACTGGACCTCCTCGGCCCCGGGGTGACCTTCGGGACCGATGTTTTCGGTTCCGAGCCTTCCTCTCGGTGCGTCGGCTGCGGGGGTACCGTCTACTGTTTTGACCCCGGGGGTCGGACCTTCCCAGGACTCTGGCGGTCCGGCCTTCAGGGCCATGAGGAGTGCTTTGGCCAAATCTTCTTTGGCTACCTCCACGGTCTCACCGGCACCTTCCCTACACACGGAGACTGGGTCTTTTGTAGTCCCCCTGTCGCTAGACAGCGGAGCCCTGGGGCCTGAGGTCACCCCCAGTGGGGTTTCCCCCCCTCCTGGAGGTCCCTCTGAAGCTTCTTCGGAGGAACCCCCAAGGAAAAGACTGTGCAAGAGGAAGCATGTCGACTCCCCCGATGAGTCTGTCATGTCGGACGCCGATCTTGATGATGCGGAGGGGTCCCCTAAGTCGTCCTCGGATGATGTCTCCTTTGCAGACATCTTGGAAGCCCTCAAACAACGATGCGGCTGGCTTTCCAACCCCCCCCCTTCCGGTGACGAGTCGGTGTTCCTCAAGGCCTTCGGGGCTCAGCCCTCCGCCTCCTGGGTGTCTCCGCCCTTCGACGAGCTCCTAGATTTGATCTGTCGAAGGGCGTGGGAGCATCTAGACTCTGTGGAACTGGTACCTGCTCACCCAAATAAATTCTTATCAGCACCCCCAGAGAAGGAGTTTCTGACCAAAGGTGTGGCTGTAGATGCCCTGGTGGTGGCATCTGCTACCCAACAAGATGTAGCAGAGGCTTCGACGTCCGTCCATCCTCCTAATAAGGAGTCTAGGAGCATGGACCGGTACGGGAAGCGCACCCTCAGTTCAGCGGCCTTTACTTTAAGGTCCCTGAACTATTTGACGCACTTCACTAGATTTCAGAGGGATCTGATCAAGGAGCTTTCAATATCCCTCTTGGGTAACCTACCTGAGCAGCTGGCCCAGACGGTTGGCTCTCAGTTGGCTACTCTGTCATCGATATCAAACTCGTCCATGAGGCTCATTTCATATGCAGCCGAAGGGGCGAGTAGAGTGGCAGGTACGGGTGTTGCTCTACGGAGGCAAGCCTGGCTCCGCCTGTGTCATTTTGCGGAAGCCTTTAAGTCTTCCTTTGCCGACGCTCCCTTTGATGGGTCCTCTTTGTTTGGACCCAAGGTAAAGGACACATTGACCCGCTGTGAGCAAGAAGGTAAGACTTTGACTGCCGTAGGGGCACGGTTTTCCACTCCCTTTTGGCCTTACCCCAAGGCTAAAAGAGGAGGGAAAATGTGGTTCCGTAAATCACAGAAGTCTTATCCCTCGCAGCAGGACGATCCCCCTTCTAGAGGCAGAGGAGGGGGAAATTTTTCTGGAAGAAGCCGTCCCAGAGGCGGCAGAGGCCCCCGCAGCACTGGAGACCGCGAGTCCTTTCGTGGCTCTTCAGCCTTCCACAATCCCTGAAGGATTGCCCGACTGTGCAGCTCCGGAGCCAGTCGGGGTCGCTTCGAGGCACCTAAAAGCCTGGGAGGTATCACTCAGGACCGATGGGTGCTTCAATCATCGCCGGAGGTTACGCCATCCCTTTTCACACCCTCCGTCCAGGAAAATCCCTGACCCGCCACCCAGTCAACGGGAAATCGCAGCCTTCGAAATCTCAAAGCTGCTTCAAAAAGGAGTCATCCAACCGGTCCCCGCAGACCAGATCGGATTAGGGACTTACTCAAGATTCTTTTTGGTGCCAAAAAAGACCGGGGACTTGAGGCCCATTTTGGATCTCAGCAACCTAAATCGTTCAGTCAAGAAGTCCAAGTTCTGAATGTTCACCTTACAATCCATTCTCCCACTGCTGGAGAAAGGTGTTTGGATGTGCTCCATAGATCTCAAGGACGCCTATTATCATATCCTGATAGATCAGGCGTCCAGGAGACATTTGCGCTTCAGCCTGGGAGACAGTCATTTTCAGTTCTGCGCACTGCCCTTTGGTCTCACCACAGCCCCCAGGGTGTTCACCAAATGTTTGGCAGTCGTGACTGCTCACCTGAGGAGTCTAGGATTCCAGGTATTTCCGTATCTAGACGACTGGCTCCTGACTGTCACCTCCAGGCGTCTACTATTGCAGAACCTAGCAGCCACCATATCACTAGGCACTTCCCTTGGAATCACCTTCAATTGGCCAAAGTCTGTGTTGCTGCCATCTCAGTGCATAAGGTTCATCGGAGTAGAGATAGACTCAATCCAAATGCGGGTCTATCTTCCTACAGAAAGGATACAGACTATACAGGCTCAAGTCCGAGCCTTGCTTCTCAAATCCAAAGCCCCAGCCAGGATGGTCCTGCAGCTATTAGGCTCCATGTCGGCCACTGTTCTCCTAGTCCCCTTAGCAAGATTGCATATGAGAATTCTCCAGTGGCTCCTATCGACCCAGTGGTCCTTTCAGGATCTCCCTCTCAGTCACCTCATACGGATCACGGAAACCTGCAAACGGGACCTCCGCTGGTGGCTGGTGTCCTCCAATCTGGATCAGGGACAACCCTTTATTCCACCTCCTCCTACGGCCACATTGACGACGGACGCCTCCGAGACGGGGTGGGGGAGCATTACCTGGGCAGGTCAGTCCAAGGCAATTGGCATTCCAACGAGAGTCTCCTTCATATCAACATTCTAGAAATGAGGGCGGTGCTTCTATCTCTACAAGCCCTCCACGATTACCTCCCTCAGGGCGTAATCGCCATTCAGTCCGACAACATGTCAGTAGTCTGGTATCTGAACAAACAGGGAGGGACCAGATCCTACCCCTTTGCAGAGAGGCCATGAGAGTTTGGGAATGGGCAGTGGCGACCAGACGTTTTCTGGTAGCGAATCATATCCCTGGGAAATCCAACGTGATGGCCGACAGACTAAGCAGAACTATTCTCTCTCCTCACGAGTGGTCTCTGAACGATGCAGTGGCAACTCAGATCTTCAGCAGATGGGGAACTCCTTGTTGCAACCTTTTCGCAACCCCGCTGAACGCGAAGTGCAGAAAATTCTTCTCTCTCACTCCAGCTCTGGGGGAGATTCCCATGTTCGCCCTAGCCCCTCCTTGGCCCACCGGCTTGCTTTACGCCTTCCCTCCGGTTCCCTTCCTTCCCAGAGTGATCCAAAAGGCGACCCACTCAGGGAGCAAAATGATTCTAGTTGCCCCTTACTGTCCTCGTCAGGTATGGTTTCCCTATCTTCGGAAGCATGCTCTGGACAGTCCATGGTTCCTGGATCAGATCCCGGACCTATTAATTCATCAGTCGGGACAACTCCATCCGTCCCTTCACTCTTTGAAGTTAACAGCTTGGCTCCTCCTCTTCCGACTATAGTCAGAAATCATACTTTAGACCCGGAAGTCATACGTATCTTATCCTCGGCCCACAAGGCTGCCACTAGGAAATTGTATACTAGCAAATGGAAAAGATTTGCTATTTGGGCTCAACTCCGGGTCTAGATCCCATCACTGTCCCGTGTCAGAAGTCCTGAAATTTCTAACTTCCCTATTCAATCAAGGTTCTTCAGTCTCTACCATCAAGGTCCAATTGGCAGCTATTTCCAATTTTCATGAATCTATAAACCCACCTTTGATGAGCAACAGATTGTGTAAAACCTTCATAAAAGGTGCTGCTCTTTTACGACCTCCGATTTCTCATCCTGCTCCTCCGTGGGATCTCGATGTGGTATTACGTGCCTTAACCTCCTCCCCCTTCGAACCGGCAGCAACCTGTGAATTGAAATTTCTTTCTTGGAAAACTGCCTTTCTGGTCGCGATTACTTCAGCCAGAAGGGTTTCAGAGCTTCAAGCTCTATCTGTCAAACCACCCTACCTGGTTTTTCACAAAGATAGAGTATCCCTCAGGCCTAACCCATCCTTTGTCCCTAAAGTTTTTTCCAGTTTTTGCCTGCAACAGTCATTAGAACTGCCAGTTTTCTTCCCAAAGTACTCAAACAAAGCAGAATACATCTTCCACACATTGGATGTTCACAGACAATTGCGATTTTATTTAGATAGGACCCAACAAACACGGAAAACCGATCAATTGTTTGTGTCCTTTTCGGACAATAAATTGGGCAAAGCCGTCACAAAGGTCACTATTGCCAAGTGGATCAGGGACTGTATTAGTCAGGCTTATTCTTCTTCTAATAAAGAGCTTTCAACCTCTGTCAAAGCTCACTCTACAAGAGCTATGGCTACTTCAATAGCATTCCATTCTAAGCTTGCCATTAGCGACATTTGTGCTGCGGCTACTTGGTCTTCTCCGCACACCTTCATTTCCCACTACAAATTGGATGTGGCATCTCGGGGGCGAGCTTCATTTGGTTCCACAGTTCTCAGGAGTGTTTTCCAGTGAGCCACCCAGGAATCAGGTGCTAGGGACACTGTCCCATCAGTACAGAATGTAGGCAAGATAGGATCACATAACATCTTTTAGTTATGTACTTACCATAACTTTAGATGTTTGGGATCCATCTCGCCTACATTCCTAATAACCCACCCTCCTTCCCCCTGCCTTGGAGATCAGAAGAGACTGGACGGTCCGAGTACTATTGTTTCATCTTGAAACATCTGGCAATGTTATATAAACAGTTATGTGTGTGTGCATGAGTGCGGACAAACAAGATCTGGGGAAGTAGTGGTGGTGCATCCTGGGATATAGAATAGCTCAGCCAATAAGAGGCTTCGCTCTATAGCATAGCGTGCCAAGTCGGAGCCGAGGGTCGGCTCCGAGCCCATCAGTACAGAATGTAGGTGAGATGGATCCCAAACATCTAAAGTTATGGTAAGTACATAACTAAAAGTTATATATGCTTACAGGAAGACACAGTCAGATATAGAAATAAAACGTAATAGCCCCATGTAAGTAACATGAATGTTCCCCATTTTACGTGATCTCCACTATTTTGTGGAGTGGCTGAATGTGGATGTTAACAGTAGGCTCGCAAGGCTTTTACCACTGTTGCTGGACCGCAGCTTCAGAGCAAGCCAACTTTCTTCAACAGTTCTTACATTTTGATTGGCCAGTTGTTTCTTCCTAGGTTTTCCGATCTTGCCAGCTCAGTATATTTTTATTCAGTGTTGTTGCTGCTATTAATAACAACATTTTTAAATTATCTTTGTATTTTTAGTAAAGATTTCCCAAGAAACTTTTCTCCGTGTCATATTGCTCCAGAAGATTTTCATTTACTATGTTTTTTTTGTTGAGGAGAAATGTCCTACTACTTCTACTTGGGGACATCATGCTGAGTAAAGTAGACAAACCTTGGCTGGGAGAACAAGACATATAGGTTCATAGGTGTGTACTAGGCTAATGGCCCTGGAGCCTTTACAAACCTAGCCCATAGGATTACCCTGACATCGTGCCATCCGACCTTTGTTCCCAGTACCTCTTTCGAGTATAGCCACTGAAGTGATCCCTGGGGTGAATTTTCTATTTCCCATCCACTTATCAAGGTTTCTCTTGAAGAGGTCCAGTGAGGTGCTCTGTTTGACATGGATGGGAAGTCTATTCCATAGCAAGAGCAGTCTCTGGGTTATGAACCTGTCCTTCCAGCATGTCGTGTTGATTATGTTAATGAGGTTGAGGTCACTGGAGCGTGTGGTGCGGAGGGATTGGGATTTCTTTAGATGTAGCATTTCTAACAGAGCTGGATCAGACATGGCTTTGTATGTCAAGCAGAGATCGCCTCTAAATAGGCGATATGAGACAGAGAATCATTGGAGCTTTTTGAGTCTGGCCATATAGGACAAGTGTTTAAGGTCTTGGATCCTTTTTGTGAGGTACTTTTGCAGTCTCTCCAATTGTTACAGGTGTCTAGTGAGGTACATGCCAAATGGGGCATTGTACTCAATAATTGGCCGAATGAGTGAAGAGTAGAGGGAGACAATGACCTCTTTCTTCCTGGATGCAAAACCCTTAGTAATGAGATGTGCCACATAGAAGGACTTTCTGACCACAGTGGCAATGTGGTGGTCAAAAGAGAGGCTGCAGTCAACCTGTGCTCCCAGATCCCTTATAACACCTTCTGTGTTCAATGGATTACCATCGATGTGGTAATTCATGGGAACCGGGTTTTTCCCAAAGGGGGTGATGACACATTTTTTGGTATTGAGTTTAAGGCCATAGTTCTGACACCAGTCGCTGGTCTCAGTGAGGCCTTTCTGTAGGATGTCAACATCACTTGGGGAGTTAATAATAGCTCCCAACTTGCAATCGTCTGCGAACTTTGTCAGCAAGAGACCCTTTGTGTTGGCCTGGGCTTCAGAGAAGTAGATACCAAACAGAAGGACCCAGGACCGAATCCTGTGGGACTCCACTTGTGACTGGTTGGCAGTCTGACTTGGAGTCTGCTACTTTCACACTGTGGGTTCTATCTGTGAGCCAGTTTGCAACCAACCTAGTGATATAGGGGTTGATGCATAGCTTAGTGAGTTTTTCTGTGATTCCTGAATGGGGAATGGTATCAAACGCCTTGGCAAGATCAAGGTAGGGCTGTATGAACCACCTTGCCTTCATCCACAGCTCTGGTGACTGACTCAAAGAAGTCGACCAAGTTGAGCAGGCATGACCTACCCTTCACAAAACCAAACTGTGTGGGATCCAGAGTTTGGAGATTCCCTATATCCTTGTTAATTATGTCCATGATGATGTGTTCCATAGCGTTGCATATCAGACTCATCAGGCTAACAGGGTGATAGTTCCCAAGGTGTGTAGTCGCTCCTCCTTTGTGGAGAGGGATGACTGTAGCAGTGCGCCATTCGCTAGGGACAAAGCCTGAGGTGAGGTTGTGACTGAACAGGGCACACAGGTGAGGTAGCAGTTCACTCTGTAGTTCACGTAAAACACAGCCAGGGGTATTGTCAGGTCCCATGGAAGCTGTATTCTTGTCATTGGACAGTGCTGTTTTAACCTGTGCTGCAGTAATACTGGGTGCCTGGAAATCTACTGGTATTGTGATTGGTCCTTTGGGGGGGGGGTAAAGTTGGCACTGACTTTGTCGGACAGTATATTGGCAATATCTGTTGGCTCGGTATAGGAGGTACCATTGTGCAGTAGCTCAGATTAAATCTGGGTATTCCCATGGAAATTCTTTACATAACTATAGAAGGCCTTGTGATTGTCTTTACTATCTGCTGCAATTCTGTTTTCATAGCTAGCTTTAGAGGATTTGATGAGGGATCTCAACTTTTTGTTGAGGCTGATAAGGGAGTTTTCCCAGTGTTGGGACTTCACCTTATTCCGCATCAGTTTCCTCCTCCTGTTGTAGAGTTTGTTTATGGCAGGGGACCACCAGATTGGCTTCCTTTTTTTGGAGGAGAGCGTATTGGTTCTACTGGGTATGGCGAGATCCATGCATTTGTGTATGTGTTTGTACAGTGCATTGGTGTATGATTCGGTGGTCATGCAACTATTCTGCATTTGCATGGGTGCCATGAAGTTAGCCACCTCTGTTTTTAGGAGCCCAAAGTTAGCTTTGGAGAAGTTTTTCATGGTGGTTACCTTTGCGGGGTATTTGGTATATGAGTAGTTTTCCCAGTTAATGGAGGTGGTTGGACCCTAATGTTCTCCAATGTGCTTAGGAACATGCAGTGTGAGTCTTGGGACATTGTTGGGGATCTATAGCAGGCTATGACCTGAATCACTGTCTTACCCAATATTAGCTGCACCTGAAGCATCTCTGATGTGTTATGTTGGGCTACCAGTCTGGAGGTGTGCGGATCCTTTATGAATATGGAAACACCACTGCCTTTGGAGCTTCGGTCGGAGTGCTGGGGCTGAAAGGTGTGGAATGAGTTATAGCCTGGTAGTGCTTTGAACCAGGTCTCTGTTACAGCACAAATGTCGATTATCTAAAGTAGTTTACTTCATTTGATCTTCAACCTGTGGGTCACGGATCCGAGCCAGCAACTTTTACTAGCATCAGCTCCAAACTCCTCCCCTTGCCCATAATACACATCCACTACCTTCCATCCCCAGATCTCATTTGCCGCGAATAGCTTTGCATCGTGTCTCTTGAGCTCCAAGTTAGTCAGTGGGTTAAAACCTTTGTGAGTATCTCTTTTTCTACAGTTTTTTGTTAGTGTTGGTATAGGTCCCCTTTCTCCTCCCCTCGCTTGGTGCGTCGTGTTTTAGTGTTTTAGGATAGTTAGAGTAGTTTGTACTGTTGAGTTTGTACTGTTGTGTAGATTGTAGTTCCCCCTCCCCCATCAGTGTTTTCTCTGTAGGAGTGTGGTGAGTGGGTGTGTGTGTGCCAGTTTAGAAAGAAACTTTTCCTTTTTGTTCTCAAGTTCTTTCTACTTATACTGTATGGCTAAAAAGCTTGTTTTCAAGCGTTGCACAGGTCTGGCCATAAGTTATCCCCAGCAGATGGCCACACACTGTGTGTTTTGTACTTGGGCATTGCCCACCTAAGTGTGGATTGCAGCGTATGTGTGGGCTTCAGCCCCCGCTCCCTTAAAGATTGGAAGGCCACGTTGGCCCCTCAGAGGCCTTCTTCCCCTTCAGTCTGTTTCCTCATCTCCGGCTTCGGTCACAGCGGCTGCTGTGGCTGCCTCTCCCTCCTCTGGCTTCTCCTCCCTCCCAGGCTGGGACACAACCTGCTGTACCAAAGCCTGTGGTAGCGGAGCAGAAAAGCGGTCGAGAGAGGGAGAGAGAGTCGAAGGCGAGGGAAGACAGAAAGAGGTCTTCGGACCTCGCTTCGACTAATAAGACGCCACGGATCTGTGACTCCCATCGGCTCCGATCTCCGAGGTTCTCCTTGGAACCGGAGGAGTCACGTCCAGCCTCTCGGGCCTCGGTGCCCAACCTGCCAGGTTGGAGTCTGTGGCCTCTTCGTGGTCCACCTGGTCCTTGTCTGACATGGATCTGGATAAAATGATGAGGCGATTTATCCGTACACAAATCCAGATGGGGGTCTTGCCAGCCCCCCTTTCCTTAGGAGGGGGGAGCTCGCTTCCCTTTTTCCAACCTATATCTCCTTCTCCGATCCGACCTTTGGGTTTGGAGTATTCGGATCCGAAGTTGGCTTTGGTCAGGAGGTTGGCGTCGACAGTATCTGCTTCCTCAACGCCGACAGTTGCCTAGAGCGTTTCGGATCCAAGCCTCTCTCAGAGCCGGAGCTTGGGTGTCGGATCCGAGGGAGTGGAACCTTTTTCTTCGGCTCCAACCTTGTCGGGCCAGGTTCCTTCCCTCAGAGTTCTGTCCACCTCTGGCCTGGGTCCGATTCACTCGTTTCCTTATTGGTTTTTCAGGAGGTTTGCTCTCCTTCGGCAATTCGACGTGGTAGAAAGGGTTCTCTCCGCTGGATTGAGACACCTGACTACCCCCTCGGACTCCTCCCAGTCCCTCTCGGCTCTGTCTACGGTCCTCATCGTTTTACCAGAGGGACAGCCCGTGCTCGAAGAGCCCCAGATGGTTCCCCCTGAGGAACAAGTGGCTTGCGAGCTCCCCCCAAAGAGCCCCACCGGAGAGGTACCTCGCAAGCATATGTGCAAGAGAAGGCACTTGAACTCCCCGAGTCCCTCACCGAGGGCATGGATTTAGATGATGAAGAAGGTTCCCCTAGGTCACCTTCCGAGGAGGTCTTTGGAGACATCATGGAAATCCTGCGCCAATGGGGAGGTTGGTCTGCCCCCAAACCACCTTCTGATGAGTCTGTGTTCCTGGAGGCTTTTGGCATGGGCCCATCTACTTCCTGGGTGTCGCCTCCCGCGGATCCTTTGGTGGATCTGGTCACCTCGGGGGCATGGAAGGAACTGGATACCATGGAACCTATCCCAAAAAGACCGGATAAGATCCTTAGCCCTCCCATAGACAGACCAACATGGAACAAGGGCTCCCCATAGACGCCATGGTGGTAGCAGCAACCACTAAGAAGAAACTTGCTCAGGAGTGTTCCTCGGTCCATCCTCCTGACTGAGAGTCATGGATGATGGACCGCCTAGGAAAGCAGGTTTATGCTTCAGCTACTTTTTGATTAGGGCGCTAAACTACCTAGCCCATTTCACCAGACTCCAACACGACCTGGTAAAGGAGCTGGAGGAGTCTCCCCCCAAGTCCATGTCGCAGGAGGACAAGGCTTCGTTCACCATGAGGATTGCCACTTTGAAAGCAGTATCTAACACATCCATGGGACTCTTTTCACGTGCTACTGAAGGAGCGACTAGGGCAGCTGGGTCCGGCGTGTCCATGAGGCGCAACGCCTGGCTCAGGTTATATCAATTTTCCGAACCCTTCAAGGTGTCTTTTGCCAATGCCCTTTGTGACGGCTCTACACTCTTTGGTAAGACCATCAGATAGACATTAGTCCGGAGTGAGAAGGACGGGAAGACACTGTCTGCCGTTGGGATCCGCCTCTCTAACCCTCAAAGGTCCTTTTCCCAGAACCAGAGAGGGCAAAAGAAGATGTGGTTCCAGAAGTCACAGTATTCCCGGGACACTCAGGGCTCTTCTTCCCCCAGAGGCAGAGGGGGACAGAATGGACACTGGCCCAGAGGCAGAGAGGCTCCAAGGAACTTTGGGTCTCAAGAACCTTTCTCGGACAGACCCGGGCAGCAACCATGAGGGGTTGCCCGACTACTCTCCTCTGGAGGCAGTCAGGGGACGATTGTCCTTGCACCTAGCAGCATGGGATTCCATAACAACGGACTGCTGGGTGCTTCAAATCATATCCAGAGGATACTCTCTCTCCTCCGTGGGTTCCCTCAAATCTCACAGGCACCTCCTGCATGTACCACCCATGCAAAGGTCGGCAGCAGCACAGGAAATTTTCAAGCTGCTAGAAAAATGAGCCATCGAAACCGTCCCCCCAGATTAGTCTGGATCAGGCTTCTACCCAGGTTCTTTTTGGTGCCAAAGAAAACGGAGGACTTAATGCTCATTCTGGACCTCTCTACTCTAAACCTGTCAGTTGCCAAAGAGATGTTCCGGATGGTCACATTACAGTCCATCATGCCATACCTGCAAGAGAGCGACTGGATGTGCTCGTTAGACCTCCAGGATGCTTACAATCACATAAAGATGCTCAGAAGCTCCAGGAGGTTCCGCCGCTTCTGGCTAGGAGCCAATATTTACCAGTTTTGAGCCCTACCCTTTGGTCTCACCACAGCCCCCAGGGTGTTTACCAAAGTGATGGCAGTGGTAGCGGCTCACCTGAGGCTTCAGGAGATTCAGGTCTATCTGTACCTGGACGATTGGCTCCTCACTGCTCCCACCAGGCGTCTACTCTCCCAAACCAGGGATTATTTCCTGACTCTTGCCCTGCATTTGAGGATTACAATCAACACATCCAAATCTCTCCTAGATCCTGTACAAGTGATAGACTACATTGGTGCCAGGATAGATACTCTTCAGTGCAAAATCTTCCTGACCTCGGAGAGAGTTCAAAACCTGAGGATGCTTGTCTCCCTGATCTACCATTCTCATCTCCCTATGGTGGAATCGGTGTTGAGGGCCTTAGTGTCAATGGCGGCGACTATAACTCTTCTCCTGTGTGCTCGATTACACATGAGAATTCTACATGGACTCTAGCTGTACAATAGTCCCTGTTGGAACTGCCATTGACATATCCAATTTAACTCAAGTTGAGTCTTTTGGTCATCCCTCATTTGATGGATGTGCTCTCCAGACATTTTGGAGGGACGACCTTTTGTTCCAGCCCCGACCCAAGCCACATTGACCACGGATGCCTCCCAACATGTGTGGGGAGGGCATTGTTTGGGCAGGACAGTCCAAGGCCTGTGGTCCTCCATAGAGACCAGCTTGCACATAAATGTCCTATAGATGAGGGCGGTCCTTTAAGCGTTGCAGGCCCTTCATGCCTTTCTTCCTCTGGGGACAATTACTATTCAGTCAGACAAGGCCATGAGAGTGTGGGAATGGGTGATCTCCACCAGTCCCTTTCTCATTGCAACGCACATTCCGGGACGGTCCAGCATCCTAGCGGACAGGCTAAGTTGGCCCATTCTGATGCCTTACGAGTGGTCTCTGAATCAGTCATTAGCAGAACAGATCTTCAGCGAGTGGGGTCAATCTTGCTGCGATCTCTTCACATCTCCTTCCAGTGCGAAATGCAGCAAGTTTTCCGCTCTGAACCCCCTGCAGGGGGAGTGCCCCAGAGACGCTCTAGTTCATGCTTGGCCTCCCGGTCTTCTACTTACCCGCCAGTACCTTTCATTCTGAGGTTTCTACAGAAAGCTTGTCAACTGGGGAGCAAAGTGATCCTCATTGCCCCATTCTGGCCTCACCAGGTATGGTTTCCCTTCCTTTGGTCTCACCTTCTGGCTATGCCTTGGATCCTAGATCCCATTCAGGATTTGATTTCACATCCTTCAGGGGTGCCTTATCCGAATCTGGACAGCCTGAAGCTCACAGCTTGGCTGCTCCAGTTCCCATGATTGCTAGGACTCCTGGACTATCCTCCTCAGGTAGATCTGTTTTGGTGGCTGCTCATAAGTCTTCGACCAGGAAGGTTTATCGCAGCAAGTGGAAACGTTTTTCCTTTTGGGCCTCTCAAAGGAGTCTAGACCCTTTCACGGCTCCCATTTCCGCCATTCTTGATTTTCTAGCTGATATTTTTCATCACTGAGCTAGTTCTCCTACTGTCAAGGTTCGGTTGGCTGCCATCTCTCATTTTCATGTGGGTGAGAATTCTGCTTCTTTAGCCTCTTCCAGACTGTGTAAAGCCTTTATCAAAGGCACCTTTTTGTTGCACCCCCTGGTCAAAGATCCGGTTCCCCCATGGGACCTTACTATGGTTCTTCAAGCTTTGGTCACTCTGCCTTTCGAGCCTGCTGCAACTGCAGATCTGAAATTCTTATCTTGGAAAACAGCTTTTCTGGTGGCTATTACCTCTGCAAAAAGGGTTTCGGAATTACAGGCCTTGTCCATCTAATTTCCCTACATGATCTTTCACAAAGATAGGGTTTCCCTTCAAACCATTCCATCCTTTCTTCCTAAGGTGGCTTCACCAGTCAGTATCAATGAGACCATCAATTTGCCTGTGTTTTTTCCTAATTTTACTAACAAGATGGAATATAAACTCCACATGTTGGATGCTCATAGACAGTTACGATTCTATTTACACAGGACAAAAAATTTCCGTAAATCTGATCAATTGTTTGTATCCTTCTATAAACCCTTTTTGGGGAAACTTATCTCCAAGGTGACTATAGCTAGATGGATTTCTTCATGCATCCTGCAGGTCTATAAGGACAGAGGCTTATAGAGGAGACCTCCGGGTCAGGTCAAAGCTCATTCCACTAGGTCCATGGCTACGTCTGTGGCCTTTTGGTCTAGAGTTTCTTTGGATGATATTTGTTCTGCAGCTCCTTGGTCCTCATCTCATACATTTATTTCTCATTACAAATTGGATTTAACTTCCAGAAGGAGAGCATCCTTTGGTTCCACAGAATATCCTTCCATGAGCGCCTCCCAGGGATGTAGTAGCTGAGTACTCTGTCCCACAGGTTGAAGATCAAATGAAGTAAACTACTTCAGATAAAGAAGTTATGTACTCACCATAATGTTCCATTTGAGTAGTTGTACTTCATTTGTCTTCAACCGTCCCTCCCTCCTTCTCCTGGACCTTGGCATATGATCAGCCTACGAGCTGCAGTATAGGTCACAAGTAAAGCTTTACAGATCGGGTTATCATTATGAGGTTCAGCAAACGCGATCTGGGTATGGAAGGTAGTGGAGGTGTATTATGGGTAAGGGGAGGAGTTTGGAGCTAATGCTAGTAAAAGTTGCCAGCTCTGATCCAATATGGATCCGTTACCCACAGGTTGAAGACAAATGAAGTACAACTACTCAGATGGAACATTATGGTGAGTACATAACTTCTTTTTCTCCATTTTAAGGAGTGCTATGAGCGACTGCATTTTCAGATTTAGACTTCTAGCATTGAGCAGCATGACCCTCATATTGCATTTGTTTGTAACTGTTACGGTGGTAATTTGGTCTTTGGAACACTGCCTAAAAAAGGCATTGTAGGGGTGGCAAGAGCCTTGGCCAGTATCCAGAAGCACAGGGATGACAGATGCAGGCCATCTCTGGCAAAGCATCAAGGTCTGTTAATCATGTCATCCCAGGCAGACAGATACTGGATCCCCTTAGAATGACACCAGAAACATTGCCAGTTGTTGAAATTGATCATTTTCTGCTTGTACTGTGGTATAATTTTGGGTGATGGTAGGATGCTGCTCTCAGGGCTAGGGTCATACCTGCCTGGGCTACATAATCCAAGAGTTCCTCTTTTCATGTAGTCCAGGGAGGTACGTCTCGGGTCATTCACACCCACATGTACAATGACGGAGTCATATTTTTACCTGTTGTTGAGGGACCTGAGTACGTGCGTTATGTGGCAAATCCTGGCACCTGACAGGCAGCTGTTACTTTCTCCTTATTCAACCTAGTGAGTGAGACATCAGTGTGCCTCCTATCAAGTCACCTATGACTAGTGTGTTGGACATGCTGTTCTGCCTTAGGGGCTTTGGTTGAGTGGCACACTGTTTAAGAGAGTTATGTGTCTCATGATTAGTGTTGTGTTGTTGTGGTCAAGTGCATTTTTGCCTTGGAGGTGTCTGCTGTTTGGGTAGATTTTTATTGAGAGCCTCCGCAAAGATGGGTGTGCGGTTTGTGTTTTTATGTGAAGGCAATGCTGGTGTGTGTTCTGGAGGGCTATGTGTACCATGTGGTGTGGTGCAAGTGTTGACCTTCTCTTGACCAGCTATTCCAGTCTTGGCTGGAGAGTGCGTAGCTTCCAATTTGGATATATAAGTGCCTCTCTCACAAGTCTGAGTGTTGGGAGGTAAGAGGAGAGGGTTGTCGGTGTATTGCCTCAGGATGCCCAAGTTCACCAGGGTAATAGGAGAAAGCACAGGGAACTGACCTTTAGACATGCCTGGATGGGTGGTTATTAATAATAAGAGCTGGAGCTGTTTCCTTATAGAAAATTTAGTGCTGGTAGCACTTTTGAGAGCTGCAATAATTGCTACAAGAAGTCTGGTAAAGTGCTAGACTGATAAGCTAGTAAAAGTGCAGGAGAGGAGAGAACTAGCAGGTTCAAGGGAAAATTTGAAAAGGAGACTTTAGCAACGCTCAGAAGCTACAAACAGTCCTGGATACAGCAAATCTGTATCTGGCCTAGACAAGTTACAGGAACGGTGGGAAACAAGTACAAATGCGGGCTTTAAACCAGAAGGTGAAATAGATGGAAAAACTTGCCCAAACAGCCAATAAACTTCACTTTCTGGGCCAGTAACCATTCCTCTTGTGATAGATAGGCTAGTTAGTGCTTACCACTCCCACTGATAAGCTGGAAGGCTTCCCTCCAACCCAGACAGGCTTGGGGGTCTCAGAAGCTTACATACAGTCCTGGATACAGCAAATCTGTATCTGGACTAGACTAGTTACAGGAAAGGTGGGATAAGCACAAATGAAGGCTTTTGGACCAGGAAGTTGAAAGAGATGGAAAAACTGCCCAGAGGGCCAATAAACTACAATTTCTGGACCAAGAACTACCCTCTTGTGGTAAATAGGGTACCTAATGCTTACCACTCCCACTGATAAGCTAGAAGACTTCCCTCTGACACAGAAAGGCTTGGGTGGCTCAGAAGCTTACATACAGTCCTGGATATAGCAAATCTGTATTTGGGCTAGACTAGTTACAGGAAAGGTGGGAAACAAGCACAAACGTGGGCTTCTAAACCAGAAAGTTGAAAGAGATGGAAAAACTGCCCAAATGACCATTATACAACGACCCCCCCATTAATATTCCAAAACGTGCACGCTGATTGGTCAGCGTGCACATTGTAAATCAGAGTTATAGTAATGGAAAAAGGTCCGGTCGCCCGGACTTTTTCCATTAGTATAACCTTTTTTTTTTTTTTTTTTTTTTTAACAGCAACGGAGAACACAAGATTCTCTGTTGCTTTTTGCAACCTGTCTCGACAGCTTTAAAAAAAGCAACGGAGCATCTCTGTTGCTTTTTTAAAGCTGTCTCGCTATGTTAAACCCATTTAACATAGCGAGACACTTTAAAAAGCAACGGAGATCTTGCTTTCTCCGTTGCTTTTTTCAAAACTGTCTCGCTATGTTAAATGGGCTTAACATAGCGAGACAGCTTTAAAAAAAGCAACAGAGATTCTCCATTGCTTTTTTTAAAGTTGCCTCGCTATGTTAAACTCATTTAACATAGCGAGACAGGTTGTAAAAAGCAACGGAGATCTTGCTTTCTCCGTTGCTTTTGCCCACAGCTCTGATGTACTGTGTAAGTATACACATGCGCAGTAAATCAGAACTGCCACAGAATACCAGACAGCTGCGGAAGGGCAGCAAGGAGGCATTATACAATGCCATTATTTAAGAAAAGTAATTTTTTTTTTTCTTAAATAATGCCATTGTATAATAGCAGTAACCCACTTCTGGGTATAGGTAATGCTGGATTTACCCACGGTTGTCTTTGTTTGGCCACTCGGGCTTCGCCCTCGTGACCAAACCACACCAACCGTGGGTAAATCCAGCATTACCCACACCCAGGTGTGGGTTATTGCTATAATAAACTACAATTTCTAGGCCAGAAACCACTCTTGTGGCAGATAGGCTGCCTACTGCTTACCACTCCCACTGATGAGCTACAAGGCTTCCGTCCAACACAGAAAGGCTTGGGGGGCTCAGTAGCTTACTAACAGTCCTGGATACAGCAAATCTGTACCTGGACTAGAAAGGCAGGAAACAAGCTTAGAATGATTTTTTACACTAGAACAGCACTGAAAACAATTCAAGTACAATGCAAGCTAGCACAGGTGTGTGTAGCAGTATTAAAGCAAATAAAGTTTAAAATAAAAGCAATTTAGTCAAACTGTATTCTGAGCTGAATTAATTTTTTGTTTTATTCAACTCTGAACATTTAAAAACTGCCAAAAATATACTCAGCTGAGAAGCACACTCAGAACACAAGGAGATTCTAGCAAAGTTTTTTTTTGTTTGTAAAGTGGAAAGAGAGAAAGGAAAAACAGAAGATAATTCAAGGTTAAGGACCTAAGTAGGTTGGCCTTCTTAAATGTTCTCTCTGTATTTAGTAGAATGAGCTAATGACACTAGACTGGGATAGAGGTGAACAGATGGGACTGGTAAGAGTGTCTGAAATCAAAATATGCTCTCACTGTACTTGGTTGAGTGAGCAAATGAGATGGACCCAGGAGGAGTGTTCAAACACATATTTACAGGAGGATCGGGCAATTCCAAAGCTACCAAGATTAACAACAAAACAAGAACAGGGAGGGGGGTAAACTTAACTGCAGAGAGACAGACCACAATATTCAGTGAAACAATTAAACAGAAAAATAAAATACAGTTATATCTTTAAAACTCCAAGTTTGTATTTAACTTCAGCTTCTAATACAGTTGATTGTAGCCAGCCAAACCATTCAGATATTGAGCAGAAAATAAATTCCCAGCTATGTGGCTTACACTTAAAGCATGGAGAACCTCTCTAGGCTAATAGTTAAGTATCGAATAACAAAGAAGTGAAAACAGCAATAACCCTCTCTAACTGCAGAGAGACAGACAGATGACAGTATTCAGTGAAACAATAAAATAAACAGAAAAATAAAATACAGTACTATATTTAAAACTCCAAGTTTGTACTTAACTTCAACTTCTAATACAGTTGATTGTAGTCAGCCAAACCACTCAGATATTGAGCAGAATTTAAACCATTAAAACAGCTTACTGTCCTTAAACATTCGTCTGCTGCTGCTGTTTCTTCTGTGGTTTCCTCTCCTTCTTTTTCTCTTACTCTAAAACATACACAGAAAAATGTTTAAAAATAAAAACAAAACAAGGAAACAAAAGGAGTTTTCATTTGTAAAATTAAATGATATGGCTAAAACTTACAAAGTGAGGATCATTTTAGCTGTAGGGGCAGGTATCAGTGATTGAGATGCCTGGGTTCTTTTTCCTTAGTGGTACTTGTCTTCCTGCAGATGTTTGCTTGTGGATTTGCTCCCCCTCATTACATACTGAAACCTCCTGTCATTCCCCTGTTTTTCTAGTCACAGGGATGCCTTAGCAGAGGCAATATAGAAGCTGTGACATTGCAGTGTAGGTTTCTGTTGTTTGATGATTGCTAAGATAATGCATGATTATAGAATTTTCCAAATTGAGAAGACCGTCTCTCTCTTTGTAGGCATCTCTTCTCAGATGTCCATTGTAAGACTTCTAGTACCTGAATTTTAGGTTTGGCTCTGGAAACTCCTTAGTTTCTTCCCCTCCTTCACACAGTGATATCCCAGTGGTTGTCATGGTGGTGGTCAAGAACTGGACATCAGTTTGCAGATGCTTGTCCTTTGCAGACTTTTATGCAGCATTTAAATACTAGGATCCTTGAGGTCCTTGTGCTACCGTACAGGACTTTGGTTTCCAACTCTGCATTTCCACTCCAGTGCATGAGGTAAGGTATTCTGTGTTATACTTTGTTTCAGAAGAGGTCATGTTCTGTTTGCTGCTTCAAAACACTTGTCTTTAACCATTTCTCGAAAAAAAGAGCACCATCTCTTCTTTTACTGTCTTTGTTTCCAAGGATGAATGGCCTGTAATGATGAGATTCAGTTACTTACTTTAGGACTGAAAAGTCCCTTGGTTTTTAGCTTTCCCTGGGTGTGTGACATTTGAAGAAATACTTCTTCTGAAAGTCATTTTAAGTTGTGCTGTTGATCTCATAACGGAAGCTGCGTTGGTGTAGCAGTAGCGTTGTCGCCTCACAGCAAGAAGTTCTCCCGTTCGATTCTCGGCTGGAGTGCCTTCTGTATGGCGTCTGCATGTCCTCTCTGCAGTCGAGTGGCATTTAAAAGACATGCGTGAATGGGCGTGCCTTCGTTGAAGCTTGGGCATCTGGCTGACACCTCAGCACCGTAAAAATCTACTGCCAATCATTAGCGGACTGGAGTTCCGCTGTGGTGACACCTAACCGGGAAAAGCCTAAAGAAGAAGAAGAACAAGTTGATCTCATAAAGAAGAAACCTATGGCAATTCTAGCAGTATCTGTCTTTGGAGACTTGCTTATTTCTGTGTTCCAAGTACCTGTTTCAGTGTTGCCTGCTGTAGGCCAGTTGGGGGGATTAGATGTTGTAGGATCCCGAAAGCTGTAAATAGCTGCATAAAAGTCCAGTATCTCTATTGCTGGTTGAGTTGTCCTTAGCAAGTGACAGCGAGATTAAGGTCTGTGGTATGCTTGCTGAGAGAAGTCTGTACCTTTGTGTTTATCATTAGGGCTATAAAGCAACAGGTAGTGTTTGTTAAATAAGCTGATGAACTTGCATAAATCATCACTGATGTTTCTTTCAAAGAAAAGATTTCCATATTATCTCAGACAAATGACAGCATCTGCTCAAGCATTAAATGTGGCTGTGATACTGCAGATGTCATTTCATGGCTATTTCTTCTGTTGTTGTCCTTAGAAGATACGTTTTGCTTAGAATGCAGCCCTTTTGTAATGATGTCTACAGATGGTTTTGTGGTTTTGGATACCTCATTGGACCACAGCATCTTGTTTAGGTCCCCTTTGGAAAAAAAGTAAGCATTGAAAGAAGAGATGGAGAATTATAGAAAACGTGAAGCACCTATTTCTTGCACTGGTTCTCAGATACCACAGAGATTTTCCTTCCAGATCCCGCTCTGTCTACATGACAAAAACGAGTCAACAGAAGTTGAAGAGGTAGTATCAAAGGGGTATCATGTCTGGTATTAAAACTGAGCATCAGTGGAAAGGCTTAGCTCAGCAAGACAAATCCTTCACAAATCCTTCACTAACCAGTCGTTGTCCTTCCCATCCTGTTGTACCTTTGTAGGATGTTTTCCATTCTACAGTTCTGTGGTTCCAGTTAACATCAGATGGTTGAGTAAGAATAGTAGTACCAGCAGAGTGCACTGCATAATTTTATTCACTCCAGGTCTTCAGGGAGGGTCACTGAAGCAGTAAATCGCATATAATTTGCATTTACTCACCAGGAGAGCTGTTTTGGCTTGTCCTGCATTACCATATGTATTGTTATTTCAGTGACACAGGGATATAATATACGTGAATCCTTGGCATTTGCCCTCTCCAGTTCTTTCTAGTGAGAAGCCATTAGTCACTTAAGTGTTTTCTTCACAACTGCGGTATTGTTTTTCATCAGTATAATTTTTCCTGTTATTTGTGTCTTTTGTTCAGGTTCTGCATACTGTCTTTGTCAAGCAGACTTTTCTGTCATAAGGAGGGATATGTATCCCTTTACAGATCAATAAACGAGTATCCTTATAGTGCAAGAATAGTCCTCAAAGACTTCCACACACTGTTCTTATTGTGTTTAGGGCCTAACCATCAGTTAGAGATCTTACATTATCTCACCAATCCACTTTGACTGATGGGTTGTCTACCCTTGTGTCAGATCCAAGTCGGCAACAACTTCTCTTCACTCCAGAGCTCAAGCTCCTCCCTTTTACCACAATGCACCTGTGTCCCCTTTCAGTCCTCAGATCTTATTTACCACTCTTCAACTTTGGATGTCATCTTCAGAGCTTCATGCATAAGTGAATGTATTTTCCACATTTCAATGACTTCCAAGTCATCATTTTTCTTATTTTGGTCAGAGCTTTTCACTTTCTGGTTACTGTTGCTTATTTAAAAAAATGTTGTCTTCTCCCTCTCTCTCTCTCTGTCATGTGATTAGGCAACAGCCTGAACTTCTTTCTCTATTTACCATTCTTATTACCTTCTATATTCATAGGTATCTAGATATTTACTTGCTGCCTTGTGTGCGTCTGTTGTTGGAATATTTGTCTGTTTGACTATACAATGGATGACGCTTCAGGTTTTAAAAAATGCACCCACTGCAGGAATAAAATTTTTCTTTGGTGCATTGTGGGAAAGGGAAAGAGGTAAAGCTTTAGAGTGAGCAGAAGTTGCTGCTGGCACAGATCCACCACAAATCAAATAACCATCAGTCAAATGGGATGGACTAGCACAGCAAATGTCCAGCATTATGTTAAGTACATAACTTCTGATCTGATGTTAATCTTCTTTCCATTCATCACTGATGGGTTCGGTTCCGAGCCCTCGGAACCAAGTCGGCCTTTTTACCAAGCTCGTGCCAGCCAAAAAACTCTTGAGCTAAGTTTCTACCCAGAATGCCCTTCTCCCTGTTACCTCAGATCTCATTTGCCACGTAGCCATAAAGCCGTGTTTCAGCCAAGCTCTCAACTAAGTGGAACTTTATTTGATACGTGTGTGGAAAACTTTTGATATCTTCATTTTTTTTATTGAGCGAATAGTATTTATAGTCTGTTTTCTTCTGTCAGACCTTGTTTTTTCCTTCTCTTATCTGCCCATTGTTACCATTGGTAAACTTTCAAGTACCATTGTTGGTACGGCCTTTCTTCCCTTACCCTTGTGCTATTCCTTCAATACCATAGCTGGTATTTTTCTTTCCTGTCTAGCCTGTTAGGATTGGTTTTAGTAAGGTGTTTCTGTTTTTTCTCTTACATATCACTGTGCTGGTACAATTGTGACTTTTTTGAGCAGTTTTTGACTTATTTGTTCTGACTGATTATACTGTTGGCCTGTGGTGTCTCTCTAGTAAGCTGTCGGATAAGAAAGGTACTTCAGATTTTAAGCATTGTGCTTCATGTAATGGCAAGTTACCTAATAGTGATTCTCAAGGTGATTGTGTATACTGTTTGGGGGTGCCACACCTTTCAGTGCAGCCTCCTTGTGACATTTGTCAGAGTTTCAGTCAGCACACTCTTAATGAGCACAAAAATAAACTAATACTGAAAGGGTTACTTAATTCCCCCTTGTCAGAGGGCATTTCTGCGATGGAGATCTCAACCCCTCCTACTAAAGACAAAAAGATGTCCCACTTGGTTCCCTCCTCACCATCGGGTGATCAGGGTAAGCCTGTCAAATCAAAGGTCCCAAAGTTGTCTTCGGAGCATAAATCTGCCTTTACGGCTCTATCTTCCTCGGCTCCAAGCATCTCAAAACCTTCAATACCGGCTCCAGTTTCGGCACCAGTCCTGCATCTGGCACCGATTATAGACCTCACCACGCCTATTTCGACTTCAGCACCTATAGCCACTTTGGCTCAGGGCACACCTTCGATACCGTCGTCAGTTATGATTTTGGAACAGACCGTTTCGGCTCCAAGTCCCACTTCGGCGCCAAACGTTTTACTGACAAAACTGGATTTGACCCCATTACTCCTGGTCTCAAAACTTGAGACTTCGGTGCTGGCAGACTTTGCACCACAGACCCGATACTCCCCTTCCATAGATCCGTTTCTGCGCCAGGTGTATAGCCCGTTCATTGAACGTCCTGACTCCCCATCCAGCATATCCACTAGATCCACCAGGAGCCTGTCGGAACACCATGTGGTGCGTCTTGTGAACCAGCTGTTGGTAGCCAGGGGGATATTCACACTTACTTACTAAGACCCATCTGCCTGCAGAATCTACAGACTTCATCTTACACTCCTCCTTCGACCATTTTGATTCCGAAGCCTTCTGCTCTGACATTCTTCTCAGAACCCATTACCTTGGTGCCTATAGTGCACCTCACTCCGTCTCCATGTTTGTCCCTTTGGTCTTTGGTTCCTGCGAAACCAGTCCTTCCTCAAGCTGGGGATTGGGAGGCAAGTGCTTCGGTCCAGGGCACGGAGCCATGTATCTCCTCAGTTCCATCCGCGGTGCCGATAGCCACGTCCACACCGATCCTGCTTGAGGCTCCATCCATGGAGACGGGTTCGTTGGAGCGAGGTGAGACCCCAGTCCCAAGATTGTCTTTCTCTGTTCCAGGCTCCCTTTTCTCTTTGGGGGATCTGCTTTCTGTGCGATGGAGAGGGCTCTCGCTTCTGGAAGCACTCCTTTGATGTCAGAACCTCAGTTTTCACCCCCTGAGCTACAGCTGCCACAGACCCCTCCCAGGACACCGGGCAGCGAAACAGCAGGACACCCTTGTTCAGGGTATCCACTCTTCCGAGTCCACCTCAGAGACCCCCACTGAGGAGCCCCCTCGAAAGAAGACGTGCAAGAGGAAGCAATGGACTCACCAGAGGAGTCCTTAACAGAAGACACGGATTATGATGATGGTGAAGGGTCCCCTCGATCACCTCCTGATGATGTCTCCTTTGGAGACATCCTGGAAATGCTAAAACACACATTTTATGAGGCTCCAGAGGGACTTGATCTCCGAACTCTCTGGGACACTCGCAGGACAGTTGTCTGACGAGGTCAGGGACAAAGTGGCCTCGCAGCTCGCAACCCTGGAATCGATATCCAACTCCTCCATGAGGTTGCTTTCACATGTAACCAAAGGGGCAGCCAGAGCAGCAGATTTGAGTATTGTCATGAGGCGTCATGCCTGGATGCGCATTTGTGACCTCGTGGACCCTTTCAAGTCTTCCATTTTGAATGCTCCCATCGAATCATCGTCCCTTTTTGGCTCCAAAGTGAAGGACACGCTAGCCAGGTGCAAGCAAGATGAAAAGACCCTGTCTGCTGTAGGCCTACGGTTTTCCAATCCTCAATGTACCTTCTGCAGGAATCAGAGGAGTGGGAAAATGTGGCACAAAAAAACTCAGGGTCCTTTCCGTGCCACACCTGGTGATGATACCTTCAGTGGCAGAAGGGGGTAACAACTCCAGAAGATGCCCCTTCAGAGGCAGAGGGGGTCCTTGTAAACAAGGTTCCAGGGACTCCTCCTCTGGACAGCCTTACCAGTGCTCCTGAGGAGCAGCCTGATTGCTTACCTCTGGAAGCAATCGGAGGTAATTTTTCTCTGCACCAAGCTGCCTGGGAATCTATTACGACCGATCGTTTGGTGCAGAGTATCATTACCGGAGGTTACACCATTCTCCTTTCTTTTCAACCAAATCTGAGAAAGTTTCCTGAAGTTCCACCCAGTCAAAGGGATGCAGCAGCTTCAGAGATAATAAAGCTGTCTCAAAAAAGAGTCATCCAGCCAGTCCCACCAGACCAACGCGGATCTGGATTTTACTCAAGATTCTTTTTAGTGCCAAAAAAGACAGGGGACTGGAGCCCCATTTTGGATCTCAGCAGCTTAAACAAGTCTGTCACCCAAACCAAATTTCGGATGGTCATGGTTCAGTCCATTCTCCCCTTTTTGAGAGAAGGCGATTGGATGTGCTCGATAGATCTCTGGGATGCGTATTACCACATCAAGATGGACAAACGCTTCAGGAGTCTGCTTCGCTTCTGGCTAGGGGCCAGTCATTATCAATTTCGTTCCCTGCCATTCGGTCTCTCTACAGCCCCTAGAGTGTTCACAAAATGCATGGCAGTGGTCGCAGCTCACTTGAGACTGCAAGGATTCCGGGTGTTTTCATATTTGGATGACTGGCTCCTCACCGCCCCCACCGAGCATTTTCTGGTAATAGCACTGCATTATACTCTCTCTCTCTGGCAAAATTGTTGGGAATAACAATACATTAGGAGAAATCAAACCTTATTCCTACACAATAAATAGAATTCACTGGAGCAGTGTTCAATGCCCAGTAATGTCTAGTATCACTCCCAATTCACAGACTCCCAACGTTTGAGGCTCCAGCTCCGAGTGATGCTCTTGTCACACAAAAGTTTCAGCAAGGGAAGTTCTTCAGGCCTTGGGCTCTATGGCAGCTTCGATTCCAAAAGTGCCTCTAGCGAAGCTACATATGTGGATCCTGCAATGACTCCTTCTTTGACAGTGGTTCCCCAACTATCACCCCCTCTATTACCAGATTAGAATAACCAACTCCTGCAAACAGGACCTCCTTTGGTGGATGAAGCCAGACACAGAACTTTGGAGTTGCCCATTTCAATCCCATCAGCCCAGAGCTATTGTGACCACGGATACCTTCTTGATCGGGTGGGGGGGCCATTTCCAAGGGAAGACAGTCCAAGGCACAAGGTCCACCTCAGAGGCCCACCTGCATATCAGTGTTCTGGAACTGAGAGCAGTGCTGTTAGCATTGCAGGCCTTTCATTCGGCTCTCCCTTCCGGGATAATAGCAATTCAATCAGACAATATTTCATTGGTCTGGTATATCAACAAGCAAGGAGGAACCAAGTCCTACCCCCTGTGTCGAGAAGCCATGAGAATTTGGCAGTGGGCAATAGCTTCCAACCACTTTCTGATAGCAATGCATATCCCGGGGAGCTCCAGCATAATTGTGGACAAACTCAGCAGATGCATCCTCCTGCCTAACGGGTGGTCCCTCAACCCCGAGGTGGCTACAGAAATCTTCAGCCACTGGTGTCAGCCTTGCTGTGATCTTTTTGCCTCGCCTTCGAACAACAAGTGCAGCAGCTATTTTGCCTTTCTTCCTCTGGAGGGGGAGTCCCCGAGGGATGCTCTAATCCACGACTGGCCCATAGGACTTCTTTACGCCTATCCTCCCACTCCCCTGATTCCACAATTTCTAAAGAAAGCTCTTCAGTTGAGATGCAAAGTAATCCTCTTAGCTCCGTTCTGGCCTCGACAAGTTTGGTTCCCCTTCCTTTGGCCTCACCTAGTATACCCGCCATGGATTCTGGACCCTCTTACAGATCTGATTACTTACCCCCAAGGGTTGAGCCACCAAAATCTGTCCAGTCTCAAGCTGACAGCTTGGTTTCTCCACTTCCATTAGTTGCCAGGCAAGCTAATGCCTTCTCACCTGTTCAAGACATCATTTTGGCCTCTCATAAACCATCCACCAGAAAACTATATCAGGATAAATGGAAAAGGTTCTCCATCTGGTCTAAGGATAACATGCTAGACCCTTATTCGACTCCTGTAACTACGATACTTCAATACTTGGCTAAGTTTTTTGATAATGGACCCTCTGCCTCTACTGTACGAGTACACGTAGCGGCAATTTCTAATTTCCACAGTGGTATAGATGGCACCCCTCTTATCTCTTTACATCTATGCAAGCCCTTCCTCAAGGGAACCTCTCATAGGTTCATAAGTAGGTACTAGGCTATCGGCCCAAGGGCCTAAGTTAGCCTAGCCAACAAGGTTCCCTGGCTTACGCCATCCAAGAAAGTTATTTTCCTGTGCCCCTGTTGAGCAGAGCCACAGAAGTGATCCGCGGGGTGTATTTCCTATTTCCCATCCACTTATCAAGATTTTTCTTGAAGAGTGCTAATGAGGAACTTTGCTTGACATAGGTGGGTAGCTTGTTCCAGAATATGGGAGGTCTCTGGGACAGGAATCTATCTCTCCAGCATGTCTTGTTTATTGTGGTGACAAGGTTTAGGTCCCTAGAGCATGTAGCTCAGAGGGATTGGGATTTCTTTAGGTGTAGCATGTCCAACAGATCTGGGTTTGACATAGCTTTATATGTTAGGCAGGGATCACCTCGGAGTAGGCAATATGCTGCGGAGTAAAGCTGGAGTTTTTTGAGACGGCCAGTGTAAGGCATCTGTTTGAGGCCAGTAATCTTCTTTGTGGGGTACTTTCTGTGGCCTTTCCAGCTGCTGCAGATGTCTTGTGAGGTACATTCCAAAAGGGGCATTGTACTCTATAATGGGTCTAATGAATGTCGAGTATAGAGGAACAATTACCTGTTTTTTCCTAGATGAGAACCCTTTTGTGATGAGGTGTGCCACATAGCAGGATTTCCTGACAATTGTGGTGATGTGATTATCAAAGGAGAGACTACTGTCCGCCTGGGTCCCCAGGTTTCTTATCACACATTCGGCATTAAGTAGACTATGTGGTAGTTCATGGGTACAGCGTTTTTACCAAAGGGGATGGCAGTGCACATTTTGGCATTGAACTTGAGGCCATGGCTCTGACACCAGGCATCTGTCTCAGTGAGGCCCTTCTGTAGGATGCCCACATCATTTGGGGACTCGGCCATGACTCCTAGTTTGCAGTCATCTGCAAACTTCGTTAGCTAAAGGCCTTCTGTGTTAGCCTGTACTTCAGAGAAGTAGATACCAAACAGGAGAGGTCCCAGGACTGAACCATCTGGTACTCCACTTGTCACTGGTTTGAAGTCAGATTTGGAGTCTGCAACTTTTACAGTGTGGGTTCTGTCAGTGAGCCAATTGGCAACCCATCTTGTGACGTAGGGATTTATACCTAGTTAGCGAGTTTAGCTATAATTCCAAAATGGGGGGTGGTGTCAAAAGCCTTGGCGAGGTCAAGATAGGCTGTGTGAACCACCTTACCCTTGTGTACAGCTTTGGTGACTGCCTCAATGAAGTTGATCAGGTTCAGGAGGCATGATCTGCCTTTCACAAACCCAAACTGGGTGGGGTCCAGAGTTTGGAGGTTACCAATGTCTTTGTTTATGAGTTCCATGATGATGTTCATCATGTTTCACTGTTGCAGTCATTACTCTTGGGTTATCCTGCTGGCAGGCGACCCTCGGCCGGCCCGAATTCCAAAGTCTAGGTCCGGCGTCGGTTGCTGTCGGCCCTTCTCTGACGTCAGTGCGCCAGGGGTATAAAGGATGCAGCCGATGCCATTTTCTTCAATCTTTCTTGCCGCGCGGTGCCCGAAGCAGAAGCAGTTCGCAAGTGCCGGTCGGCCGACTCCTGAGATTTTCAAATCCAAATTTCAGAACCGAAATCTTCATTAAAGCTAAGTACCCCGTTGGGGAAACTTTTTTCTTGCTCCAGACCTATGTCAGAAAAAGTTAACAATTGTATTTCTTGTGGGAAGCAAATACCTCATCAGGATTTTCACTCTTACTGTATTCCTTGCCTAGGCCCTGATCACAGCGTTGCTAGCTGTCGGTTTTGTGCTAGACTTAACCAATGCACTATCAAGCGTCGGTTTGATTTTGCATTTCATTACTTTGGCCGAAGATTTAATTATATAATGCCGTCGGACCAGCCGACAACCGGAGTTTACAAAAAACGCAGGACAAGGATAGGCATCTGAGGTCCAGAACCGACGACGAAGCCTCTGCTAGGCCAATCGCCGGTTCTCAGTGAGGTGCTTTCGCAGCCCCTGGCGCCCGCTACCTTAGAGCCACAGGTCACTTCCGACTCCCACGTGGAGCTGACTGGGTCTCTGAAAACTCAAGGTATTGGACACTCAGAAATCAATCCCTCAGATGGGTCCGGAGCCGCTGAGCAGCCATCGGCTTCTGAGGGTGTCTTCAGACCTACACAACTTTATATTAAACCATCTACAGCTTCAAAGACAAAGACTAAAGCAGCTCTAAAGACAAAGAAACAAGTACAGCATTCTCCTTCTCAGACTTCCATGCCTAAAAAACAGATGCTCAAAATGGCCGAAGACCTAATTAGTTTGATCAGGGGTTCCCATCCCCCTGCTGATAAGAGGCCTAGGCAAGAGACTGAGTATGATTCTTCTGATCAAGTTTCTATTTCCTCTGATTCCTCTTCTGAACAGGATTACTCCATGCTTCCCTATGAGGATTCTGATGCTGAAGAATCCATACCTTCAGCCTCTCCTCCTGAGGATTATTCTTTTGGGGAAACCCTGCATACCATGAGGGAGCATTTCCACTGGGAGAGCCAGGATTATTCTGAATCTAAGAAAAGGCTCAGAGACTTTCTGCTACTTCCTCAGCACAGACCCCTTGCTATTCCACCTGTCCTGGATATTGTAGATGTATTTTCAGAGTCCGGCCTGTCCCCTGACTCTCTATCCCCTGCACCTGCTAAGCTAGGCAGGTACTACAGGGTCCCGGATTCTCATAAATTCCTATATAAAAACCCCGCTGCTGACCCAGAAACTATATCTCAGGGTCCCAAAGGGATTAAAGCTTCCACTGCTAAAAACCCTGCCCCCTCTGATAGGGATTCTAGGGCTCTAGACAGATGGGGGAAAAAAGTCTACACCTCTGCTACCCTGGCTGTAAGGGCTTTAAATTGTCAATTTCATATGCTTAAATATCAGCAATATTTAATGTCTCTACTTAAACAGAAACTGTTGACAAATACTGAAAGTTCAGAGAACAAAGAATTGCAGGAGTTATTGCATGCAGCTGAACAAGTGGGAAAGCATACTTTGCAATGTGGTTATGATTCACTGGAGGCCTCTTGCAGGCCCGCTGTTACAGGCTCTGTAATTAGAAGGCATGCTTGGTTAAAGGAACAAAGTCTGCCTGATCATGTTAAAGCAAAATTATTAGATGCACCATTACAGCATGACACTTTGTTTGGTACTAAAGCAGAAGAGGTGTTGAAAAAAATGGAGGATAAAGCAAAATCCATGCAGACAGTCAAGGATTTCTTACATGTCCAACCACCCAGGTTTAGCAGGAACTGGCCCACTAAACATTGGTCCTTTCCAGTGTCAGACAGACCCTAAAGAGGCAGATACAGGCATCCCAGAGGCAGATCTTAGCCCCAAGGCTCATACAGGCCTAAACAATGGGGTGCTCCTACCTCCAAAAGCGGAGAAGACAAATCACAACCTTACAGGAAACAGTCCCAATGACTTTCCTCTCCCAGACCCAAGCACTTTTCTATTGGCAGCCCCCTTGGGGGGAAAACTAGAACTTTTTTCATCAAATTGGCAAATGATTACCCAAGACAAATGGGTCCTGAACATAGTGTCCCAAGGCTACAGGTTCCATTTTCACACCTTACCAAGGTCAAAAGGTATGCCAGACCTGCCACACAATCAATGGGCAGAGGCACAAAACAGATTACAGCCCTCATGGACATGAGGGCCATTCAGCAAGTACCACAACAAGAGCAGGGGCAAAGATTTTACTCCAGACTTTTTCTAGTACCCAGAAAGGACAAAACCTGGAGACCAATACTGGACCTGTCAATTTTAAATACGTTTCTAGAAGTTTCAAAATTCAAGATGTTGACTCTACAGCAGTTACTACCCATGCAGGGCAAGAAGGCTTGGCTCGTAACTTTGGACCTAAAAGAGGCATAATTGCATGTCCCTATCAGACAATCTTGCAGAAGATACCTCAGATTCATAGCTGGCTCAATGCATTACCAATTCTCTGCACTGCCCTTTGGCTTATCTACTGCGCCCAGGGTCTTCACAAAATGCCTGGCACCAGTAATAGCATTTTTCAGACAAAAAGGAATTCAAATATATCCCTACTTGGACGACTGCCTAATTCAAGCAGAGAACAAAGACCTTCTTCTACAGCACCTGGCATTTGTAAAAAGATTACTAATTGGCCTAGGGTACACAGTAAACAAAAAGAAATCAAACCTAGTGCCCTCTCAAGAGGTAATATTCCTGGGCGCAAGCTTAAATACAGCTGCCCAGATGGCTTATCTCATGCCAGACAAACAAAAGCATCTGACTACTTCAAGAAATTGGCAACACAAACCCACTTATCTGCAAGGAAAATCCTGCAGGCCTTGGTTTTCATGGCATCTTGCATTCTACTAATTCCATATCCCAGACTGCATATGAGGAAACTACAGTGGTACCTGAAAAGTGTTTGGACTCAGCATTGATTGCCACAGCCTGGAAACAGTAATTGCACTCATTTCCTGTCTACAACAGGAGTTTCAATGGTGGGCAGAAGCCTGTCACCACAACAAGGGTCTACCATTCAGCTTACCCACAGCCAGACAGACACTGACAACGGATGCATCAGATTATGCCTGGGGAAGCCCATATGGCAGGAAAATGTATTCAGGGCACATGGTCTGCAAACCAGATGCATCTTCACATCAATCAGAAAGAGATGCTAGCTGTTCAAAATGCCCTGACAGCTTTCAAGGACCTGCTTCATCCAGAACAGTTACTGATAAGGACAGACAACACTACGGTCATGTGGTACATAAACAAGCAGGGAGGTACCATTCCTACCCCCTATGCAGACAAGCAATGACCTTATGGGACACAGCATTAGCTTTCCAAATTCACCTGCAAGCACAATTCCTGCCAGGAAAAACAAATACTCTGGCAGACGAACTAAGCAGAAACCTCACGGATCCCCATGAATGGAAACTGGATCCACAAGTCTTCAGCATGATAATAAGGAAATGGGGATGCCCAGACATAGATCTATTTGCCTCCCCTCACAACTTCCAATTGCAGAGATTTTGCACAAGGATTTATCACAAGCAAGCATGGAAAGTGGACGCCCTATCCTTCAGCTGGAAAAATCTAACGGTATATGCTTTTCCCCACTGCCTCTCCTTCCCAGGGTACTTCTAAAGGTCAGACAAGAGAAGCCAAAAATGATACTGATTGCACCAGACTGGCCACGCCAGCACTGGTACCCAATCCTAAAGAGCTTGTCTCATGGCCCAGCATGGATACTGCCTCAAATTCCTCACTTGCTGACCCAACAAAGCAATCAGATCCCGCACAGCCAACTCAGGACCTTAAATCTGGCAGCATGGCAGATAATGTAACCATTCAGAACACTCCTCTTTCAAAAGCTGTTATGGATGTTATCTTGGAGGCCAGGAGGCCCAGCACCAGAAAATCTTATGCAGAAAAATGGAAGAGATTCTGTGCTTGGAACCAGGAACAAGGCATTGACACGTGTGTACCAAATATCCCTCAGATTTTACAATACCTAACTGAGATGCTGAACAAAGGCCTTTCCTTCTCATCAATTAAGATTCATGCCTCTGCCATTTCAGCCCGTTACAACACGGAACCACCTATGTTTTCTCATCCTTTAATAAGGCAGTACCTCAGAGGGGCCAAAAACATTAGGCTTCCAAGGAGAGCACCAATCCCAGCCTGGGACCTCAATTATGTTGTGGAAAAAACTCGCACTGCCTCCTTTTGAGCCAGCATCAACAGCAGATATAAAATTCTCATCCTGAAAAACAGCTTTGCTCCTAGCAATAACCTCTGCTAGGCAGGTCTCGGAGTTACAAGCACTCATGGCTGTGGAACCTTTCATCATTTTTCATCCAGACAGCGTTTCTCCGAGGACAAACCCTACATTTATGCCTAAGGTGGTGTCCAGTGTGGCCCTCAACCAAACCATTCACTTGCCAACCTTTTATCCTAATCCACAGAACAAGGGTGAGAAAATTCTGCATTCTTTGGACATACACAGGCAATTACGCTTCTACTTGGACAGAACTAAAGCTTTCAGAAAGACTGAGCAACTTTTAGTGTCATATGCTGCATGATCACAAGGAAAGGCTATCTCAAAACAGACTATTTCAAAATGGATAGCCCATTGCATCCATTTCTGCTATTTACAACATGGCAAATCAGTGCCTAAGGGCATTAGGCCTCATTCCACCAGAGCAGCAGCCACCTCAGCAGCCTTCCTCAGAGGAGTACCAACCAAAGATATCTTAGAGGCTGCAACTTGGAGTTCAGTGCACACCTTCACAAAGCACTACCACTTACCTCTTTACTCTAAGTCCAGAGTAGGCTTTGCCACTGCAGGGCCTCATAGCCTCTCCTAATCCTATTTAGCCCAGCCACCCTTCCTCAGCTTTGGGATTCAACCCAAGAGTAATGACTGCAACAGTGAAACACGATGTACATAGTACAGTTGTGTACCTACCATAAATGTAGATATTCGAGTGTATTCACTGTTGCAGTCCAGGTTACCCACCCACCATCCCCCTTCTCTTTGCTGGGACTTATCTGCACTTCTCTATCTTATACAACCTATTTGATGTATTTGCTTGTAGATGAAGGAAATGTTATTTTTGTGCATGCATTTTTATTGGCATATTTTTCAGCCTACCAATTTGGGGGCACCTGACATCTGGGGCAAGAAAAACTGAAGAAAATGGCGTTGGCTGCATCCTTTATACCCCTGGCGCACTGACGTCAGGGAAAGGGCGACAACAACCGACACCGGACCTAGACTTTGGAATTCGGGCCGGCCGAGGGTCGCCTGCCAGCAGGATAACCCAAGAGTAATGACTGCAACAGTGAATACACTTGAACATCTACATTTATGGTAGGTACACAACTGTACTTATACGTTCCATGGCCTTACAGACCAGGCTCACCAGGCTAATAGGGCGATAGTTCCCGGGATCAGTAGTGGCTTCCCCTTTGTGGAGTGGGATAACTGTTGCTGTGCGCCACTCAGTGGGCACAAAGCCTGATGTGAGACTATGATTGAACATGGTGCTTAGGTGGGGAGCCAGTTCATTCTGAAGTTCATGTAAAATGCAGCCTGGGATGTTGTCCAGTCCCATGGATGCTGTGTTTTTGGCTTTAGAGAGTGCAGCTTTTACCTGTGTAGTTGTGATTACAGGGACTCTGCATTCTTCCTGTATAGATATGGGCCCTTTAGGGGGTGAGGGGGGTAAAGTTAGCACTGAACCTATCTGCCAGGACATTGGCAATATCAGTTGATTCTGTAATTTTCATGCTGTTGTGCTGTAATTCAGAGCAGATCTGGGTGTTGCCATTGAGATTCTTGACATAGCTATAGAATGCTTTGTGGTTGTCCCTAGAATCAGGCCTCCTGTCAAACAACCTGTGGAACCATGGAACCTCACTTTAGACATTCAGTCTTTGATTCAAAAACCTTTTGAACCTGCTGCGAAGTGTGACCTAAACTTTTTGTCTTGAAAATGTTTATTCTTGGTAGCCGTCACGTCTGCCAGAAGGGTCTCCGAGCTGCAGGCATTGTGTATCAAGAGGCCCTATCTGGTCTTCTATAAAGACAGAGTATCACTTCAGACGAATCCATCTTTCCTTCCCAAAGTTGTTCCTGAATTCTCCATTAACCAGACCATTGACCTACCAGTTTTTTTTCCGAATTTTTCCAGTAGAGGAGAGTACTGCCTTCACTCCTTGGATGTACATAGGCAACTGAGATTTTACCTAGACAGGACTAAACCTATCCATACGTCTGAACAGCTTTTCATCTCCTTTTCTGGGCCCAGAATGGTAGATGCAGTTTCCAAGGTTACATTATCGAAATGGCTAAGGGAATGCATAAGTTTTATCTATTCCCTCAGTAATGAACCTATGCCAAAAGTTAAAGCTCACTCTACTAGATCTATGGCAACATCTGTAGCTTTCCATTCCAGGGCTTTCATGGATAACATCTGCGCAGCAGCTACTTGGGCTAAGCCTCATATGTTTATCAATCATTACAAACTGAACTTGGTCTCCAGAGGGATAGCTGCCTTCGGCTCAGTGTTACTCAGGAATGTTATTTCATAAGGACCGCCCATGGACCTCAAGGTAGCTTGGGATTCTGTCCCATCAGTGATGAATGGAAAGAAGATTAACAACATCAGATAAAGACGTTATGTCTTACTATAACATTCGATCTGTGTTGTTCATCTTTCATTCATCACTTCCCACCCTCCTTCCCCCTCCAAAGGCTCCTGGGGGATGCTTTGGGTCCAAGTGGTGTCCTAGCGTATTTGCGCAGAAGTGGGCACGGCTTTACTTCTCTTTCTCTAGCAAACTCAATCTGAGGTAACAGGGAGAAGGGCATTCTGGGTAGAAACTTAGCTCGAGAGTCTTTTGCCTGGCGTGAGCTTGGTAAAAAGGCCAACTCTGTTCCGAGGGCTCGGAACCGAACCTATCAGTGATGAATGAAAGAAGATGAACAACACAGATGGAACGTTATGGTAAGACATAACTTCTTTTTTTCTATACATGTTAAGAGAGTTAAAGGGTATGTTTTCTTGTCTCATTGTGATAAAGTTGAATTGGCCAGGCATTGTAAAAAGAAGGTGTTTTTTTCCCAGGGACAGAGATACTTAAATAAAACAAGAAGTAGGGAAGAGGTACAAGTCACTTGAGAAACAAGCAGAGCCATTTCATTCCAATTTTTTAATTTCTCCAAGTCTTTTGGGTTTCTAATACCATGACGGGAATGGACCCCATTCCTAAGTCAAAGCTTGATTAAAGTTCATGAGATTAGTATTGTTTCAATCTTTGATGTTAGGCAGAAGTGCTCTTTGCAGCACCCGCAGTGTACCCAGTAATGACTCCTCTTGAAATTCGTATGGAGTTAGTATTGGTAACATGTCTAAGTACAAGTTGTGAATTATTTTTTATAAGACCTGTCACTCCTACTACTACTACTACTACTACTACTATAACTGTCTGTCTGCCCTAGTTTCTGCCTTCAAATAATGGTATTTTATGACTGTGTTTCTCTGTATGTAAAACACTGTAGTCACTAGGTGTAGCTATTTCAATAATCAGTGCTACTTTTGTCTTCTTTTCATGGACTACTGTATCTGGTTTTCTTGCATCTGTTTTTGAACTGTTGGTAATGCATGAGCCCATGTGATATAAACTTCATCATTTTCTATGATGCTTTGTGGTTCATGTTTCCAGTGGTTTTCAGCTATTTCAATATTATAATGTTTGCACAATCCGATGAAACAGTATTGCCACATTATTATGCCTTTCAGATAACAATCCTTCAGCCATTAGTATCTCACAACCAGCAACAAGATGTGCAACTGTTTCCAATTCTGTTTTACAAAACCTGCATTTGTCTGTTCCTCCCACATATTCAATGGACTTTGTAAATCAGTGTTTATGTAGTCCACTATCTTGGGCCACCAATATTAACCTTTCAATTTTGGTTTAAATTCACCAAAATTAGCCATTCATGCATTTGATCCTGATCAACATGAGGTTGTTCCAACAGTTTTTATACTTACAACTATATTTAAGCATTTTCTACATTTCTTGCCTTCTCATCTGATCCTTCACCTTGTATTCTTTCTTTATTTTGCTTTTTGACACATTCAGGTGCTACCTGATTTTTATCTACTTCTGGTTTGATTTCCATTCCCACTTGATGCCGATCTGCTAAACTTGACGCCAATCTGCTAAACTGCACAGGGAAGCCATCTTACACTTATTCTCCTCATGTTTTAATACTTTCACTGTGTTTGGGTCTTGTGAGGCCAGCAGATATGTGTGCAGCCCCACTATTGCAGATTTATACATGTAATCAGTTTCGAGGAGGCCCATACCTCCTTCAGAACAGGGAATATATAGTCTTGATATGCACCGATTTGTATAAATCATTTGATGAGCATGAAGCATCCTTCTTGTTTTCCTGTCCAAACTAGCCAACACCTTTTTGGGGCCAATCAGTCACTCCAAAACTGTAGGTTAGGACAGGAAGACCAAATTGGTTTATAGCTTGATCTTTGTTCCTGGATGTCATTGCTGTTTTTAATATTAATTTGTCTTCTAAAATATTCCTAAGTTTTATTCACATTTGTTCATGTTTTTTTGTTGATCCTTCATCAATTCCCAAATATTTATACACTCTTTCTTGCTCATGTTCTTTTATATCACATTCCTTTCCCAAATGATTGGTGCTCTAGCACATTTATCAGGACCAAATGACATTCTTATATCATCTGAAAACATTTTAACCATTTGCAGTTGTGCTTTCAGTTCCTCACCTGATGAATTCTACAGTTTTAAATCATCTACAAAAAGAAAATGAGAAGTTTTTACAGTGTTTTCTGGGAGCCAGATTATCACAGTGACCTAGTCTGTTAATGGGTTAAGGGCAAGACAAAAGAGCGGTGGTGACAGAGAGTCACAATCCTTATCCCTGTGTCATCCATCTGTGTAATCTGTCTGATGGGCCTTGAAGATGCTTGTCAGATCCAAGTTGACAAACCTAGTGCTCCAGCCTCGAGTTCCTCAATTCTTTCCTCCCAGAGTGCATCTGTCCTGAGTTAAGACGGCTTTCTTAAGATTTGTTTGCTGCCATCACATCCAGACATGGTCTTTAGCTGCTCAGGTAAGTGTTCCATTGCTTTCTAATATTTTAATGTTTTATAGATGTTTGGGTATAGGTTCTGCCTTCATAATTATTATCAATACCGTGTATTAGTGTCTAACCTTTTCATTATTATACTTGAGTGTCTTGAAATTGTGTGGTTAAAATCTCAGTTGATGTGCTTGTTGTTAGGGCCTGCTTTACTTCATTTAGACTAGAGCTACTCTATCTTTAACTAGTTTTCTTGTTACTCGTTGTGTGTGTGCATGCTTGGTGAGTACTATGCTTTTCTTACACCTTCAGTATGGAAGATAAAGAGAAGGGAAGAGAGAAACTCTAAAAATGAGGCAATAAAATACCCCTTCAAGATGGCCATGACCTGTGCTTTGATTATTTGGAAGGAGAGCACTGGAATGTGGAGTTCTCCCTGTGTAAGGCTTTTGGTCAGATAGCCCCTTCTGAGAGAAATAAAAAGTTGGTGATAAAGCAGCCAGTCATTATCAGTTCAGACCCTTGCCCTTCGGTTTCACCACAGTCCACCAGATGTTCACCAAGTACATGGCAGTAGTTGCAGCACACCTGCAACTCCAAGGAATCAGGGTGTTTCCATACCTGGGAGATTGGCTTCTGGCTGCCACAGAAGTGGAATCTTTAATGAAGGCCAGAGATCATCTTCTTTGGTTTTGTTTATCCTTGGAGATCTGAATCAACAAGGAAGAGTCATTACTAATGCCTTCTCAAACCATTTTATTCATAGGCTGCCATCTAGACACAGATGTTCTTCGTGTTTCACTGTTGCAGTCATAACTGTAGGGTGATCCTGCCGGCAGGCAGCATTCCAAAGTCTGGGTCCGGCGTCAGCTGTACCAGCAAGTACCCTGATGTCAGAACGCAGAGGTATAAAGCTGACAGCCGACGCCATCTTCCCCAGTCTTTCTTGTCGTGCGGTGGAAAGCAGCTCGCAAGTTGTTGGTTGGCGGATTGGACAACGTGCTTTGCTTGTCGTCGGTCCGACTTCTCTTCTCAAGCTAAGTACCCCGTTGGGGAAACTTTTTTCTTGCTCCTCCGATGTCAGAAAAAGTTAATAATTGTATATCTTTTGGAAAACAAATACCTCATAAAGATTTCCACTCTTACTGTCTTCCTTGCTTAGGCCCTGACCACGACGTTTCTTGCTGTCGGTTTTGTGCCAGGTTTAATTCTCGTACTATTAAGCATAGGTACGATTGGGCCTTGAATTATTTCGGTAGACGGTTCAATTATAGGATGTCGTCGGATACTTTACCGACAACCGGAATTCACAAAAAGCGTAAGGACAAGGATAGGCCTCCGAGGTCCAAACAGGATTCTATGCAGCCGGAGCCAGCTTCGGGTTCGGCGGTAGTCAGTGATTTGCAGTCCCTGTCGTCAGCCACTTCGGAACCGATGGCCGACACGGACTCCCATGGGGAGCCAACTAGGCCCAGTATTTTATCTGCTGCAGGACCTTCGGACGTCGCTCCTTCAGATGGGTCCGGAACCGCTGTGTGGGTACCGGCTTCTGAAGGGGTTTTCAGGCCTTCTCATATCATTATTACTACAAAGACAAAGGCAAAGTCAAAGACTCCTGTTAAGCCAAGGATTTCTTCTCAAGCTTCTTCGGATTCAGCTCCCAAGACCCAAAAGCAATTATTAAGGATGGCTGAAGATTTGCTTACTATGATTAGGGTTCTCACCCCTCCTGAAAAAAGGCCTAGACAGGATATTCCTTATGATTCCTCTGATCAGGCTTCTGTGTCTTCAGTCTCTTCCTCTGACCAGGATTACTCTTTTCCTCCTTATGAGGATTCTGATGCAGAGGACTCTATTCCCTCTGCTTCTCCCCCTGAAGATTTTTCTTTTGGGGAAACCTTGCATGAGATGAGAGAGCATTTTCATTGGGAAGGTCAGGATTACTCCGCGTCCAAGAAGAGACTTAGGGAATTTCTCCTTCTCCCTCAACACAGGCCTTTGGCTATTCCTCCTGTTCTTGATATTGTGGATGATGCTTTCTCTGAAGCTATCCTGAATCCTGACTCTTATCCGCCTGCTCCTTCTAAGCCGGATAGATTTTACAGAGTCCCTGATTCCCATCAATTTTTGTACAAGAACCCTTCTGCAGACCCTGAAACTATTTCTCAGGGTTCCAAGGCTGCTAAGGCAAAATCCTATTCCCTCGGAAAAGGATTCTTGTGCCTTGGACAGATGGGGCAAAAAGGCTTATACTTCTGCTACTCTTTCTATTAGAGCTTTAAATTGCCAGTTTCATATGTTCAAGTATCAGCAATTTCTTTTGTCGGTTTTAAAACAAAAACTTTCTACCTTTCCTGCATGTGCTGAGGACAAGGAATTACAGGATGTATTGCATGCAACTGAACAAGTTAGCAAACATAGTTTACATTGTGGTTTTGATGCCTTGGAGGCTTCTTGTAGGGCTGCAGCCTCTGGTACTGTTATCAGGAGACATGCTTGGCTTCGAGAGCAGAATTTGCCTGAGCAAGTTGAGGCTAAATTGTTAGATGCCCCTGTTCAGCATGATGTTCTGTTTGGATCTAAAGCTGAGGAGGTTATTAAAAAGATGGAGGATAAGGCGAAATCTATGCAGACTGTTAAAGATTTCTTACAAGTTCAGCCTCCTAGATTTACTAGAAATTGGCCCTCCAAAAATTGGTCCTTCCCCACGTCTGACAGGCCTCAAAGGGGAAGATATAGACGCTCCAGAGGTCGGGCTCAGGCCTCTTACAGGTCCAGACAATGGACTGCTTCATCCCCTAGAAGGGGAGAAGACAGATCTCAATCACAAAGGAAGCAGACCCAATGACTCTCTCTGTTGGGCTATAGGTCCTCTTTGCCTGGAAGCCCCTCTCGGAGGAAAACTTCCTCTTTTCTACCAAAACTGGACTCATATTACCCAAGACAAATGGGTTTTGGACGTGATTTTAAGAGGTTACAAATTCCACTTTCACACTCTGCCAAGGTCTATTGGTTGGCCGGATCTGCCAAAACATCAATGGTCAGAGGCCTTAAACCAAGTGGACGCTCTATTGGCCATGAGAGCCATAGAACCTGTTCCACTTTCAGAGATAGGAAAAGGTTTCTACTCAAGACTATTTCTGGTCCCAAGAAAACAAAGTTCATGGAGACCTATTCTAGACCTTTCTGTATTAAACACCTTTCTGGAAATTCCAAAATTCAAGATGCTTACTCTACAACAACTTCTTCCAATGCTCTCCCAGGACGCTTGGATGGTGACATTGGACTTGAAGGAGGCTTACTTACACATTCCCATCAGGCAGGAAATACCTCAGATTCAAGGCAGGCTCGAGACACTTTCAATTCTCTGTACTGCCCTTTGGTTTATCTACTGCGCCCAGAGTTTTTACCAAGTGCCTGGCTCCAGTAGTAGCTTATTGCAGACTCCAGGGGATTCAAATTTACCCCTATCTGGACGACTGCCTTATTCAGGCAGACAGCAGAGACCTTTTACTTCAGCATCTGGATTTTGTTCAACGTCTTCTCCTGCTTCTAGGATTTTCGGTGAACACAAAAAAGTCACATTTGATCCCTTCTCAGCAAATGATTTTTTTGGGAGCTCTTCTAAACGCAAGCTTGCAAAGGGCCTTCATCACTCCAGAAAAACAATTACAGCTGGCCTCGATTTTCAAAACCTTGGCAACTTTACCTCAGCTCACTGCAAGGAAATTCCTGCAGGCTTTGGGCTACATGGCTTCTTGCATCCTGTTGATTCCAAATGCAAGGCTTCATATGAGAAAACGTCAATGGTACCTAAAGAGTGTATGGTCTCAGCATTACCACAGTCTAGACACAATGATTCCACTGATTCCCTGCCTCCAAAAGGAACTCCTTTGGTGGTCCAGGGCTTGTGCTTTGAGAATCCCTTCAGTCTGCCTCAACCTTCTCAGATCATAACCACGGACGCTTTGGATTATGCTTGGGGAGCTCATTTTCTAGACATAGGCCAGCAGGGCTCTTGGACAAAGAAGCAACTACTCTGGCACATCAACTTGAAGGAAATGTTGGCAGTCCAAAATGCTCTTCTAGTATTCCAGACTCTTTTGAAACCAGGACCTCTTCTGATTAGACAACACCACAGTCATGTGGTACATAAACAAGCAAGGGGGCTCTCACTCTTACCCCCTTTGCAGACTAGCCATGAATTTATGGGACACAGCTCTAAATCTGAATCTGCATCTTCAAGCTCAGTTCATTCCAGGAAATCAGAACCTCTTAGCAGACAGCCTAAGCAGAAATCTCTTGGATCCTCACGAATGGATGTTGGACCCCAACTTATTCAGCAGAATAATTGCAGTTTGGGGTTGTCCTCAAATAGATCTGTTTGCATCCCATCTCAATCATCAGTTGCCTCTCTTGCACCAGGTCCTTCCACAAAACAGCTTGGAAAGTGGATGCCCTGTCTTTCAGCTGGAGGAATCTTTCAGGATATGCCTTCCCTCCTCTTCCTCTTCTGCCTCGGGTGTTACTGAAAATAAAACAGGACAGACCCAAGACTATCATTCTGATAGCTCCAAATTGGCCTCGGCAGTTTTGGTATCCAACTGTAAAACTCCTATTCTTGGAACCTCCTTGGATTCTTCCTCTGATCCCTTCTCTTCTGTCCCAGCACCAGGGTCAGATGCAACACTCTCAAATCAAGACTCTTTGCCTAGCAGCTTGGCTCTTCAAGGGCCTTTGATTCCTTCTCTTCCCAAACAAGTTTTGAATGTTCTTTTAAAAGCTAGGCGGCCTAGCACTAGAAAATCTTATGCTTCAAAATGGAAAAGATTTTGTATTTGGATGCAGGATCGAGGTTCTGATCCTCTTTTGCCTAATATTTCCTCCATTTTACTTTACCTCTCAGACCTTCTGCTTAAAGGCCTTTCCTTTTCCTCCATCAAAATTCATGCTTCTGCTATCTCGGCTCATTTTAATACTGATCCCCCCATTTTTTCTCACCAGCTGGTGAGACAATTTCTGAGAGGAGCTAAGAATTTAAGACCTCCCAGAACTCCTCCTGTTCCTGCTTGGGATCTAAATTATGTTTTGGAGAAACTTACTTTGCCTCCTTTTGAGCCTGCTGCGATATCAAGTTCTTATCCTGGAAGACTGCTATCTTATTGGCATTGACTTCTGCCAGAAGGGTTTCAGAGTTGCAAGCTCTCATGGCTGTGGAACCATACATTATCTTCCACCAAGACAGTTTCCTTGAGGACAAATCCTACATTTATGCCTAAGGTGATTTCTAAAGTGGCTCTAAATCAGACTATTCACCTTCCTACCTTCTTTCCAAATCCTCAAAATAAAGGGGAAAGGATCTTACATTCATTGGATGTACACAGGCAACTATGATTTTACCTGGACAAGACTAAAGATTTCAGGAAATCTAATCAATTGCTTATCTCTTATGCCTCCAGTTCTCTAGGTAAGGCTATTTCTAAACAAACTATTTCCAAATGGATTGCTTATGGAATAAGGTTTTGTTATTCTCACTATGGGAAACAGATTCCAGGTACTGTTAGAAGTCATTCTACTAGAGCAGCTGCCACTTCAGCAGCTTTTCTCAGAGGAGTTCCTACCAAGGACATTTTGGAAGCTGCCACTTGGAGTTCAGTGCATATTTTCTCTAAGCACTATAATCTCCCTTTGTATTCTAAGTCTAGGGCAAGCTTTGCCTCTGCTGTGTTGCAGGGTCTTCTAGCTGCCCCTTCTTCTGCATAACCTCCTCCCTCATTCACAGCTTTGGGATTCTACCCTACAGTTATGACTGCAACAGTGAAACATGAAGAACATAGTACAGTTGTGTACACCTACCATAAATGTAGATGTTCGAGTGTCTTCACTGTTGCAGTCACCACCAGTCCCATTTTTGCTTGTTTTCTCTTCCACTTCTTTTGTGGTGTATTTGTGTTCCTTTTTAGACACCTTTTGGTTTGTTTTTTGGGGGCTTCTGACATCTGGGGCAAGAAAGGCTGGAGAAGATGGCGTCGGCTGTCAGCTTTATACCTCTGCGTTCTGGCGTCAGGGTACTTGCTGGTACAGCTGCAGACTTTGGAATTCTGGCCGACCTCGGGCTGCCTGCCAGCAGGATCACCCTACAGTTATGACTGCAACAGTGAAGACACTCGAACATCTACATTTATGGTAGGTGTACACAACTGTACTTTCACCCCATAGTCCCCTCTTCATCTGGACAGGGTCCAGACTTGCACAGTTCAGTCTAGTCTGTTCTTCAGTGTAACAGACTCCTGCCTCTCTAGCTCTCCAGGCCCTAAGCCTAATGGTTTCTTGTAGTCTAATGGTGCAGTTCACCAGTTATCACATGAGTTACAGTTGTAGCTATAGATTCAATGGTCTCAACTTACACACTACCTCTACTTCTAGATAATTTTCAACAACAGTTGCAGAGAACATTTACATTGACGGATCTCATCTCCACTTGTCCACATGGTAAGATCCTTCATAATTTCCCTTCCAGTGGGGTAGTCACCATGGATACTCTTCCATAGGGAGAGGGAGCAATTTTTAAGGAAGGATGATCCAAGGTGTATGGGATGTTCACGAGGCAAACCATCACATCAATATCTTCAGAGATGAGGGTGGTCCTCCTAACATTGTAGGAGCTTCAAATTAACCTCCCTTTGGGTGTGATTTCCATTCAGGCCAACACCATGTCGGTAATATGGTACATCAACAAGCAAGGAGGAGGAGCCAAGTTGTATCCTTTATGTCAGGAAGCAGTGAGAGTGTGGCATTGGGTGATGAACTCACACTATTTTCTGGAAGCAGTGCACATTCCTGGGAAATCCAATTGCCTTGAAAATTCTAAATCCAGCTGCTGCTCAGACCATTTTCAACTGTGCTGTGATCACCTTGCAACCCCATCCAACACCAAATACAGCACATACTTTGCTTTAATCCCCAAATATGAGCAGCTACAGTGAGTTTCTCTGGTGAAGCAGTGGTCTTTCTGGGTCCTTGATGCTTATCCACCCGTACCCTTGATATCCAGATTTTTACAGAAAGACCTTCAATGCAGAGCAATGGTTATCCTTATTGTTCCATTCTAGCCCAGACACATTTGGTTCCCACTGCTAATGTGTCACCTGAAGAGGAAGACCTGGCCTCTGGATCCAGCAGTAGATCTGCTCTCTTGCCCCATCCAGGAAGTCTCATCCAGTTCTCCAGAACCTACAGCTTGCTTTCTCCGGTTCCAGTAATGGCTGTACACTTTGCTTGATCACATAATAATGTTTGGATTCTTTCAGCTTCTCAAAAGGATTCGACACAAAAGGTCTGTCTTTGTAAATGGAACCGTTTTGCACTCTGGGCTGCTCTGCCAGGGAATAAACCTTTTCAAGGCCTCTCTTTCTGAGGTTGTACAGTTTTTGTGTATGCTGTTCAAAGTAGAGGCCAACTCTTCAACTATTAAGATCCAATTGGCTTCGATTTCTAATTTTCTTCCACAGGCATACTCCCATGCTCTAGCATCACATAGATTTTGGAAAGCTTTCTTGAGAGGATATTGTTTCTTAGGCCCCCAGTGAGACAACCTACTCTTCCATGTGATCTAAATTTTTGTACTGGAAGGTGTTACAAAGCCACCTTTCAAACCACCTTTCTTCATTGATCTAAAGTTAATTTCTTGGAAAACACTCTTCCTACTAGCCATCACTTCAGGTAGGAGAATGTGTGTGCCACATGCCCTTTCTGCTGTCCAGCCATACCTGATTCTTCATAAGGGCAGGTTTTCTTTCCATCCTTCATTCCCAGAGTGGCTTCTGACCCTAACCTAAACCAAACAATATGTTGTCAGGTGTTTTTTCCCCTAACTATACCAGCAAGGGAGAGTATACTCTTCTTCCACACCATAGATAACTGAGATTCTGTTTGCATCATACCTAATTCTTCCAGAAGGACTCCTTGTTATTTGTGTCATTTGCTTTCAACAGACTGGGGAAGAAAGTAAACTAGGGTAACATTGTCCAGATTCACGTCTGACTGTATCTTCTTTGCTTATTCCAGTCATAGGTTCATAGGTTCATTGGTAGGTAGTAGGCTATCGGCTCAAGGGCCTAAGTAAGCCTAGTCAACAAGGTTCCCTGGCTTATGCCACCCGAGAAATATAAATAAATAAAAAATAAAATAAATCATTATGTAAACCAACAGTACATTCAGCATGTTCTGTGGCAACATCTAGAGCCTTCATTAAACTCTTCAGGTGATTTTTGTACTGCAGCAGTTTAGTCCACAATGCCTTTTCTAAACAACATAAACTAGATTTTATAACAAGATCCAGGGCTTCGTTTGGAGCCTCTATCATCAACAGTTTCTTGTCATGACGTTACCCGAGTATTCAGGTAGTTAGGGATTTTGAACTATTAGTCAGATTAGATAGAATGAAATAGATGCATTAGTTATGTACTTACTATAATACGGAATCCTTTCATTCCTGTTCGTTCAGTACGACTTCCCTCCCATCTTCCCCCTTCCATTAGTTTAAATGAGGATTCTGAAGGATCTCATGTTCCTTACAGCCTATCCTGGGCAGCAAACACTATCGGAGAGATGTTTCATTCAAAACATGTACATTGTGGGAGGGCAAAAAGAATATTGGATCCTTTCATTTGTATTTGCTCAACACAACATCCCTTCTATCTTCCCCATTCCATTAGTCTGAATGAAGATTCTGAAGGGTCTCATATTCCTTATAGTCTGTCCTAGGCAACAAATTTGATTTGAGGGAAGCTATTTTAGTCAGAACATGTGCGCAAATTGTTGGAGGAAAAATATGAGAGGCTCGAGGCCATTGAACTAGCTTTGGTGTTTCTGATCCATCATGCAGCCCAAAGACCCATCAGTCTTATCAGACATATAGGATTGAAAGGATCCAGCGCTATACTAAGTACATAGCTGCTGTTTAAGGAGGCATCGACTGAGAAATGGAAAAGTCCTTCAGCTGTAAAAAAGATATTTAATGGCTCCCACAAAAGCAGTTCAAAAGCTGGTCATTAAGCTGGGCAAAACGAGCTCAGCCTGCACGGGTCCAATGATTATTATGTAAAATAAAGCCTACACTGAGAACTGTACAAGTAACAGAGCCGCTTAAACTTATATTACAGGTTCACAGGTTGCTTTCCTGTACAAAAGACTTGGAGTGCATCATAGATGAGATGCCAGAAGGAATTCCTAGAAATTCACTAATGAAGAAGTAAATGTCATTTCTAATGCCACAGGTACCTTCCATTTTGCAGTCTGCTATTCCTCAGTACTTCAGTTATATAAACAGTTCATGAAGGAATATTTTAATATTGTACAGTAGTCATTGAGTTTAGAGCAAACCATATTGACACCTTCAGAGGCCATCACAGGTCTGCTATCAAAGCAGAAGCTAAAGAGCTTTTGCAGTCATCATATCTGGTATTTTTTGAGCCAGGGTTATGAAGATATACTGTGTCAGCCTTTTGAGTCCTGTTTACCCACCCAATACATTACTTTTGAAGATACTGTTAACTAAATGGGGATTTTTTTTTTTTTTTGGATAGCCATCCTGTCACATTCTAAGTCAGTGTTTCTCAAACTTTTTTGATCGTGGCCCACTTGGACAAAGCACATAACTTAGTGGCTCACTAGCCACATATATCACATGATTTAAAGATAGGTCATATTTCGAATGAAAATTGGAAGTTGGAATATACTGTGAATAACGCCAAGAAGTGATGTAATTGTAAAGTATATAATTATTTATTCATGGAATTAAGTGGGTACATATAAAAAAGAACAAAAAATACTACATAAATTAATGTGAAGACTGGCACTGTTTACTTTCAGAAACCAGTAAAGGTGTATCTGGTTCAAAGCTGGAGAGTTTTAGTGTCATGTCCGTCTCCACATTTAGATGATTTTTGTTCTTTGTTTTCAGACTCACAAGTGTTGAAAAACCAACTTCACAGTTATAAGTTGAGGGGAATGGCAGTAATAAATTATTTCCCCAAGTAAAATCTTCATTACTATCTCCAGGTATACACAAGCACCAAACTTAAACATTTCCCAAAGACTGATGCAGTAATGAATAATTTTCCCCATTAACCCCTTCATTACTTTGTAGGGTTCCTATTATTTCCTTGAAGAGGTGTTCTATTGACCGCCTCCTCATCAAACTTGAAACCGTGAAATTTAAAAAACATTGAACATCCAAATTTGCCATTTTCCCCGCTGTAGTGCATTCTCGGAGTTCGTATATTTAGTTAGGTGGGTGTGGGGGGCACAGCCCCCCACTTTGTAGTGTTTGTGGTTATTTGTTGGTGTTTGTAGGGCAAGCGATTTCTTTCCAAAGGAAATAAATCGCTTATGTGGAGGTTCGATATTTTGAAAGTTCGCGGTTTTAGGGTCGATGAAGAGGCATTCGATGGAACGCCTCTTCGAGGAAATAATATAGACTCAGTTTGTATTGTGTATGCATGGGCACTGAAATGATACAAGAAATTATTTTGCCCAGTCAGCAGTCTGACCATGTATGCACAAGCAATTCATTCATCTGTCAGGGAAGTATTTCCCCAAGCAACATCTTCATTACTATGGCCAGGTATACACAAGCACCAAAATTAAACATTTCCCAAAGAGACCCCTTCAGTAAAATGTCCAGCCCAGGTACAGTATGTAGAAGCACCAAAATGAAACATTTGCCCATGCGACCCCTTCAGTAACATATGTACAAGCTTCAAAATGAAATATTCACCCAAGCGACCCTTTCAGTAAAATGTTGAGGTATGCACAAGCACCAAAATGGAACGTTTGCCCAAGCGACCCCTTCACTAACACAAGTACAAGTACCAAAATGAAACATTTACCCAAGCAACCCCTTCAGTAACATAAGTACAAGCACCAAAGTGAAGTATTCACTCAAGCAACCCCTTCTGTAAAAATGTTGAGGTATGCCCAAGCGACCCCTTCAGTAACATTAAGTACAAGGACTAAAATGAAACATTCACCCAAGGGACCCCTTCATTAACGTATGAACAAGCATCAAAATGAAACATTCACCCAAGTGACCACTTCAGTAAAATGTTGAGGTATGCCCAACCACCAAATGAAACATTTGCACAAGCGACACATACCTGATAAACATGCAGTGTCAGTGAAGTACTGGCTTCAAATAATAAACTTCCTGCGTGGAACAGCACAGATGGAATTGGTATTTTTAGAGTTTCTCCTTCGGTTTCGGGTGCATTGCTAAATCTGTGCTGCAGTTGCAAGCTGAGATTAACCATCAGTTTCAGGAAGCTAGTACCTCATGGCAGTAACACATCCAGACACCAGACAAAGCCATTTAATTCGTAAAAAAAAAAAAAACAGACAGTGAAGAGGACAGATATATTCATTATTAACGCTTGAAGCCCACCAGGAAATCCCCACGGCCCAGCAGTGTGCTGCGGACCGCACTTTGAGAAACATTGCTCTAAGTACTCTAAGTAGTGTGTTCCCCTCTTTATTCTGTACTTCTCAAGATGTTCCAGACTCTGTATCCTGACACACTGGCCCCAGCACAAAAAAGGAACAGGCAGACTTCAGATGGTTCATCCTGATATGTCACATCTGAACATTAATTTAAGATCAGATCCAACAGTAACCACTTTGTCCTCAAACCAGCTGGATAGTGATACTTTTCTGTTAGCTTCCCACCAATTTGATATAGTCAGTAGAATTTTAAGACATACATTTAAAAAGGTCTTTTCATGCAGCAGTTTACCTTTTAGAACTCATTTGGCTCATATTGTTACATCACAAGCGTTTCTGGAGAATAAACCATCTCTTCCTGAGGGGTTAACTATAGATAGAGTAGAAAAATTAACATCATTCTTTTATTACCTAGAGATGCACTTGTTTAATTATGTATATAATGCATGCTTTGTTGAGAACAAAAACAAGGAAACACTATTAGGAAGTTTTAAGAGGTAGAGAATGTTGCAGAACTGGAGCTGCACTGAAGCACCCACAGAATAGTACTCCATTTAGCAGGAGATTGCTCTGTAACAAGGTTTCAAAAAAATGCAAACTACATTTTTTGTACTAAAAAAAAAAAAATGGCAGTAACAGAGCCAATGCTAGTGACCACAGCATGGATCCCACCATTTACTTCCGGCCCATCTTTACTCTGGGAAGTATTTTTTGGTAAGGTGGGAGACATGAGTGTTCTACATAATGTTTTTTTTAAAGATTATTTTGTAGAATTTCTCCGAGAGCTGTCAGTTATTTATCATAAATCAGACCACTTCATCAGGTACATTAATTCTAATGAAACATTTGTTAAAGAAAAAGGCAGTCAAGTTTTAGGGTTGCCACCTTTTCAAGTGCCCAAAGAGGAAGATTTTTTTATGGAAATGGGAGATTTAGCAGGGAAACCCATACTTTCAGCCAGTGCAACGGACTTGACTTCATTTTTAAGCAAGAGTAAAAGCTTATTCTGAATGAAGTTGAGTTATTTATGCTGTTTCATGTAATGTTTGGGTGTTTCGGATACAAAATAACTGGGGTCTGTATTATGTTATGGAATGATAATGTCATCGAAAACGTAATGCCTGACCTCTAAATATCGAATGCTCATAGAGTTAAACACTAAAAAGCACGAAACTGAAAATGTCGAACTACTATATTTGGCCCGCTTTACAACCTGAGCCTCGGTCTAATTATTTATTCATGAAACGTAAATAAAACAAAAGGTCAGTCTAACTGCGACTGCATGGTAACTCGTTACTCTGCTACCAATTACAAAGGAAAATTATAATTCTACAACTAATCTTTGAAAATGCTTAATTCAGCATTTTGATTCCTTTTCACTTGTGCGATATAAACGGAAAATTAAGCTATGTCATGACGTAGGCACATTTTAATCCTATTGCACTGTAATTATTTAAAGTAACAGTTGTCTGCATAAGTAAATGAGGCTATTATTGCCATATAGTGTCAAACAGAAAGTATTAGTAACATAGAAAAAGATCATAACTACATACAGTACATCATACAAGTATGTGTAGCTATAGCAAACTACACTTTTAACAGCATCGCTACAGCAGTTACAAACTCAATACATGAATACTCTGCCCTGTTTTCAAACACTGCTCGCATACGGGAATACCTCTCCATAGTTTTCTGCTTCTTAGGAGATGGAGGATACCCTGCCTTTAACTGCATCCTCACCTCATTCGCTCTGTTTTGCTCTCATAGTCACACATCTAGAACCGCAGGAATATCGCATATGCATTTTTGTATCCGCGGTGGTGCAGCGGTAGCATTGTTGCCTCACAGCAAGAGGTTCTCCCTTTCGATTCTCTGCTGGAGTGCAGGGAGTGCCTTCTGTGTGGAGTCTGCATGTCCTCCCTGTGGTTGGGTGGGCGTTCGAAAGACATGGGTAAATGGGGTGCCTTAGTTGAAGGTTGAACGTCAAGCTGGCACCTCAGCATTTGTGAAAATATACTGCCAATCATTAGCGTACCGGAGTTCCGCTGTGGCAACCCCTAACCGGGAAAAAGCCAAAAGACAAACAACAACAACGTTTGCCCAGTAAACACCTCGATCACCTGTGCCATCCCTCTATGTAGTTCTGCGTGCGAGGCAAACCTAACTCATTTAATGTTGACACGTTCCAAAATGAGATTGGAAACATAGGAGGGAACCTAGAAGGACCTGCATTTCTTGTGCACTGCTTTCTTGGTCAACCTACAACATACGTTTCTGAGAAATATGTCAAAAGTTCTTTACCTTCCACAAAGCAGGAAGATCTTCATTTTCAGACAGAAGTGATAGTGCAATCAACTTTTTAACTTCTTGTTGAAAAGTGGAAGAGTGTCCATAACGCGATGCTAAACCTAGTGCTTGCACTTTGCGCCATACACTCTGGGCAAAGTGGAACAAGTAACCTTTACCAATTACATCAGCAAAGTTATGCTTTGCGCTCTTGATAGATGCTAGCTCAAAGTCTGTCAGAATAAACTTTACTGTTGGCTCATACTTTAGTAAGTCTTGCAAAGAAAATAAGCAGCCCCATAAATAGCTGTATGCCTTGAAAGGCTTCCTGGACATCAAGCAGTACACTAAAGGCACACTTTTACAGTTTCCACCACAGGATATTAAGCATGTATAGAATATAATTGCCTACAAAGTCATTCCTTGGTCAGAAATATGCCATCCATAAACCAGACAGTACTTTCACATAGATTTTGTAAGTTGTCCTTAGTGCTAAATACAGTAACATGCACATTAGTCTGCAAATCTACCATTCTCTTTTGTATAAGTGGCCTTCTTTAAGTGACAACTGTGTAGTATCTACCATACCTAAAGTACTACCTACAGACTTGTGTTTTAACAGCTTTTGTTTCCTAACACGGTCTACTTGTTGCAACACTGACTGGTTGTTTCTATGGAAGTTGAGGCTGCAACATCATCTGCCAACAAAGCAGGTGTACTCCTGGACACCAAAGCAATTTCTTTCAGTGCATGACAGGGTCTATACCTTTCAATTTCAGTAACATCTGAACCGTGATAGTGTCCTACAGATTTCAGTAATACCTCACCATCCACTTCCTTTTCTGTTACTGCTCTACCCTTGCATTTGAACAATGACTTGAATCTACAGCACCAGTACTTTCTTCGTTTTACTACTTTCTCCAAGTTATACAAGTACCCATCAATAGACAACATTGCTTTATTCTTTTGAGACATAACTGTCTCATACATATTACCTACAAGACCAGGACTGGGCTGTGAGGTGCAAGCCATAATCCATGTTAGGTAGTGCTATCATGCACAATACGTCAGTAAAGACAGTGCTATTTAAATAAACTGAGTACACACTTTCTTAACAGCGCAATGTCAATATACACAATTGCAAATCAGTAAGATGTTATGCACGTTTACAGTGACATGCATAACAGTTATATATTAAATGTACATATTTGATCTTTTTCATGTATACATATTTAAATAGCTATGACGGCAGCTCGCCTGTATGTCAGACGTCATCATCCTAAAGTTGGCCAACTATTCCTTTTCAAAAACTCTTACTTCACTGTTTTTAGCATTCATTGTACTCAACGTTCGATATTTAGGGGGTCAGGCATTATGTTTTCGATGAAGTTATCATTCAGTAATGTAATATAGACCCAATAACTGTTGTGCACAACCATGAAAAGAAACTTGATTTTTTTTTATCCTAAAATCTCGGGGTATGTACCATTTTCATTTTTTTTTTTTTTTTTGCAGGACTTAAGGTTTCAAGTAAGACATTCCTACTTTCCTTTGTGGCATATTGATGGCCCAGAAAGTATTTGCAAAACATTTAAATGTTGGCTGTACTGTTTGCACACCTGGAGAAACAGAAGGCAACATTTTTCATGTTTGGACAGCTGCTTTTGTAGTAGCTTATACTTTGGAACCTGTGCAGCATACTAGGGGACAAAAGTGGTGCTTTAAATTCTGGAGATAGCTATATACTACAAGAAATCCAGCATAATACTTATCTTGAACGTAATGTTTCTTTGTGCAGCTACAGACTCAGTACAGATGAAAGTTTTCTGGATTCAGGATGAAGTGAAAAGGACAAATGCCTTTCTGATAGAAGTTTATACATTATCACTTATAACACCAAAACTAACTTAGGGCTCTGAGATGTACTTCTTTGTGTATCTGATGGCTCTTTGTAGAAGTTTTCACATGAGAAAACCTCAGTGGGTTCTAAACTATCTATAGTCAAGCATTATACTCTGTAGATCCGATAATTGCTGTGCTCCATTCAGTGGAGATGGAGCTCATTTGGTGGCAGGATCCTCCCAACTTGTCAGTAGGTAACACTTTTTTTTATTTTCGACATCACATTGTTTCATTTGCGCTGTTTGACGCAATGGATTAATGATGTGAAATGTTAATAAGCTACATATATACTCCAGGGATGGATGCTTGTAGTCTCCATTTGCTTTTTCTATAATTAAGCAAGTCTGTTAACCTATCAGCGCTCTTGGTCACCCATGGAAAAAGACATCTGTGCCTAATCGATTTATCTTATTAATAAATAAGTAAAATAAATGGGAAGTCCATTTCATAAACTTGTTATAAGAGTACTGGTCTCCATAGGAAAATTTTCTGGAGTCTTTTTCAGAAAGCTTTCAGACAGAAACCTTCCAAAAATATGGATATATGTAAGAGAGCTATGTGATACAGTAAATAAGGGAACACAAGTCTTCATTAGATATGCAGGGAGGCAGTATTTGTTTAGCAGTGGGGAATCAAGTTCAGTCTGTTCCTGACAGCAGTCTTTCTAGATAGAACACGTAGACAGATTTTTTCAGCAGACAGATGTCCTTAGAGCATGAGTAACAGCTGCACACTTCAGTGTTTTACCAGATTGCAGACCTCTGCAGCACACCCAGACTAGATTTGTTCACATACATGATTGTTCAAGGCTTCCAGAATAATATATATATATATATATATAGAGAGAGAGAGATATTGATATATATATATATATATATATATATATGTATATATATGTGTGTGTGTATATAATAACCTTACCATCAAGTCTGTTGTTTCAGAAAGCCCTGAAAGCCAAACTGGACAAAAAAATACAATTGTCCATATCCTCTCACAACACAAACATGCTTCTTTCTACTTGTGCATTATTGCAAACAGCCACATGTCAGTGGACTAGACCTCGTTAACACAGTAGCAAGACAACGTTCTTTACCCCAGTTTAAAGCCCCTCAGTCTTTCAGCTTGGACGATAGGATACTCATTCCTTCCAGCAAGTTAATATCACCAAGAATGCTAAAATTTCCTGACAGGAACTAGGACTACTACAAGAAAGCCATATATTCAAAACTGGAAGCGGTTTTGAATATTAACTCAAGAGCAGGACAGTGTTAATAGCTGGTTTTCAAGACTGCTGCATTACTCATCTGGATCTTTGAAGCTAATCTAGCATACTTTTAAGTCAAGGTTTTTATATCTGTTTTATCAGCCTATATTCCTGCATCCCCAAAGGTGACAATTGATCTTTATTTATTTAACGTTGTTAACCAAGTTAAAGGGCTAGTCTACAGACTACAACTCGAGTGGGTCAGTTTCAAATTTCAACATAGAATTGCATTTGTTAGAGATAGCTATTATGTTTTGTTGTGCATTATGTTATCACTGGATACAGAAGTAAATGAGTGGAAGTCAAGAGTCAGTAACAGAGCCAATCCTGTTGACCACATATTGTGTATATCATTCAGTTGAAAACTTTCTAAAAGGGATTCTCTGATTAATATTTGCTATCCACTGTCTTCTCGGTTGGTGGGGACTGGATAAATTAAAATTGCTACCTTTTGTTTCCATTCGAACCAGCATATTCTGTAGACAGAATATATTTTGTTAACAGCTTTTCAAAGCCTTTCATTGTATGAGAGTGCCACTTAACTAATCCTTTAATCCTAAATTGTATTAGTTGTCTCCCTAAGCCAGTTTGCTCACCTCAGCTGTCATTTTTTTATCCTAAATACCAGAATGCTGAGGAGCTTCTTCTGTATAATTTGGATGGTCATAGACAGTTAAGCTACTTTTACAGGAAGAAAAAAGTACAATGCACCAAGGTAACACACAATAGACGTTTTAATAAAAAACAAAGAAACAAGATGATAAGCGCTTTCACAACTATCGTTGCTTCATCAGACATAACTAAAAGGCAACTCAGTGCTTAAATAAGTGCAAATAAAATCAATTAACATATCAATTATAGTTAACCAATAATGTCATACTTTAGATTAGCAACCACAAAACATTTAACTCTATTTTATGTAATAATGTAAAAATTGTGAGAGTCCAACCTTTAGCTTTAGGAATAATAGATCACTTAAGCAGCATCTTTGTAATGGAGAAGTACGTAACATTGTTCGTCTTTCCACTTGTTTTGGCACTTTCCCATGCAGAAACTGTAGTGCCTGTCAGTATATTTTTAGTAAGAACACGTATACTCATCCCACTAAACATTTTATGTTATGCTCCAATCAATATTCAGATTGTAGGACTACTGATGTTGTTTATTTTTGTTTTTGCCAGCAATGTCCTGCTTTTTACGTAGGTAAAACTAACAGGATGTTCATAGGTTCATACTAGGCTATCTGCCCTAGGGCATTTATAAGCCTAGCCAGAATGTGTTTGGCTTTCGCCACCCATTTTAAATGTATTTTGCTATGCCCTTTTTCGAGGTTAGTATACTGTGCCTCTGTCTAACAGTGACACAGAAATGATACCCGGGGTAAACCTACGATCTCCCATCCACTCATCAAGATTCCTCTTGAAGAGAGTCAATGAGGGACTCTGCCTAACCTGGACTGGGATTTTATTCCAGAGTGAAGGGAGCCTCTGGGTTATGAATCTGTCCCTCCAGCATGTCCTATTTATTTCAGTGCTGAGGTTCAAGTCTCTCGAGCGTGGCTCGATGGGATTTGGATTTTCTGAGGTGCAGCATGTCCATTAATTCCGGGTTGGACATGGCTTTATACGTCAGGCACAGATCGCCTCTTAACAGGCAGTATGCCACTGAGTAGAGCTGGAGTTTCTTTAACCGGGCAGCATATGGCATCTGTTTGAGCCCTTTGATCCTCTTGGTGAGGTACTTTTGGGGTCTTTCCAGTTGCTGCAGTTGTCTGGTAAGGTACATCCCAAAAGGGGCATTGTAGTCAATTATGGGCCTGATGAGGGATGAGTAAAGAGGCACGATGACCTCCCCTGATCTAGATGTGAATCCCTTCATGATTAGGTGGGCTATATAAAATGTTTTTCTAACCACTTTGGCCACGTGGTTGTCAAATGAGAGATTGCTATCAACCTGGGTCCCCAGGTCTCTAATTACTTCTTCTGTACTTAATGGATTACCACCTATGTGGTAATTTGTGGGCACTTTGTTTTTGCCAAAGGGGATGACTATGCACTTTTTGACATTTAGCTTGAGGCCATGGCTCTGGCACCAGTTGTCTGTTTCTATGAGGCCCTTTTGGAGGATGCTTGTGTCAGCTGGAGAGTCGATTATGGCGCCCAGTTTGCAGTCATCTGCGAACTTGGTCAGCCACAGTCCTTCCGTGTTGGCCTGTACCTCCGAGAAATATATACCGAACAAGAGAGGTCCCAGGACTGAGCCTTGTGGGACACCACTTGTAACTGGTTTGGAGTCTGACATGGCTCCAGCAATTCTAACCATGTGGGTTCTGTCCTTGAGCCAGTTTGTAATCCATCTAGTGACATAGGGGTTTATATTTAAGCTGGTGAGCTTATCTATAATGCCAGAGTGGGGTATTGTATCGAAGGCTTTTGCGAGGTCCAGGTAGGCTGTGTGGACCACCTTCCCTCGTCAATGGCCTTGGTGACTGTTTCAAAGAAATCAACCAGGTTTAAGAGGCAGGATCTGCCCTTAACAAAGCCAAACTGGGTAGGATCCAGTGTCTGTAGGTCCCCAATATCTTTATTTATGAGGTCCATAATGATCCTTTCCATAGCTTTGCAGACCAAGCTAGTCAGGCTTATGGGGCGATAGTTTCCAGGATCCGTTGAGGCACCACCTTTATGGAGAGGGACCACTGTTGCTGTACGCCACTCTTTGGGCATATATCCTGTAGTAAGGCTGAGATTGAACAGTAGTTTTATGTTTGGGTTTAGCTCTTCTTGGAGTTCATGTGGGACGCAGCCCGGGACACCGTCTGGTCCCATTGATGCTGTGTTTTTTGCTTTGGAGAGGGCGGCTCTTACCTGAGCATCTGAGATGTCAGGGGGGGGCAGCACTCTGCTGGGATAGATATTTGCCCTTTTGGTGGAGGGGTGGGGAGTTTGCTCTGAACCTGTCAGCTAGGATGTTGGCAATGTCTGTGGGTTCAGTGTATTTTTTGTCATTTTGGACTAATTCTGAGCATATCTGGGAATTACCACCCAGGTTCCTAACATAACTAAAGAAAGCCTTGTGATTATCCTTAGTGTCCTGTGCAATTTTTGTCTCGAAGCTGGCCTTAGACAATTTTATGAGTGCCCGTAGTTTTTTGCTAATACTGATCAGTGATGCCTTCCCTTTTTGGGATTTTGCTCTATCATTTAGTAGCTTCCTCCTTCTGTTGTATAGTTTGTTTATAGCTGGGGTCCACCAGACAGGACGTCTGCCTTTGGAGGATTGGGTCGTGGTTTTGTTTGGGATCGCATGATCCATGCATTCCTGAAGACAGAAGAAGACAGAATTCTAGAGCACATCAGAGATATCACAAATAGGAAGCAATCTAATGCATTAGCCAACCATGTTATGTGCACTGATTATTCTCATTCTTTTAAATTTTTTATTTTGCAACACATTCATAGAAATTCTAGAGAAGGAGATATAGAAAACATTACAGAAAGTTATGAACAGAAGTAGATACTGAAATTAAATGCTGAAAAATATCCTGGCCTTAATGGCACTACTTCTTTAATTCCTTTTTTAAAGGCTAGACGCCTTAAGCATTAGTTTGTGATGTTGTCCATATGAAGGGCTTGCGTATTTTAAGTAGTTTTAGATATTTGTATATTGTATTTTCTATTTTTATACAGTTTCTTCTCATTTATATCTGACGTTGGTTTTAGCCTTTTACATTATTACATAAAATAGAGTTAAATGTTTTGTGGTTGCTAATCTAAAGTATGACATTATTGGTTAACTATAATTGATATGTTAATTGATTTTATTTGCACTTATTTAAGCACTGAGTTGCCTTTTAGTTATGTCTGATGAAGCAACGATAGTTGTGAAAGCGCTTACCATCTTGTTTCTTTGTTTTTTATTAAACCGTCTATTGTCTGTTACCTCGGTGCATTGTACTTTTTTCTACATTTGGATTTTTCTTTTGCACCCTGGTTTTACCCGCAGCCGTTTTTTTCTTTGTTCTTCTACTTTTACAGGAACCATTCATTTTCTCAAATTAAGGAAAGAAGAGGATATGCATATCAGAAAACTAACACTGTCAAAGTGTCTGTTCCAGTTGTGATATCTGTTATGTATGATGTTTATGAACAGTACAACAAATCAGTTCAAGGCTCTGTGAGGCTTGTTGTCCAAGAGTTGCAACTAGTTCTGCAAAATACTTTTGTAATGTGTCTGCTGAGGATACAAAAGAAACAGCATTATGGCCTTCTGTTTCACAAACCTCTAAGCTTGAAGCTCACAAAACACTGAAACCTAAAACTAAAAGAAATTGTAATCTGTAGCCTTTTGGCATAACTCTGTTAAAGATGATACGAAAGAAACAGCGTTATGGCCTTCTGTCTGTACTTTCACAAAGTGCTGTAAGCTAGAAGCTCACAAAACACTGAAGCCTAAAACTACAACAAATTGTAATCTGTTGTTTTTGGCATAACTCTGCTAAAGGGGATCCTGTAGCTGTCCACATTAAGTGAAATTTATTCATTTGCTTGAGATTCTACCCAAATGTTAAGATGTATTGCTGTACCCTTCCTGTTAAAGAAAAAAATGTAGTTTTGTGAGGTACTTGCATTAACAGTAGATCTTCAAGGAGAGGTAATTTCAGCAGTAAAGCTACCATAGTACCATCTTCACAGTTTGTTTTGTGCTAATGAACACACCTATATAACACCATTTCTTAGACCTCTGTATTTGCTGCATGTTCATATTTTTATTTATATGCATCCTGTATTTGTCATCAGAACATTTGTCCACATTTTACAGATATTGTCAAAGCCCCAGACAGTAAGAACTGCTACTCAATACCACCTGTATTAGTTTTGTGGCCAAGCTAAAATAAAAAATGAAACAAAATAAAACAACACATACTGTATGCACTGAAAGTACAGTGCTCCCAGGAAACTATTAGCCCACCTAACTCAACCCCTCCCAATAATGTCTGTGACCTTACTTTAAAAATGCTGCCATTTATTTTGAAAATGCCATTAGCAGCTGTTCCCTAGAAAAGTAAAATGGAAAAAAAAAGTACCTAAAGTATAAACTTTAAAACTAAGAAGATAACCCTTGGGACTCGACTAAATAATATGAAAACTTTACCAGACACCTAAAAAGGCACTTCAGAACTACAGTACAAAACGACAAGATGTCACATTCATAAGAACCTGCAGAAAGTATGTAAAGCTGTACTCCAAGACAACTTACATAAACTGTTAATTGCTGTATCTCATTAAAACGAACATAAACCAGTCATTTAGATTAAAAGAAATGAGTAAATGTGATGTGTTGGTATCTGCTGTATGTGATATATGGAATATTTTTTTCTTTAAAAGCATCCTTTGAGTTATACCCAGCTGTCAGAAAAGTAACACTAACCTGTAATGTTCAACCCTATTGTATGCCAACTTTGTCTTCCTACCTAGAACTCTGCTTGTTCTTTTGGATAATCTAGATTAAATAGTTAATGTGACACTTGCATTAATCATATAACTATTATGGAGCAGGAGGTTATACATGTAGTTGGGTTTCTTTTCATCCTTAAAATGTTAGCCTTTCTTCCCTGTTTGACCTTTGACTTGAATGAAGAATGGGATTGTTGTACAGCATTGGCTGGTCAAGCAGTTCTGTAAAAGATTTCTGTCTTTCCCCAGTTTTGAAAATATTCCCCTCACAGGATCAAAACATTCTGACAGAGAGACTTGTCTTCCAATTTCAGCCTTTTTTATGTAAATATATTTTACTTTTCCACGGGTTACAAAATAAATTACAAACACTTTGCATTCTATATGCATGGTTCACTTAGTTCACCAGTGGGCAATAGCTGTGACCTTTTTATCTTTTGTTTCCTTCTTATTGCTATACTTCTGTTACTAAATCTAATCAGGCCCAAAACTGGTGATTAAATAATTGATGTTCATCGTGTTACCCTGCTGCAGTCATCACACTTGGGTTACCCTGTCATCAGGCGGTCCCGCAGTCGGCCAGAATTCCAAAGTCTTGGTCCGGAGTCGGTTGCTGTCGCCTCTTCCCTGACGTCAGTGCGCCAGGGGTATATATAATGCAACCGACGCCATTTTCTTCAGTCTTTCTTGCCGCGCGGTGCCCGAAGCAGAAGCAGTTCGCAAGTGCCGGTCGGCCGACTCCTAAGATTTTCGAATTCGAATTTCAGACCGAAGTCTTCTATAAAGCTAAGTACCCCGTTGGGGAAACTTTTCTTGCCTCAGACCAATGTCAGAAAAAGTTAACAATTGTATTTCTTGTGGGAAACAAATACCTCAAAGGATTTTCATTCTTATTGCATACCTTGCCTAGGCCCAGACCACAATGTCACTACTTGTCGGTTTTCTGCTAGGTTTAATAAGCGTACTATTAAAAGACGCTTTGATTTCGCATGACACTACTTCAGTAGGAAATTTAACTACACCATGCCGTCGGAGCAACCGACTACCGGCGTGCACAAAAAACGCAGGGATAAGGACAGACAGCCCAGGCCTAAGCCAGATTCCGAGGCCTCGGCTGATCCAGTCTCCGGTTCTCCGGTCCTCAGAGAGGCTCCGATGCAGCCCCTGACTACTGCAGATCTGGAACCCGAGACCGCTACAGAAATTTTGACAGAATGTACCAGGCCGACGTAGCCTTTCACTTCAGGCCCTTCCGACGACTTTGCTACAAAAGACGTCGGTGCTACAGAAACGCTATCAGTTTCTGAAGGCGTTTTCAGACCGGCGAGTCTCACCATTAAAACGTTTTCTAAGTCGAAGACTCCTTCTAAATCTAAAAGGACTGCACTTCAGTCTCCTGTTCAAGGCCCCATGCCTAAGAAACAGATGCTCAAAATGGCTGAAGATTTGATTTCTTTAATCAGGGGTTCCCAGCCCCCTCCTGACAAAAGGCCTAGACAAGAGGAAGATTATGCATCCTCTGAGCAAATGTCCATTTCTTCAGACTCCTCTGAGGACCAAGACTACTCCTTCTCTTCTTATGAAGATTCTGATGCTGGGGACTCTATTCCCTCAGCTTCTCCTCCTGAAGACTACTCCTTTGGGGAAACTTTACACACTATGAGGGAACATTTTCACTGGGAAGGTCAGGACTTCTCTGATTCAAAGAAAAGGCTCAGAGAGTTTCTTTTACTCCCCCAACACAGACCACTTGCCATCCCACCAGTTTTGGACATTGTGGATGATGTCTATTTAGAATCCAGTTTCAACCCAGACTCTCTACCTCCTGCTCCGGCTAAGCCTGACAGATACTACAGAGTGCCTCATTCCCACAAATTTCTTTACAAAAGCCCTGTAGCTGACCCAGAGACTATCTCCCAGGGTCCCAAGGGGGCTAAGGCTTCTATGGCTAAAAAAACTTCTGAGAGGGATTCCAGAGCACTAGACAGGTGGGGGAAAAAGGTTTACACCTCAGCCACACTAGCTATGAGGGCACTGAATTGTCAATTTCACATGCTTAAGTATCAGCAATTCCTAATCTCTCAGTTAAAGCAAAGAATAACCACTCTCCCTCAACAATCTGAATTGAAAGAAGTACAGGATCTGTTGCACGCCACTGAGCAGGTGGGCAAACATACCTTACAATGTGGGTTTGATTCTTTGGAGGCCTCCTGCAGAGCAGCTGTCACTGGGTCTGTTATACGTAGGCATGCTTGGTTAAAGGAACAAACTCTGCCTGATCATGTTAAAGCAAAACTACTAGATGCTCCCTTACAGCAGGATGTTCCTTTTTGGAGTTAAAGCAGAAGAAGTTTTAAAGAAAATGGAAGATGAGGCAAAATCTATGCAGACAGTCAAAGATTTCCTGCAAGTACAACCCCCTCGCTTCAGCAGAAACTGGTCAACAAAAAACTGGTCCTTTCCAGCCACTGACAGACCACAGAGGGGTAAATACAGACGCCCAAGGGGCAGAGGACAACCACAAGCCCAGTATAAACCTCGCCAATGGGGCACTACAACACAGAAGGGAGGAGAAGACCGGTCTCAATCCACCAGAAGGCAAACTCAATGACTTGCACCTCATCTGGCCAAGCAATACTCTCTTGGCAGCCCCCTTGGGGGGGAAACTCGCACTTTTTCCAGACAAGTGGCACATTGTCACAAAGGACAAATGCGTCCCAGACATAATTTTACAAGGATACAGATTCCACTTTCACACCTTGCCAATGAAAAGAGGAATGCCAAACCTGCCACAAAATCAATGGACAGAGGCACAAAAGCAAATTACAGCTCTCATGGACATGAGAGCCATTCAACTGGCACCTACTCGAGAGCAAGGCCAAGGATTTTACTCAAGACTCTTTCCAGTGCCCAGAAAGGACAATGCCTGGAGACCAATTCTGGACCTTTCAATTCTAAACACTTACTTACAAGTACCCAAATTCAAGATGCTAACACTACAGCAGCTACTTCCCATGTTGGGCAAGGAAGCATGGCTAGTAACGTTGGACCTCAAGGAGGCATACCTGCATGTCCCTATCAGACAAAGTTGCAGGAGATACCTCCATTTCATTGCAGGTTCAACCCATTATCAATTATCTGCACTGCCCTTTGGCTTATCTACTGCGCCAAGAGTTTTCACAAAATGCCTGGCACCAGTAATTGCATACTGCAGACAAAGAGGAATTCAAATATATCCATAGCTGGATGATTGCCTCATCCAAGCAGAAAGCTAAGACATTCTCTTACATCATCTGGCCTTTGTAAGAAAAATTCTGCAGGCTTTGGGCTTCATGGCATCTTGCATACTAATAATACCATTTGCAAAGCTGCATATGAGGAAATTACAGTGGTACCTAAAAAGCGTATGGTCTCAACACAGCCACAGCTTGGACACAATGATATCTCTCATTCCCTGCCTACAACAGGAATTTCTATGGTGGTCACAGGCATGTCACCTCAACAAGGGTCAGCCTTTCACCTTGCCCCCAGCCAGGCAAACTGTCACAACAGATGCTTCAGACTACGCCTGGGGGACACACATGGCAGGACAATGCATTCAAGGCCAATGGACTGCAGATAAAAGAAATCTGCACATAAATCAAAAAGAGATGCTAGCTGTACAGAAAGCTCTGACAGCCTTCAAGGATCTATTAGATCCAGGACAACTTGCAATAAAGATGGACAACACCACAGTAATGTGGTACATAAACAAACAAGGGGGTACACATTCCTACCCTCTATGCAGGCAAGCAATGATCTTATGGAACACAGCTGTGACCTACCAAGTCCAGTTACAAGCTCAGTTCCTGCCAGGACAGAAGAACACATTGGCAGACGACCTCAGTAGAAACATCAAAGATCCCCACGAGTGGAAACTAGATCCACAAATATTTGCAATGATAACTCAAAAATGGGGCCTTCCAGACATAGACCTGTTTGCCAGTCCTCAAAACTACCTACTGACAAAATTTTGTACAAGGACATTTCACCATCAAGCTTGGAAAGTGGACGCTCTCTCTTTCAGTTGGAAAAACCTGACAGTATATGCCTTCCCTCCATTACCTCTCCTCACAAAGGTTCTTTTGAAAGTCAAAAAGGAGAGACCATGACTGATTCTCATAGCCCCAGACTGGCCACGCCAGCACTGGTGTCCGCTTTTGAAAAATATGGCCCACAGCCCACCATGGATATTGCCTCAAATACCCCATTTGCTCACACAACAAAACAATCAGATTCTTCACAGCCAGCTCAAAACTTTAAATCTAGCTGCATGGCAAATCAACTAAACATCCAACCAGCTCCTCTTTCACAAGCAGTTCTGGATGTTATTCTGGAAGCCAGGAGGCCAAGCACCAGGAAGGCTTATTCGGACAAATGGAAAATGTTTTGTGCCTGGAACCAAGCTAAAGGCCAAGACACAATTCAGCCTCACATTCTACAGTATTTAGCTGAGATGTTGCACAAAGGACTTTCCTTTTCCTCAATTAAAATCCATGCTTCAGCTATTTCAGCTCACTACAACACGGATCCACCTTTATTTTCACATCCTCTTCTAAGGCAGTTCCTCAGAGGGGCAAAAAACATTAGACCACCCAGGAGAGCTCCTACACCAACATGGGACCTCAACTTTGTTCTGGAAAAACTAACGCTACCTCCCTTTGAACCAGCTTTCTCTGCAGATCTTCAGTTCCTATCATGGAAGACTGCCCTGCTCCTAGCAATAACTTCAGCTAGAAGAGTCTCAGAGCTACAGGCACTAATGGCAGTGGAACCTTTCCTCATTTTTCATCAAGACAGAGTTTCTCTACGAACTAATCCTTCCTTTATGCCTAAGGTGGTTTCCAGTGTAGCTTTAAATCAAACCATCCACTTACTCACCTTCTTCCCCAATCCACAGAACAAAGGTGAGACACTCCTGCATTCCTTGGACATTCACAGGCAGCTTCGTTACTACTTGGACAAAACTAAGGCTTTCAGAAAATCTGATCACCTCTTTGTATCCTGTGCTACAGCTCCTCAAGGGAAGGCTATATCAAAGCAAACCATTTCTAAATGGATAGGTCATTGCATACGTTTCTGCTATACCCATCTTGGGAAACCAGTTCCTGCTACCATTAGATCCCACTCTACCAGGGCAACAGCTACCTCTACAGCCTTTCTCAGGGGGGTTCCAACCAAGGAAATTTTAGAAGCTGCAACTTGGAGTTCAGTACACACCTTTACCAAACACCATCACTTACCTTTTTACTCTAAGTCCAGGGCGGGCTTCGCCACTGCAGTTCTGCAGGGCCTTATTGCCTCCACTAACCCTCTATGATACCTCCCCCCTACCGTAGCTTTGGGATTCAACCCAAGTGTGATGACTGCAGCAGGGTAACATGATGAACATAGTACAGTTTTGTACCTACCATAAATGTAGATGTTCGAGTGTTCACCCTGCTGTAGTCCAAGTTACCATCCCTCCATCCCCTCTGATCTACTGGCTAAATCTCTTCTATGCCTTACTGATGTATTTGCTTATAGCTGAAGGGATTTTGTGTTTGTGCAGTGGTTACCCCATTTGGTACTAATTCTGACCACCTTTTTGGGGGCACCTGACATCTGGGGCAAGAAAAACTGAAGAAAATGGGGTCGGTTGCATTATATATACCCTTGGCGCACTGACGACAGGGAAGAGGCGACAGCAACCGACGCCGGACCAAGACTTTGGAATTCCGGCCGACTGCAGGACGCCTGACGACAGGATAACCCAAGTGTGATGACTGCAGCAGGGTGAACACTCGAACATCTACATTTATGGTAGGTACAAAACTATACTTTCTGAGTATTTTGGCAAACTTTCATACATATCCAGTAGTAAGCAATAATGTACTTCACCCAGAAATCAAACTTGGAACAATCTCTATCTCTTTCTCTCTCTCTCTTCAGTTTCTATATCTAAACCCATTTCACTTAGTAATATACGCTTGTCCCATAGTTGTCTTTTGTCTGTTGTCTATTTCCCCATATCGTGTAATGATTTTAAGTCTGTCTTAATTAATGAATTAGTGCTTTTTTCTCAGCTAGCCTTAAGATTTCCTTAGATTTAAAATTTTAAGTGATACTTTTTTGGTATTAGCAGAAGTGATTATTAATATTTTCCTATGTTATTTGTACTTAATCCCAGATTCCAACTCAGTAGAAAAGTTTCCTTATTGACAGTCATTTGCCCACCCAGTAGTTTATTTACTGTGGCTTGTGTCTCATTTTTACATCTTGTCAACCTTTGACATTCCCAAAAGTGTGGTCCCACTTGCCATCTTCCTGCTTCTTATGTCCCCAACAATTTCTGCAGATGTCTGGAAACATGCTACTTAGACCGGCCAGTGTGCAAAAATAATGGTGAAGACATTTCCATCCAAAAATTCTAAAGCCCTCCTGACTTACTGGCATACCTTGGGCTTTGACTATTCTTCGATTGCTCCATAGTGATCTAATTGCTGAAGTTTTTTCCCCAGTAGTTCCTAATATTATTCACTTGTTCTTTATATTTTTTTATAAAGGATATTATAAGCTCTGATTATTAGATTTCTAGCAGATGTTGACTGGTTTCTAGGTTCTGTTATGTATTTTGCTAGTTCAGCTATTTTTTTCAAGCTCCCCTTTTTCCCTTAGTCTCTGTATTCAACTAGTAGTCCTTAGTATGGTAAATAGTCTCTGTCAGATTAAATAGTTCTCTGCTTCCCACCATTCCAGTACAGTACCGCTTCTCAAAAGTTGTTCCCAACATCTTGGTTCATTTTTTCTGTTTCAGTCCAAGTGTAGACTGCCTGCCCCTTTTTCCTAATTTGACCTTTAGTGGTACCTTTTCCTTTTGGGAATATTTCAATTCTTAACTGTTTAGTTTTAAGGTAATTTTACGCTTTTTGTAAATGTATAGTTCTGTATAATTTTCTCTTTCCAGATTACTCTTCTCTGTTGAATTTTGGCTAATTTTCCATTTAGACCTGTAGTCCCTTATTTGCATAAGGTACAGTAACCTTATTTGAGTGGCTTCAAAGTAACCTTTAAAATCTGCCGTGGCTATCCCCTCTCTTTCCCAGTGTAACATTAATTTATCACATTTAATTCTAGGTTTTTCCCATTCCATATAAATTCTATGGATTCTTTATCTGTGATTATCCATACCCAGACATCTGTGATATAAAATAACCCTAATATATATATATTATATATATATATATATATATATATATATATATATATATATATATAGTAATATTACAACATATATGTGGCTGTAACAAAGATGGGATTCCCTGATTCTTTTGACGGTCTTGCATGGTTTCTTCCTGTTTATTTTGCAGCTTAAGAGTGTTTCTTGATTGATATTCCCAAGTGCTTCGCTCCGTTTCATTATAATAAGTATGGGAAATGTTGAAATAGATTGTGTAGATGGAGACAATTAACAGCTGTTGCTTTAGCCTTTTCATCATTTATTTTATATCCTGAAAATAAAGTACATTTTCTCAAAATGTCACATAGCTTTAAACACCTGCCTCAGGATTCGATAAACACACTAATATCAGATAGTTCACATTAATGCATCATATAGAAGGGAGAAAACCGTGAAACACAGAAGTAACAATACAGGTAAGCAATATTTTATTTTAAGATTCCTAAGATATTCATTTTAGTTTTGTTCTATTAGCTTTTGTGCTTTGGATCCCATGGCCTTTGTCTACTTGAATACCTTATGGTATACAGTGTATGTATATATAAACTAAGACATCTGAAGGGGAAAGGGTAATTTAATAGCTCATACTCTTTTTTTTTTTTTTTTTTGATTTGTGCTTCTGATATGCCACAGTAGATTTCTTGCACATTTTTTTAAGATTAACGAATGCTGTGAAAATAATAAAACTTGATTTTCTGTATGTCTGTTCAGGATTGAGAAACGATCAAAGTACAGTAGAAGACGCAAGTACAATGATGACTCCGACATTGACTACATCAATGAAAGAAATGCTAAGTTTAACAAGAAGGCAGAAAGATTCTACGGAAAATACACGGCAGAGATAAAGCAGAATTTGGAGAGGGGAACAGCTGTCTGATATTTCATTTGCATCATATTAAAAGTGTTAACTCCAAAATTTGTTTTTCAGTAAAATTTTCTTTGAATATAATTCTTCTAGAAAACTAGTGGGCTACAGTGAATCAAAAATATGTTTTATTTTATTTTGTTTTATTTTATTCATGTTTTCAGGTTTTACTGTGATGTAGACATAAACATTTATACTTTCAAGTTGCATAGTGTTATGACTAGCTAACTTACATTTGGATGAGCGTAAATAAGATGCATTCAAATGTCTCAGGTTGTATTCCTCAATGAGTAACTCCCAGATTGTTTTCTATAGGAAATCACTGCCAAAGTGATTTGCATTTCTTTTGGGAATTAGCAGCATTTCATTGTTGTGCTTTTCCTTTTTCTTCAATTCTGTAGTGTTTAGTGTTTGTATCTATGATTCAACAGGTTGCAGCTTTGACCGGTTTGTTTCTTGTGGTTGACACTGAGAGTAGTTTGTTTTTAATGCTACATAGATAACCATTATGACCGGAAGTGACAGTTATTTCCCAGGTGTTTAACTTACTGTATGCAAGCAAGATCTCAACACTACCACAAAGCCACCCCTGTCCTAGACTATGTTAGCTTTGTTTTATCGACATCTATGATGATGAATTCCACTTCAGAGTGTTCTTCAATAAAATGGCTCAGTGTTACTATGATTAAGCTTTTGTTGACATTTGGGTTATTCCTCACAGGCATTTTTTTAAAGATGATGTTTTCCAAGTCAAGAAACAGCTGAATATAGGCTTTTCTGTACATAAGAATGCCAACAGCATTTGTAAACCTCCACCGGGGTGGAAGACATTCTTGTAAAGCACCCTAAAACAAATTCTTGTCATTTTCTCCACTCTGTCTAGAACCCCAGTACCACAGGATTCATCAGTCCTTCTGTCTAACCTAAGATGACCAAAGACTGAAGAAAATGTCAGCCATGTTTGTTTTTTGTATTAGAATCTGATGGCTACAGAAAAGTTTCTCCCATTAGCTTCTGGAATTAATTTTCATGTAATGCATCTCTCTCTCTCTCTCTGCGTGCAGGATAATTTGGTAAAGATGGCCTGTTTGTGAAGAGAAGAAACAAAATATCTTGGATGAAAATGTTATGAAATGTATGCATCTATCTATCTCTATCCATCTGTCTGTCTATCTCTCTCTCTATATATATATATATATATATATATATATCAGTCAGCCTTTGATTACCAGGAAAGTCTGAATGGGCAAAGTACCTTTTCAGCGGAACCCCAGGGGAGAAAGCTGCACATTGCATACCTTTTCACAGGCAATTAGCATGAGCTAACAATAAAATATACCACATAACACTTATATCATTTAGCAGTTAATCACCATAGTAATTACACTGAACATTATTTATTGCAAGCTATACTAATCCATATCTAAAGAAGACTTCGCATTATTTTACAGTTCATGTATAAAGTCACATTAAAATTTTAGTACACTGAGAGCAGATGAGGCATATGCAAGTTTTACCCAACTAACTTGAGACTTCTGAACAGATGGGAACGTGTGAGGATTTTATGTTTACTTAATTTGGCTTCATAAGCAGTGAACTTAGTAATGATGTTTGTACAAAAGTAAGATTGTTTTGTTGGCAGGAGTGATTTAATTGGGATTTTAAAGTCAGTCATGATAAATAAAATGCTAGCTTATGGACGTGCATTTAACGGTTTACTATCACATATTCGATTGTCATTTATACGATCGAATATGTGCAAAAATTATTTTCTCGACCTGAGAGTTCGATCACCACAATGTCGAAGCTGACATGAGTGAACAGCCGCTATTGTCAGCTTCAACATTGCGGTGCAGATCGCACTATAGTAGGGATCGGGAAATGTACCCTTACCCTCACTGTGCAATCTCAGAGTTTGTATATATAAGTGGGGGGCAGGGGGGCTTGCCCCCTGCATACGTTATTGTTAGTTGTGGGCAGATGTGAGCATTTCAGCAAAGTCGATATTCGACATTGCTGAAATGCTCCATTCGATATTTTGGTTGCTCGGTGTTTTGATTTCTGACAATATTTGTCGGAAATCGTTACGTTCGTCTAAATGACGTTCGCAAATATGATAGTAAACAGCATTTAACCTATAGTTGCAGGCTGCAGTGATAAATTTTAGCAAAATACTTTGTTAAACTTAATCAGTAACATCCGCAACGTGCCATTTTTGGGTAAATTAGAAGGTACACTGAAAGAACACAGATTGAAACAGGAATATTAGTGCTACAGAAAAGATCGAGATATGATGCAAAGCATATATATTTTTCAGTTTGGGGGCATTTTTTTCTAAACAAGAACATATTTATTGAATTATCACTTATGACACAGGCAGTCATACATTTATATAAATGAAAACAAACCACCTTGACATATTTTCAATTGCAAATATTATACATCACATGCACTCTTCTATACTGTCATTGTCAAACATTACATAGTTAATTCAGTTCCTGCCTTCCATTGAACATCATTCCTTCTAAACATTATTCTGCATGTATTGTTCCCACATTTCCCATTTCTTCTGTGTAATTTGCTCCTACTATTTCTAAAGATCCCACTTCCATTTTTTTGATCAGTGTTACTATATTTGCTAATTTTGTTCTGGTTGGTTTAGCCTTTGATTTCCATTTTCTAGTAATTTTTTTGGGCAACCACCATAATTAAACTCAGCAAGGCCTTACTATGCCTAGGCAGTTCTTATTCTGTATCACAGATCAAAAAATGATTTCCTTAGTCACACCAATTTGCTCACCAAGTATTTCTGACAGAGTAGTCTGCAGGGATTTTTTAAAGTCTACCAACTCATTTTACTCCCAAAAATATGTTCCCATTTACTTCTTTCTTCCCCGTCACACCTTCAGCATTTGCAGTCTACCTGAGGAAAAATTATTTGTGGGTATAAAAATACCTATGCAAACACTTCCAGACAAAAATCCTAGACTTTGTTGCATATTTGGGAGCCAGTTTTGGGCTATGGTTGTCCTTTAATGAGAGGTTAAAACTACAGGTGTGTTTTTTTCTGCTGCCAAAAATAAACTGTCAAAACTGTATACAATGTTTGTTTGTTTTTCATATGCATTCATGTTTGTAAGGAAACTCTGATTATCATAGTATCCAGTACATTCAGTTAACTTGTTTGGTTAAGTAGCAATATTAATGGCCAGTTGAAATGTTTCAACTAAGCAAGGAATAGATACCTATTTATCCCCAGTTGCCACAGATTTCTTCTTTCTTTCAGCAGTTTCTATTCAAAATTAAGTTATTCCTCCATCTGGCCACATAGCTGCCATTTCATCCTGTCATCAAGGATTTGTATCATCCTCCTTAGCATCTCATAAACTATGTAGAGCCTTCCTAAAAGGAGTTTTCTCTCTATATTAGCCACCAGTAAACATATATCCCATGGGCCTTCACTGCAGGAGATTTAATGTATTACACAGTGAAAACTCTGCCTTGGATTGGTCTTTCTTGCAGTTTTACTGAATCCTTTTGGAAACTGGGGCTCACCACTATAAATTGTCAATCCAGACGTGCTTTCTCCATTTTCCATGCAACATTGTAAAATTATATTAACAATAATACCCCTAACAGCATTCAGCACTTTGTGTTTCCAGCTCAGCCTCATCCACTCACACAGCTTTATTACAGAAAAAAATGTTTAAGTGACACAATGTTCTAATGTACAAAAATGGAGTAAATCTCTTCAGTTACTTCCGACACTGCCTTCTCAAAGGAATTAATGATGTTCTTCATTCCACATTGCTGCAGTCCTAACTATTGGGTAGTCCGCTGTCCCAGTGCGAATGAAAAGTATGGCTGGGCTATCGGTCCGGCGCGCATTAGACTGGCGTCGATGCGTCAGTACTAACTAACATACTAATCCATCGGCGTCATATCCTCAGTCTTTTGCCCGCATGGTCCACAATTTTGCAAGTTTGCGAGTACGGTTTCTGAAGTCAGAAAGTTCTGAAAGTTTCAAGTCAGACGAGCCAAAAGTTGGGAATATTTTTGGTTTTCTGTTTTTATTTTTTTTTTTCTGCTCAGAAAAATGAATAACTGTAAAAGAAAATATTTTCTTGTTTTTGTGGGAAATAGATACGTTATTACCTACCATACTTTGTATATTGTGTGTACTGGCCTGAAGCCTGCAGTTTTTTGATGCTACTCTTGCTAGATTTTTAACAAGCGCTTGGAATTATTAAGAGGTCTGTGCTAGTTTGTTTTGGGAGCGTTGTAATGGAAGAAAAAAACGTCGTATGCCGCTTCGCGCTGGACAAAAAGGGCAAGCGACAAGCGCCTGGCAAGGAAAGTGGAAGACAGAAAGGTTTAGAAAACTCAGTGGAAAAAAGAGTCTGGAGAGGTTCTGCCAGGAGTTTCTTTGAGCAGGAGAGAGAGGGAGAGACTTTACAGGGCAGGATGCTGTTCCCTCTCAGGGTTGCAGGGGAGGCTGAGGGGCTTCTCTCTCCCTTCTTCTTCCCTCTTTCTAGTGTGGTGCTCTCTCCTTGAGGAGAGGCAGGGGCGATTTGCCAAGTTGGGTGGGGGTTTTGGGGTACTTGGGGTTTCTCCTGGTCTTTATATGTAAGAGCTGGCAGAGGTTTTGATTACTATGATTAGGAGGTTCTATACCCCTATGTGATTCCTATGCTAGAGTGGAAGAGTTTTTTCTGTTGAGGAGCCTGAGTCGGAGAGTGAGTTTTCATTGCTGAGAGCTGATTCTGGAGTCTTCGTCCCTGATTCTGATTCTGATTCTGATGTCCTTCTTCTCTGCTCTTCACCAATTTTCATTCCTTTTCACTCTACATTCATTTTCATGGGGAGATTTCTAAATGGGAAGGTCAAGATTTCTCTGATTCTTGAAAGAGCTTCTGATTTTTATTTTGCAATTTACTTAGCTATTCCTTGTTTCTGTTCTCTGTGTAGAAGAAGATTTTTTTGCAGATCCTTCCCTCCTATGAAGATGCCTTTGCAGAGGCTTCCTATGGTGCCTATAGGTATAGGAGGCTGCCTGAAGCCATAGTATCTTTTACAGACTCCTAGGGCAGACTCTAGGCTTTTTCCAGGTCTCCAGGGACTGAACTAAGGTCTGTGTCTCCTTTAAGGGTTCCTCCTGATCCTCGGGCAAGGCTTTTGGATAGATGGGAATCCTGTATACTTCTTCCACTTTAGCCATGAGGTTTGAAATGAGTTTATAAGTTATCTATGTCTTTAACAATTATTATCTGACAATTGTGGTGGGTAAGGTGGATGCTCTGGAAGATTAGGGGAGTGAGTGGAAGGTTGGTAATGTGGATGGGTTTGGGAAAGCTGCATCCTGTAAACATTTGCAGTGTGGGTGTAGTGTTGGTGCAGCCTGGAGTTGGGTTCTGTGTAGGCTGGTTCACTTATGGTGCCGTGATCTGGCGCCAGATTTAGAAGCAAAAGTTAGCTAAAAGGATTCCTGAGGCTACTGAGGATGTGTTTGTGTTGTTGGAAAGTATTTTGGCAGTGGTTTAAAAAATGGAGGAGTAGGCTAAGTCTGGTGGGACAGGTGCAGAGTTTATTCCCAAAGTTAACAGTTTTTTAGGATTTGGTGGCCAACCTTTAGGGATTTTGCAGTCTGAAAGGGATTCCCAGTCTAGGCACTGGTCAGAGCTCAAGGGTGGGGCCTTTCTAGGCGGGACTTGTCTAGAGCTCAGGGTTCTTCCCTAGGCAGGAGGGCAGTCCTTCCAGGGGCAGGTCTTACTAGACTTCTCAGCTGTCAGTGCCTTTTCAGCTTCAGTGCACCCCTGCCTTTGACTGGGACGGCTGTCTCTTTTCAGCACCTCAAGGAGGGCGGCAGCAGACAGATGGATATCATTCACCACGGTTACAGGTTTTTTTTCCATACCTTTTTCCTCTCAGGCATGGCATGCCAGACATTACTCCTCTACAGAGCTTGAATAAAACAAATCTCTTGCTTTTTCTTTATAGGGGCCATTCAGCCCCATTCAGCCCCAGGCAGGAGGGCCAGAGGGATTTATTCTCGCCTAATTCTAAAAACACCAAGAAGGGGGAAGAGGGGAGATTTATCCATCTGGACATTCCCAAGTTCAAAATGTTGGGCGTACAACAGCTTTACCTCTGCTGGGCAAAAACAACACTGGGTAACTTTAGATCTCAAGGAAGAGCTTACCTTCATGTTCCTATAAAGACTAAATTTGCAGGAAGTATCTTCGTTTTCGAAGAAATTCTCATTATCAGTGCTTCTCATTCACAAACCTTCTGCTATATGAGTATTCTAGTATTCACAAAGGTTCTGTAGCTTACTTCAGACTTGGTACTTCAGGCTAAAAATCCAAATCTACTTGACTCCTGACTGCTGTGACTGCTGGCTCTAAGAAAGGAAGACCTTCTACAGCATTTGGAATATGTCATAGCAGTGCTAAGATGCCCTCTCAAGACACAACTGTCATGTGGTACATCAACAAACAAGGGGAACACATCTTTACCATTGTGCAGCAAGCAATGATTTTATGGGAACTGGCCTCGACTTGCAACTAACTTCAGGCAAGGTTTCTGCCGGGAGGACAGAACTCCTTAGCAGATGTTAGCAACACAAATCATGGATCCCATCCCCACCTTGAAACTGGACATGTATTTTTCAATTATGAGTGCTTCAGTCATAGGAACTGACTGAGATCTGTTAAACTTCTCCACAAACCACCAGCTGCCAGTTTCACACAGTTTGGGTTTTTCATCACACACTGGAAAGTGGATGGCTCTTTCAGTGTTCTTGAGGTTTAGGAGTTCCTGAAAATGTGCCTTCTATCTCTTGATAATATCCTCAGTTGAGGTCAACACTTAGGAACATAGAAATAATACTAGGCAAGCAATCACATGAACCATAAGATGCCTAGCCATATATACCTTTAAGTAGAGATTGCCACCCTTTACAAGCACTTAATAGTAATCCCCTCTCAAATTGTGCAGAACTCAAAATGATAACCATGGTGTAAATTTGTGTCTACCTATCCAGTTGTCAAGCCTAGCCTTAATGGGTAGGCAAAGTGGAACTTTGCTTGACTTGTAGTGGTGAGTCATTCCATAGACTGGGAGTACATGGAGTACAGTGAGTCACGTTTTATTTATTGGTGTACATTTAGCTCTCTAGTACAGGTATTTGTTGAACCATTGGTTCTGTAAAGAAATACATAGTCAAATCAAAATGGGTCTTTCTTGGCTCTTAAGCAAGACACAGGTCACATCACAGCAACCAGTAAGCTAATGATTATAGGAAGAGTTGTGCTAATGTATTAGGATAGTTGGAGGATTTAAGACCTTTACATTTTTTTGGTTAAAAGTCATTGGGGCCTTTCCAATTGAGCAATATACTTGGATTGTACATAACCAAAGGAGGCACTGTATTCAGTAATGGGTTTGATAAGGAAAGAGTACAGTGGTGAGATTATCTATTTCAATTTTGTAGATATATCACTGGAAATTAACTAGGACAGATTGTTTAACTACAGTGGAAATATGAATGGTGGCTTTTGAGTTCCCTGCCCCTGCTATAAATCTGATTTTGGACATTCCTCCAAGTCCCATTTTATCAGCTCATTCTACTGAGCACTAAGAGATCAGCTGGGAAGACCCTCCCCTTAGTCTCTTAAACTTGAAGTATCTTCTTTTTCCCCCCTTCCCACTTACTAAAAAATACACTATATTTAGCTGCTTTTAATGTATTTGTGCTTCTTCCTACTTTATTTAGCTTCTTACTGCACATTCTTGAAATGTTCAGTTGCATTTAATCTGCTGCATTTATTACTGCTTGTTAGTAGCTTGATTATATTGTAAATGTTATTCTAAGCCTCTTAGTTTTGCTTTAAACACATGGGCTTTAAACTAGTTATCTTACATAAGGAAGGTTTGTGGTCTACACTCCTGTGGCAGGAAAGGTAGCTTACACCTTTCTGAATTCTGTTATTCCTAAATTTTCTTAGATGATCTTCGTGTTTCACTGTTGCAGTCATTACATTTGGGTAATCTGCTTGCAGGTTGCCCTCAGTCGGCCTGATTAAAGTCTTGGGCCCTGTGTCAGTTGCTGTCCCTTCTTCCATGACGTCAGGTCGTCAGGGGTATAAAACATGCAGCCGATGCCATTACATCAGTCTTTCTTGACGTGCGGTGCCCGAAGCAGAAGCAGTTCGCAAGTGCCAGTCGGCAGACTCCTGAAATTTTCGTTTTCGAGTTTCAGAACCGAAGTCTTCAACTAAAGCTAAGTACCCATTGGGGAAACTTTTTCTTGCTCCTTACCGATGTCAGTAAAAGTTAATAATTGCATTACTTGTGGAAAGCAAATACCTCATAAAGATTTTCATTAATACTGTATTCCTTGCCTAAGCTCTGACCACGACGTACCTTGCTGTAGGTTTTGTGTTTTATTTAATCAGCACACTATCCGTCGTCGGTATATTTTTGCCTCTAAATATTTTGGTTCTAGGTTTAATTATCCAGAAATGTCATTGGTTAGCCATCCGACTACCGGGATTCCAAAAAAACACAAAGATAAAGACAGAGACAGGCCACCAAGTTCCAAAACTGCCAACAATGCTTCTCCTAAGCCAGTCGCCAGTTCGCCGGTACTCAGTGAGGCATTTTTGCAGCCCCTGATACCCGATACTTCTGATTCCCAGGCCTCTAATGAGACCCATTCGGAGTACGGTATGCCGTGAGATGCTTCAACTATGGAACCCGCGGATGTCTCTACCTGGATGGGTCCGGAGCCGCTTTGCAGGCACCGGCTTCTGAGGGTGTATTCAGGCCTACGAACTTGCATATTAAATTGACGCCTCCTTCATTACTTAGGCCTAAATCTCAATTCATGTCTAAAAAACGACGTCCAGGCCACATGCTCAGGCCTCTATGCCTAAAAAACAAATTATAAGAATGGCTGAAGATCTAATAACTCCAATCAGGAGTAGCCAACCCCCCCTTCTAAGAGGCCTAGGACTGAGGTTGATTATGATTCTTCTAATCAGAATTCTGTTTTTTCTGACTCTTCTGATGACCTGGATTTGTCCTTACCTACTTATGAGGATTCTGATGCAGAGGACTGTATTCCCTCTGCTTCCCCTCCCGAGGATTTTTCTTTTGGGGAAACCTTACATTCTCTAAGGGAACATTTCCACTGGGAAAGCCAGGAATATTCTGATTCAAAAAAGAGGCTTAGGGATTTCCTTCTCCTACCTCAGCATAGGCCTTTAGCTATTCCTCCTGTACTAGACATTGTTGATGCTTTCTTGGAATCTAGTTTGGCCCCTGATTCCCTACCTCCTGCTCCCAGAAAACCTGACAGATACTACAAGGGTCCCTGAGTCCCACAAGTTCCTTTTCAAAAATCCTATTGCAGATCCAGACACTATTTCACAGGGGCCCAAGGGCATTAAGGCTTCTACTGCTAAAAATCCTACCCCTTCTGATAGAGACTCCAGAACACTGGATAGATGGGGTAAGAAGGTTTACACTTGTGCAACATTGGCCATTAGGGCTTTAAACTGCCAGTTTCATATGTTAAAATATCCGCAACATGTTATTGGACTGCTTAAACGGAAAATTATGTTGATTCCTGACTGTGTGGAAAATAAAGAATTACAGGATTTAATGCATTCTGCCGAACAAGTTGGAAAACATACGGTTTTGATTCATTAGAGGCCTCTTGCAGGGCTGCTATTACTGGGTCTGTGCTCAGAAGGCATGCTTGGCTTAAGGAGAAATCTTTGCCTGATCATGTTAAAGCTAAAGTGTTGGATGCTCCTTTAAATCAGGACCGTCTGTTTGGCAACAAGGCTGAGGAAGTTCTTAAAAATATGGAAGATAAAGCTAAATCTATGCAAACTGTTAAAGATTTTTAACAAGTTCAGCCTCCTAGATTTAGTAGGCACTGGCCCTCTAAAAATTGGTCCTTTCCAGCCCCTTCCAGGTCTTCTCAAGCCAAACCCAGGCACAGCAAAAACCCCAGGTTTCAGTCCTAGGGGACTCCCAGAACTAAGCAGTGGAGGGGCCTCCACTTCCAAGTCTGGGGATAACAAGACTCCTCCCTATGGTAAACTGTCTCAGTGACTTCCTTTTAAAATTTCCAAGCACTTATCATCTGGCTGCCCCTTTGGGGGGAAAGATTGCTCTTCATGGAAAGAATTGGGAACACATTACCCAGGACAAATTGGTTTTAAATATAGTGTCCCAGGGATACAGATTTCACTTCCACACATTGCTAACACCAAGTGGATGGCCAGACCTACCCCCAAATCAGTGGGTAGAGGCCCAAAAACAAGTACTTTCTCTTAAGCATGGGGGCTATTCAACTGGTACCAGAAGAGGAAAAGGGACAAGGTTTCTACTCGAGAATTTTCCTGGTACCCAGGAAAGTCCATTCACGGCGTCCTATCCTGGACCTGTCTACTCTAAACACCTTTTTGGGGATTCCAAAATTCAAGATGCTGACTCTTCACTAATTACTTCCTATGCTAGGCAAAGATGCCGGGTTGGCAACACTAGATTTAAAAGAAGCATACCTGCACATCCCAATCAGGGAATCTTGCAGAAGATACCTATGCTTCAAAGCAGGTTACACTCACTGTCAGTTCTCTGCACTGCACCCAGGGTATTCACAAAGTGCCTAGCTCCAGTTATTGCATTTTGCAGGCAAAGAAATATTCAAATATACCCATATCTGGACGATTGTCTAATTCAGGCAGAAAGCCAGGACATACGTTTGAATCATCTGGCCTTTGTAAAAAGGGTTCTAACTTGTCTGGGGTACACCATAAACAAAAAGAAATCACAACTGGTACCCTGTCAACAAATTATTTTCCTGAGAGCAAGCTTGAATACAACTTCCCAGATGGCTTATCTCACGCCAGAAAAGCAAATTCATTTGACAACTTACTTCAAACAAGTGGCCACAAAAACCCTGCTATCTGCAAGACAAATACTGCAAGCCTTTGAGGTTCATGGCCTCCTGCATTATTCTAATTCAATATGCAAGACTGCATATGAGTAAACTACAGTGGTATCTAAAAAGCCTATGGTGTCAACATTCTCAAAACCTAGAAATAATGATTCCTATCATACCTTGCCTACGCCTAGAGTTCCTTTGGTGGGCAGAGGCCTGCCACCAAAACAAGGGACTACCTTTCACACCACCCCCTGCCGCCCAAACCCTAACAACAGATGCATCAGACTATGCATGGGGGGCTCACCTGACAGGGAAGTGCATTCAGGGCAAATGGAACGCAAGTCAAATACACCTGCATATCAATCAAAAAGAAATGTTAGCTGTACAGAATGCTCTGACAGCCTTAAAGGACCACATTCCTCCAGGACAACTAATGGTAAAGATGGACAACACCACTGTTATGTGGTACATAAACAAGCAGGGGTGTACACATTCTTACCCCCTCTGCAGACTAGCCATGGCATTGTGGATTACAGCCTTGAGCTACCAAGTGCACCTACAAGCTCAATTCCTGCCAGGAAAATTAAATACACTGGCAGACGGATTAAGCAGAAACCTCATGGACCCACACGAGTGGAAACTGGAACCAAGGCTTTTCAACATGTTGACAAGCAAATGGGGGAGCCCAGATACAGACGTGTTTGCCTGTCCCCAGAACTACCAATTGGACAAATTTTGCTCAAGGACTCCCCACCAACAAGCCTGGAAAGTGGATGCCTTCCCCCCTCTGCCTCTGCTCTCCAACGTACTACTAAAAGTCAAACAAGGCAAACCAAGAATGATTTTGATTGCTCCAGACTGGCCGTGCCAACACTGGTACCCCCTCCTGCGCAGTGTGTCATGGTTATCTCCATGGCACCTGCCTCAGACTCCTTCCCTGCTGTCTCAGCAGGAGAACCAGATTCTGCACCCTCAGCTTCCAACACTGAACCTTGCAGCCTTGCTAATTACATAATTTCTCCTTTACCATCCCTCAGCAAACCTGTGTTGGATATCATCTTACAGGCAAGGAGGCCTAGTACTAGAAAATCATATGCTGAAAAATGGAAAAGATTCTGTGCCTGGAACTAATCTCAAGGATGAGCACAGCAGCGCCCAATTTACCTCAGATTTTACAATACTTAACTGAGATGCTTCACAAGGGCCTGTCTTTTTCCTCCATTAAAATCCATGCTTCAGCCATTTCAGCTCATTATAACACAGAATTTCCCCTCTTCTCTCATCCACTGCTCAAGCAGTTCCCCAGAGGGGCCAAAAATTTGAGACCATCCAGGAGAGCTCCAACCCTAGCCTGGGACCTTAACTTTGTCTTGGAGAAACTCATTCTACCTCCTTTTGAGCCAGCTGCTACTGCAGACTTAAAATTTATTTCTTGGAAAACAGCTTTTCTTTTAGCAATCACTTCAGCTAGAAGGGTATTTGAATTACAGGCCCTTATGGCAGTGGAGCCTTTCATCATCTTTCATGCGGACAGGGTGTCACTCAGAACCAATCCATCCTTCATGCCCTAGGTGGTATCCAGTGTGGCTGTTAATCAGTCCATTCATTTGCCAACCTTCTTTCCCAATCCACAGAATAAAGGGGAATGAATACTGCATTCCTTAGATGTGCACAGACAACTTAGAGTTTACTTGGACAGGACTAAACCTCAAAGGAAATCTGAACAACTGTTGGTAGCATTTGCTGCAGGGGCAGAGAGGAAGGCTATTTCAAAGCAAACCATTTCTAAATGGACAAGCTATTGCATTCATTTCTGCTGTAAGCACCATGGAAAACCTATCCCCCCAGGGGAATCAGACCTCACTCCACAAGGGCTGCATCTACCTCTACAGCCTTTCTCAGAGGCGTCCCTACCAGGGACATCCTAGAAGCTGCTACCTGGAGTTCTGTACATACTTTCACCAAGCATTATCATTTACCAATTTTCTGTAAATCCAGAGCTGGCTTTGCCACTATAGTCTTGCAGGGCCTTATAGCTGGTCCTAATGCTATCTAAACTCCTCCTCCCAACCATAGCTTTGGGAATCAACCAAATGTAATGACTGCAACAGTGAAACATGAAGAACATAGTACAGTTGTGTACACTTACCATAAATGTAGATGTTCGAATGTATTCACTGTTGCAGTCCTGGTTACCCTCCCTCCAGCCCCCTAATTTCTTTTGGCTATACCTCTACTTTCCTTTACTATGCTTAAAAGCCTTTTTGATGTATTTGCTTTTTTGTTGGAGGTATATCTTTGTGCTTTTATGTTTAGTTGCTTCCCATTATGGGGGCACCTGATATCTGGGGCAGGAAAAACTGATGTAATGGTGTCGGCTGCAGGTTTTATACCCCTGATGACCTGACGTCATAGAAGAAGGGACAGCAACCGACGCAGGACCCAAGACTTTGTTAATCAGGCCGACTGAGGGCAACCTGCAAGCAGATTACCCAAATGTAATCACTGCAACAGTGAATACACTCGAACATCTACATTTATGGTAAGTGTACACAACTGTACTTTCTGTTTTAAGCAGTTGTGCATCAAACCAGTTATTTTACATTAAGAAGGTTTGTGGTCTACACTCTTGTGGCCGGAGAGGGTAGCCTTCTGAGCTGGGAATTTCTAGTGAAAGGTTATTGTGCCTGTTTTTTTAAGTGCCTTTCTTCTGGTTTAAGTACTTGGACTCCAAACCAGTTCTTTTGTATTAGGAAGGTTTGTGGTCTATACTCTTGTGGTATTACTGTCTAGACAGATTTTTTAACTAATACAACATCTAGTCTGGACATTTGCTCATCAAGTTCTTTGTCTTATTGACCTATTCAATATTTAAACTTCCCTTACTCCTCCCTAGTAGATTAGTAGCCATGAATACGCATTTCCTGACCCTCTCTTTGGCCGTTCTGGTTGAGAAGGGTATTCTGAGGCATGATAGCAATTGTCTCATGTACACTGACAAACCCACATGTTCTTAATGAAACAGATACAAGTATGTGAGAGGTGTAAATACACTTTAATACTGGAGGCAAACTCTGTCACACAACAAAAACTAATCCTGTAGAGGTTGTCAGTGACACTTGCACCACTCCTACTGCACAGGGTTAAGACCCTACAAATAAAACTACTTTCAGGTAACCTTAAGATCTCTTGCACAGTACAATCAAAGAAAGTGTCAAACACTCCATTAAAAAAACATTCACAGCTACACATAGTAACACTGTATCCAGTATCTCTACTACTAAGCCCTTAAGGCAAACCAGCGCACAGCCAAACTTCCTGGTCATTGGTGATTCTATAGTGAAGCATACCGATGTCCTCCTCACCAGACTGAGTAAGGAGATAGTCACGATTAGCTGCCTTTCCAGGACTAGGGTCCATCAAGTCACCCAGGCACTCAGATCATTGAACCACAGATACCAGTATGACTGTCATAGTCCATGTGGGTGTTAATGACCTGAGATGTTACTCTCTTGACTATATAAAAAGCGAGACATTATTGAGCTTGCAGGTTGTGTCTCAGGCAGGTATTATCCTAACACTGAGTAACATACTACCTTCTCCAAGGATGATGCCACTTTGCCAAGAGAAAATGATTTATTTTTAAATTAGTTTAGCTTCTGGTGTCAGTCCAAGAGGGTAAAATATTTGATGGCCTGGGAGGACATGGTTGACAGAACACGCTGCTTTGCCATGGATGGTATGCACTTTGCCACTTTCCAAAAGCCTGGAGTGGATAAGACCTTTTCCACTCCCAAAGTGCCTTTTTTAGGCAATGTCAAACTGACAAACCTACTGACTTAATTGAACTTGCGAAGGAATATCTAAAGATGGAACTGATCAATGGTAAAAGACTTGACAAGAAGTCCACTCACTGCAAGCCTTCCTCTCCCTGGAGAATGTAGACATCTGTGTAGTAACAGGCATGGTTTAAAGTTGCAAACAGTACCACAGCAATACAAGGTTATAATGCCTTTCACACCTTTAGACTAGCTACTGCACTGGAGGGAACTAAAGGTGGGGGAGTCTCAGTCTATATTAAAACCAACTTCACATCCAGACTACTTAAAGTATATAACCTACTAGAACGCATATATGTACAGCTCACCATAAACAGGGTGTTGTACCATATGTTTGCAACCTATAAGTCCCCTTCCATGTCCCAGGAAACACATACTACCTGTCTCAGTGTACTAGAGTCCCTCACCGCTCAACTCAACACAATATTCATGGAAAATCTCAACAAACACACACTAGATTTTAAATCATACACCATTTCCAATGCTCAACTCCAGCTATTCCTAAACATTGTAAATACCAACTTTCTGGAACAGTTGGTCCATTCTTCTAGAAGAGTAAAAACATCCTTGACCTTGTTCTCACAAACATGGGGGCCAATGTTCCTCACCCAAATAGGAGTTGGGAGGGTGGCGTAATGGTTAAGGTGTTTGCCTTACAAACACAAAGGTGCAAGGTTTGAGTCTCACAAGGGATAATTGGCTAGGCTTAAATTGGCTCACAAGGGCAGTCAGCCTAGTACTAATCTATGAACCCAGTGTAATGTCTTCACTCATCAAATCTGACCATAAGGCTGTATTAACATGAAATAAAAATTAAATCCAGGGATCCAACAAAACCAAAAACCTTTAGGAACTATTCCAAGGTTAACCCCTCTCTACTAAGCAACACCTTGGCTAAATTCCAAGCACACCTCAAACCCAGTAAACACCATAGCATATGCTAAGCTATTTACAAAATCTCTGTACAGCCATACTGATTTCTGTATGGAGCGAGTTGTGCCCACTCATAAGAGTAATGCAAACCCAAAAGATAAGCCACCCTGATGGAATCACAATATAAATTGGTTATACAAAAAAAAAAAAATCTTTGTCAGATGTAGGAGGATCAATGTCATGCATATTAAAAGCCCCCCTAAACAGGCAGCTAAGAGGATTAGGTAATACTTCAAAGGCTAAATTTGAAGAAAAAATAGCTTCTCAACAAAAGACAGTCATAAAGCTTTCTACGGCTAAGTCCATAACCTTAGGAAAAATACACAACAATGGGCAGAATTTACTGTAAATGTCTTCAGCCATACTGAACCTCAGGCCATTGTCAACCTTTTGGCTAACAGGTTCACCTCAAATTTCTCCCCCTCCCCACTCCCCCCATGGTCCAAAGGAAATATTGCATACCACAGTTCCTCCAACCATTACTACAGAATAGGTCATCAATGCACGTTCCAAGGCCAAAAACACTGCATCAATGTGCTCTGATAATATCCCAGGATGTTTAATAAATAGCATGAAACATGACCTCTCTGGTCCGTGTGAATCACTTTTCAACTGGAGCCTTCGGTCAGTTTTTTGTCCAAGGAATGGAGGATGTCTACAGTCATTCCCTGCACAAAGGAGCTGCAAACACTGATCTAGGTAACTAGAGGCCCATAAGTCTTAGCCTCCTATGTAAGGCCAGGGAAAGAATCATTGTAGACATGATAAACAAAGATATAGGTGACTTGCAAACACTGGACCTATCACAGTTCAGCTTTATTAAAGGAATATCATGCCTATTAAATCTTGTGGACTTTTTTGAGAGGGTTATCAAAGCATTGGATTAAGGTAAGACACTGCACACAGCTTACCTCGTCCTGGCCAAGGCTTTTGATACAATATCCCACTCAGGCATTATAGACAAGCTCACTAATTTAGGTATAAACCCTTTTATCACCCACTGGGTAGCCAACTGGCTCACTGATAGGACCCAGGAGATCAAAATAGGTAAGGCCACCTCCACCAAGAGGTTAATCACTAGCAGAGTTCCCCAGGGCTTGATAGTGAACCCACTCCTTTTTTGGCATCTGTTTATCTGAAATGGAAGCAAATGCTGAAGGTTTGTAGTGATTAAGTTTGCAGATGATTGCAAGCTCGGGGTTATCATTGACTCTCCTGCAGACACTAGCATTCTTCAAGAAGGTAGATCTCTGACTAACAAATGGTGCCAAAGCCATCGTCTTAAACTCCGTGCTAAGAAATGCATAATTGTACCCTTTGGGAGGGCAACCATCCTAGCTAATTACGATGTTGTTAATACACCCCTAAGAGTCGACCCAGTGGTCAGGGATCTGGTTATGCATGTAGACAGTAGCTTTACCATTGACCAACATGTGGCCATAGTGGTGAGGCACTCCTTTATGTTGTGCAACTTATAAATAAGGACATGGCATCTAGATCAAAAGAGGTCATTATCCCACTGTACTCCACCCTTATCTGACCAATCATAGAGTACAGTGCTCCCTTTGGTATGTATCTGACCAGGCATATGCAGCAGATGGAGCAACCCAAGAGATTCTTCAAAAAGAATACAAGGTGTAAAACTTCCCTTATGCAGAGCAACTTAAAGCTCTTTCTCTGTACCCAGTCTTCTACAGATTGCTGACGGGTGATCTATGCCTGGCTTACAAGGCATTCATAAACCCCACACTTATGAATCTCCTACATATTTGTAAGTCAGAGTACCAGAAATACAAGGCCTAAGGACCTGAATTGTGTCTGTGATTTAAACAGAACATGCTGAAGAGACAGATGTGCTTCCCAGAGACTGTCCTTCCTGTGGAACAGGCTTCTCATCCATGTTAAGTTGAGTCTGTCTATTACCCAGTTTAAGCACAAACTAGACCAGTGGATGGGGAATAGTAAGTTTACACTGGGCCTGGCACCCATGCCCCTTATGGACAGAGGAAGCTTATAAATGCCTGGCCTTCAATGCCCTGTTTGGATACAGGACATCATTATTCTTTTGGTTAAACTTGGCTAGGCTTAGAAAGGCCCCCTGAGTCATTAGCCTGGTAACAATCTATGAGAAAGTGGTCTACATAAGTACCCAGGCCTCTTTTGACCATATCTGTCTGAAGAGGACTACCAATTACAGCAACATATAAGGTGGGGCAGCTTTTTTTGCATTTAACTTGAGACCACTTTCAATACATCAGTCCGTGTTGGAGCAGTTTTAGTATCAATGGATAGCAGTGTCCAGCTTGCAGTCATCAGCAAACTTGCTCAACCACACTTCTGAGATATTGGCTTGGATGTTTACAAAATAAATACCAAAGAGATGAGGGACCAAAACTGATTCCTGTGGTACCCCACTAGTTGCACTTTTACATCAGGAAAGGGTATGAGCAACATTCACAGTGTGGTATCTGTTGAATATGCTAAACTGTTTTCTTTTTTTTTTCTGATTTTTTTTCAATAATTCCAGCATGCGGAATAGTGCCAAAAGCCTTGGCCAGGTCAAGATAAACCATGTGCATGAATTGACCACTCTCCACAGCCTCTTTAACCTTTTCAGAGATGAAACTGGCTGATGTTCTTCATGTTTCACTGCTGCAGTCCTAATCATTGAGTTATCCATGCTGTGGTAGCCCTCAGTCGGTCCGAATACCAGATTCAAAGTTTTGGGCGTCGGCTGCTATCACTTGGTGGGTGACGTCAGGTCGTCCAAGCTGTAAAGGAGAGTAGGCGATGCCATTACCTCAGTCTTTCTTGCCGTGGAGCCCGTAGCAGAAGCAATTCGCAACAGTGCAGTCGGCTGTTTCCAGATTTCGAACTTCAGCTGAAAACTTCTAAAGCTAAGAACCCCCATTAGGGATCCTTCCTTTTTCTTGCACTAACCGATGTCTGAAAAAGTAAATAATTGTCTCGCCTGTGGAAAGCAAATAACACACCGAGACTTCCATTCTTACTGTGTCACTTGCTTAGACCCAGATCACGACATACCCCGCTGTCAGATGTTCTTTGTGTTTCACTGTTGCAGTCATTACATTTGGGTTATCTGCCTGCAGGTAGCCCTCAGTCGGCCTGATTATCAAAGTCTTGGGTCCTGCGTCGGATGCTGTCTCTTCTTCCATGACGTCAGGTAGTCAGGGGTATAAAGCATGCAATCGATGTCATTACATCAGTCTTTCTTGTTGTGCGGTGCCCGAAGCAGAAGCAGTTCGCAAATGCCGGTTGGCCAACTTCTGAAATTTTCATTTTCGAGTTTCAAAACCGAAGTCTTCAAAAAAGCTAAGTACCCCGTTGGGGATCCTTTTTCTTGCTCTAAACTGATGTCAGTAAAAGTTAACAATTGTTTTACATGTGGAAAGCAAATGCCTGATAAGATTTTCATTCGTACTGCATTCCTTGTCTAAGCCCAGACCACGACATCCCTCGCTGTCGGTTTTGTGCCTTATTCAATCCTCGAACTATTCGTCAGTCCATTTTTGCAGCAAACTATTTCGGTACTCGGTTTAATTATCCAGAAATGGCTTCGGTAAGCCCAGCCGACTACCGACATTCTGAAAAAATGTAAAGATAAAGACAAAGACAGACCGCATAGGTCCAAAGCTGCCAACGACGCTTCTGTTAAGCTAGTCGCCAGTTCGCCGGTACTCAGTGAGGCGCTTTCACAGCCCCTGATATCCGGTACTTCAGATTCGCAGGCCTCTACTGAGACCCATTCGGAATCCGTTATGCCGTGAGATGCTTCTTCGACTATGGAACCTGTGGATGTCTCTGCCTTGGATGGGTCCGGAGCCGCTGTGCAGGCACAGACTTCTGAGGGTGTATTCAGGCCTACGAACTTGCATTTCAAACCAATGCCGTGTTCTTTTTCAAGGCCTAAAACTCGACCCATGCCTAGAAAACTGACGTCCAAACTGCATGGTCAGCCCCATATGCCTAAAAAACAAATGACAAGAATGGCTGAAGACATTATTACTTTAATTAGGGGAAGTCAGCCTTCTCCGTCTACGAGACCTAGAACTGATTTTCCTTCTGATTCTTCTGATCAGGATGCTGAAATTTCTGTTTCTTTTGATGACCAGGATTTGCCTTTATCTACCTATGAGGATTCTGATGCAGAGGACTCCATACCCTCTGCTTCCCCTCCAGAAGATTTTTCTTTTGGTGAAACCTTGCACACTCTTAGGGAGCATTTCTGCTGGGAAAGCCAGGATTACTCTGACTACAAAAAGAGGCTTAGGGAATTCTTACTCCTACCTCAACACAGGCCTTTAGCCATCCCTCCTGTACTGGACATTGTAGATGATGCCTTCTTGGAATCTAGCCTGGCCCCAGACACTTTACCTCTGGCTCCCTGGAAACCTGACCGGTATTATGGAGTATCTGACTCTCTCAAGTTCCTCTTTAAGAATCCTACTGTGGACCCAGAGACTATTTCACAGGGACCCAAAGGCATTAAGGCTACTACTGCCAAAAACCCTACCCCCTCTGATAAGAGATTCCAGGGCCCTGGACAGATGGGTTAAGAAGGTGTACAACTTCTGCTACTTTGGCCATTAGGGCCTTAAACTGCCAGTTTCATATGTTAACGTATCAGCAGCATATTATTGGACTATTTAAACAGAAAATGATATTGATTCCTGACTGTGCTGAAAATAAAGAATTACAGGATTTAATGCATTCTGCTGAACAAGTTGATAAATATACTTTGCAATGTTGTTTTGACTCTTTAGAAGCATCTTGCAGGGCTGCTGTCGCTGGGTCTGTTCTTAGAAGGCATGCTTGGCTTAAGGAGCAAAATTTGCCAGATCATGTTAAAGCTAAATTACTGGATGCTCCTGTAAACCAAGACTGCCTGTTTGGCAACAAAGCAGAAGAAGTTCTTAAAAAGATGGAGGAAAAAGTTAAATCTATGCAAACTGTTAAAGATTTCCTGCAAGTACAGCCTCCCAGATTTAGTAGCATTGGCCTTCTAAGAACTGGTCCTTTCCTGTCTCTTCCAGGCCTTCTCCATCCAAACCCAGGAACAGCAGACCACCTAGGCTACAGTCTCAAGGTACTCACAGGCCTAAGCAGTGGGGGCTCCCACTTCCAAAGCTGGAAGTAGTAAGACACCCCGCTGTGGTAAACTGTCACAATGACTTAACCTTAAACCTTCCAAGCCCTGCTCATCTGTCTGCTCCCTTAGGGGGAAAGATTGCCCTGCATGCAAAAAACTGGGAACTCATTACCCAAGACAAATGGGTTTTAAATATAGTTTCCCAAGGATACATATTCCACTTCCACACCTTATCAACCCCAAACGGTTGTCCAGACCTACCCCCAAGTCAGTGGGCAGAGGCTCAACAACAGGTTCTCTCTCTTCTAAGTATCAGGGCTATTCAACCTGTACCAGCAGAGGAATGGGGACAAGGGTTTTACTCAAAACTTTTCCTGGTACCCAGAAAAGACGACTCCTGGCGTCCAATCCTGGACCTGTCTATTCTAAACACCTTTTTGTTAATCCCAAAATTCAAAATGCTAACTCTTCATTAGCTGCTTCCCATGCTAGGCAAAAATGCCTGGTTGGCAACATTGGACTTAAAGGAAGCTTACCTGCACATTCTAATAAGGGAATCTTGCAGAAAATACCTACGCTTCAGAGCAGGCTACATGCACTGTCAGTTCTCTGCACTGCCCTTTGGCTTATCTACTGTACCCAGGGTATTCAAAAAGTGCCTAGCTCCAGTCATTGCATTATGCAGGCAAAGAAATATTCAAATATACTCATACCTGGATGATTGTCTAATTCAGGCAGAAAGCCAGGACATATTATTAAATCAGCTGGCATCTGTAAAGAAACTGCTAACCTCGCTGGGTTACACCATAAACGAAAATAAATCTCACCTAGTACCCTGCCAACAAATTGTATTCCTGGGAGCAAGCTTGAACACAACTTCTCAGATGGCCTACCTCACACCAGAGAAACAAGGTTATTTGACAGCCTACTTCAAACTACTGGCCACAAAGACTCAGCTATCTGCAAGGAAAATACTGCAAGCCCTGGTGTTCATGGCCTCTTGCATCCTACTAATTCCATATGCAAGACTGTATATGAGGAAACTACAGTGATATCTAAAAATCATTCTCAGGACCTGGAATCGATTCCTATCATTCCTTGTATAAAGACACGAGTTCCTTTGGTGGGCAGAGGCCTGCTACCACAAGGGACTGCCATTTACTCTACCCCCTACTGCCCAAACCCTAACAACAGATGCATCAGACTATGCATGGGGGGGGGGCTCACTTGGCAGGACAGTGCATTCAGGGCAAATGGAACCAGAGTCAAATGTACCTGCATATCAATCAAAAAGAAATGTTAGCTGTAAAGAATTCTCTGACAGCCTTCAAGGACCACATTCTTCCAGGACAATTATTGGTAAAGACAGACAAACACTACTGTTACTAGGTACATAAACAAGCAAGAGGGAACCCACTCGTAACCCTGTCTGCGGATTAGCCATGGCTCTGTGGAACACAGCCTTAAGCTACCAAGTGCATCTACAAGCTCAATACCTGCCAGGAAAAGCTAAATTCACGGGCAGACGATCTAAGCAGAAATCTCATGGACCCACATGAATGGAAGCTGGATCCAAAGATATTCAACATTTTGAGAAACAAATGGGGGAGCCCAGAGATAGACCTGTTTGCCTCCCCTCAGAACTACCAGTTGGACAAATTCTGCATAAGGACTCCCCACAGACAAGCTTGGAAAGTGGATGTCCTGTCCTTTACCTGGGAAAGCCTCTCAGTTTATGCCTCTCCTTTTGAAAGTTTTGCTAAAGATCAAACAGGACAAACCAAGGACAATTCTCATTGCACCAGACTGGCCACGCCAACACTGGTACCCCCTCTTGTGCAGTATGTCACTGCAGGAGCCATGGCACCTGCCTCAGACCCCTTCCCAGCTGTCTGAGCAGGAGGGCCAGATTCTGCACCCCCAGCTTCAAACTCTGAACCTTGCAGCCTGGCTAATTACCTGAACTCTCCAACACCATCCCTCAGTAAGCAAGTGCTGGATGTCATTCTGGAGGCAAGGAGGCCTAGTACTAGAAAATCCTATGCTGAAAAGTGGAAAATATACTGTTCCTGGAGCCAGACTCAGGGAATGGGCACAGCAGTGCCCAGCTTACCGCATATTCTTCAATACTTAACAGAGATGCTCCACAAGGGCCTTTCCTTCTCATCTATTAAAATTCATGCCTCAGCCATTTCAGCACATTACAAAACTGAGCCACCTCTCTTCTCTCACTCCCTGCTGAAGCAATTCCTCAGAGGGGCCAAAAGTTTAAGACCACCCAAGAGAGCCCCTACGCCAGCCTGGGACCTTAACTTTGCATTAGAAAAGCTCACTCTACCGCCTTTTGAGCCAGCTGCATCTTCAGAGTTGAAATTCCTTTCTTGGAAAACAGCCTTCCTTCTAGCCATCACTTCAGCAAGAAGAGTGTCTGAATTACAGGCCGTTATGGCAGTGGAGCCCTTCATCATCTTCATTGCAGACAGGGTGTCCCTCAGGACCAATCCTTCCTTTATGCCCAAGGTGGTATCCAGTGTGGCCCTTAATCAGTCCATTCATTTGCCAACCTTCTTTTCTAATCCACAGAACAAAGGAGAACGAATACTGCACTCTTTGGACGTGCACAGGCAACTTAGATTTTATTTGAACAGGACTAAGCCTCTCAGGAAAACTGAATAGCTGCTAGTTGCCTTTGCTGCAGGGGCAGAGGGGAAGGCAATTTCAAAGAAAACCATTTCTAAGTGGATAGGCCATTGCATTCATTTCTGCTATAAGCACCATGGAAAACCTACTCCACAGGGGATAAGATCACATTCCACCAGGGCTGCATCTACTTCAACAGCCTTTCTCAGAGGTGTTCCTACCAGGGACATCCTAGAAGCTGCTACCTGGAGCTCTGTACATGCCTTCACCAAGCATTACCACTTGCCTATTTTTTTTCTTAATCCAGAGCTGGTTTTGCCACTGCAGTCTTGCAGGGCTTAATAGCTGATCCTAATGCTCTCTAAGTGCCCTCCCTCCTTCTTTAGCTTTGGGAATCTACCCGAATGTAATGACTCCAACAGTGAAACACGAAGAACATAGTACAGTTGTGTACACTTACCATAAATGTAGATGTTCGAGTGTATTCACTGTTGCAGTCCTGGTTACCCTCCCTCCAGCCCCCTGACTTCTGTTGGCTATACCTTTCTTCTTCTTTACTGTATTTTAGCTTTCTGGTATATTTGCTTTTTGTTGTAGGTGTAACCTTGTATATAATTGCTTCCCATTATGGTGTCACCTGACATCTGGGGCAAGAAAAACTGATGTAATGGTGTCGGCTGCATGCTTTATACCCCTGACTACCTGATGTCATGGAAGAAGAGACAGCATCTGACGCAGGACCCAAGACTTTGATAATCAGGCCGGCTGAGGGCTACCTGCAGGCAGATAACCCAAATGTAATGACTGCAACAGTGAATACACTCGAACATTTACATTTATGGTAATTGTACACAACTGTATTTTCTGTGCCTTCTTTAACGCTAGAACTATTCATCATAAAGCTCTGTTTGTAGCCAGTTATTTTTGTCTTCCGTCTCCGATTAACGACATGGCATCCGTCAGTCAGCAAACCGCAGGTCTTCCGAAAAAACGTAAAGATAAGGATAGAGACAGACCGCATAAGGCCAAGACTTCCAACGACACCACCGCTAGACGGGTCGTCAGTTCTTTGGAATTCAGTGAGGCCCTTTCTCAGCCCCTGATGCCTGACTCAATTACTGCGCAGGGCTCTACTGAGACCCTTTCGGTGTCCTGTATGCCGCAAATAACTGCATCATCTAATGAGCCTTCGGCTATCTCTGCCTTGGTTGGGTCCAGAGCCACTATGCAGACACCAGGTTTCGAGGATACCGCTCGCACTATTGAATTCACTTCAAGGCCTTCGCCCTCTCTTCTGACTAACAAACTGACAGCACTGCTGCATACTCTTCAGGCCAGACTTAGAGCTACTCCAAAGAAAACAGCAAAAAGTCTCCATTCCACTACTCCTCCCCCTCCTCAAACTAGAATGCTTAAAGTGGCGGAGGATCTCCACTTTCATCCTGGCTAATCAGGACACTTCAGCCAAAAGGAGAAGGGTCCCTTCTCCAGACACCCATTCGGATTTAGACTCAGAGGGATCTGACTAATCTGTTTTTTTGAAGAGGAAAATTCTCCTTACTGCCTATGAAGACTCAGATGCAGAAGAATCTATTCCTTCTGCATCACCTCCAGATGACTTTTCCTTTGGGGAAACCCTCCTCACCCTCAGGGAACACTTCCAATGGGAATCAATGGATTTCCCTCAATCCGAGAAAAGACTAAGAGAGTTTCTGGACCTACCCCAGCACAGATCTCTGGCTGTCCCTCCCATCTTGGAGGTGGTAGATTATGTTTACCAAGAATCCAGCCTTACCCCTGACACCCTTCCACCTGTCTGCAGAAAACCTGACAGGTACTACAGGGTACCTGACTCGCATAAATTCCTCTACAGAAATCCTATAGCAGATCCAGAGGCGATTACTCAGGGACCTGTAAGAGTTAAGGCTACCTCTGCAAAGAATCCTACTCCCTCAGACAAAGAATCCAGGGCCCTGGACAGATGGGGTAATAAAGTATATACCTCTGCAACTTTAGGGCTCTCAACTGTCAGTTCCATATGTTAAAATATCAACAGCACACTTTGGAACTTTTGATACAGAAAATTTCTGCTTTTCCAGATTTTGCAAACAATAAAGACGTAGCAGAATTAATGCACTCTTCATCTCAGGTGGCAAAGCACTCCTTGCACTGCAGATTTGACACCCGAGAAGCTTCTAGCAGGGCAGCATTGACAGAATCTGTTATCAGAAGACATGCATGGCTGAAGGAACAACCTCTCCCTGATCATGTCAAAGCTAAAGTCATGGATACACCTCTTGACAAAGACTGCTTGTTCAGACAGAAAACTGAAGATGTACTTAAAAAGATGAAAGACAAAGCAAAATTGATGCAGACTGTTAAAGATTTTCTTCAAGTACAACCTCCTTGGTTCAGCAAAAATGTTTCCTCTAAACACTGGTCCTTTCCTGCAGCAAACAGGTAGGCACAAGGCAAAACCCGTAGGGACAGACCCACCAGGACTCAAAGTCAAGGCCAGCAAAGAACAAAACAGTGGCCCCCCTCAAACACTAGAGCAGGGAGTTCAAAAGCAACCCTTTATGAAAAAAAGACTCTCAATGACTACCTTTCCTATCTCTGCCTGCCTCCACCACACCAAAAGCTAGCTGGAAGGCTGTCTCTATGAAGAGAAAATTGGAAGCCCATAGCAAAAGATCAATTGGTCTTAAAAGTCTGCTCAGGGGTACAAATTCAATTTCCAAGAACTACCATCTCCAAGAGGGTACACAGACTACCTCCAAACCAGTGGGCAGAAGCACTAAAACAAGTGCAAAACCTAATATCCCTAGGAGCAGTAGAGCCTGTATCTCCAAAACAAGTTGCAAAAGGATTCTATTTCAGAGTATTCCTTGTTCCCAGGAAAGAGGGGACTTGGCATCCCATCCTGGACCTATCCTTTCTCAATACCTTCCTGGTAATCCCAAAATTCAAAATGCTTAACTTATAACAGCTTCTACCAATGCTGCCAAACAAAGCTTGGATGGTCACCTTAGACCTAAAGGATGCTTACCTGCACATCCCAATAAGGGAATCATGCAGAAAATTCTTGCGCTTCAGAGCAGGATCACTACACTTTCAGTTCTCTGCTTTGCTCTTTGGCTTATCTACTGCTCCCAGAGTATTCACCAAATGTCTAGCTCCTCCCATTGTCTTTTGCAGGCAAAACAATGTACAGATGTACCCTTACCTGAACGACTGTCTCATCCAGGCAGACTGCAAAGAACTACTCCTGCAGCACCTCTCATTTGTAAAAACCCTACTCATTTCTTTGGGGTTCCCTATCAATGAAAGGAAATCAAAACAGACACCTACTAGGAAAATCATACTTCTGGGAGCCTTACTGGACACAGAACAGCAAATGGCCTTTCTGTCCCCACAAAAACAAAAGTTTCCTACCAAAATACTTCACTACTCTGGCCTCCCTAATACAGCTTTCTGCCAGGAAGTTTTTACAAGCTCTAGGGTACATGGCCTCATGCATCCTCCTGGTACCTCTGGCCAGACTACACATGAGGAAAATTCAGTGGTACCTAAAGAATCTATGGTGCCAACACTCACAACCTCTGGACACCTCCTTGCCTGTGATCCCTTGCATAAGATCCAACTTCCTCTGGTGGGCCCAGGCCTGTGCTCTGAACAAGGGACTTCCATTCACCCTCCGTCCATCAGACCAGACCATAACTACAGATACTTCGGACATAGCCAGGGGAGCCCACCTTGAAGGCAGATGCGCCCAAGGTCTCTGTGATGCACAAATACTACCCTTGCACATCAAATCAAAAGGAAATGATAGCAGTACAAAATTCTCTGGCATCCTTCAAACCCTACCTCAAACCAGTGGTTCTTCACATAAAGACAGACAACACCACAGTCATATGGTACATCGACAAACAGGGAGGGACTCAATCTCACCCACTGTGTAGAGACTAGCCATGAACCTATGGCTAGCAGCCTCATCCATGGGACTACATCTTTTAGCCCAGTACCTACTGTGCATCAACAACACCCTGGCAGACCACCTGCTGGACCCACACGAATGGCAAATCCACAGAGACATTTTTCTGCAAGTTACCCACACATGGGGGACCCCCCAGATGGACCTCTTTGCCGCTCATTTAAATCACCAAGTACAGAAATTCTGCACCAGGAAGTACCAACACCTGGCCTGGAAGGTCGATCCCCTGACCTTCCCCTGGAATACCCTCTTTGTATATGCATTCCCACCTCTACCTCTCATTCCAAAAGTATTAATCAAGATAAGGGAGGAAAAACCAAGAGCAATGCTCTTTGCCCCAGATTGGCCCAGACAGCATTGATATCCACTGCTGCACAGCCCATCTCACCAACCCCCCTGACAGCTACCTCTGATACCTCACGTGCTATCCCGGGGGGGCAATGCTGCACCCAGACCTTCAGACACTCAAGCTGTCAGCATGGCTTATTCTTCCAAAACTAACAAGGAATCTATGCTAAGCAAGCAAGTCCTTGACATCCTTACAGAAGCCAGAAGGCGCAGCACCAGAAAATCTTACGCTGGAAAATGGAAAAGATTCTGCTCCTGGAGCCAGTCCAAGGGGGCAGACATACATCTGCCCTCCATTTCTCTTATTCTAGATTATCTTGCTGAGCTTCTTAATAAGGGTCTCTTCTCCTCCTCCATAAAGATCCACTTTGATACAGAGCAGCCATTATTCTCCCACCCTCTTAAACAATTCCTTAGAGGAGCCTCTAATATCAGGTCTCCCAAAAGGCAGCCCACCCCAGCCTGGGACCTGTTCTATGTTTTAGAAAAGCTTACTCTGCCTCCCTTCAAGCCTGCAGCATTCTCAGAATTAAAGTACCTCTCTTGGAGGACTGCCTTTCTCCTGGCTATTACTTCAGCCAGGAGAGTGTCAGAGCTTCATGCCTTAATGGCCATTGAGCCAGTTATCATCTTCCATGCAGACAGGGTCTCCCTGAGAACCAATCCCTCCTTCATGCCAAAGGTGATTTCGGATGTTACCCTCAGCCAGGCCATCCACCTGCCCACCTTCTTCCCTAACCCTCAGAACAAGGGGGAAAGGATACTGCATTCTTTGGATGTGCACAAGAAACTCAGATTTTTATCTGGATCGTACAAAGACATTCAGAAAAAACTCACCAGCTCTTGGTCAGCTTTAAAACAGGGGCACAGGGGAAACCAATTTCCAAACAGGCCATTTCCAAATGGATAGCACACTGCATTCAGTTTTGCTACTCCTTGCATGAAAAACCACTCCCTAGGGCCATCAGAACCCATTCCACTAGGGCAAACTCTACTTCCACAGCATTCCTTAGAGGGGTACCCACCAAGGACATCCTGGAAGCTGCCACATGGACTTCAGTCCACACCTTCACCAAACATTACCATCTGAACCTATTCTCAAAAGCTAGGGCTGGGTTTGTCTCTGCAATTCTGCAGGGAATGCTCACCCAATCTTAAGTTTCTGTTAACCTTCCTCCCTTCTCCTCAGCTTTGGGAATCTTCCCAATAGTTAGGACTGCAGCAGTGAAACACGAAGAACATAGTACAGTTGTGTACACTTTACCATAAATGTAGATGTTTGAGTGTGTTCACTGCTGCGGTCATGCTTTCCCTCCCTCCTTCCCCCTGATATCCACCTTTCAGAGACACATATTTCTATGGGCGTCTCTGACCTCAGGACTTCTACTAATTATTAAAATTGGACTTCTTTAGTTGGTTAAGGCAAGAAAAACTGAGGTAATGGCATCGCCTGCTCTCCTTTATAGCTTGGATGACCTGATGTCACCCACAAGCGACAGCAGCCGACGCACAAACCTTGACTCTGGTATTCGGACCGACTGAGGCCTACCACAGCATGGATAACCCAATGGTTAGAACTGCAGCAGTGAACACACTTGAACATCTACATTTATGGTAAGTGTATACAGCTGTACTTTTTCTAAGAACCACCCAAGAGATTTGATGGTTTAGCAGAAGCTTTTTGATGCAACTGAAAATCATTTCCTGTGGCCTCACCAAATTCATCCCACCCCTGGCTTTTGCTTCAGTGACTGCCATAGCTGCTGACATTGAGGCCTCTAAGAACCTTTTAGTAAAATCTGGAATTTCCCCTGTTAGAATTACATAGAACATGTCTTTCTTTGACTTACCAGTTTCTATCATCTCTGATATCCACCTGCATTTGTTAGAATTACCACCATTAGAAGTATTGGCCACCTTTTGGTTACATCTCCTTGCTGTTGCTTCAGCTACTGGGGATGTGAACAAGATTTAGTCAGACTCCAAATCCTAGACTTCCCTTTTCAGGAGAAGATTGCACATGGAGATCAAAGTCATTCTGCACAAAGACATCTGCTAGATTTTCCCGGCACACTCTTGCTATGTGTTGCATTTACTAAGTCTGTCCTGCTTCTGCCTGAACATCTGGAATCAAACGGCTTAAGATCTGATGAAACAAGTACAAAGTCAGTAGCGAATTTTCGGCTCAAGGTGGTCTGGTTCCAAATATACTTATGAACAGACTTTTGTCTAAACGTAGCATTCTTTCTGGGCATTCTATAACTAACAGAAGAGACTGATAGTTCACTACTCTGGTTCCAGTCAGACAAGCTCTGCTTTCCAATAGTGCCTCATTTATGTATGTTCATCACTCCCCATATAAGCATTAAAGTTAGATAGATCTGCATTGTCAATGAGTGGTATCCTCTTAAGCACCAAATCTATTGTGTTGAACTCATCAGAAAACTCTTGAGTTGCTGTTCGATGCATATAGCAAGCAACAGATCATTACAGACTGAAGAGCTGATGAAAGGCATTTATTTGAAAGGGTTAGAGCTGCTTTTGGGTTGTGTCACCCATGGAAGTGAGAGATTCCCACACTGTGCCCATTGCACACCCACCCCTTAGCACAAAAGGGGCTTCCAAAAGTGGGTTTGGCAGGGACATAAAGCAAAACCCCAGCAATGATAGCTGCCAAGATGTTGACCATCATGGCTACTGAGCATGGTCGCGGATCTCATGGTTGGAAGGCACAGGGTGGACCAAAAAGTAATTTGCATGTACCTTAAGCTATAAAATGCCTAATCCAAACAGTCTACTTGTTTGAAATCTGTAGCACTACTGAAGTGGTTTTACCAACTTCCAGTTGCAGAACTGTCACAGGTACGTCAGTGTCTTCACTGCTGCGTGATACTGCATGTTAATATTAAGGTTCATCAAAATGCATCCAGGACAGGTTCCTCAAATGTTTTAGAATAAATAGACTCTCACTCCCCTTTTTGTGGCCTCATACAAAGTTTGGTGAGTGACCACTTCCCAAAGGTTTCTACTTTGAGGCATACCGCAGCAATTTCCCTAACAATTATAAAAACCTTCACATACTTTAAATGTCTTGCTTATTGTAAAATAAGCCAGAAACTGTACACAGTTAATTTGGGTATAGCCTCCTTAGTATCTGCTTATGAAGCAGCTTATCTGGTGACGAGATTCTTCATGATTTTCAAAAGAAGTGTGCCCCATGCAAAAGTCCAAATCTCCCCTGTGATGCATCATTTAGTCTTTTCAAGGAAGTGAGCACCTACACAATATTTATTCTTCCTCATAATGTAATCAAACAGAAATCTAGCTAGAAAAAAAAAAACTATTACACATTACTGCACAACAGTCTGGAATACCCACCCGTCATTGTATGAATGATAAGAGTAAGTACAATAATAATAGCAACCAGATAACAAACTTCTGAGAAACTATTGATCTGATGTTGTTAATCTTCATACATTCATTACTGCTGGGTATCGGTTCCATCCTCGGAACTGAGTCGGCCATTATGACAAGCTTGCTCCAGCCAAAAAAAACTCTTGAGCTAAGCTTACCCATAGTGCCTTGCTCTCTATAACCTCAGATCTTGTTTGCTACATAGAGAATCAAGACAAATCAGGCCAGCTCTCAAGCTAAGTGGTTTAGATTTTATATTTCAACTTTAATAATATTTTCTACCTTTGAGTTTTTTTTCCTTTTTATATTACTAGTAGTAGTTGTTGATAGTTTGCTTACTTACCCTTTTCTGTCCGAGTGATTTTTTCCTGCTTCCTTATCAAAATTTTGGTATTTCTTTGTACCATTGGTGGTACAGGCCTCTCCCTTACCTCTGTGGTAATTTTTAATACCAGTGCTGGTATTCTCCCCCTCTCTGTTTTTCCTTCCCTTTACCCATTGGGTATTCTTTATTACCATTGTTGCTAACCAAAAAAAAAAAAATCAGTCTTTTCTTGACTGTGTGTGGGTGTGCATCTGCGTCATGTACTGTTCTGACAGGACCTTTTCCTCATTACTGTTGTGATTTGCTACTTGAATTGTTGACTGTTTGTGATAATGGCTAATAAGGGGGGACTACAGGCTGTAAACAATGCAATAAGTGTGGCAGGAAAATGCTGAATTCCAACGGACATTTGTCCTGTGTTTATTGTCTTGGTGTTCCGGACTTGAAAGTTCACCCCCATGTGACCTATGTAAGGGCTTTAGTGCCCACACTTTGAGAGAAAGAACAAATTAATACTGAAAGGTCTCCTGAAAATGGCTTTCTCGGAGGCTTTATCTGAGGTGGAGGGCTTAACCCCTCCTAAAAAGAAACATAAGAGGAATCATTCTATACCTTCCTCTCCTCATACCAGCGAGCCTAAATCTGTTAAGTCCCCCATGGAACCAAGACCAAAACATCCAAATTGACTTCTGTACCCATCTTGGCACCAGAGCCTCAAAGTCCTTCTACGGTGCCATCCTCTGTTACAGAACCAACCATGACTTTAACACCTATGGTACCAGCCACTGCTAATTCAGGTCACTACCTCTCCCTCCAGTGCAACCTGCTGGTCCTTTGACCATGGTGCCAAAGGGTGAAATCTTACCTCAGACCCAATATGCCCCATCGGTGATCCCTTTTTTGGACAACAGTTGAGCCCATTTCTTGAACGGCCTGATTCTCTGTGAGGGATGTCAGCCCGCTCCTCAGGAGCCTTTTGGAACTCGACATAGTGAGACTCATGGATCAGCTCCTGGTGACCAGAGGAATTCCAACTCCTCCTAAATCCTCCCTCCCACCTGGAGCTGAGGAATTTTCTCCACAGACTTTGACTTATAGTCCTCCTTCGACCTCCTTGCAGGTATTGGAGCCCTCAATGCCAAAGGCTATCCTGGTTCCAGCTTCTTTGATTCCCTTGGTAGATGTTACCATGGATCTGGAGCCTACCCTATGATCCTCGACTCAATCTGAGCTGACCCCTCCTTTGGATTGTGACTGGTCTGTCGGCACCTTGACCCCTAGTACAGCATATTTTTTCTATGATGCAGTCTACTATGGTTCCGGTTGTTTTGATGGCACTGAGTCCTCTCATGGCTCCTTCCCTGGGGGTGGGCTCATCAGAGTGGGGTGTGGCCCCAGTCCCGAGGTTGTCTTTCTCTGTTCCAGGCTCCCATTCCTCTTTGTGCGGGCCTGCTTTCCAGGTGATAGAGAGGGCACGTGCTTCAGCATGCTCGCAGCTGGTTCCTTTGGCACCAGAATGCAGCTGACACAGTCCACTACTCTGGGACATCGAGCATGGGAACCTCAAGATACCCTACCAGAGAGCACCCTCTCTTTGAAGTCCTCTTCAGATGTCCCAGCTGAGGAAACACCCCACAAGTGATCATGCAGGAGAAAGCACATGGATACCCCTGAAGAATCCCTTACCAAAGATACAGACTACGGTGAGGGGGAAGGGTTCTCATGGTCACCCCCTGAGGATGTCTCCTTTGGGGATGCACTAGAAATCATAAAGCAGCATGGAGACTGGAAGCCCTCCAACCCTTCCTCTGAGGAGTCTGTATTCTTGCAGGCTTTCATGCTCGACCCACTACTTCCTGGGTGACCCCGCCTGCAGATGATTTAGTTCAGCTCATCGTGCAGCACACCTGGAAGAGTCCTGACACCATTAAGCCTTTCCCCCGGAGACCAGACAAAATTCTGTCCCTTCCAGAGGATCACCCTTATTGGTCCAAAGGCTTAGCAGTAGACGCTATGGTGGTGGCGGCGGCCACTATGAAAGAACTCACCGAGGAGAGTCCCACTGTCCATCCTCCAAACAGGGAGTCTCGGATAATGGACAGATTATGGAAGTGGGTATATGCTTCAACGATCTTTGCCATTCAGTCCTTGAATTACTTGGCACACTTTGCCCCTCTCCAGAGAGACCTGACCACAGAACTCTCAGGAATCCTAGCAGGAGCAGTATCTGATGATTTATGTGACAAAGTTGCCTCACAGCTTGCCACCCTGGAATCCATATCTAATTCATCCATGCAGTTGATTTCTCATACTATCGAAGGGACAGCTAGAGTAGCAGGTGCAGGCATTGTCATGAGACGTCACGCCTGGATGCACTTATGTGACTATGTGTACCCTTTTAAGTCTTCCTTTGTCAATGCTTCCTTTCTTTTTGGCCCAAAGGTGAAAGACACATTAGCCTTGTGTGAAAAGGACAGCAAGACCTTGTCTGCTGTGGGTGTGCATTTTTCCACTCGCCAACGATCCTACTCTAGGAATCGGAGAAGTGGAAAGATGTGGTACAGGAAAGCCCAGTTTCCTTTCAGCGATACATGTGGTGAGTTTTCCCCCTGGGGAAGAGGGGGAAAATCATCAGGAAGATGCCTCTCCTGAGAAAGGGGGTCCATGTAATCGGGTATCTAGAGACTCTTTCTCTGGTCAGCCCTATCAGCGCTCCTGAAGAGCAGCCTAATTGCTTACCTCTGGAAGCAATCTGGGCTCGACTTTCTCTGCACTACCTTGCCTGGCAATCAATAATGACAGATTCTTGGGTGCAGACGATAATTATCAGAGGTCATCACATCCCTTTTTGATTCTTTCCCGAAGGAGCAAAGGCAAATTCCCAATGTTCCACCCAGTCAACAGGATACAGAAGTTCAGGAAATAAACAAAAGCGGCTTCTAAAAAGAGTCATCCAAACAGTCCCACCAGACCAGATAGAATCTGGATTCTACTCAAGGTTATTTTTAGTGCCAAAAAAGACTGGGGACTGGAGGCGAGTTTTAGACCTCAGCATCCTAAACAAGTTTTTCAGGCAGACAAAATTCTGGATGGTCACGGTTCAGTCTATCATTCCATTTCTGGAGAAAGATGATTGGGTGGATGTGCTCGATAGATCTCCAGGATGCGTATTACCACATAAAAATGGACAAACGCTCCAAAAGATTCCTCCGCTTCTGGCTGGAAGCCAATCACTACCAATTCCAAGCACTGCCCTTTGGTCTCTCTACAGCCCTCATTGTGTTCACCAAATGCATGGCAGCGGTAACTGCTCACTCGAGACTGCAAGGATTCCAGGTGTTTCTTTATTTAGATGAATGCTCCTTTACTGCCCCTACCAAGCATCTACTGTGTATAGCCTTGCATTACACCATAAAGCTAGCAAGATCCTTAGGGATCTCAATAAACAAAGAAAAGTCCAAACTGACTCCTACTCAAAGTCTGGAAGTCATATGAGCAGCTTTTGACACTCAGTATTGCTTAGTCTCTCTCCTTCTTCACAACCTCCAAAGACTAAGGTCTCAACTCCGGGTGATACTCTCTCAGGACAAGATTTCAGCTTGTGCAGTCCTTCAACTACTAGGATCAACGGCACCATCGATTACTATAGTTGCCCTAGCAAGACTACACATTAGACTCCTACAATGGCTCTTAGCCTCACAGTGGTCCCCTTTAACTCATCCCATGTCTTTTCTGATCCGCATAACAAATTGATGCAAACAAGACTTAAATTGGTGGATGAAGCCAGAAAAGGACCTATGGAGTTGTCCCTTCTCACCCGGTCAGCAAAAGGCCATAGTGACCATGGACACCTCCCTGATGGGGTGGGGGGGCATTTTCAGGGGAAAGACAGTCCAAAGCACTTGGTCCCCCATGGAAGCCAACCTGCATATCAGTGTTCTAGAACTGAGGGTGGTGCTTCTAGTGTTGCAAGCATTTCAATCTGTTCCCCCATCAGGGACAGTTGCTGTCCAGTCGGACAACATGTCCATAGTCTGGTATATCATCAAACAGGGGGAACCAAATCCTACCCACTGTGTCAAGAAGCCATGAGAGTTTCGCAATGGGCGATGTCTTCCATCCGCCTTCTGGTAGCAACACACATTCCTGGGGATTCCAACGTGACTGCAGACAAGCTGAGCAGATGCATTCTGCCTCATGAGTGGTCCCTCAATCCTGTCATAGCATCGAAGATCTTCAGCCACTGGAGCCAGCCTTACTGCGATCTATTCATATCCCCGCAAACCACAAATGCAGCAGCTGTTTTGCCTTAATCCCTCCTCAGGGGGAGTCCCTGAGGGACATTGTAATACAAGATTGGCCATGGGACTTTTTTATGCTTTTCCTCCTCTGATCCTGCAATTCTAAAGAAAGCTCTTTGGTTGAGAAGCAGCGTAATCCTCATTGCACCCTATTGGCCCCAACAAGTTTGATTCCCCTTCCTTTGGCCTCATCTAGTCCAGTGACTGTGGATTCTGGCTCCAATTCCAGAATTGCTGTCGCAACAGCAAGGGCTGATCCATCCAAACATATCGAGTCTCAAGCTGACAGTTTGGTTCCTCCACTTCCATTAATCCTCCTCCGTACAAAACATTCTTCTGGCTTCCCGCAAACCATCCACCAGAAAACTTTATCTCAGCAAATGGAAAAGATTCATAGTTTGGTCTCGAGAGAAAAGACTTAGACCCCTTTTCAGCTTCAGTTAGTTCTGTACTGGACTATTTATCAAATCTCCTCCATTTGGGAGCGGCAACTTCCATTATTCAAGTACACCTGGCAGCTATGGCTTCCAGGATGCCAAACCTTTTTGAAAGGTTCATAGGTTCATACTAGGCTATCTGCCCTAGGGCATTTATAAGCCTAGCCAGAGTATGTTTGGCTTTCGCCACCCATTTTAAATTAATTTTGCTATGCCCTTTTTCGAGGTTAGTATACTGTGCCTCTGTCTAACAGTGACACAGAAGTGATACCCGGGGTAAACCTACGATCTCCCATCCACTCATCAAGATTCCTCTTGAAGAGAGTCAATGAGGGACTCTGCCTAACCTGGACTGGGATTTTATTCCAGAGTGAAGGGAGCCTCTGGGTTATGAATCTGTCCCTCCAGCATGTCCTATTTATTTCAGTGCTGAGGTTCAAGTCTCTCAAGCATGTAGCTTGATGGGATTTGGATTTTTTGAGGTGCAGCATGTCCCTTAATTCCGGGTTGGACATGGCCTTATACGTCAGGCACAGGTCACCTCTGAGCAGGCGGTATGCCACTGAGTAGAGCTGGAGTTTCTTTAACCGGGCAGCATATGGCATCTGTTTGAGCCCTTTGATCCTCTTGGTGAGGTACTTTTGGGGTCTTTCCAGTTGCTGCAGGTGTTTGGTAAGGTACATCCCAAAAGGGGCATTGTACTCGATCACGGGCCTGATGAGGGATGAGTAAAGAAGCATGATGACCTCCCCTAATCTAGATGTGAATCCCTTCATGATTAGGTGGGCTATATAAAATGTTTTTCTAACCACTTTGGCCATGTGGTTGTCAAATGAGAGATTGCTATCAACTTGGGTCCCCAGGTCCCTAATTACTTCTTCTGTACTTAATGGATTACCACCTATGTGGTAATTTGTGGGCACTTTGTTTTTGCCAAAGGGGATGACTATACACTTTTTGGCGTTTAGCTTGAGGCCATGGCTCTGGCACCAGTTGTCTGTTTCTATAAGGCCCTTTTGGAGGATGATTGTGTCAGCTGGAGAGCCGATTATGGCGCCCAGTTTGCAGTCATCTGCGAACTTGGTCAGCCACAGTCCTTCCATGTTGGCCTGTACCTCCGAGAAATATATACCAAACAAGAGAGGTCCCAGGACTGAGCATTGTGGGACACCACTTGTAACTGGTTTGGAGTCTGACATGGCTCCAGCAATTCTAACCATGTGGGTTCTGTCCTTGAGCCAGTTTGCAACCCATCTAGTGACATAGGGGTTTATATTTAAGCTGGTGAGCTTATCTATAATGCCCGAGTGGGGTATTGTATCGAAGGCTTTTGCGAGGTCCAGATAGGCTGTGTGGACCACCTTCCCTTCGTCAATGGCCTTGGTGACTGTTTCAAAGAAGTCAACCAGGTTTAAGAGGCAGGATCTGCCCTTAACAAAGCCAAACTGGGTAGGATCCAGTGTCTGTAGGTCCCCAATATCTTTATTTATGAGGTCCATGATGATCCTTTCCATAGCTTTGCAGACCAAGCTAGTCAGGCTTATGGGGCGATAGTTTCCAGGATCCGTTGAGGCACCACCTTTGTGGAGAGGGACCACTGTTGCTGTCGCCACTCTTTGGGTACATATCCTGTAGTAAGGCTGAGATTGAACAGTAGTTTTATGTTTGGGTTTAGCTCTTCTTGGAGTTCATGTAGGGCGCAGCCTGGGACACCGTCTGGTCCCATTGATACTGTGTTTTTGTTTTGGAGAGGCGGCTCCCACCTGAGCATCTGAGATGTCAGGGGCAGCACTCTGCTGGGATAGATATTTGCCCTTTTGGTGGGGAGAAGTTTGCGCTGAACCTGTCAGCTAGGATGTTGGCAATGTCTGTGGGATCAGCGTATTTTTTGTCATTTTGGACTAATTCTGAGCATATCTGGGAATTCCCACCCAGGTTCCTAACATAACTAAAGAAAGCCTTGTGATTATCCTTAGTGTCCTGTGCAATTTTTCTCTCAAAGCTGGCCTTTGACGATTTTATGAGTGCCCTTAGTTTTTTGCTAATACTGATCAGAGATGCCTTCCCTTTTTGGGATTTTGCTCTATCATGTAGTAGCTTCCTCCTTCTATTGTATAGTTTGTTTATGGCTGGGGTCCACCAGACAGGTCGTCTGCCTTTGGAGGATTGGGTCTTGGTTTTATTTGGGATTGCATGATCCATGCATTCCTGAAGGTGTTCATAGAATGCATTTATAAAGGATTCTGCGGTCTGGGCCGTATTTTCCACAGGCCCGGGGGCTTTGAAGGATTCCACCTCGGTTTTGAGGAGTGTGAAATTTGCTTTAGAGAAGTTTTCACTGTGGTTTTCTGGGCAGGGGGTGGGGTCGGGATGTGAATATCCAGTGAGATCAGTTTATGGTCTGATCTTACCAGTGAGGGATACACTTCTGGTCTGGAGCATAGAGTCCCCATGTTGGTGAAGATCAGGTCCAGTATGTTTTCCCCTCTTGTGGGAGTGGTAACAAGTTGTTCCATAGCATTTGAGTTTATGAATTCTAGGGACCTTTGGGCAAGGGTGTTGGAGCTAGAGTAATGCTCCCAATCTATGTTTGGGTAGTTGAAGTCGCCCAATATAATGGTGTTCGGAGAGACCTTCATATTTTCCAGTGTTCTCAGGAAGGCCGAGTGGGGTTCCTGGGTTTGGGAGGGTGGTCTGTAGCAGGCTATAAACTGGAAGGCAGTTTTACCCACTGTTAGTTGCACATGGATAGTCTCTGATGCTTTGTGCTTTGCCACCAACCTGGAGGTGTGGGTATCTTTGATGAATATCGATACTCCCCCTCCTTTTGTGGTTCGGTCCAAGTTTTGGGGCCGAAAAGCATGGTATGAGGTATAACCTGGTAGTGCTGGGGTGCTCTCGGGAGTCCTGAACCAGGTTTCTGTTACTGCACAGATATCGATGTTCTCCATATTAAGGAGAGTTTCGAGTGCGTGCATCTTGAGGTTTAGACTTCTAGCGTTGAGTAGCATTACTCTTAGTTTCTTATCCCTTGTGATACCTATGGAGGTGGGTTTGTCTTTTGAGCCTTGCCTAAAAAAGGCACTATGGGGGTAGCAAGAGCCTTTGCCAATATCCGAAAGCCCAGGGGTGACAGGTGCAAGCCGTCCCTAGCAAAGCATCATGGCTTGTCGTGCATATCATCCCAAGCTGACAGGCATTGGATCCCCTTTGAATGACACCAATACTTAAGCCAATTGTTGAAATTGATCATCTTGTCTTCATATTGTGGCATCAGTCTTGGTGAGGATAAGATGCTACTCAAGGTCAGGGTCATACCAGCCTGGGCTACATGCTCAGAGAGCTCCTCCATGTCTCTTTTCATGTAGTCCAGGGAGGTATGTCTCAGGTCATTCACACCAGCATGGACAATGACTGAGTCATATTTGTACTTGCCTTGGATTGACCTGAGTGCTTGTGTTATGTGGCGGATCCTAGCGCCAGACAGGCTGCTCACCGTGACCTTCTCCTTGTTCAGCCTGGTGAGCGGGACGTCAGTGTGCCTGACGATAGAGTCACCTATTACAAGTGTATCAGGTGTGTTGTTTAGCCTTAAGGGCTGTGACTGTTTGGCACACTGGCTTTGTGAGATATGTGTTGCACGTGTTTTGTTTTGGGGTAGCGGTTGCTTGGGTGTCTGCTTTGGAGGTCTCTGCTGCTTAGGCAGATCTTTTTTTAGAGACTCCGAGTATGTTTTTGTGTGATTATGTGTTTGGTTTGCTGTCATGGTAGGTCTATGTGAGACTGGAATTGTAGTGAGTGTGGTTTCCTTCTCCTCCTGACTGGTTATGCCAGTACTGAGTTGAGAGAGCTTAGCCTCCAGTTTGGCTATATGGTTGCATCTCTCACATGTGTTGGAATTTGTTGGGAGGAGGAGAGGGTTGTCTGTGTACATGAGGCAGTTGTAACATTGCCTCAAGATTCCCATATTCACCAGCAGGACCAGAGAGGAGATTGACAACTGACCTTTGGACATGCTAGAATAATATTGGGAATTCCTTTATAATTGAAAACAAGGGCCAATGGGGAGCGAGGGTGTAGTGCTTTTAATTTTTAGTGCTGACTTATAATTGCTTTAGTGAGCAAGTGCCAAGTAACAAGTGCAATGTGTTACAGGTAACTTAAATGCAAAAATGACAAACAGTAACTTTCTTTCAAGCGAAGCAAGGAAATAAGTACAGTAAGCAATGCAGATATCACTAGGGATCCACAGAAGCGCTGAGAAGCTGTGTTTTAGGTGGAATTAGCGTTCCAGGGAAATAACAAGCATACAAACAAAGCTAGATTCAGCAGGCCTGGATCTAGTCTATGCTACAGCAAACAAGGTGTACCAATTTCAGTAAGATACAGTTCAAATATTCAGGCACTATAAACCTTTAACCAGAAATTCCCAGCTCAGAAGGGCAGAGTCCAGCCTCTCCTCCCACAAGAGTGCAGACCACAAACCTTCTTAATGTAAAATAACTGGCCTGAAGCCCAAGTGCTTAAACCAGAGCTAATACACTTTAAGAATAACAGACACTGAGCTCTCAATCAGCAGTTCCCAACTTAGAAGGATGAAAGCTACCTGTCCTGCCACCACAGTGCATGCCACAAACCTTCCTAATGTAGAACAACTGGTCTGAAGCCCAAGTGCTTAATCCAAAAGACTTAGAATGATAGCTACACTTTAACCAAGTTACTACCAAGCAGTAATAAATACAACTGAATACTTTAAATAATGCCTGGATTAGTGCTCAAGTTATACAAACAAAGCTAGATTCAGCAGGCCTGGATCTAGTCTATGCTACAGCAAACAAGGTGCACCAATTTCAGTAAGAAGAAATTCAGATATGCATGCACTATAAGTGTTCAACCAGAAATTCCCAGCTCAGAAGGGCAGAGTCCAGCCTCTCCTCCCACAAGAGTGCAGACCACGAAACCCTCTTAATGTAAAATAACTGGCCTGAAAGCCCAAGTGCTTAAACCAGAATTAATATACTTTTAGAATAACAGACACTGAGCCCTCAATCAGCAGTTCCCAACTTAGAAGGATGTAAGCTACCTGTTCTGCCACTACAGTGCAGACCACAAACCCTCTCAATGTAAAACAACTGGTCTGAAGCCCAAGTGTTTAAACTAAAAGGCTTAGAATGAGTTACACCAAGCAGTAATAAATACAATTGAGAACGTTTAAGATGACGCAAAAGCAAAATAAAGTAGGAAGAAACACAAGTACAGTAAAAGCATCACACATATTAGACCACCCTTCAAAGAATCAGTCGAACATTGGAATTTAATTCTACAGTCCTTGACTCATCCTCCCTTGGAGCCTGCTGCCACTTGCTATATGAAGTTTTTATCCTGGAAAACTCTATTCTTGGTAGCAATTACCTCACAAGGCAAATATCTGAACTACAAGCTTTGTGCATAAAACACCCTTACATGTTTTTCCATAAAGACAAGAGTATCACTCCGGACTAGCCCCTCCTTCTTACCCAAAGTTATTTCGGATTTGACTATTAAACAATTAACCTGTCAGTCTTCTTCCCCAATTTTTCTGCTAGATGTGCGTAGACCATTATGTTTCTACTTGGACAGGACTAAATCACTACGAAAATCTGACCAATTATTCGCATCCTTCTCAGGACCAAAATTGGGAAAACATTTTTCTAAACTAACTTTAGCTAAATGGCTGAGAGATTGTATTTCCTTTGCCTACCAACAAAACAAAGTCCTTCTACCAACTAAGGTCAAAGCACATACAACCAGATCAGTTGTGACATCTGCTGCCTTCCATTCAAGAGCTTTTATGGAGGACATTTGTGCAGCAGCAACACGGGCTACTCCTCATACATTTATCAATTATTACAAATTGGACTTAGTCTCCAGGGAGAGAGCATCCTTTGGCTCAATGGTGCTCGGGAATAACCTTCCGTAGGGCCTCCCAGGACATAAAGTAGCTAGGGACTCTGTCCCATCAGTAATGAATGAATGAAGATTAACATCAGTTAAAGAAGTTATAGTCTTACCATAAAGTTCCATCTGTGTTGATCTTCATTCATTCATTCATGACATCACACCCTCCTACCCCCTCCGAAAGACTCCTGGAAGTTCAGGTCTGGTCCTAACTTCATGACAGGGAATTTGCTCAGACAAAGCCTCCACCTTCTTTCTTACGGGCAAACTCGATCTGAGGTGATAGAGAGAAGGGCACTATGGGTAAACTTAGCTTGAGAGTTTTTTTGGCTGGTGCGAGCTTTTTATAATGGCCAACTCAGTTCCGAGGACGGAACCGATGCCCATCAGTAATGAATGAATGAATGAATGAAGATCAACAACACAGATGGAACGTTATGGTAAGAACATAACTTCTTTATTCATCACTGAAAAGGTATTTAAGGATACTGCATTGCGGATCCAGTGTTGTCAGGTATAGTGTTCCAAGAGACTGGATTAATTTTGGAAAATGAACTTTCACTAGTAAAGAGAGTGAAAGGAGGTCTCTGTAGTTGTATAGATTCTAAGGCATGAAGACTATAGCAGCTGTTTCTTTTTTTTCCATAATAAATTTTTATTGATATATATTTTCAAAATACAATAAAATCACACACATAATTCACTACTATTACTATCAAAACTATATACAATATCTACATGAAATGCTTCCATATAAAAATCGTCATTATTCCAAAAAAGAAGACACCAGGGAAGAAAAACAAAGCCAAAACATTTGTAGAAGTACTTTGCGTCCATACATATCATACATATTTTCAAAACCTTGTTTCCTCCACATATACATCCAAACTTTAATATATTCCTAATAACAGTATTATGCTAATATAATGTTAAAAACCTTTTCCCATATTTTCGGGTTATTAATATTTTTGTTACTTTGCTTCAGGAGTAATTTATGTGCTAATATATCCTTTATAGCCACAAGCTTGAAATTATCCCATGATGTCTTATCTGGTTCTAACCAATTTGTAGCTATATATAACTTCATCAGCAAAAAAATATTCATATAAATTATAGTTTGTGACCTAGAGAGCTCTCTTGGAGGAACATGTAGAATCATAAATTCCCATGATAACGTTGAACTTTGATAACCCATCTTTTGTAGTTGTGTTCTAAGAGAGTTCCAAAGTTTATATATACACTTGCAGCTCCAGAACATATGAAGAAGATCCACCGTTTGATTTGTGCAATATGGACAAGTTGGAGAATTCCTAGGATTAAATTTATGTAACCTAAGATGAGTATAATAAGCATTATTCCAAATCATCAACTGCGTATACATCAACTTTTGAAAAGAGACCGATTTTATTGTTAAATCAATTGCTTTTAATACCTGATTATCTGCTACTGTCATTTTGTTTACCCAATACCCTGACAACAGAATTTTATCCTGGAATTTTAAATCTTTAATTAATTTATTTGTTGTTGTTATAAATTTGACCTCCTGTTGGAGAGCCTGCCACAATTCAGAGCATTTATCCACAATTCCAACTACCGGTTTAAAGTTTTCAAAATGACTCAGAGCAAGTTCTCTGATTTGTCTCATGACAACCATATAACTCTTAGGAAGATTCAATTCCTGCCTAACTTGCGAAGCCGATAAATGAAATTTATTAAAAGCATCAATCAGAGTCAAATTAACTATTAATGGGAATTTACTAAGATTAATCAACTGATTATTTAGTTTAAAATTGGGATTCCTATGGAAAGGCTGAAAAACCATCATATATTGCAACAAGTCTACTGATTGGAATAAATTTTGCAAAGATGACACATATGTTTTTAAGTGGTCCATAATCCCATACTTTATCAAACTACTTTTATCCAAAAAGGGTAAAGCTTTAGGATTTATGTTCCGATCTAGAATATGCTTGTAATTCAAGACCACCCAAGTTGGTATCCACTTTGTATTAATTACCTAGTAATTAGCAATTCTTAAACACCTGTTGGTGTTCACAATTAAATAGTATACTTCAAAATTCGGTAACTCAAGTCCTCCTCTACTCTTCGGGGTCATTAATTTCTCATACAATATTCTAGTTTTCTTTGGCTCCCAAATAAATTTAGCTAGATCTTTATGAATTTGTTTAAAAACTGTCTTTGTAATTGATACTTGAACAGACCTAAAGATATATAACATTTGTGGTAATATATTAATTTTCACTATTGATACTTTTGCCAATACCGGTAGTCTTAAATTCCTCCATCTGCCACAATCAGCTACTATTAGTTCCCATACTCATTTAATATTATTACTATAAAAGTCCTTATTATCCGTAGAGAAGCTAATACCCAAATATTTGATATTTTCTTTACATATCTTCCCCAACAGGGACATTAATGAAAAAGGTTTAGGGGTTCTTAATGGGAAAATACTAGTTTTCTCCAAATTAATTTTAAAATTAGAGACTTCTGAAAATTTGTTTATAACATGTAATATCTTTTCACTATCAGAAATTGGGGTTGTACAATAAATAATAAGATCATCAGCAAATGCCGACATTACTAATTTATTCCTATAAAGTATTGGTGCGTTATGATACAAATTTTGCTTAATATATAAAAATAGAGGTTCTAAATAAAGGTTAAACAATAAGGGGGACAAAGGGCAACCCTGCCGTGTACCATTTTTAATCTGTATTCTTTTAGAATAACTCCTATTAATATATAACGTAGTATACGGATTACTATATAATATTTGTAGTATCTGAATAAATTCCTGTGGCATATTGAAATAAGGCAACACATCAAACAAAAAGTTTATATCGACTCTATCAAATGCTTTCTGAGCATCTATTATAAGGGCATAAATATTAGAGTTGTTTTGTTTAGCATACATCATCATATTATGTAGTGTAAGTGTGTTATCACTAGTTTGTCTAGTTGCCATAAATCCAGCCTGTTCCTTAGAAATTAAATGGATCATAATCTTTTTCAATCTACATGCTATAATGGTAGTGAGAATTTTCATATCCACATTTATTAATGCTATTGGCCTATAATTATCCGGGCTTTGGGGGTCTGAATTAGCTTTATGTATAAAGATTGTTTTTGACGCATTAAGGTGAGGGTCACTAATTTTATTTCTGATTATGTAGTTAAATACATGAGACAATATTTTACCAAAACTATCAGCAAACTCTTTATAAAATTCAACTGTCAAACCATCAGGACCTGGTGACTTATGTACTTTCATATGTTGAATTACATATACTATTTCCTCTGAAGATATAGGTTTAATCAGATCACCTTGCAGATTCTTTTCTAATTTTGGAAAATTAATTTTTTGCAAGAATCTTTTATTCTGTTTATGTATAGACCTATCAATTTGACCCTCATAAACCTTGGTATAGATTTTTTCAAAAATATCAATAATATCCTCAGTTTTAGAATGCACTGTGTCATTACATTGTATTTCCAAAATATGTACTGTTGTTTTCGATTGATTTATAATCCTTGCCAATGCTTTTGACGGTATTTGAACATTATTGGCATATTTCACTAAACACCTATGCTCCTGAAGTGTTACTCTACTATTATGCAGCAAGAAGAGATCCCTTTGACATTTCAACATTTCCTTCTCTGAGCATTAAAATTCTGAATCAGTTCTTTCTCGAGTAGCTTCACTTTTGTTTCTAATTTTTGAATATCATTGTTTTGCCTTTTCTTATAATATGAGGCTTTTTGCAAAAGAAATCCTCTAATTTGAGATTTAGCTGCTGCCCATTCAATATCAGGAGTATGTTCCTAAAGCTTCATCCTATCTGTTAAACCTTTCAGATATTTTACAATTCTATCTATTATATCCTTTTTATTTAACAGATTTGGATTAAGTGACCAGTTATAACCTCTATGCATTCTTGTATCTTTTAAATCTTTAGAAAACCTTAACAAAATTTTTGAGTGATCCGATAGATATCGAGTATGTATAACCACTACTGGTTCCAAATTAATTAATGCTTTGGATATCAAGAAAAAATCTATCCTAGACCACATTTTGTGGCATGGTGAATAGAAGGTATACTTAATTGCATTATTAATATTATGTGCATAACAAAAGGGGTCATATAATTGAAAATCTTCCTTGAAGTCATTTAATGCTATCCCGGCCTGTTTATTAAATGCTCTTTGTGGACAAGACCTATCCAACTTTGGATTTTGATAGGTATTCCAATCCTCACCCACATTAAAATAATAACCATAATACTGTGTTAAGATTGGATATAATGATGTTATGAAACTTTGTTGGTCATTACATGGTGCATATATATTCAAAAGTAAAAGAGGTTTATCAAACGCATTATCTGATAAAATAACATAACACCATCACCCATTTTGACCCACTTTAGAGTCTAAAATCTTGTCTTTGTATTGAGTTTTAATAATTATAGCTCCTCCAGCACTGTTTGTCTTACCTTCTGATGCCACTACCACTCTAATCCAGTTCTTTTTCCTAATATCATCCCACTGATCATTTAACAAGTGTGTTTCTTGTAAAAATGCAAACAGTGCTTTGTCCTGTAGCAATATGTGTAGTAACAGCTTCCTCTTTTTTAAGTTCTGGAGCCCTTTAACGTTCCATGAGTCTATTTCCCACATTGACAGGTCTAATTATCCAATAATAGTATAAAAGGGAAATTATCCAATGGATATGTATTAACTGCATACTAAACATAATCTGGAAGCATTTCCTACATCCCATCCCCAGCCAGTGCCTACCCACTTTACCCCTGGACCAGGACTTATATAGGTCTGGTATGTAAAAAACATGAACAAGGTTAAAAACACAAACATATTTAAAAGCTTCATGTAATAAAACTTAAAACATTTCCTAAACTTACAACCTATATATTCTAACTTAGCTACTACAAAGTCTAAACTAAACATTCCCTAACAAACAGTGCTATTGCTCTACAGCTTATGTTCCAACTATTAATTAAGCAAATCTATATTGTAAGGTATTATTACCATTTAAAGAAAAAAAATTAATATATTAACTAGCTACTTATACCTACCCCAAATACCTCTTTTGGTACAATCATTATTTATATACCACTTTTATTGAGAGAGAGAAAGAAAGAAAAAAGAAAAAAACAAAACAAAAAAAAACACAAGACAGAAAAAAATAAATGCATCCCACATTATAATTCGGTACCATACACAGTGCCTGCAACTACCAATTATCAAGTTTTGCAATTGCATGCTTTAGTTCCTAACTATACTGACATTAGTTGTCTAATTAACACTACCCAATAGCCACTATTTACCTATTTATATTCATATATATAGTGCTATACTTTGCACCCACTGCAGATATTGTAAAAATATAATTTGGTTCAACACTATAAACATAAGGGAAAAAAAAAAAAAAAAACAGGAAAAACAGATGTTATTATATGCTTCACGTACATATTCCAATGTTATTTACTCGTTAAAAAAAACATTAATACATTATGTCAGTTCTTTTTAGCTTCTCAAACCAGGAAACCATCAGTAATACTCGCGACGGGGGACCGCTTTCGCAGCCGGACCACAGGAAGTGTTGCATCAAAATCCACACTCTCAGCTGTATTCAAGAGATTTCCTGTTTACCACTCGATGAAAAAAGTTCGTAGAGGTCATAAAAGTTCAGAAAACGGCCAGCAGACCCTCGGATTATCGCAAACAAACAGTTTTATTGCTTTTACAGAGGCCTAAACGACTTAAGCAGGGAACAAAGGATTACCTAAGCCTCGAAGTATAGTAGATACTGGATCTGACCTCAGGAGCATGCCAGTCTCAATGGAAGTTTCTTTCAGCCCTCTGATGCAGGTAAAACTTTATAAAACTTCAGAAACACTCCCTTTGCCTCGTTTTTAGTAGAAACAGAATATTTAATCCCATCCACCATAAATGTAAGCACATTAGGATATTTCATCTGGAATTTAATTTGCTTGTCAATCAGAAATTTACAGTATGCAGATAAAGACTGCCTAGCTTGCCTTACTTGCAGTGGTAAATCCTGAGCTAGAAATATTTTACTATTTTTCCACATAACAAAGCCACCATTCTTTTTTGCAGTAAAAAGTATTTTGCTAACATCTTGAAAGTTCAATATCTTAGCATATACAGGTCTAGGCATATTAGAAGCTTGTACCTCTCTCAGTACTCTGTGTGCCCTTTCGATAACAATTTGTTTCACTCCATCAGCATCATTTAACAAAACTTCAAGTATTTGTGTTATAGTTGGTATTAGCTCTGCATACTGAATGTTTTCAGGGATCCCTCTAATAATATTATTTCTTCTAGACCTCGCTTCTAAATCAATAAGTGCTTTGCATGGCTTGTAACTCCACATCATGTACCTTTGTTTTCTTCTCCAGCAAGTCTATTTTGTCCTCGGTTTCTGAAATTCTAGCCTCTGTTTTGTCCATTCTCTGCAGCAACTGATTACATAAAACTCCAAAAGTTTGTATTTGAGTAGTCAGGTCCTTTAAAGCTTCTTGTATAGGCAATAAAGCATGTTTGATATCGTCCATGTTCAGTGGCTGATCAGTTTTAGATCTAGTCTCTGGTTTCTGTTGTTCCTGCTGTCTAGTAATTCTTTGTTTTTTCGCACTCCCATCCTTTACTGGTGACTGTAATTCCGACAGCTTTGTTTTGGTAGCAGTTATTTCCATGCTTTTTCCTTCTTGTGACATTTTCCTTTCCCCAAGCTGACAGGTAAAATGAAGAATGCAGACAGTCCTTTGTTTATTTCTCTCTTCAGAGCTAGCTAATCACTTGGAATCCTGATAGATAAAGACTTTTTTTCCACTTTTTTTCCTGGTTATAGATTAATTAAGTGCAGATTCATCTTTTTTGACTTTAATTTGACGTTCAAACCTCTTGGTATCGACTCAGGTTACAGATTTTTCTCAGGTTTATTGAGGAGCTGCAGGTCAGCAGTGTTTACAGAATGGCAGCCATCTTTGAATGTATAGCAGCTGTTTCTATCAATTTGTTAAGCAAAGGTGAACAGTATCTGAGATGTAAAGGTTTGAAAAGAAGGGTATTCAAGAGAAGAGATGCCCTGGCAACAGATGATAGCTTCTTTGCTTTACTAAAGTGCACAATAATGCTCCTTGTGGTTGGCAAGATGTATAAATCTTAAAACTTTATTTTTGGCAGACTGGAGGATGGAATTATTGTGTCCTAAACAAGTAGCAGTGATGAGAAGAACATATTTCACTTAGGGAAATATAGCATTTATTGCTTTTGGGCATCTAGCTTCAGGGTTTAGGAGGTTCAGCATTTTGTAGGAAACTTTTAGCTGAATCAAGACCTTATTTATTTGTGACTCAGTATGTATGTGAAAAGAAAGGTTAGGGTCAAACTGTGCAAATTGTAAAATTTATTCTCAGACACAACAGGTTATAGATATATTTACAAAATGTTATGCAAAACCATTTGGCTGCACAAAAGGAGTGATAAGTTGTCCTAATGACATCCTGGTAACCCCAGATACTGGAATCAAATTAGATTATATTGAAAAAGAACTGCGCAAACTGGATCCAAACAAAGCGCAGGGAGGAGATGGAATTAGTAACAATGACCTGAGAACACTTAAGCAAGAACTTAAGAGTACCATTATATCTATTATTCACTAGGTCATATAAATATGAGGAGATTCCTCAAGATTGGAGGCATCCGCTTATTAAACCTGTCTGTATATATGTATCAGAAAAAGCAGAAAATGAATTAGCTTTTTGAAAGAATGGCCAAGGTTGTGTTTGTACAGAATGTTTATGCTGAAAAGGAAAGTCCTTTAAAGTAACCATTATTTTCAAATATTTTAGTCATTGAGACAAGGATGTTGGAATGGGCATCTTTTAATGAGGAAGTTGGGGAATATTTGGGTGTCTAGGATTTTTTAGGTTTTTAGATTTGAGATCATATGCTGTGGATATAGTGTGAAGAAGTTTAGTCTCCATGTCAAATTATTTACCATGTTTAAAAGAAAAGAAAGAGCCAGTTAGGAAAAAAAGGTAATTATATATTTTTTTGGTATTTGTTCTGTATTATGGCACCCATTAAGGTACCTCTAACAGCATGAAAATTTTTGTAATCATGCTCAGTAATAGTTAGTACTTTGAATGAATGCTGGATAATTTCTCTGATTTGGGGCAGTACCTTGTGAATGAAGGAATTGCCAATATGTCCAGTAGGCAGTAGTCAGTTTCAAAGTTCTAGGGTTGGAGGTAATCCTACTATAAAAGTGGGTCTTTTTATCCCTCCAGGAATTGCATATTCATGGGGCCAGCTGTCTGTAAGCAATTTTTTTCACCAGATAGGATTAGTTATGGTTATTGTCGCTTGTCTCTCTACACTTAAAAGACAAGCAGGCGGGGTGGTTCATTTAAGATGCTTTATTATGTAGAAACACATCAGGATGGATAGCAGCACCAATAAATATAAACAAAGTAATAATCAGATGGAGCTTACACATATACATGCTTACATCTCAACAGCTAACTACAAAGTGGCAGTCAGGCTTGCATGTGCTTAGTATTTATACAGTTGTACAAGCCCCGTGGATAGTTTTTTAAAGGGCAACAATGAGATTTCATTATTAAATATCCAACTTCTCTGTCCTTTTTCTCCCTATTTACAGTCCCTGGTATGAATAAACAGCACTAGAGGATGTAAAATATTTTAAATCAACTGTTTCTCTCCACTACAACAGTACCTTACTGTACTGTGGTGGTTTCACTTTAAAAAAACTTTTATTCTGCCCTGGAAAAGCTTGCTGCAGTCTCCAATTCATTGATACCATCAAGGCCAATGAATACAGGTAGTTTTCTGGCCAATTCCCTACCCAAACTGACACCACCACAACCATCCTAAAAACCCACCCATGCTGTGATGTCACAGCTCCCTGGTCCTTCCCTTACTCATACAGAAAGTAAAGCGTGGTACAAGGAAACATACATGAGTCAAGTCTCCTGCTGTTATGTGTCAGTCATAGCAGGTAACAGCTCAAATTACCCTTAGCACTTTGACAACTAGGGAAGTTAGGTGTGAAGGGGGATGGGAGATAAGTCAAAGTAGTACAATTCAGGCTTTACAAAGACTGCAATATAACCATTCTAAAAAGAAGCTGCAGTAAAAAGCACTTCAAAAGTCTGTTCTGTGGCATTTGCACTGTTTGTGTTTTAAGTAGTTACTGAATGGCATGAAATGTTACTTAAAACTGACTGAAAGACAGCAGTGTATGCATGTAAAATCAATGCAGTGACAGGACCTTTAGGAAGAAAGAGGCATGTGTGATGTAATTTTTACAGACAAGCACTGCATTATGGTATACCTACAGGTTTCAGGATCACTTTGAGATGATAGATCCCATGTGGTCAGACTCAGACATTATGTATAAAAATATTTAAAAACCTGTAAATATTCCCATATCATTAAGAATACTGCAGCAGCAGTTAAAATGTAGGAACCAGCAAACCATGATGAAATTAACATGTTTTTTTCAGTCTGTGGGTGCGGTTTTCATTTAAAGAGACATGCACATATTGATCTGCATCCTCCCTCTTAAAAAGATTGCCCTTTATCAAAATAACATTGTAATCAGACATGCATCAATATAGACATTCAGAAATAAACATAATGTTCATGTCCAAGTTGCTGTGTATCTGGAACATGGTCTGGAGATGCGACCAGATCTTGTTACATAGTCAGAACTGGGTTTAGCAATGGTGAACAACTTGTATCAAGAACTTCGGGATTCATCACAGGAATGGGGATACTCTCTGGAAGTGGAACCATGGACAACTCACTGAGATAGTCTTTCTCACAGGCTATATGCTGTGGTATTTGGACACCTCAAATGCTTCCAATTCTGGCTCCTTGTAATTCCATAATGTACAATCTCTGCTCTGGGCAGATGTTCTTCCTGACTCCAATCCAATCATAATTTTGGACATTTGCATCCTTACTACTACTCCTTCTCTTAATGGATTAAGTAGTCTGCTGGTCTTATCCTAGTAGGATTTCTGGGCTAAACACTTCTTCAACAGATTGGCTTTCAATGACCTGTTCTTCTTGACACATGGAACCAACAATTGACTACTGATGGGTAATGTGGTTCTGGTTTGTCTCAACAGAAGTCTCTGAGCTGGTGAACCAAGATGTTTATCATGAGGAATATGAGATTTAAGAAATTTAGGAAAACATCACTATTGACTTGTTTTGACTTCTCTAGTAACTGCTTTGCACTTTGAACTGCGTATTCTGCCAAGGCATTGGGCTGAGGATAATCTGGGCTACTCATGACTTGAGTTAAGTCCCACTCTTCTGGAAATCCTTTGAACTGTTGACTTTATACTACATGCCATTATCAGAAATAACTTTGAGGAAATCCATGTACTGCAAATTGACGCTTCATCTTAGTAATATAGTATTGGAAGCTAGATTGGGAAGGAGGTAAGTTTCAAGCCAATTAGAATAAGAGTCTACTATCACCAAAGGTTGACCAAGATAATTCCAGAATCTGGTTTAGCTAAAGTAGTTCTTTCTGTTGATGTGCTTTGTACTTTTGCACACAGAACAAGATGAAAGTACTCTCAATATCTTGTGACATAGAAGGCTAAAATACTAGTCCTCTCGCCCTTCTCTTGGTAGAGTCTGCTCCTGGGTGACCTCAACGTAAGATAGTAATGTACTCATGTTGCAAAGACTTTGGAACAATAACTTTAGGATTTTTCATGATGATACCATTGTCTGACAAAATCTCATCTCTGTATGGAAAATAAGGTTCTACTTCTGGAGGTAAATTAGATTGCTTTGATGGCCATCCTGCTCTGAGGAAGTGATTGAGCTTTTGTAAAACTGGATCTGTGGCTGTTTGATCTCTGAGCTCATCAAAACGTGTGGAAGAAAAATTTCTCACCTCCATGACTTCAAAATCAAATCACTCATTTTCATGCTGTTCAGTGGTACTTCTGAGTGATCTGGATAAGGTATTAGCAAGATAAAGAAGTTTGTCTTTCTTGTGGACAAGATTGAAATGGTAATTTTTCAATCTCAACATCATGTGTTGCAATCTGGGAGGAGCTGTATGCATACGCTTTCTCAAAATAGTGACTAGAGGTTAGTGATCTGTTTCAATCTGGATAGGTTTACCCATATACATAATCATGGAACTTGGAAAATGCAAACACCATTGCCAAAAGCTCTTTCTCTATCTGAGCATATTGCATTTCAGCTTGGGTAAGAGTTCTGGATGCATAAGCAACAGCTTGACCGTCTTGTAGAATGATTGGGCCGAGACCAAAATTCAAAGCATCACATGAGAGAGTAACTGGCTTGTGGACATCATAGTATCTGAGATTAGGTGAACTGGAAATTCTCTGTCTCAGGATGTCAAATGCTCTCTGGTGTTGTTCCAACCAAAACCAGGATATATCTTTGCATGTTAGCTCTCTGAGTGGTGCTGTTTAACTCGTCTGGAATGAACTTGCTTAGGTAGTTAACCATGCCAAGAAAATGTTGCAGGGCTTGAACATTGTCTGGAGCTGGCATCTTGAGAATAGCTGTTTGCTTAGAAGGGTCTGTTCATAGCCCTGAACTGGTAAATAAATGACCAACATAAGTGACTTCACGTAGCTTGAATTTGCATTTCTGTGAGTTCAGCTTAAGATTCACTTGACATGCCCTTTCCAGAACAGTTCTGAGGTTTCTGTCATGCTCTGCTTCACCATTACCTCCTCTTGGTATGTTGTCTACTATAATAGCACAAGGATACCCAGAAAAAATTGCTCCATTGTACGTTGAAAAACTTCACTTGCAGAATTTATCCCAAATGGCATTCTCAGAAATCTGTACCTTCCAAAGTACTGAAAGTAGTGAGCAACGAAGATTTCTTGTCAAGCAAAATTTGCCAAAATGAACTCTCTGCATCTAAGACAGAAAAACCAGTGGCACTTGGCATGAGAGCTGTCACTTCAACTGTGCGCATTGAATGATGAGGTATTTTAGTGTTTTGTTCAAATCTCATGGGTCAATGCAAATTTTGATGTCATCTGAGCTTTTCTTATGAGCTACCACCATGGGCGATACCCCCACTCTACTCTGCATGGCTGTTGGAACTTTTCTGGCTAGCCTGATAAATGGACTGACATCTGGGTGTAACTTCATGGGGTACACAACTGGAAGCTTGCCTAGTTTGTCTTCGAAACAATCAGCATAGTTAGAAAACATATATTGGGTGAAATTAGAGTAGTGGTCTTTTAAGCTAACATGATGAACTTCCTTGCTAAATGAATGCAGTCCCATTTTCAAAGAGTCTTTGAGGCCTAATAATGACTGGACATGCCTTTTGACCATATAAAATAATAAGTCTTAGCTTCTACCCGCAGAGTAACAGGAAAGCACTACTAAGCCTTCCGTTTGAATTTCTTCACCACCATATACAACAAGCCTCACACACTTTGCCAAATCAAGCCTTTTACCAGCACATACACTAGCAAATGTTTTTGCAGACATAACATTGCACTTTGAGCCAGTATTAACTTTGACCTCTATGGGTTTGCCATTTATCCAAACAGTAAAAAATACTTCATTCTTGGCCCATAAATCAACTGTATTGACTGTTTCACTAAGCACTGACACACCATGAACATAAAAAGAATGAGGCTCTGAGTCATGGCTGTCTAATTGATCAACTCGCTTCTTGAAATGTTCCTTTTTATTGAAAGTGTGTGTGCGCTTTAATTTACAAAATCTTTTGAAATTATTCCATTTATTACATTTGTGGCATTGTTGACCAAAAGCTAAGCACTTTTCTCTTTTAGATTCATGATTATTACCACAGTTACGACAGTTAACAATGAAATTAGGTTTTGGCCTATGATTTGAGTGTGCTGACTCATTCTTGCACTTCACTGAGGCTGTGCAAACTCTGGAACTTGCTAGAAAGCTCTGGGGTTTATTTGTAGTTGTGGCAGAAGCTACAGTAACTGTCATGTGCCTGGGCCTGTTTCTTTTAACCATGTGCTGCATACATACTATCAATGCGAGGCTTAGAAGTTATTAGGAACATGCCTTTCTCATTTGTAAGCATATTCGTGTGCTTTTCTGTGAGCTCATATATCCAACAAATCTCAATGGCCTTATTCAAAGTTAAATTACTGTCACAAAGCAAAATCTTTCTCACAGCATCATCTTTAATACCACACACACGCCTGTCCTTCCTTTATTAACTCATCTCTTAAATCACCAAATCTGCACATCTTAGCTTTATTTCTCAAGTTGGTTATATATACAGCAAAAGTTTCACCTGACATTTGATCCCTTGTGTAAAGTAAGTGCATCTCCATTGTAATGTTGGTCTGGGGGTTACACATTTCTCTAAATTTACACTTTAAGCACTCAGGGCCCTCCCTTGACTCAGCCTGTACTACAATATGATGGTTTCTCCCTCTCCAGCAAAGATAGCAGGTGCATACACAAAAGAAAATTCCCTTCCTGTGGGTTCTGACCTAGCTAAATTAAGTAAAATAAATGCCTTTGTACAGTCTTCTTTATTAGAAAATGCAGCCTGTATGAAAATGTCATACTCTTGCTCAAACACTCTCCAGTTCTCTGCAATATTATCAAACACAAGTGGACCAGGTTTTTAAAATCCTTGGGCCATGCCAACAAATGATCTGCGCAAACACACGGAAAATATGGCCCTTGTAATTTTATATATATATATATATATATATATATATATATATATATATATGAAAAAAATGCCTCTCTGCAGCTTGCAGTAACACACAAATGCACAATAAACTTTTTGAAGCACTGTACTTGGCACATTATGCTCTAAAATGGCTGTATTCTGCAAAATAACTTTATTTTAGCACTGCACAAACATGAATACTTTATATACTTCTGATAACTCGGTTAGCCTCAGTAAATACGAAAAATATGGATTCGCAAAGAATGTATTGAAAAATGTGGTTATTTCTCTCTATTTTATTCATTTCATTCATTTTATGCAATTCGGACTTTATTTCAAACATTTTCCATAGTAATTTGAATATTTCTAGCAATATCGGACATTTTGACTTATTTTAATATAATTTAGAGCATTCTGTACGCTTTGTTTCATAGTTTGTGAATAAGAAATAGTTTGAGCAAGTTTAACAGGAGAAGTTAGTTTCTGACCTGTTTTGCAAATCATATATGCTGCAAAGGTCAATTCACTTCTGTATATACCTCTAGCTGCAGGTGAATGCCTCTCAAAGTCATAGTAGAAAAACTGAAGTTTTTTTCCTCTGGCCATTAGATATACCACTTTTGACACCATGTCGCTCATCTCTATACACTTAAAAGACAAGCAGGTGGGGTGATTCATTTAAGATGCTTTATTATGTAGAAACACATCAGAATGGATAGCAGCATCAATAAATATAAACAAACTAATCATCAGAGAGAGCTTAGGCACACACTTACATCTCAACAGCTAAGTACAAAATGGCAGTCAGGCTTACATATGCTCAGTATTTATACACTTGTACAAGCCCTTGGATAGCTTCTTAAAGAGAGATCCACACATTGATCTACAGTTATGTTCAGTTATGTTATACGACAAATTAGGAATGGTTGGAGGCTTTGATAAATTACCTTTAGATAAGAGAAGGTAGAGCTAGGGAAGAGTGAGGAGGAATATGATATAAGAGGTAATTTATGAGGAATGACATAATGCTGGTTGTGGTAGAGTATTAGAAAGTTTTGAGAATATACTCTACTAATTGAAATATAAGTATAGTGGTGAATGTTATTAGTCTGTGGGCAGACTGGAATAGTTGGATTGGTGTACTAAGAGAGATGCTAGTACACAGCTCAAGGAGAAGTGTGCAAGAAGAAACCATAGACCTGATATGGACTATCTGATTCTAAATTAGGAGGCAGGGCTACTTGCGTGTTACATCAGCCACAAAAGAGAGTGAGAAATATGCTCTGCTCATTGCATGTCACGGGGAACAGTAGTTCTTAAAGAGGAAACCCAGAATCTGCGTTTGAGGCGGCTTTGAAACTTCTTATACCACTTAGTAGGAAGTAATTTGTCTTTGAAAAATTCTTAAGCATTTTTGAACTTGATTGGTTATCTGGTCTTGCAATTACTTCAAACGAGACTGATCTGCCACCATTCCTCAGTCTATTATCTCAGGAGAGCAGATCATCTCGGAGCTCTCCAATGCCAAAAATACAGCATCAATGGGATAAGACAACATCCCAAGTTGCCTATTAAACAACTTAAAACATGATCTTGCAGACCCACTTGGATCCCTGTTTAACTGCAGCATGCGAATCAGCTATGTTGCAGTGGAGTGGTGGACAGCAGCAGTAATCCGTCTGCACAAAGGGGGACCATCATCCAACCCTGGGAATTATAGGCCCATAACCTTGACTAGCCTCATCTGCAAGGCCATGAAAAGAATCATTATGGACCTTATTAACACAGACATGTGTAATCTCCAAGCTCTGGACCCAACCCAGTTCAGATTCATTAAAGGTAGATCATGCCTGTTAAATATGGTTGACTTTGAGAAAGTCACCAAGGCCCTGGGATGAAGGACTGCAGTGCATACTACCTATCTTGACCTAGCCAAGGCATTTGACACAATCCCCCACTCAGGTATTATAGATAAACTGGGAATTGACCCCTACATTACCAAATAGGTAGCCAACTGGCTCACTGACAGAACACATACTGTCAAAGTGGGTGACTTCACCTCTAGCAAAAGACCAGTCACCAGTGGTGTACCTCAGGGTTCTGTGCTGGGACCCTTACTGTTTGGAATATATTTCTCAGAAGTCCAGGCAAACTTGGACAGCCTGTGGCTGACCAAGTTTGCTGACAATTGCAAATTGGGAGCAATCACTGAATCCCCAGTAATGTTAACATAATGCAGGCAGGGTTAACGCAGACAAATGGTTGATGCCAAAGCCATGGATTAAAGCTAAATGCAAAAAAATGCATTATTATTCCCTTTCAGAAAGCTGAGATCCCTGCTAATTACATTATAGACAGCACCCCCTAAGAGTAGACCCAGTGGTAAGTGATCTGGGTCCTCAGGTTGATAGCAATCTGAACTTTGATCATCACATATCCATGGTAGAAAGTAAATCCTTCTATATGGCACATCTTATAAGTAAAGGAATCGCATCTAGACCTAAGGATGTTATAATTCCATTATACTCGGCCCTCATCAGACTAATAATTGAGTACAATGCTCCCTTTTTTATGAACCTCACCAATCACCTGCAACAATTATAGACACCACATAGGTTTCTCACCAAGAAATTACAGGTTACAGAAAACAAGTCTTATGTGGAAGGACTGAAATTCCTGTCACTGTGTTATGTCTCCTGTAGGTTGCTAAGGGGTGACCTGTGTCTGGCTTACAGGACAGTCTCTGACCCAGCCCTGATGGAAATGCTACACATTCATAAATCAAACTACATAAGGGTCACTTGCCCCAGGGTTCTTAACCTATCTTCTGACATGCTGGAGAGATGAATACATCTCCCAGAAACTGAAACTTCTCTGGAACAAGCTTCCAGTTCATGTGAAACAGCTCCTCCCTGATCCTCTTCAAACACAACCTAGATCGATGGATGGGTGAACACAAATTCACTCCTGCGGTAGTACCCATGTCCTACCTGGATAGATGAAGTTTTTATTAACTCCCATAGATCATTACCTCTCTGAACTTCACTCACCTAACCATTGACAGTTGGGGCAACTCGGGATAATATGGCTAGGCTTGTAAGGGCTCTAGGGCCATTAACTTAGTAACCTTTTATGAATCTATAAAACAAAATTAAGATTCCAAGCAGAAGCCACCTGTTTACTACATGGACAGATATGTAACACCCCTTTCAAAAACTGTTTCATAAGAGGTATGGTAGAAAGGGGGTAAACCACTGGCAGGCAAACAGAAATGGCTGAGAGATTAATCTTAATATAGGAATAAGAAATATCAAAGGAGTTTGAGCCTCAAAAGGTTCCCGGTTCTTAGATTGGTACCTACCAGAAAATCTTTTCTACTTAACCCATACACAATTTTTTTAACAGCATGTTTCTTTGCCTCCTTTAATACCTGCTGCAAGTCCGCAGTCAACTGAAGATGTTGAACACTGGTTTCTATCAAATTTCCTCTGTCCTGTGTAAGTCCACTCTATAAGGAAGCTTATGGTAATTGCCTGTGGCTACTTTCAAAAGAAAGGAAAACCACTGTTGCCTGGGCCAAAAGGGAGTCACCACTATTGTCTTTGGAGAGTCCTCCTGAATCTGTAGGAGAACTCTGGTTGTCAGAGGAAAGGATGGAAAGGCATACAGAAACATTTCTGTCCATTGGAATGAAAAGCCAACTTTCTTCTAAGTTACCCAGCAAAAAGTTCTGAAGCAGAAGATGTCATTACAATCACTGCTGCAGTATTCTTAATGATATGGGATTCCCTGCCACGGAAGCCTGATGTCTGGCCAGTCTTCCAAAGACTTCTGAATTTAAAAGATATGCCAAAAAGTCACCATATGCTCCCTGCATAACATAGGGCATAAAGGTGATGTTCAAGTTTACCAAAAACAGAACAACTTTGCCGCCAGTCTGAACGTATCTTTTACACCATCAGTCTGTTTCCCTGCATCTGTCTTCTGCCAGTTGAATGCATTTTCATTCTCCAGTGACTTCCTACACCTGTTTACTATTTTTGCAAGATAACTTCCCTGTTAGGGATTTTGCTTTGTCTTGTTTTTTTTTTTGTATTGCTTGAGGTTAGTGTCCTCCAGGAAGGGTAAATGCCAGTGTGGGAGAAAAATTCTCCATAACAACTGCCTCAATAAGTGTCTATCTTGCTTAGGTGCTTCTCATGATCATACTCTTTGTTCTATTTGTCAGGCATTTGTTTAAAAAAAACCCTTTGGAGTAGACTTTCTTTCCTTTCCTTGTATTTTGAGAACCAGTGTCTTAAGCTACTTGCTAAAGATACTATGGAAGGAATCTCCCACCCCAAGGGTCAGCCATTAGGGAAGAAGAAGGTGAAAAAGGTACGACCAGACTCTTCCACTGTCCAGCCTTTGCCAGGTGTTTCTCCTGACGTCATTATGAACCTGGAGGCTCACCTGGCTGTGTTGTCGGATTTCACTGCTGTGACTGTGTTGGAGGCTGGTGAGGATCTGGCTGGCAGCATGTCTGAAGAGGCTTTGCAGGTGTCCATCTCGGACATTCAGAGGAAACCACAGTTGATTTTTTCCTGAGGGGCCTAGGGGACTTCCTCAGTTTGTAGTTGGGGAAGAAGTTCCTGCTACGCTTCTCTACTGTCATCCGGGATCTGATCCTTCTCAAGATGTTCCTTTAAAAAAAGAAACAAAAAAAATTAAGTATGTTTCTTTTGCTTCTAGGGATCCACTAAATGAGTGGCAGGCTTTTATTCAGGGGTTATTGTCTGCCTTAATGTCCTTAAAGCCTCCTCATGGGGTTTCAGTTCCTGCTCCTCATTGGTCATCTACTCCTCTTAAAAGGCCTAGAGACCAGGACTGTTCTGAGGATGAGTCAGATTCTGCTGATGAATCCCTAACTTATTCTACTCAAATTCCTTCTCCTTTGGACTATGGGTCAGAGGAGCAGGAGGAATCTATTAATCCTGATGTTCCCTTGGAGGAAATTTCCTTTGGGCACGCACTTTCTAGGGTGATGGATTTTTTTTTTTCAGTGGAATCATACTTAGGTCTCTGATATCCATAAGAGCTACTATGAGTTGTTGCAGTTGGACTCCTAAATCTGTGGCTATTCCGTCTGTCTTGCCTGCTTTACTAGATTCTTTCTCCAGTGTCTGTCAGGCCCTTGAGTCTCTTCCCCCTGCACCCAAGAAGCCTGATATGTTTTATAGGGTTCCTGAGGATTGTTCTTTTTTATTTAAATGTCCTGCTGCTGACCCCTCATACCTTTTTCATCTTCTTCTTCCCTAACGGGGAATTCCTTCTGTAGCCTCTGAAAAGCCATCTCAGTTGCTTCCTTCACCCAAGTTATTGCTTTTGACAAGGACAGCAGAACTTTGAGCAGACTGGGCAAAAAGGTTTACACTTCTGCTACCCTAGCTTTTAGTGCTATTAATTATCAGACCCATATTCTAGATACATATCGACTCTTCTTTCTCAGGCCTGTCAATTTATTTCTGATTTTCCAGACTCTGAGGGTAAAACTTATGTTCTTTCCTTGCTAGGGACTTCCCCTCAAGTCATTCATCATTCTATTAAATGTAGTTATGATGTGGTGGATGCCTCTTCTACGGGTCCTGTTTTTGGTTCAGTTATGAGGAGGTAGTCTTGGCTTAGGCTTCAACCTCTACCTAATGATATTAAAGCTAAGTTGATGGATGCTGCTCTGGATTCTGAACTTTTGTTTGGGGAAGCTACTTCTGGTTTGTTCAAGTCCTTTAAGGATAAGGATAAGGCCTTACAGGAACTTAAACATGTTTGTTTATCCTGTGCCTAAATTTCAGATAAACTATCACACTAAGCCTACCTTTGTTCGTAGGCAGTCCCATCCTTCTACTAAAGGTAAGAGGAGTGGCGAAAGGACTCCTCCTGCTAAGGCTACTCAATTTTCAGGGACTCTGAAGCCTTCCTTTTTGGGCAAACCAGGTGCTGTGTGACTGTCCCTTCCCAGCTTCATTCCTCTTTTTCTTCACTTTTCCAGTTTGTCTTCATATCACTTAGGAAGGGTACATCATGTGGAAATCCCATCCTCTTTTTTATGGGCATTTCTCAGCCCCCTTGGGAACATCTTCCCTTTTTGCCAGAGGTTCTTCAAGATCTCTTCTCTCAGGGTACTATTCAAGAGATGTCTGTCTTCCAAAGGGGGATAGTATTCTACTCCCAACTGTTTCTAGTGCCCAGCAAAGAGGGCACTTGGAGATCTATTCTAAACCTCTCTCATCTTAACACTTTTCTAAAGGTACCTTCTTTTTGGATGTTGTCCCTTCAGATTTTGTTTCCTCTCTTGCTCCCACAGGCCTATATGGTGTCTCTGGATCTCAAGGATGCTTATCTCCATATTCCTATCCATCCCCTTTTCAGGAAGTTTTTTGTTTCTCTGTTGTTTCCTGGCATTTTCAGTTCTGTGCTTTGCCCTTTGGTCTTTCTACTGCCCCAATGGTGTTCACCAAATGCCTCCCTCCTGTGATTACCTTTTGCAGACTTCAAGGGATCTAGATATTTCCTTACTTGAATGACCTGTTGATTTAGGTATCTTTCCTAGAGACCCTTTTGCAAAATCTTCATTTTGCCGTATCCCTTCCTCAGAGCATGGGGTTTCACTGTAAATTTCAAAAAGCCTTCTCTGACTCCTTCTCAGGATCATGTTTTTCTGGGTTGCAGGATTTAGATTGTGCTAATGATTGCCTCCCTGCCCCTTCCAAAGGTCTTTCTTTCATATTCTTCTTCCGTTGGCTTCCATTACTGCCAGGGAGTGTCTGAGATTTATGGGTTTAATGGCATCCACCATTCTGATGCTCCCTCTGGCCAAACTTCATATGAGAAAGTTTCAGTGGTTTTTGAAGTCAGTATGGCTTCAACATGCTCATCCTCTAGAATTTATAGTTCCTCTTCTTACTTGCCTCAGACAGGAACTTCTCTGGTGGATTCAGCAGTTGTCTCTGAATCCATGGATCCCTTTTCAACCCCTCTTCACTCTAAGGAATTGTTCACAGATGATTCAGATATGGGATGGGGGTGACTTTTGGCTCCTTAAAGGTACAGGGGGTGTGGTTCCCTCGCCAGCAGAAGGAGCACATCAGTGTCATAAAGATGAGAGCCCTTCTGCTGGCTCTTCAGGCACTTCAGTCTCTCTCTTCTCCAGGGCCTTTCAAGATATTCACAGACAATACCACAGTGATGTAGTATATCAACAAGCAGGACTGAATGAGATCTTATCTTCTTTGCCGGTTGGCACTTCTGGTATGGGATCTTGCTGCCAAGGGTCAAGTGACTCTTCAGGAAATTTATATCTCCTCTGATCAGAACATTGTAGCAGACATTCTGAGCAGGTCCTTAACTCAGTCCCAAGAATGGATGCTTCACAGGGATATGTTTCTGGGCATTATCCACCAGTGGGGTACTCCTCAATTGAATCTTTTTGCCTCCCTTCTGAACAGACAACTTCCTCTGTTTTGTGCCAGATTCCCAGGTCCCCTGGTATGGAAGGAGATGTTTCTTTATGCATTCCCTCCCCTACCTCTCATTCAGGAAGTCCTGTTCAAAATCCAACAGGGTGCTGTCAGAATCTTGTTGGTGACTACCTTTTGGCAGTGACAGCACTGGTTCCCTCTTCTTCTCCATCTAGCCAGGGGCAATCACTACAACTTACCTCACAGTGTGGATCTAATTACACAAGACAAGGGATTTCTTATCCATCCCCACCTGTCCACACTTAAACTGACACTGTGGGTGATAGGATTTTGATTTCTCATAGACACCTTTTTTCTAAGGACATGCTGGAAGTCCTGCAAGAGGCCAGGAAACCTACAACTAGGAAATCCTACTTATCCAAATGGAAGAGGTTTTCATTTTGATGTCTCTCATAACCTGAACCCACTTACTGTGGATGCTCCTTTGGTTCCGTCTTATTTGTGTGAGTTGCTTGATGCTGGTTTGGCCTATTCTTCTATTAAGGCCCACCTGTCAGCTCTCTCTGCTTTCCTGCCTTTTTCTTCTCCTTTAGCTGCTAGATTTGAGGTGAGACAATTTCTTAAAGGTGTCCTTAATGTTAGACCTCCCAGGAAGCCTGTTTCTCCTCCCTGGGATCTTAGTTTTGTTTTGGAGAAGTTGACTCAGGCTCCTTTTGTGCCTGCTGCTTCAGCTTCATTGCAACATTGTTCCTGGAAGCCTCTTCTTTTGTTAGTGGTTACTTCTTCCAGATGGGTGTCTTGAGTTGCAGGCCTGTATGGCTTGTCCTCCTTTTTTGATTTTTTTATGAGGACAGAGTGTCCTTCTGCACTAATCCTTCATTTATGTCAAAGGTAGTTAATGAGCTATCACTTAATCAGCCTATTAATCTGCCTACTTTTTCCCCTCTCCCCAAACTGACAAAGGGTGCTGCATACTTTGGACATGCATAGGTGACTTAGAATTTATTTGTTTATGACCAAGGCTATCAGAAAATCTGATCAGTTATTTGTTTCTTTTCATCCTAGATCTTTGTGTTTTGCTGTATCCAAGCAAACTATTTCTTCTTGTATTTTAACTCATTCACTCCAGAGCAGCTCAGGAAAAGCTGCCTGCTTAATTCCACCATAGGAACAACAGTGCAGCCTGAGCTCATTTTCAGAAAATCCATTTGTAATACTATACAGAAAACACATGTTCATAACTCTTTAACTATAAGAGCTACACTAAAAATGAAACACGGAAGTTGTTCAGCAGACACTGACCTTTCCAACAGTGTAAATGCTGATAGTGCATATCAAAGTCATAATTAAATATTTGGCAAGGAATGCTGATATTGTGCAATTTTTTTAACTTTTTGGAAAAGCAAAGCACAATATCTTGGTCTATGTACCATGCAGACCCATACAATTTGAATTTAATATGTTAGTATGAATGTCAGCTTTAAAATGATACCTTAACCATAACTGTGTGATGCTCCTTTCATGAGATATTCACAGAAATATGATTAGTATATTATTTCTCATAACTGATAAATAAATGAAGCATAATATCTCATCACCTGTAGCAGACAGAGCCTACATATCAGTGTAGAAGTTGTGCATCTGAATGTCAGCTTCAAAATGACGCATCATTTGTGTGATCACCATGCTCCCTTGCAAAGATATGGGCATAATAATGAGAAGTATTGTAAATGTATAATTTTCATATTCGTACAAGACTAAACAAACTGTGATATCTGTACGTGTGTACAGTGCCTAGACACAGTTCTTTTAACATGTTGTAAGGAGTAACACTGTCTTCAAAATGAGGTATTACTTCACAAAATGTGGTGCTCCCTTGCAAAGTTATTTACCAAAATATGAAAAAAAATCATAATTTTCATAACCTAAGTCCGAAACAAACTTTGATATCTGCGCATGTGTCAAACATACAGGCACAATTCTTTTACCATGTTAGAACCAGCAATATTGTCTTCAAAATGAGATATTACTTGGCACATTCAGATGCTCCCCTGCAAAGTTATTTACCAAAATATGAAAAAAATCATAATTTCCATAACCATAAGTCTCAAACAAACTTTGATATCTGCACATGTGTCAAACATACAGGCACAATTCTTTTACCATATTAGAACCAGCAATACTGTCTTCAAAATGAGATATTACTTGACACATTCAGATGCTCCCTTGCAAAGTTATTTACCAAAATATGAAAAAAATCATAATTTCCATAACCATAAGTCTCAAACTTTGATATCTGCACATGTGTCAAACATACAGGCAAAATTCTTTTACCATATTAGAACCAGCAATACTGTCTTCAAAATGAGATATTACTTGGCACATTCAGATGCTCCCTTGCAAAGTTATTTACCAAAATATGAAAAAAAATCATAATTTTTATAACCGTAAGTCCCAAACAAACTTTGATATCTGCACATGTGTCAAACATACAGGCACAATTCTTTTACCATGTTAGAACCAGCAATACTGTCTTCAAAATGAGATATTAATTGGCACATTCAGATGCTCCCTTGCAAAGTTATTTACCAAAATATGAAAAAAATCATAATTTCCATAACCGTAAGATCCAAACATACTTTGATATCTGCCTATGAGTACAACATGCAGACACCATTCTTTTATGAACTATAAATAATCTTTGCAAAATGAGGTATTACTTAGCACATTCAGATGCTTCCTTGCAAAGTTATTTACCAAAATATGAAAAAAAATCATAATTTCCATAACAGTTATTTGCCAAGCTCAGAGAAATTAATTTTACACAACACATTTCATAATAGTGTTTTACTTACTATACTGGTCCGACTTGGTCATGGGTGTTTTGCATTCTTCTCACAATCATGCATGGCTCTCCTCACGCCATTGTGGAGGTTGGTCAAGAACAACGCAATGCCCTCCTCAGTTAGGTGAATGTCATCCCTTCTGAACCGATGAACATCTTCGGCGGTGATGCCGTTATGGCATATTGTCGATCCACCGACCCTGTGCATCAAGCCATGCATGAACACATTCTGTAAATGTCTGAACAGCAGAAGACAGTCTTACCTTATCTGAAATAAAGCATGGGTGGACACTGACAAGGGTGCACAGCCAGGGCACATGTAAAGAGAAAAAGCAGGGTAAGGACTGCCACTCCACTAATATGCCAAGGACAGGCATGGGGCTCCAGATGTTGGTTATCTGTAGTGTCCCATAGCTGTGCCGGCTGCCCACTCAGACTGCTGATACCACTATGGTCTCATGACCTCCTTCAGTGTCAGCAGCCTGCCTTACCTCTGCCTTTTCTCTTTACATGTGCCCATTCAGCAATGGACCTTAGGGATGAGGGACTGAAGTAACTCACTAATTGCTGTCCTGACCTTCATACATTTACTACTCTCACCTACATACGCTGACTACACCTGAAGGCAGGGAGACTGAGTGGAGAGCTACATCAAGGCAACATGTCAAAAGACCAAGACTGACCCAGGCTGTGTCTTTTTGCATGTTTTTGCATTACATCACAGTGGCACACCCAAGCCCATGCTTACCGAGGACAGCAGCACTATGGGACTGTGCTGTAGAGTCTCCAGGTTCCCAACTGCGATCCCGGGGGATCACAAGATCCATGCTGGCTGGGTATGCACCCTGTGATGCACCCACCAACCTAAGAGCAGTTGGAAAAAAAAAAGTGAAGAGGGACCTTCATGGCATTGGTGCTGAAGGGCTTGGCTGCCTACTGACATGGGGGCACAGAAAGAGCACGTGTACACTGAAAAAGCAGGTGAGGCACTCTGCTTTACCTCTGCCTTTTCCATTTACATGTGTCCTTTCTGCAGTGGCCATTAGGAGTAGAAGGGAGGAGCTAATGTAAACCCTGTTGCCCTGACCTACATACACTGACTACACCTGAAGGGAGGGAGACTGAGTGGAGAGCTACATCAAGGCAACATGTCAAAAGACCTAGACTGACCCAGGCTGTGTCTTTTTGCATGTGTCCTTTGCCAGAGGGAACCATTACATCACAGTGGCACACCCAAGGCCCACAGCACTATGGGAGAAATTTATGGCCATAGTACTCTCCAAAGCATTCAACACACAGGTTGACCTTGCAAGTCGGGCACCCCCATGATGGCTCAGCACGTTTACCCTTGCTGGCACAGTTTTTGCATCTTGATTTATGCCATTTCACTGGAAAGTGAGAGCCATGCTCAAATCGGCTCACAGCCTCTGGGACAGTAATCTCAGTGCATCTTTTCCTCTTTGTGTAACTGGCAAGTAAATGCAAGCCTAGGTTCCTTCGGAACTGTAACTGTGTTGCCGGAATAATACATCCAGAGCGTGACAGTTGCTGATGTCTGATACTTTCACGGAATATAATGAAAGCATTGACAATGGCCACATCCCATAAGAACCAGAACAAGTACAGCCACCATTTGCGGGCCTTTCTGGCACTGGGATACTGTGTCCTCAGCTGATCTGCTCTGTCCACCCCATTCATGTAACTGTTGTACATGTTTACAACTGGTGGACATGGCACTGATGTCTTTCTTCCATCACGCTTTCTCCTGTATGTGCTGGAGACTGGCAAGGTTGGGCTACAGTTAGTTGACAGGAGGAATACTGGTTTGCTATCCTTCCATTCAGTAGCTAGCAGTGGTCCACTCTGCAATTGCTTGTAGTAGCCTCGAGCTGCTTTTCCAATGGCCTGTCTGTTGAATATAAGGGGTCACCCTGATCTATTGGTGCGCATGGTCCCACAACAGTATAGATCATCTTTCAGCAATTGCTGTGCTAGTGGAACAGAGGTAAAGAAATTATCAAAGTAAATGTGATGCTTCTTGCCAATCAGTCCCCTAGTTAAGTCAACTACAACTCTGTGTGCCAGCCTGACCTCTGTATTCTGCCCTGTTTTTCCAGTGTATACCTGGAATTCATGTACATACCCATTGGTCGAGTCTGCCAACACCCACACCTTAATGCCATACCTCTCAGGCTTACCAGGCATAAACTGTCTAAATGTCAAGCGTCCACAGAAGCCAGCCATGGCTTCGTCTACAGCCACCTCACAATGCACATTGTAACGTGTCCTGCATGCATGAAGTACTGCATCCAGTATTGGCCGTACGTGATGTAGCTTGTCATGACCCCCAGAACCCTGTGGTAGGCTCAGGCTGTTATCGTTGCAGTGGAAGTACTCCTGAATTTTTTCAAACCTATCTCTGGTCATGTACTCTGCTATTGGGAAGCGACCATATACATGGTGCGTTTCCCAGTACTGCCTCAATTCAGGAACATGTACAATAGACATGTATATTCTGACACCTAGAAATTTGCGTATGTCTCCTGGGCAAACAGGACTCCACAGCGTATCAACCTTGCCTGCTGCGGCCTGCCTCTGTGCAGCATAGCGATTTGTTTCATTAGCAATATGGGTGTATAGCTCCTCTGGGAACATCAAATTCAGGAAGTCCATCTCTGTGCTATCTGAGCCCAAGTGATCTATTGGTCCAACTGGCCCCACAAATTCCTCAATGTGTAAAGTTTGGAGGTGTTTTTCCCATGTGATCTTAAGTGGTGGGCATGCTTGGTGTACCTGACTGGGTCGCAAGGAACAGTTGGAAATGGGAAGGGCTGAAGGGTTGAGAGATAATGCTCTCTCAATGCCTGTAGCAACTGTACTGCTTGCAGTTGGTAGTGAACTGTTGACACATGTTCCCTGCTGAGGCACACCCATATCAGTCTTTGACAAGGAGCTACTTGGACTCATATCTAGTGGATTATCTCCATCACAATCACCATACTGTGGACTACTTCCCACATCATGCACAGTCGAAGGCACATCCACACCCTTATCAGCACTTGCAGTGCCATGCACCGTGGAGGACTGCATAGTTGTGTCAGTCAGACCAGGTGCTTTCGTGAACACAGATAAAGGCATGTCATCGTCTGCATCATACTCTGAATGCCCTTGGTGGCCATTGTGTGTGGCCAACTTGTGTGTGGGTACCTTCCTTAGGTGTGCAAGTGGCACCTCATCCTCACTGTCTTGGTCACTGTCATAATTACTGGTCATGTCTGCTTTGGCAACTGGTAGTGGTCTTTCAGGAATGGCGGGCACAGGAGCATCATCCGTATCACAGGCAATGGCCTTTTCACGCAGACATGCGAGTGGAATGTCATCACCTGAATCATAATCATCATCCTCACTCTGGTTGGCATTATGTGGTACATCGAAGTGCATACCATTGTCTGAACCACTGCTGCAACCATCACAGTCAGTTTCCTCACCCAACAGGTAAATGCTGCTTGCTTTCTCCTCAACAGATGGCATCTTTGGTGGTGGCTGTGTTGCTTTACACTTGAAATCACACCTGAAAAACACAATGCAATACAACATTCTGATGTAATATACCTGCACAGAAGCACGTGAAAGCAATGCACTTATTTCTCTCTCTCTCTCTCTCTGTAAATATATATATATATATATATATATATATATATATATATATATATATATGGGTACCTATCAAACCATCGACAACTTAAAATAACGAAACTGACTCCACCGACAACTGAATTAACCGACAGCGCAAAAACGGACGTTTACAAGGTAAGGGGTGTAACTCCGCTACTCATGCCTACCATGGTTCTATGACACTGCCACCCTTCCTAAACCATGGTAGGCTTGAGTAGCATTTACACTTACCTTGTAAACGTCGCTTTTGTGCTGGCGGTGAATTCAGTTGTTGGTGGAGTCAGTCGTTATTTTAAGTTGTCGATGGTTTGATATATATATATATATATATATATATATATATATATAGACACACACATATGTATATATATATATGTATGTATATATATATATATATATCTATATCTATGTATATATATATATATATATATATATATATATATATATACACACACACACACACACACCTACATATTTATAACTCCATCTATATATATCTACATACACATATAAATATGTGTGTGTGTGTGTGTGTGTGTGTGTGTGTGTGTGTGTGTGTGTGTGTGTGTGTGTGTGTGTGTGTGTGTGTGTATATATATATATATATATATATATATATGTATATGTGTATATATATATATATATATATATATATGTCCCCAGCTACTTTACACCCTGGGTAACTCACCAAACAGATATGCAAATAGTCTAACAGGTGAAATATGCCTCTGGTATCTCACCCACAAAAGGAGGTATCATAAAAAAGCAAGACTATAATCAGTAACTCAACAGAATGACTTCATAGTTCGAAAGCCAAGGAAATATTTTACCACAGCAGTGCAGAATAGTCGCAAAGAAATATAACATATGAGTTTGGATATTGTCATTGCCTAAACAATTTATGATTTTGTGTCAAATGAGAGGATGCAAGGCAGTCAATAATAATATATATATATTCAAATTCTTCATGAAGTACACCACAAATCCTCTTATTCCTGCCACTTTCTCATGAAAAAACAGCAACTGAAGATGTAATGTATACATTTTTCCTACTATACTGCTTACATTTCTTGAAATTGTATATATGACATAAATGAAAGTAGTGTGGAGGGGGTGGGGGTGTATTGCAATCACTGCAAGTGGAGAAAGAGCCAAATGTGAGTTGTGCATTCATCAATGTGATAACGACTTCTACTTATGTAAATAAAACTGACAGCTGCTGACAGTTTTACCTGAAAAGTGACAATGACTCAGTACTATATTGTAACTGCACTGTGCTAATGACTTGCAAAGTTATGCATGGCCAGACACAGGTGATAATTGCTGGCATTCATTGTATTACCTTCTGCAGGTGTTAAACAACACAGTCATAATCTGTTATAAGGCCATAGTCACTCAAATAGTATAACACTTACATATTACTGAGCCCTTCCTCCCAGACCTCCCAACCGTTCCGAATTACTCGGTTTTTACCGAGTTTTGGGGTCCAAATGAAGGGGTGCCACGATTCCCGAGTGGCACCCCTTCATTTCCGATTTTTCTTTCATTTTTTTAAATTTTAGCGCTGTCGGAGCTGACGTCATCACGTGCATAATGACGTCAGCTCCGTCAGGCTACCAGCCAGTCGGAATTGAGCTCAAAGAGCTCACATCATCATTTCCGGCTGGCTGACTTTCGGCGGGAAGGATTCGTACAGAGCAGTTCGCTGGGAGTTATGGCAGCAATGTAGCCGACTTTCGTCAGCCTCAGGAAAGAATTGTACAGACTACAGAGCAGACTGCAGTTCGCCGGGCGGGTGATATGTTGCAGCAATGTGCAGAGCCGAGCCGGGAAACGGAGATATGGCAGCAGGGGATTAATAGCAGCAATCAAGCAATGTGTGCAGAGCAAACCAGAGATATGGCAGGGATTAAGCTGTTCGCCGAGCCGGGAAACGGAGATATGGCAGCAATGTGCAAAGCAGTTCGCCGAGCCCATAACAACCGTCCAGGGAGGGATTAATGGCAGCAAGCAACAGTAAGGTAGGTGTATGTTTGTGGATATGGCAGCACCGCAGCACAGAGGGAGGGATTAATGGCAGCAATGGTAAGGTGTGTGTATGTGTGTATTGTGTGTACTGTGTGTGTGTGTATACGCATGCACATATAGTTTGTGCAGCAGTGAATCTTCATAGATTAGACAAAGTAGTGAAATGTAGATCTTCATCGCCGACGCTGACACTTAATCGGCTCATGGCTGTGAAAGTTTAGTAGTGCTTCCTCGTCACATTTTATATTTCAGTTACTGGCAGAGGAAATTCCTGTTTACTGTGTTTATTGTATATTGCAGTTCAATCACATACTTTATTCTAATCTGTAGATGGTGTTACTTTTGGTGTATTAGAATGTTCGTGTGTCAGTTGGTCTGATGAAATTTTTATGAAGAAATGCATTTTCAATGTCTTACTCTTACCTATTTGTTGCACTACCATGTAAAGTGCCAGTGATGTATTTGAAGATTTAGAGAACTTTCCTCAACTTAATGGCTGCATACAGGGTAACCATACCCAGCTGAAGGGGAGTGGGCTGTGAAACAACTTACTGAACTACATAATGAATAGTTTTGCATTGATGCAAACTTTAATGCTTTAGGCCATGATTAATAATTGCATAAATACTAGGATAATTTGAACATCCTTGCAATACCATATAAGTCAAGGCAATGGTAAAGGCACATACTACATGTGGAAGCAGACTTTTATGATGGAAAAGTTCTGAATTGTGCAGTTTTGTCGTCATTGGTTCATGTGTTTTGTTTCATTGCCTACAGTACAGATTACATTTACTGGTAAAATGTTCAAACAATAAATTTAAAATGCGCTCTAACATGTGTGTTGTATTATGCAATAAATATAATTTAATAAAGTCAGGAAGGTGTATAAAGAAAAGAACACATGTATGTTTCTTGTTTTGTGTGCAAGGGGCCAATGATTTGAAAGCAGCCCAAAGGTAATCTTTATCCACCACTGGTCAGATGCATTTTCTTTGGATGTGGTGTGGGTTTCAATGCTGTTTCAATGAATGCGTGTTTCAAGGGCAAAGTTTAATGTCAAGCCTATTTTCATTGAGACAGTATTGCTTTGTTTACCAGATGATGTATTTTAGTGTTTCTGCATTGTTGTGCTGTAGTAAAATGTAAAAATAAAATTCAAATCATTTTAGAAGTAAAGCAGTTACATTAGTGTTTATGGTAAATGGGGCAAAATAGCCAGGTAACAGGACACTGGAATGGCTGCAGGGGGACTGTGGTGCCATGTTTTTGTTGTCTGTTCTTCAATTTGCATTTGAAAGTTGGTATCCCACAATTACATTGGAGTGGGTGGGGTTACATAATTATGTATGCAAATTAGATGTTAATCAGCGTACAGATTTGTACCTATTTTTCATGGGCCTTGTCCAGATTTTTGATGTTTCCAGGTTGAGAGGTATGCAGTTCCTCCCACCTAAATTCCACACATGACTGACAAAGCCAGGAGAAATGCATAAAAAATAATGTAGCTCCATGCTGTCAGTAGTCACTCTGTAATAACCTTTTCTCACTCAGGCAACTACTCACTATAGTCATATTAATAATAAGACAAGCAGAAATAAACTACATAGCTTGTCTTCTGCCATAGTTTTACATAATTACACACATTATTTACATCTAATTTCTATACCAGAATGCAAAATTCAAAGCTAAAATTGAAACAGCTGGCAACAACTATTGAGACACTTCATTTCTATTACTGAACCAAAGGTTACTAAGTCATTCAGTGCTTTGAAGGTAAAGAACAGGATTTTCAACTACAAAATCAGCTACCAATGGATTGCTCTAGATTACCACAAAGTGAATGGACGGCATACATATATATCAATATGCACACATTTGCACAGACTTTATATATATATATATATATATATATATATATATATATATATACACACACACATATATATATATATATATATATATATATATATATATATATACACACACACATATATATATATATATATATATATATATATATACATACACACACACACACACACACACACATATATATATATATATATATATATATATATATATATATATATATATAGATTATATATATATATATATATATATATATATATATATATATATATATATATACATACACACATACATACATACACATATCTATATATATATATATATATATATATATATATATATATATATATATATATATATATATATATATATATATATATATATATATATATATATATATATTCATACATACACACACACACACGAAAAAAAAAAACATCAGGGTTTTGGAGGATAGCTAGCTGATGAAGAATATCTCACTCATGAAACTACTAATCACAAATAGAATACTACAAGCAGAAGTGATTTATTGTCTGCTTATTTTACATTATACTATTTACTCAATGGTGTATCTGATGTCTTATATGCTAGTATATTACACTATAAATACATTTATGTGCTGTATTCTAAGTAATGTAACCATATGAAATAGTCACACTTAATTTCTATGCTTCCCCAGTAACCCGTCGAGTTGTTTGCATTGTGTATGCACAAGCACCAAAAAGCACAATAAACTATTTTGCCCAGCGGTCACTTCAGCAGTCAGACCATGTATCCACAAGCATTTCCCTGAAATACAATGAATTATTTCCCTAAGTAACATTACTATGTCCAGGTATACATGCACTTCAATAAAATGTTTCCCCCGAAAAACACTACAGTAACATTTCCTAGTATGTGACACCACCAGCATGAACACTTCAGCCTAGCAACCCCTTCAGTAGAATGTTGAGGTATGCACAATCGCCAAAATGAAACACTTCCCCAAACGAAACATATGTAACGTGTGTAACATTTCTTAGTATGTACAGGCACCAAAATGAAGCATTCACCCAGTCAAGCCCTTCAATATAATGTATGCACAGGCACCAGAATGAAAGATTTCCCAAAAACAACCATTCAGTAACATTTCCTGGTATGTACAAGCACCAACAGGAAAAAAATCAGAAATAAACACCCAATGTGCAGATGGGAAATTGCATCAGATTATCTGTTGAGTGGCCATTCCTTATATTCGGGGTACAGGTGTAATATAAGACAGAGTCATTACCATCTGTTAGGACAAACACCATAGTAATTCAGTCAAAGTAGTACAGCACTTATATCTTACTGAGCATTGGATATACCATGGAACACAGTGAAGACAGTCAAACAATGGAGAAAATATGGGACAACACTGATGTTGCAAAGAACTGGACATCCCTGAAAAGCAACATGATCACTGGTCAGGGAGGCTGCCAAAAGACCTACGGCAACACTGAAGGAACTGCAGGAATTTCTGGAAAAGTACTGGCTGTGTACTACATGTGACATCAATATCCCATATTCTCCATATGTCTGCACTATGGGGTAGTTAGAAAAGGCTTCCGCCCAACCCTAACACAGAAAAACATCCAGGCCAGGCAAAAATTTGCAAAACAACACATCAAGTCTCCCAAAAGCATGTGGAAAAGTGTGTTGTGGTCTGGTGAGACCAGCATAGTGGGTGGGGATAGGGCAGATTCTTTGCTGACTTTGTTCTTTTGCAAGTTACTGTAATTTTATCAGGCCAGTTGCTTCACTATAAATGTATTTGATAAGTTAACATTAACTATATTTCTCCCTGTTTGCTTGTTCTTGGAGAAAAAAGTAATCTGAGAGGGAGACATAGAGAGGAAGTGGAAGGGAGATAAATGTACATTGGTGGTGCAGTCTTAGGTATTACGCCCCAAACATAGTGTATGGAGGCACACTATATAAAGCCATGCATAAATCATAAATCTCATGTGAAGTGAAAATGTATTTTTTTGCCAGTCACACATTCCTTCTAAGTTGCTTGTTATTTTGACTTTGCTAGGGCAACCACTAATGACTTCAAGTCCTTTATGACTTCTCTTTTCCTAGTGGCTATTGAGCCCCTGAACAGAATATTAAACAGCTCCTCTAAACTCTCCAGATGGTCTCTTTATGAGATAGAAATTGCTTCTTTAATGTTTGCTGACAAATGTGTTATTCTTACTAAAGACCCCATATAAAGATTCTTTAATGATTCATGAGCTATTAAAAAGTTTTGACAATTTATCAGAAGTAAAACTTAATGTCTCCAAAACCTGGCAACAAAACCTTTGAACATATTTATCAGCTCCCTTCCTTTTAGATGGTGCCAAAGTTTCCCCATTATTTGGGAATAAAGCTTTATCCTGACATCCAAGTGATGCTTTGAGGCAACCCCAGACACATTTGGAAAAAGTTGGATTCACCCATGGAGACAGTTACACCTTTTTATGATGGGTACCAATATTTACCTCTTCTTTGCTTTTTTATGTGTATAGATAGTTTCCCACTTCGCTGCCACGGGTGGTGTGGTTAGCGCATTGCACAGCAAGAGAGGTTCTCGTTTCGATCCTCTCCTGGGGCTGGGGTGTGAGCCTGTCCATGTCCTCTCCTGTGGTCGGTGGGCGTGGGTGCTCCGTCTCCCTCCCCAATCCCAGGTGGATTGGATGAGACATGGGATTTGGGGTGTTAGGGTGAGTGTTAGGTGTATGTGAGTGTGCTGGTGTGTGTGGCAACTCGGGACTGGCAACCACTCACTGTAAAAAAACTCACTGTAAACAATGTGCGGATCAATGACCCAAGGTGGGACCCGCTGTGGCGAAGAAGAAGAAGATAGTTTCCCACTTCACATTCACATTCTTGCCTTAAGATATTAAATAACCTGTTAGACACTTTTATTTTGGATGGGAGATGGAAGTGGGTTAATCGAGCTGCTAGAAGTGCACATACTCAACTTACTGGATTGGAAATAGAGTAAATATTCCATACCTTTTTTGTTGTCAGATATTTTTTTCTCACTAAATCATACAACCCTACCATGTTGTGCCTTAATAAAATCCAGAATTCTAAATTTAACTTATCTTTGTAGTCTGTGGTAGTATGTGTACTGCCTCCCCAAGCATCAAAATGTGGGTCTATATTATAACCGCGAAAGCCCGTTTCAGCAAATACGCAAACGTCGACACATATTGCATGAACCGCAAATACACCAAATGCCCTAAACAGTGAAATTCAAAATCTCAAATCGGCATAATTGGCCCTTCTGCAGTATAGCTCGGTAAGGTAAGTGTCCGATAGTTATGGACCTTAGGGTTAGGGTGCGGGTTAAGGTAAGTGCATAGATAGTAATGTATATAAGGTTTAGTGTAGGGTTAGAAGTAGGGTTTTGGTTAATGTTTGTATGTGGTTTATTTATTTTGTTTGGGTGGGTAGTATGTAGCGAGCGGTGGGGTTGGTCAACTATGCTGGTTCGAGATTTTGAATTTTGCGGTTTAGGGCATTCAGTGTATTCACTGTTCCTGCAATATGTGTCGATGTTTACGTATTCGCTGAAACTGGCTTTCACAGTTATGATATAGACCCCAAAAAGCATGGCATTCCATTTCTCATACCTATTCATACATATTCATACATATTCATACATATTCCACCATACAAAAACAAAAGCAAACTTCAGAGAATAAATGCTCCATTATAAAGCAGTAAAATAAAACATGTAACAATAAAAATAATAACAGAATGAACCAAGGCATGAGGAACCATAAAGTCAAACGTTTTAATCAGGGCAAAATAATATAACAGAGGTAAGCGCTTTCACTATCAGCATTACTGATGTATTTTATTCCATAGCACAGTTAATTTGATTATTAACCAATTAAGATGTTTCACTTTTGATTGGTATGCTGTTTAGATTTATTTCAGTGATGATGGACATGGTCTGTATGGTCTGAAGAACCTGATAGTGAAAGCGCTTACCTCTGTTATATTATTTTGTTCCTGATTAAAAGTTTTGATTTTATGGTTCCTCATGCCTTGGTTCATTCCGTTATTATTTTTATTGTTACACATTCCACCATCCATTTACTCAATAAAACCCTTGATTGGCCTAGTATTTGGAGTTCAGCTATTCCCTTCAGGGGTAACCCACATCTACAATAGCTCCCTTGTTATAGATCACAAATGGGGTAAGTAAGGTTATTATATGGTTATTGGACTTCACAGCTGTAGTGGAAGGAAGCAAAACATTTAACAATTTTAAAGATTTTTAAACTTCATGGCACCTACCAAGGTATGTTTTTTGGAAATGTCTGTGATTTTGATATATGACCAGTAGAGCTCCTTTTAGAAGCATGACTAGCTAGCACCCTATCCTTTATCTAAATTAGGGAACAAAAACAACCCCCTTGTGAATATAGTGACACATACAGAGAATATATATGTTTTACTAATTTTTGCTCGTATAGAGGAAATCAATGCTTCTGTTAGTTCTTGGCTGTCCAGTATAGATGCAGATCTCCATAGGCAATACATAAATATATTTTTAAATTATTTTAAAAACCTTAGATCACTGTCCTATGTTTTTGAGAAACTGGTACTTTTCATATACAATGGGTATTGGGATCATTTTACCACTGTGAACTAGCATGTAATGTTACTTGACAAGGATATGATGACAGCTCTAGTGCTACTCACACATTTTGGGTGTGCACTCCTGTCTGTAAGTTATGGACTAGATCTTCTCTATGGCTCAGTCAAATCTTCCCTTCCCCTGCTCTAACAGTGCTTTATGGACTGGCTTCCTATCATCCCCCAAACTACAATGGATAAAGGAAAAGCTGTTTATGATTGATTCAGTTCTCAGTGGTTGTAAGAGCATATTTATCTTCTATGTGGAAATCAACCCCATAGTTTTTCAGCTGATAGTCAGTTTGCATGGATAGTGTACTGAGGCATGTTTTTCACTAGAAATCATTTTAGCCTGTTAGGAGAACCAAACATCTCGACCTACTCCACATTGAAGTCTACTCCCATATAGTCCAACTTTCTGAGGATACTTTCAACTGAGAAACTGCATATAGACATAATAACATTACTTTTTCATTCTACAGTTTTAAAGCCTCCATACCGTGTCACTGTAACATGTCCATATAATATGTTAGTCATCTTCATAACTTGCCTATCCTCTTATGCTATCACACAGTAAACACTTTTACATCTTTATGATAACATACAATTTGTAGTCAGTAGATAGTTGATAATGTTTTTCTCTCCTTTTTTGTGACTCATGCCATCTTTAGTATTTAGTATTTAAACAGAATATGTTCTTCATAGTTTATATCTGTGCATGAACTGTGACATACATACATGTTTCAGAAAGTCTAGCACAGTGCACAGCAGTGCATCTAGCAATTCTACAGCAGGCCAGCTCCATTTTGTACAACAAAAAACACTAAGCTGAATCTCTGTTTGCAATGACCCTTGCACCAGTACAATGCAATAAACTTGGCACAAACAAGCAGGCTGGTTTCCTAAACTGGGTTCTCACATCTAGTAAATGCATTATAAATGGATCACCAGTACACTACAAAGAGTAAAATAGTACCTTTTCGTTGTCAAAAATTACTTTGGCTACAGGCTATGAAGCATGCTACAAACTTCGGTAAAGTGAGAAAGTAGCTCGTAACCAAAAGTCGTGCTTGCGATTGGACAAGTACAAGCAGAAAGATTATTGCAGACAAAAGTGAATGAAGCCATTCTGAGAAAGTCCAACAATGCGTGGGATAAACAAGATTGACAACATAAAAAGCTGAATATGTACAGTCTACCAACCAACCGAGAAACGAACACAATAGAAATAAACATAATAATCAAATTCTGAACTTCACAATTACCATACATATAATCACAGTGAACAGCGGAAAAGAAATAATACTACATTCAGACTGTCAAAACTATTTTATTCATAAAACGGTCGATCAGTTTCCTAAATCTTGCTATTGCGACGTATATCAGACAACCAGACATCCCTTGAAGTTCATAATCAACATTACTCTGTAAATGAAAATAACTGTAAACCACATAAAACTGGGCGGTAAATCAGCACTATGAACTGAGTGAACAGCCTTCGCCAAACACTACATAGTAACCAAAAACAAAAAACGAGTGGACGATTTTTTCATTGTTGAGGAATATACAGGTCATGCATGGGCACATAAATCTACTGATTGGAGGTTTCCATAAAGACATTTCAGACCACATCTGCATCAGCTGTCAGCATTTCAAAAAATGTTTCCCAAACAGTCCCTTACCTCTGCTCAGATCAAGGGGTATGTTCACCTCACCGCTGTCATTCCAACATATAGAAAACAACTAATTTAGCTGCAGAAGAGATTAGCATATGCCACAACAACCATTCGCTCATCTTCAGATGTAAGCCAAGGACGTTTTTTTACCTCATATCCACAGCTATCCATTAGTGTTAGCACACATTTTCTGTAGGATTTGAAGCAACAGCTTATCTGATATGGTATAAAAGAGCAGCAAATGCCGGTGACTGTCAACGACTATCTCTGGCGATCTGAGTGCAGAAATAAAATAGAGGGATCCAGCAGCAGGTCTCCAAATATTATTCCAAAGAAAAGAAATACCTGTTGCTGGACCCTCTATTTATTGGGATAAAACAATAGAAAATTAAGTTGGGGTGGAGCTGTATGCAAGTGGTGGCTCGGATTGCAAGAATCCGATTGGCTGCCACCACTTGCTTATCGCAAACCTTTTAAACTGAATTACAAGTAAAACTTGAATGTGAACCTAATGTAAAAACACACTGAATCGTAACTGTATAATGTAATTTACAGGTTCAGTTATGATGTAAGTGTGTTTTACATTAGGTTCAACTACAGATTTGCATTACAGTTTATCTCGCATCAGGAAGGCACTCGGGGTTAAGAGCATGAAATAACTATCTTCTCATGGCGCGCTTGGTGTTAAACACACAGGCGCCATGAGAAGCTACTCTGGGTTAAGGCTAGTTCCTTTTGCTACACTTTTCATGGCAAGAGCCTTTCTTTTCCAATTAAGGGTCATTCTACCAGAGCTGCGGCTCCTTCTGGTGCTTTTTTCAAAGGCTTAGATACTAATTCTATTCTTGAAGTAGCTACTTGGGCTTCTGTGCATACCATTATCAAACACTACAAGTTGGATGGTATCTCTAGAGCTAGGACTGGTTTTGCTAGTTCAGTTCTTCAAGTTTTTTTTTAGACTCTTCTGCCCTTTCCTCCTCCCAAGTTTCTTTTGAGCTTTGGCACTCTCCCATATTATTAAGAATACTGCAGCAGTGAATGTAAGGACATAGTACAATTGTGTAAAATCTTACCTTAACGGTAGATGTCCTTGCCTTCACAGCTGCAGTATTTGCTCCCTGTCTCCATCCCCCAGTTCTTTATCTTCTTGGATGTACACATTACCTCTTGGGTTTCTTGGACTGGTGTTCCTTCTGGGGCAAGCAGTTCTGTTTTTGTTAAGCCTGAACATCACCTGTATGCCCTAAGTTACATAGGGACTATATGGTAACATTCAGTATACCTTTTAAATTCAAAAGTTCTTTGGAAACCTGGGCAGACATCGGCTTCCGCAGCAGATAATCCCATATTGTTAAGAATACTGTAGCAGTGAAGGCAAGGACATCTACCGTTATGGTAAGATTTTACACAACTGTACTTTCTTTAGCTGTCTGAGATTAATAGAGCCAAACATATGTAAATGACGAAACCCCCACAGATGAATCAATTCCTTGAAGACCCCCAGGGTAACTTCAATTCATGAGGGCATTCCCTGGACCTGCATAGCTTGTTCGCCGCAATGTTTTGCTGAAATGGAATGTATGTAGCCAGAAGGGACAAACTGAACTGAGTTGGTAGATCCCAGACTACCAATAGCTAGTTGCCAAGGGGAGTATGACATAATTCCCACCTTATTTGTTTATATGCTACATCTCTGTAGTTATTAAAAGAGAGCCTGCAGTCCAAAGACAGTTCAGAGATTTGTGAGTTTTTATTACAGACATCATTTCCTTAAAAATTATTTGTTTTAACTTGTCTTGTCTTGTTTGTTCAATAGATCCTGCAATTTTACTCCCTTGGACACAACTGTCCAAGCAAAGTCTGAAACATCTGTCATTACAGACTGAGTAAAACCTGACAGGGAGAAGGGAAGACTTGGGTTTAGGGACAACTAATTCTCCTGCCAGTATAATTCATTTTTACAAGGCCAGCACTGGAATTTGAAATGATAGCCGGTGTTGGTGTTGAGTCCAAACTGACCTGACTGAATCTTCCTCGTGGCATCTAACAAAGGGAATCATGAGACCACCAAACCTAGAATTCCGAGATAGTCTTTGTCAGGTGCCTGAGTCTGGTATGAAAATAACAGAAACTGTTCCTTCTAGTACTCCACTTTATTTTTTTAATATCTTTATTAAATTATCACTTAAGACATATGCAGATATACATTAACAAAAAAGAAAACAAACAATATTTTTCCATTTATATATATTATACATCACATATCTTTTCTTTACTTGTAACTATCATCAGTCCAGCATTACATAAATTGCTGATTCCTACCTTCCCTTAAACTTCACTTCTCCTGCTCATAGACATTATTCTGCATGCATTATTCCCACAATTTCCATTTATTTCTAATTAATTTGCTCCTACTCTCTTCTACAGATCCCTCTTCCAGTTTTTTGTTATCATTTTTATTATATTCAGTACTTCAAGTACAGCTGGTTTAGAACTTGATTTCCATTTTCTAGTAATTGCTTTTTTGGCAGACAACAGAATTAAACTTAACAAGGCCATACTATATCTAGGCAATTCCGATCCTGTGTCCCAGCTCAAAAGAATAATTCCTTAGTTAGAACCATTTGCTCACCCAGTAGTTCTGACAGAGTGCTCCGTAGGGAACTTTTAAAATTTGTTAAATCATAACACTGACAAAACATGTTCCCAGTTCTTTCTTTCTTCCACATTACACCCCCAACCTTTGTTATATACCTGAGGAAAATTTTGTTGAAGTCTGGCTGGGGTATAAAAATGCCTATGCAAACACTTCCAAAGATTATAAACTTTCTGGACTTTGCTGCATACTTGGGAGCCATACATATGTTCTCTCATTGTTGTCTTCTAAATTGCTTTTCCAGTCTCTCTTCCCAATCTTTTGTAACCTCCTTTGATTGATTCTTATAGTTATCATGCAATATTTATATGCCCTATCAATTATCCCTTTTTAACAGTAGTTTCTGTTCTAGATTCAACAAAAACTATACCAGAGCAGGGTTTGCCTAAAGATTCCCCTATTCCTTTCTCTATGTCTGTACTCTGATATCATTTCCTGGTAGGAAAGGCAGTCTGTAACCTGCAGCCCAAATGTCTTCTTGGCCTCATGCCATTCTACTACCTTTCCCTCTCTATAATTATTTTAAATTCCCCCAAGTCTTTTGGTTTTCTAATACCATGACGGGAATGGACTCCATTCCTAAGTCAAAGTATGATTAAAGTTCATGAAATTAGTATTGTTTCAGTCTTTGCTGTCAGCCAGAAGTGCTCTTTGCAGCACTCACAATGTGCCCAGTAATGACTCCTGCAATTCGATTGGGTTACATGTATTGGTAATATGTCTAAATATGATTGTAAATTCTTTTTATAAGACCTGTTGCTCCAACTACTATTGGAACTGTCTGGGTATCTTTCTTCCACATTGCTCTCATTTCTGCCTGCATATCTTGATATTGTATGACTTTGTGTCTCCCTGTACACAACACACTGTAGTCACTGGGTGTGGTGATTTCAGTGATCAGTGCTACTTTTGTTTTCTTTTCATGGACCACTATATCCGGTTTTCTGGCATCTATCTTTTGAACTGTAAATAATGGGTGATCCCATGTGATGTAGACTTCATCATTTTCTATGACGCTTTGTGGCTTGTGTTTCCAGTGTTTTTCAGCCACTTCAATACCATAATGTTTGCGCAATCCCCAGTGCAGTAGTCTTGTCACGTTATTATGCCTTTCAGTATACAGTCCTTCTGCCATTAGTATGTTGCAACCAGCAACGAGGTGTGTGACTGTTTCCAATTCGGTTTTACAAAACCTACATTTGTCTGTTTCTCCCACATGTTCAATGGATTTCGTAAAGCAGCTTGTATGTAGCCCACTATCTTGGGCTGCCAATATTAACCTTTCATCTCTTGGTTTGAATTTGTCTCTCCTTAACCATTCCTTCATTCATTCCTAATCAACTTGAGGTTCTTCCAGAGGTTTTCTATACTTGCAACTATATTTATGCATTTTCCACATTTCTTGCCTTCTCATCTGGTCCTTTACCTTATATTCTTTCTTTTGTTTTTAGCACATTGAGTTGCTGCCTGATTTTTATCTACTTGATTTCCATTCCTGGTTGACGCCAATATGCTTCTGCTAGATTAAGCAGAGAGGTCATCTTAGATTTATTCTCCTCATGTTTCAAAACTTTCACTACATTTGGGTCTTGTGAGGTCAGTAGATATGTGTGGAGTACCACAATTGCAGATCTATATATGTAACCAATTTCAAGGACAACCATCCCTCCTTCCAAACGGGGAATATATAATCTTGGTATGCACTGATTCTTATAAATCATTTGGTGAGCATGAAGCATCCTTCTTGTTTTCCTATCTAATCTATCCAACACATTTTGGGACCAGTCATTCCAAAAATGTAAGGTAGGACAGGAAGAGTAAATTGGTTTATAGCTTGGATTTTGTTTGTAGATGTCAACGCTGTTTTAAGGATTAATTTAAGTCTTCTAAAGTATTCCATACTAAGTTTTATTCACATTTGTTCATGCTTTATTGTTAATCCTTCATCAATTCCCAAATATTTATACACTCCCTCTTGCTGAAGTTCTTTTATATGACATTCTTGTCCCAAACTATTTTTTTTGGTGCTGCAGTTTTTCTGCTTTAAAGGTTGCTTTTGCACATTTATCAAGACCAAATGACATTCTTATATCATCTGAAAAAGTTTTGACAACTTGCAGTTGTGCTTTCAGTTCCTGATCTGATGAGCTATACAGTTTAAATCATCGACAAAGAGAAGATGAGAAGTCTTTACACTTTGTTGTTTTCTAGGAGCCAAATTATAGCCATGACCTAAGCTGTTAAGTAAACAGCTTAATGGGTTAAAGGCAAGGCAGAATAGCAGCGGTGACAGAAAGTCGCCCTGAAATATCCCCCTTTGAATTTTTATCCCTGTAATAATAATTTGTCCTCTGTCATGGCTTAATTGCAAAGTGGTCTGCCACTGTTTCATGGTCACTGTAATATAGCTGATCAGTGTAAGATGTATCTTATACATTTTTAAGCACTCTTTTATCCATGAATGTGGAATATTATCAAATGCTTTTTTATAGTCAATCCATGCCATACTTAGATTCTTCCCCTTTTTATACATCACTATGACTTTATTTAACAACAAATGATCATTTGTTCCATATGATTTTCTTTTATTGCCTTTTTGTTCTACTGCCATAATTGAGTTGTCTTCTAAATTTCTATAGACTCTGTCTGCATCAATTCCAGTGTATAGTTTATATGTCGTCAGAAGGCAAGTTATTGGTCTATAGTTTTAGGGTAGCTTGCAGGTTCACTCTTAAGTAGTAGCATTGTTTTTCCTGTTGTTAGCCAGGTTTTTGTCTGTTCAGGGTGTGCATATAAATAGTTCTTACTCATAAGTAAATCATGCAAAGATGTTAATACTTTTAACCAGAAGTTAGGTACTGCATCTGGGCCTGGGGTTTTCCAATTTGAGGCTTTTCTTAACTTTTTTTTCAATCTGTTTGGCTGTTACTTCATCCCATTTCATATCCTGTACCTTTAAACTTCTTATTCTTTCTTTTATTTCTTGTGTCCATTTAGCATCTTTGTTATGTGCTACAGGATCTTCATAAATACTTCTCCAAAATGTATTTATTTCTTCTTTTTTTGGTGGTCTTTTAATTCCTTTTACCTTATTTCCCAACTCTCTTTAGAACTTTTTGGGTCATCAATAAATTGCTTATTTTGTACTTTTCCTTTATATTTATCTGTGTATTTTCTAAGTTTTTCCGCCTGTACTTAGATTTTTAGGTTATTATTTGTGATAGTGCATAATAGATCCTGGTCTGTTCTAATACTCCACATTGCTTTTATTACGTCTATCTTTCCTAGTATTTTTGTTGATCTGTTCCCTCTTCTATATTCTTCTAATAGTGGCACTTCCTGTCTTAACTGCTTTATAGTTTTCTCTATTCGATACTTCCATGATGGTGGGTGGCCGCGGTGGTGCAATGGTTTGCGTTGCCGCCTCACAGCAAGAGGATCTCCGGTTCGATCCTTGACTAGGGTGCCTTCTGTGTGGAGGCTGCATGTCCTCCCTGTGGTCGCATGAGTTTTGTCCGGGTGCTCTGGTTTCCTCCCACATCCCAAAGACATGTTGTAGGTGGATTGGATACTCCAAATTGGCCCTAGGCATGAGTGCATGCATGTGTGTGCCTTCCGTGGAAGATTGGGTGCTGGGCTGGCAACTCAACACCGTAAAACTCCTCTGACAATCATGAGCGGACAGGTGATCCGCTGTGATGACCCCTAACCGGGAAAAGCTGAAAGAAGAAGAATAAGATACTTCCATGATGGTATCCGATTTTCCTCCATCCTTTCCCTCACTACCCTGTGTTCTTGCAGTATGACTTTATCAGTTATTAATTTAGCTGCACAGTAATATATCCTGTTTATTTCAGTTATATCGCATGGATCTCTATGGACAGTCCTAATTACTGTGTTCATTTGTTTTATCAAACTTCTTACTTTTTGGGGTTTTATTGACCTTCTGCAGTCTATTTCTTTCATTGATCTTAATATGTCTATCTCTAGTAAATCAAGTAACTCTTCTCTTATTTCATTTTCTTCTAAACTGAGGGCACATTTTTATTTTCCATTTCCTGCAGGCTTTCTATAGAAAGTTCTGCAGCATCTTCCTGTGGCACATTCTCTTCAATTTCATCCTGTGCCATCCATTGTTCTATCATATGGGAACTTACTGGTCTAGCACTCCTCAACATTGACTGTGTCAAGAGTTTCCACAGTTTCTGGTTCCTTCCCTTGCTGTCAAGCTTCAAGTGACCATTTATACTGATTTCCTGTGGAAGGCGCCAAAATATCTTCATATGGCAACTGACCAATTGCTTCCCATTTCACAGGTTTCCCCTTAATTTGGATATCCATTACTCTATCCTGTTGTGGTGCTTTCTGAATTGGATTTTTTACACTGAATCCTTCACTTTGCAGGTACTCCATAAGCTAGTTTCAATTTCCTTAGCTTCTCCATTACTAATCTCCTTTTCTACTTTTCCTCTTTGTCTTCTTATTTTTTGTATTGTTAATTTTTCCATATCCAGATTCCTTTGCCTGTATTTCTCTTCAAATATCTTTGGTGCTGCTCTTTTTGTATTGATTAGTTTTGCTTTCTTCTTTGCATAAATATTACACCATATTAAATCTATTTTTCTTTCCCATGTCTTTATTTCTTCTTCAAATGTCTCCTGATTTAACTGCTTCTCCTTACTTTGGGGACTCATTCCATCTTGCTGTGATGTAACCTGTGTTAGACCTTCTACACCAAATCCTTCAATCCGCAGGCACGCCATAACTTCACCTTCTATTTTTTTAACTTCTACTTTACTAATCTTTTTTTCTGCATTCCCTCTTTGTGATATTATTTTCTTTACTGTGAAAATTTCCATATCTGTATGCCTTTCTCTTCGAATATCTTTGGGACTACTTTCTTTGCATTGATTAATTTGGCTTTCTCCTTTGCATAAATATAGCACCATATCAAATCTCTGTTTCTTTCCCATGTCCATATTTCTTTTTTATACTTTTCAAAAATCTCAAGGTTTTGTTGTTTATATTTTTGCACTTCCTCAGATGCTTCTTTTTCCAAACAGATCAATGTTTCTTAATCTATATACTGTTTTTCACAAATCTGTTGTGTTAATGAGGACAAATTTTTATTTGAAGCGTCTGACAATTTTTCTAGTGGAAATATTTTTCTTTCCTCTAATTTCTCTCTTAATCATTTTGTATATCTTGTGTCTGGAAATTCTGGGCTTTTTGCATAATAGTAACAATACATTATTTCTTTTTTATCCTCAATAGTCCACTTTATTGTCATTATGGCTGTTCTTTGGCCTATCAGTTTTTGTGATTTTTGTGAATTACTACTTCCTTCTACAATGGGGATTGGGGGGGCATCCTCCCCCTGGGCCTGCCCTAGCCCCATTGCAGGAACGTTTCCATATTCTGAGGATTTTACACTGTCATTTTTTCCAGTCCTGGCACCAGTGTGCCTACCAGCATTGGATACTTTTTTATCCTGGGTCTTGTGCACCCAGCTATCTTTTTTTAATTTTTACCTACTTCTGTCCATATTATATGCTATATAAATACAGTCTATATATCAGTGTCACCTTGATGAGATTTTGTGAAAAACATGGTCCACCTCATGAAGGTATTCTCCAAGACTTGAGGATGAATTCAATTTCAGCACTACTACTCTCCCTTGCTTGCTGACTTTTTATATCTCCATTTGGACCCCTATACTTCTGACTATTCGGACTGTAATTTTCTGTATGGTTCTTATTATTTTCCTTAAGGATCTGTATCCAAAATCCCACTCTGTCTTTATTTCCTTGAACGTCTCCCCCTGCTTCATCAACACATACCCATTTCCTTTTCGAATTATAACCTTCTGCTTGTGTTATGTATATGAGTTTTAAATGTATAGCTTTAAAATATCCCTTCAAATCAGATAATCCTAAACCACCCTGTTCTGTTTAAGGATCAGCTTATCCCACTTATTTCTTGCCCTCTTCCCCTTCTAGATTAATTGTTTCAACTCTTTATTAATTATCGTCCACAACTTATTTTCTGATTGATAAAAATATGAATGAGTCATATTTAAACTAACAGGACTAAAACATTTTCACTATCTTTATCCATAAACAAAAGCTTCCAGTTTCCTCAGTTTTTGTATTATCTGTTCTTTAGTCTCTTCCCAAATATCCTTAGCTAATATAACAGAAGCTTTTTTAACATATACTCCTAAACATTCATGACATCACAAATATGGGTATTGCTGAACAAATTCACGTGTTAATATATAATGTTCAGCCATAGCCTTTGTTTTATCTTCATTAGTGTTATACCCCCCCCCCAAAAAAAAAACTTGAAACTGTCTCAAAATGTTCCACAACACTGAGATGTCCTTTTCTGTTTTTATCAGGTACAAAATAATATCATCTGCAAATAAAGCAATCTTTGCCTTTCACTTCTGAGTCATTTATTTTGCCAATGGCTCTAAATATCAAGCTAATAACAAAGGGAAAATAACACATCACTGCTTGATTCCTCTGTTCAACTGCAACTTATTAGAGAGGAACCCTCCCACTTTAATTATTGCCTACTATCATTCATATATCCTCTTAATTAACATTGTTATTGTGTCAGGGAATGCAAATGTCTCCATTGCCATACTCATAAAATTACAGCTTTCTCTATTGAATGCTTTCTATGTATCCAAATCCACTGACAACAACGGCATCTTCTTATACTCTGCTTCCCTCTGGATCATCATTGTTCAGTTAATGTTGTCAAACGTTTGCCTCCACTCCACAAAATCACACTGATCCATAGCTATCAATTTTGGCAACACTTTTACCATTCTTTAGCTAGAATAGGTATAAACACTTTATAATCATTGTTTAAAATTGAAATGTGTCATTATGATGTTTTGCTATTTTTTTGCAAGGGGGGGATTTCAAGGAAATAAAGAGAGAGAGTAGGATTTTGGATGCAGATCCTTAAGGAGAATAATAACAGTCATACAGAATATTATATTCATAAAGTAGCAGAAAGTATTCCAATCATTAAGCCAACACAAGAATGGAGAAGTGAGATTTTGCCAATATGGATAACTGCAAGTAAGGGTACAGAAAATAGGCAAAAGGGGGTGGAATTTGCTGGAGAAAACTGGCAAAAGAACCAAGGTATTGGGACCAAATAACCAGAGAGGAAATCTTGATAAAGTGGGATGAGGCCAAGAAGACATTTGTACTGCAGACTAGAAACTGCCTTCCCTACCAGGGACTGATATCAGAGTATAGACAAAAAGAAAGGGTAGGGAAATCTTAAGCAAAAGACTTACTCTGGTATAGTTTTTTGTTGAATTTAGAACAAACTCTGATGTTAAAAAGGGATAATTAATAGGGCATATAAAATATTGGATAATAACTATAAGAATCAATTAGAGGAGGGTAGAGAACATTAGGAAGAGACACGAGAAAAGGAATTTACAAGAGAACACTTGGAGGACACATGTATGGCTTGCAGGTATGCTGCAAAGTCCCGAAGGTTTAAGATCTTTGCTTGGAAGTGTTTGCATAGTTATCTTTGTACTCCCAGGCTGACTTCAACATATAGCAAATGGTGGTGGTGTGATGGGTTGGCAATTCTTAAAAATTCTCTCCAGAGTATTCTGTCAAAAATAGTGGGTGAGCAAATTACTCTAATTAAGGAAATTATTCTTTTGAGCTGGGACACAGGATCTGAATTGCTTAGACATAGTATGACCTTATTAAGTTTAATTCTATTGGCTGCCAAAAAAACAATTACTAGAAAATGGAAATCAAGTTCTAAACCAGCTGTATTTGAAGTACTAAATATTATAAAAGAGATAAAAGAACTGAAATAGGGAACTATAGAAAAGGGATGAGGCAAATTACATAGAAATAAATGGAAATTGTGGGAGCAATACATGCAGAATACTGTTCAGGAGGAGTAGTGAGGTTTAAGGTAAGGCAGGAATTCAGCAATTTATGTAATACTGAACTGATGATAGTTACAAGTAAAGAAAGGATATGTGATGTGTAATATATATGGTTTGTTTTCTATTAATGTATGTTTGTATATGTCTTAAGTGGTAATTTAATGAAAGTGTTAAAAAAGTGGAGTGCTACAAGGAACAGTTTCTTGAATTTTCAAACCAGACTCCGATATCTGCCAGAGGCTATCTTAGAATTCTAGGTTTGGTGACCTTATGATTTCCCCTGGTAAGATGCTACAAGAAAGATCTGATGGTTTGTCAGGTCAGTTTGAACCCAATAATAAGACCTGCTACCATTTCAAATTCTGGTGCTGGGTTGGTAAAAAGGAGTTAGACTGGCATTTCATGATCAATTGTCCCCCAAATCCAGGTCTTCCCTTCTCCCTGACAGGTCTCAGTCTGTAATGGCAGGTGTTTCAGACTTTGGTTGGGTAGCTGTGTCCAGGGGACTAGAATTGCAGGGACTATTGAACAAACAACACAAGGCAAGTTAAAACTTAATAAATGCCAAGGAAATAATGCCTGTAATAAAAACTCACAAATCTCTGAACCGTCTTTGGACTCCAGGCCCTCTTTTAATAACCACAGTGAAGTGATATATAAACAAATAAGGTGGAAATTAGGTCATACTCCCTTTGTAGACTAGCTATTGGTAGTCAATGGTCTACCAACTCAGTTCATTTTGCCCCTTCTAGCTTTGTGACTTACAGGCTGAGTTTGTCCAGAGTAGACCAACACTAACTGAAGTTATACCCTGGGGGTCTTCCAAGAATTGATTTGTCTGTGGGGGTTTCCTCATTTAGATCTGTTTGGCTGTATTCAAAGCAGAACCCTAAACAACTTCTGCTTCAGGACTTCCTGTAGGCTAGCTTGGAAAACAGTTGACTTTCCTTTCCAGTGGACAGGAATGTTTCAGTATGCCTTTCCACTGAAAGCCAGAGTTCTTCTCAAGATTCAGAAGGACTGTCCAAAGATAATAGCTGTGACCCCCTTTTGGCCCAGGCAACAGTGGTTTTACTTCTTTTGAATGTGGCCAAGGGCAATTACCATACACTTCCTTACAGAATGGACTTAATCACACAGGATAGAGTCGATTTGATACAATCCAATGTTCAACATCTTCACTTGCCTGCCTGGGTGATTGTTATCACCTTTAAGGCATCTTTTTCTGAGGACATCCAGCAGATATTAAAGGTGGCAAAGAAACCTGCTATTAAAAATTGTGTATGAGTAAGGAGAAAAGATTTTCTGATAGGTTCCAGTCTAAGAACCAGTAAGCTTTTTAGGCTAAGACTCCTTTGATTCTTCAGTATTTGCATGAATTATTATTCTCTGATCTTTTTTGTTATCTATTATGATTCATCTCTCAACCATTTGTTTGTCTGCCCCGGATCCCCCGTCTCTTTCTACCATACCTCTTGTGAAAAAGTTTTTGAAAGAGGCATTACATATCTGTCCATGTAGTAGAGAGCTGGCTTCTGCGTGGGATCTTAATTTTGTTTTAGAAAAACTTACACTGTTTCCTTTTGTACCTGTTGATGAGACTGAACTGGAATTCTTATCCTTGAAAACATTTTCAGTTTTTGTTCCAAAAAAGCCACTAACTTGTTGGAATACACACGGCAAAACAACACTTTAATAAAAAAATAGTAAAAATATATAAAACATGTGAGCGCATTCAGAGTCCTCTCTGCTTCCTCAGACATACTACAGTAACTGCTGCTCTTGTTTAAATAATGATACACATGTGTCAAATCCAATCAGTTGACAGTATCTTGAAATAAAATTTAAAAAGACATACACTGTATAAACAATCAAATCATAAAAATAGTGGACTAAAAATGTATGTAAAAAACTGTAAACGCTTGCCCTATAAAGTCAGATAGTGTTAAAAACTGTAGAATATATGTTTAGATGTTAAAAGATGTGACTGAATATAATAATCAATATTTCAAAGCCCTGTTCCTGAGAAAATGTTTCAGTGAAACCTTACTATTTAGTTCAGGTGGTCTGTCAGCCTGAAATCTAATTATCCATTCTTGTTCTGAGGCTTCAGTCTTATTGTTCATGTTCCCACCACTTTTATTTTCTTGTATAATGTGTAACACTAGAAATTTGAAGGTGCGTGCGGCTCCCTCCTTTATAACATGCATCGCTAACGCACTTGTCTCTTTTTTATTTTTAATGTCCCTTACATGTTCTAGGACTCTATCTTTGAGAAACCTATTAGTTTTGCCTACATAATAGGCTGGGCATTTTGTACAGAGACCAAAATATACAACATTCTTACTATGACAGTCTGTATAAAAGAGTGTATCAATGCTGAACTTTCTAGTCGGGTGTGTATACTGCCCCCCTCCAAATATGAAAGAGCAGGCTGTACACCTTCTACATGGAAAGGTACCTAGCCTATCAGACCTTGCATAGTGGTCTCCATCTAACTTCTTGTAGCACAACTGTCTTTTTAATGACATGTTGTTTTTTCAGTTTCTGCTCTGACTTCTGCAAGAAGAGTATTTGAGTTGCAAGTTCTTATGATGGGTTATTGCTACCTCATATTTCACAAAGATAAGGTGACTTTGAGAAAAAAATCCTTTCATGCCTAAGATTATTTCAGAGTTTATGTAACCAGCTATTTATATTCTTGTTTTATTTCCAGAGCCTAAAAATGAGGGAGAAAGAATTATTCAAATTTGGATGTCCATAGGCAACTCATTGATGTATTGACAAAGCATAAACCTTTAGGACCTCTGAGCAATTGTTTGTTTCTTATGAAGATAAGAAGAAAGGATGACCAGTGTCTAAGCAGACAGTTTCCAACTGGCTGTACAGGAATATTGCTTTTTGTTATTCTCACCCCAACAAGTCACTTTCAGGCAAGATCAGAGCCCTCTCTAGTAGAACTATGGTTACTTCATGACTTTTTGGAAACATACTAGAGGCTGCAACTTGGTCTTTGGTGCACACCTTTAACAAACATTACAAACTAGATTCTTTCTCTAGGCCTAAAGTAAGCCTTTTTATGACTATTATCCACAGGATCGTGGATTATGGTCCTATTTGTCACATATTGCTTAAGTAGTAGCAGTAATCTAACATAAGCATAGTACAGCTGTGTGAGTAAACTTACCATAACAATAAACACTCAACTAGATCACTGCTGCAACAGCCACTCCCTCCCACACAATATCCCCATTTATGCTATTTTTGTCAGGGTATGGGGTCTTTTTATGTGCCTTTCTGGCAAGGCTTTAGCCCTCCTTTCTTCTGAGGCAAGAAAGCTCTATTTGGTGCACCACTGTTTTTCTCTGCATCCCTTATGCATACCACTGACTAGGGCATATGAAAGAAGCCTTAAAGCTTTGGAAAGCTGGCTGCCAGGATCCAATCCTTGGCATTGATATCCCATATTGCTTAAGGTTACTGTTGCAGTGGTCTATTCAAACATCTACTTTTATGGTAAGTTTACCTACATAATTGTACTTTCCTCATGCTCTCTCTTTCTTTCTGTTAAGGGTGACCTTGATTTCATTTTGTTTAAGGACTGTGTATTCCTCATTATTTTAACCTTGATTTCCTGTAATTAACATCAATTCACTAGTATAAATTCTATTCATCTTCTTAATTTCTAATAAAACCATTTAATATTTGGTTCTTAGTGGTTTGGTGGAGCTATCCACTTTTGGTCTTTCTATTTAATTTTTATCTTAAAGTTAGCCTGTTCAGTACAGTGTGCTACACTTTCCCTGTAGCTATATGAAGTCTGCATCACTAAGTCCATCAAGAAGTGAGACCACCAAAAATCTGAAACTGAATTTAACTTGTCTGATTGCCATCTGCCCTTTTCCATTGCGGTATGTTTTTGGAGTTCAGTATTTACAGGATCTTTGCTGTACTGTACTGTACTGTACTGCTTAGTTTTTCTAAGCTATTATATACTGAAAAAAGCAATATTAACAATATTGGTCAGTGCCGTATATTTAATTGAGCTACTATATGAATGTGAATGGGAAAATCATGTCACAATGCAAAAAGCTCTAAATTAACATTAAATAAATTATGTTACATTTATGAGGAGCTGTGGTAGGAGAGGTAATTTAAAATGATAGTTGTTGCGTCTTTCAGCTTTTCCCGAAAGGGGTTGCCACAGCGGAACTCCAGTCCACTAATGATTGGCAGTTGATTTTTACGTGCCGAGTTACCAGCCCTGACACACAACCTTCAATGAAGGTACGCCCATTCACGCATGTCTCCACACAGAAGACGCTCTAGCTGAGAATCGAACGGGACAATGTCTTTCTGTGAGGCGACAATGCTACTGCAGCACCACCACTGCGGAGAGGTAATTTAAAATGATAATGAAGTTTTGAAACTTTAAGTGAAGAGGCTACATTCATTAAATTCAATGCGTGTTCCCACCTCTAATATGTTTTAGTATATTTCAGAACCGGTGGCAAATGACATGAAAGCATGTAAACCTGAGTGGCTAGAAACAGAAATATTGCAATTTCACTTTCAGGTACTGGTAGGAAGCATTGTAAACATACAAATAAGCAGAAAAAAGCTGGGTAAGGAAAACCTATAGAGGGTGTGTCTGAAAACTGGCATTTAGTCTTGGGGAAATTTAAGCGCAAGTCATGAGTTCTCGCTATTTGTATGTTGTCATGCATTTCCTATGTCTAGTTTAGTACATCATTTCAAAGAGTGCTAAAACCACATGCACTATGGCCTGCTAACTGTAACCACAATATCATACTGCTAAAAACAGTTATTACATGCAATGCAAGACATCTATTTGTAGTCACTAAGTCATTTAATTAAAACACTGTAAATATCATAATCAAACGAAAGTTTGAGGGGTAGAACACAAGTTTGCTGCAAATGTTCCTTCCAACTGACCTGAAAGGAAATATTTATATGGGTTAAGATCCTTCAAAAACTTACACATAGCAGAAAGCACTGACTGGTTTATTTATTTATTTATTTTCTGGATTGACACAGCACACAGTTAGTGTTAGCTGCAACAACTCGCGGCCAGTTTCCCTTTCTTTACTTCAATAGAGGTATGATGTTTGACTGTCACCACCTACCCTTTGTATTTCCTGTTTTTTATTTCCTGTGTACAGACTATGAACAGCAATGTAGTCATTCAAAATGATACGAGGAAATATTCCTCATAATATTTACTGTTGTAGAATATTGTTATATGGCAATGTATTATGTGATACATACATATGAAGCATTGATTTTTATTTGGCAGATAGATGAACTATACCACTGGGACCACTTTTCAGTTATGACCTTGTTATGAAAAAATACTTTTGAGACTGCACAAATTACTGTATAAGGTAACAATATATAACAGGCAAAACTTGAAAGGTGTACAAGAATGAATACTTACTACTGTTCATGATCATCTGTGTTCCAAATCTGCAGGGGTATAGGAAGCAGTTTTGAGATGTTTAGGTTGCTGCCTTTGCTGCTGTACATGGAATGTCAGCTGTTTGGTGAAGAAAGGAAGTAGAAGGAGCTGATGAAAGATACTAAATAGAGAGAGTTCCAAACATAAGGCCTAGGCGAAAAATGGCTGTTTCAGTACAGACAAGTGAAAAGTGTAGAATGCGAAGTGTGAACAGACTGGAATAGGCAATCCCAAACAAAACTAAGACTCTTTGTACCAAAGGCAAGCATCCAGTCTGGTGGACCCCAGCCATAATCAAGCTCTACAACAAAAGGAGGAAGCTACTACAAGATAGAGCAAAATCCTTGAAAGGTAAGACACCTTTGATCATTATAAGTAAAAAACTAAGAGCTCTCATAAAATCATCCAAGGCAAATTTTGAGAGAAAAATCGCCAAGGACTCAAAAGACAATCATAAGGCCTTCTTTAGCTATGTTAGAAACCTAGGAGGAAACTCCCAGATATGCTCAGAATTAGTTCAAAATGATGTGAAGATTACTGAACCTACACACATTGCCAACATACTGGCTGACAGGTTCAGTGCAAACTCCCCCCCCCCTCCCTCAAAAGGAGAGATATCTATACCAGAGGATTGTAGCCCCCCAAACATCTCCAATGCCCAGGTGAGAACTGCCCTCTCCAAGGCAAAAAACACAGCATCCATGGGACCGGATGGTGTCCCTGGCTGTGTGCTCCACAAACTCAATGAGGAATTAAACCCGCAGTTAGGACAGCTGTTTAATCTTAGCCTCACCTCAGGATACGTACCCAAGGAGTGGCGACGGCGACTGTGGTCCCACTTCACAAGGGCGGTGCCTCCACCGACCCTGGTAATTACCGTCCCATTAGCTTGACAAGCCTTATCTGCAAAGCCATGGAGAGGATCATAATGGAACTCATAAATAAAGACATAGGGAACTTGCAGACTTTGGATCCAACCCAGTTTGGCTTTGTCAAAGGCAGATCATGCCTTTTAAACTTGGTTGACTTTTTGAGACAGTCACCAAGGCCATTGATGAGGAAAGGCAGTCCATACAGCCTACCTCGACCTGGCAAAGGCCTTCAACACAATACCCCACTCAGGTATCATCGAAAAACTCATCAGCTTGAATGTAAACCCATACATCACAAGATGGGTTGCAAACTGGCTAAGTGACAGAACCCACAGGGTCAGAGTTGCTGGAGCCATGTCAGACTCAAAGCCTGTCACAAGTGGTGTCCCACAGGGCTCAGTCCTGGGTCCACTCTTGTTCGGCATCTACTTTTCTGAAGTACAAGCAAACACAGGAGGGTTATGGCTGACAAAGTTTGCAGATGACTGCAAACTGGGCCATAGTCGAAAACACATCTGACACAGATATCCTTCAGAAGGGCCTCACAGAAACGGATAACTGGTGCCAGAGCCATGGCCTAAAGTTAAACGCCAAGAAATGCATAGTCATACCCTTCGGGAAAAACAAGGTTACCCCTAGCTACCATATAGGTGGCAATCCACTGAGCACAGAAGAAGTCATCAGGGATCTGGGGACCCAGGTTGACAGTAGCCTTCGTTTGACACTCATGTTGCTAAAGTAGTTAGGAAAACCTTCTACATTGCCCACCTGATCATGAAGGGATTCACATCTAGATCAAGGGAGGTCATCATCCCCTGTACTCATCACTCATTAGACCTATGATTGAGTACAATGCCCCATTCGGAATGTATCTGACCCGACACCTGCAGCAGCTGGAAAGGCCCCAAAAGTTCCTCATCAAAAGGATAAAGGGTCTCAAAAATATGTCTTATGCTGCCCGACTGAAAGAACTCCAGCTCTATTCAGTCTTGCTCAGAGGTGACCTGTGCCTGACATATAAGGCCATGTCATACCCAGATTTGATGAATATGCTTCACCTCAAAAAATCTAGATCCCTCAGAACCACAAGGGCGGGAGACTTAAACCTTGACACGGTTATAAATAGAACGTGCTGGAGGGACAAATTTATCACCCAGAGACTCCCTATGCTGTGGAATAAAATCCCGGTACATGTGAGGCAGAGCACCTTGCTGGCCTTGTTCAAGAGGAATTTTGACCAATGGATGGGAGATTGCAGATATACCCCAGGGATTACTTCAGTGTCACTGCTTGACAGAGGCACAGCAAAATAATAGGCATAGTTTTATTCAAACTAAGGGGTGGCGAAAGCCACATAACTATGGGCTAGGCTTATAAATGCCCTTGGGCAGATAGCCTAGTATGAACCTATGAACCTATGAACCTATAAGAGCTCTAGAAAACTGCTTATCAGAAACAAGTTGATATAATGCCTTACAATTGTCTGTATGAGAGTGCTTATATATTACTTTTTTTCACAAGAAAAGTAAGTCCTTGGTTTACTGGAAGCCAGCCTACTTGCTCAATTGAAAGATAGTGCTGACGGTTTTTGCTTGCTACTACAATAAAATGACATATTCAGTTTTATAATGTTAGAATTCTCAGTACATTTTTGGCGGAGGTGGAGCCGGTGATGGTTAGGGAACAGTGAAGGGTGGAAAGAAGTACATCTTTGCCAACTGCATGCCTGATGTGTTTGTTTAGATGGTTTTAGTGCTGCTGACTGCATAGAGCATTGAAGTAATTTTGTTTATAACTCTGTGAGCCAGCCCAGTGCTGTTGTCAGAGATAAAGCCCTGACTACAGCATAGACAACACAGGATCAGTTAACTCATTAACACCTATGTGGTGTGGAATGTCACACCTCTAGCAGCCTACACACATCATGTATTCCTGAGCATTTTCTGAAAAATAAACTTAAAAAGCATAAGATAAACAATTGTAAATAGTTTGTGAACCATAAACACTATTAAAACTATACAAATAGCAATGTTATCATTAAGAAGTAATCTTTACAGTGATAATAGTCAGTGCATTTATAGTATTTTCCATACATACTGTAATATATTACAATGCATACCAACCACAAATTATATTTGTATAAACTTTGACAAATACATTTTCATATATTGAAAACTGTACAACATAAATATATATTGTTATAGCATCTGTGTTAACGTGACAACAGAACGTTCTTCTGTAAGTGTGTGTTTATTGAGATATTTACAGAAATATGAAAACATCTGCTTAATTGTATAATTAGAAAACAACCAATAATGAACTTCTCCCAAAATGTGCAATTTATACGCCAGTAGGGATGACTGCAATTAGGGGTACAGCATTAGAAAATGACACTAAAATGGACGAGAATCTCCCTAAGTATAAGTATGAATTTTCCTGGATTTTTACCAGCATTGACAGCACTTTGGTGAAATTAAGGGGAGTTAAAATGAAAAAAATTATCTAGAGATCAATGAGACTATAATAATGGGAAGGCCTATCCATCCCCCCAGAATCTCAGAATGTATACAACAGTGAAAATACACACCTGGGTGACCAACATGACAGATTGAGCCCTGAGGCGGATATAAACAAGGAGATGGAAGATACCTAAGTGCAGAGTGGAGCACAAGGATCAGTGAGAGTAGTGACCATCTTAGAGACCAGCAGAGGAATATTAACCAACCCAGTGACCAGGGTTTTCAGAGGGGCAGAAAGAATGGGCAAGTGCAACAACAGGGAGGTACAGCAACCAGACAACGTCAGAAGAAACAGAATCAGAGACAGCATTAGTTGTGGATATACAACATGATGATAGAAGGAATGAATCCCCAGAGAGAACAGTACCTAAGATATTGAGGAATTCTTTTGGGGATTTTAAGATTTATAACTATTCTTCTTTTGATGTCCCAAGTGAATTGATTGATATCTTAGCAAAAAGATTATCTTTTGTATGCACTGTATGGGCGGATTTGCCTAGGACTTTGCTGGACTTACGGATATTCTTGTGTAAGTTAAATCTGACTGTTTTGTTGGGCAACAATGGCTATACTAACCAAGACTGTAGAGTGAGTAGTATTTTTAATCCACCATTATAGACTACTCTAAGCCTTGATGAAAAAATATGTGAGATGGACATTAGGGCAGCCTTAAATAAGTCTATGTACCCCCTGACCAGTTTGAATATCATGGATAGTGATAGAGAAGCTTTAGAATTCTTGAAAGTACAGGGCGTAAGAGTGATGAAACCAGATAAGGGGGGTGGATTTATTTTTATGGCTGATGATGATGACTACAAGAACAGAGTAAAAAAACATACTGGAAACCAAAGCTTATATTGGTGCATCTAAGAATGAAGTAACTATAGCTTACCAGAGAGTTAAAACTATAATAAATGATTTATTTCTGGAAGCTACTATTGATATTGATACAGTTAACTATTTAAATATGACAGCACCTAGATATCCGGTTATGTTTGGAGCACCTAAAATACACAAAGATCTAGGTAACCCACCCCTCGGACCCATTGTGGATGGTAGGGGGTCATTGACCTATGCCTATGCTAAGCTTGTAGACTCCAAACTTAAGAAATATCTGAATGGGGAATCATAAATATGTTCTGATTCGTGGAACGTTTTGGAAGCTATTAATAATTTAGAATTTGTTGAAACATATAATTTCCTTACTACTGATGTATGTAATTTATACACAGTCATACCCCAGGAGTTGGGTATCTCTTGGACTAGAGAATTTTTATTTAAGAAAGGGGTAGACTCTGTAGAAATTAATTTGATCGAATGTTTGTTAGAAATTATTCTCTCCAACAACTTTATTTTGTTTGACAATTCTTTCTACCTTCAGAAAACGGGTGTCGCAATGGGGTCACCATGTGGAGGCAGTTTTACCAACTGTGTTATGGCTTATTGGGAGCAGGAATTACTTTTTCCAGACCACATGTTTAAAGAAAAAGTCCATTGGTACACACGGTACCTGGATGACATTTTTGTCATCATTAAAGGTGATGAGAGGGTGGCAAATTAATTTGTCAATGAAATCACTTTATTAACAAACTTTTTATGCTTTACATCATCATTCAACACGTCCTCTATCATTTATCTTGATGTGAGACTAGCCCCTAATAACGTCAGTGGTAGATATATTGCCAACATCTATAGAAAGCCAACATATTCGAACAGCTTCCTACATTACAGCAGCTCCCACCCCAATTACCAAAAAAGGTCTGTGATAAAGGGGCAAATGGAGAGGCTAGAATGGTGACTTTGATTATTATCAGGAATGTGAACTTTTAAGACAGATCTTATTAAGAGGGCATATCCAACAACATTGGTGGATGATGTCATTAAGGAAGTCACCATAAAAAGGGAAGTGGGGGCACTTTCCAGCAATATTAAATCAGGGTATTGTTACTGTTAGGTGCCAAACACCAAGTGAGTCAGTACAGGATATCACTGTAGGACATAATATGTCCAATACTAGCTACAATTTGAGCTTCATTACCCCATTTTCAAATGATGCCAGGACACTCAGTTATATTTTGATTAAAAATTGAGCTTTAATAAATGAAGATAATGGAATTAATCAGAAAATGGGAGACACACCTAGAATTATTTTCAAATGTGGCTTGAATCTGAAAAACCTACTAGAGTCTAGAAGGAAATCTTACATACCACATAGGGGTATGGAAAAATGTGGGCATTGCCACTATTGTAAATATATAGAAGTTACTACAAAATTTAAAATAGGTGGCAAGATTTTTAACATCAGTGAGAAATATACATGTGAAACAAAAGGTGTGGTATATTTGGCTCAATGCCAGTTATGCCCAAGTTTCTATACAGGAAAAACGGAATGTTGTGTAAAACAACGTATCTATGAACATCAGTAAAATATATCTAAAGCCAATCATACTAATGCCCTGGCTAGACATATTATGGAGAACCCTGATCATGAATTTCGGTATATGGTTATTGATCAGGTACAACAAGACATTAGGGAGGTGCTTGGCCATTAAGGCTAGAGTAGAGAGAATTATATTATTGCGGCAATTAAGATTAAATGCCCAGGCTTCCCCGGGTCTAAATGAATACAGTTTCTTGAAATGTGTATTAAAGTTAAAATCACTAGACAGATAATAACTGTATTGTGTGTGTGCATATATATATATATATATATATATATATATATATATATATATGTATATATTTTTTTATAATCACACTTAATAGTGAATTTTTTTATTTTATATTTTAAATGCAGTCATAACATTTGCATTGACAAGTGAATTTTATGTGTAATGCAGCTTTAAGAATCTCAGGAAGTGATGTCCTGGTTACGGTTCCCCTTCACAAGATCAAATGGATGGAAGCTCAAAATTCATAATCTCGAGACCAGAATCTCGAACTTCCATTTAAAAAAATAAAACGTTAACTTACCTTATTGCAGGGGGCCAGGTCCCCTGTACCCTAGCAGTTTAAATGTGAATGTTCCGTGACCACACTATAGCGGAGGAATGGAAAATTGTCCAATTTGCGCTTACATGTATAGCGCGGAATGGGAGACTTCCCTTTCCTTCACTATAGTGTGATCTCGGAGTACGTATATTTAAGTAGGGGGGGGTGCAGGGGACAAAGCCCCCCTGCGAAAACATTTGAAAGGTGTTTTTTTTTTGTCCCTTTCATATGTTTGAGTTTCTCTAAATTCGAGATTCTGGTTTTGAGTTTATGACTTTCGAGTTTAGAGAAATTCGATCATATGAAGGGGAACCCATGGTTACATATGCTATTTAAACTTGTGTAAATGAATGGTTGATGTCTGATGAAATTTACTGATTGTAGTAGATGATAGCACTAACAATAAACATGTTTGTTGGAACTATCTTCATTTTTTTTTTTGTTTTTGAAATTAGGGGTACAGAGGATAGACAAGAGGGACTGGAAATTACTGGAGGATGCTGGCAAAAAAAAAACAAGGGATTGGGAATAAATAATTAGAGAAGGAAAGGTAATAGAATGGGAAGAAGCCAAGAAGACATCTCGACTGCAGGCTAGAGATTGCCTTCCCCATTAGGCAGAATACAGGTAAAGAGAAAGTGAAAGGGATAATCCTAAATGAAAGAACTGCACTGGCTGAATTTGTAATTGAAACTAGAACAGAAGCTGCTGTTACAAAACTGGATAATTAGTAGGGCATATAAAATATTGCATGATAATTATAGGAATCAGCCAGAAGAGGTCAGAAAAGACTGGAAATAGAGATTAAATATACAATTCACAAAGAAACAATGGCAGGATGCATGTATGACTCCCAGATATGAAACAAAGTCAAGAAGATTTAAGATTTTTGTCTGGAAGTGTTTGCATAAATACTTTTTTAACCTAAGCAGACTCCAAAGAATTTTTCATCAGATAGACAGCAAATGTTGGAGGTGTGATGGGGAAGAAAGAGAATACTAGGAACATATGGTTTGGGAGTGTTAGGAGTAACTTACATAGAAAAAATGGAAATTGTGGGAACAATAGATGCAGAATAAATGTAGTAGGAATGGGCTGGTGAATACTCTTGGAGGAGGAATGAGGTTTAAGAGTAGGCAGTAAATGAATAATATATGTAATGTTGCTTACATTATACATCACATATATTGTTATATAGCCTATAATGTTTGTAAATGTGAACTTGTTAATATGGTTTGATTACTTTTATATAAATTAAAGTTTACTTAAGGCATAAGTGACAATTCAATAAAGCTGTTTAAAACAAAAAGATGTACAACTTACAGTTCAAATATCAAGGACAATTTTCTTCAACAAAATCAAGTGTTTCACTTAATGGCATGCAACAGTTTGTAAGTCATTCATTTTTTAAGTATTACGTACATATCAAAATATTGCTTATTTTCATAATTACTAGCAAACAACTAGCAATATTTCCAGTGTACTGTGATAAAAGCATTGACAGTGAATTATCCTGCCTCCTACAGTGGTGTATCACGCCATATACCTCAATAGCATGTAGGTCTCAGTTATGAATATATGAACATAAATATATAAATATGAATAATAAGTGGCAAACAGTGATTAGTTTCTCCACTGCAGGACATCCTAGACTAACAATCTTAGTGTCATTTTATTATCAACCCCGCGCCCTTTCTAATACTGCCAATTATTAGCTGGTATGTCAATTAGTTAAAGAAGCTAGACCCAAAAAAGTTCTGGATGCCCTAAGGTGGTATGGGTGTAAACTGTAAGTATACAAAAAAAGCATTTTATGCTAAATTAAGCTAACAACTTGGACATCTGATAGAGCTGGCAGCAAACATCCTTGGAGTAAGAATGTGCTGGTAAGGGCAGATCTTTCCGTGAGCCCCCATAGAGGCTTGGAATCAGCGAGAGAGATTCACAGACTGAGGGTATAGAATGGGTGTGGCTTCTTTATGGCCCAGGGCAGGCGCACTCTCTGGCTATGCCTCATTGCCTGCCCAACCTAGCAGAACTGCATAAGTGCACAGGTAGTAATGCTTGGGGGAAAAGTGCTGGTACACTGATCTGCATTAATCAGGCTACCAGCTCTGGCTTCACTCCACACCTTCTTCCCAGGCCATCAATGGTAGCATCAGGATACAGGTAATACTGGTTAGAAACATGGATGTATCAGTAGCATTCCCACCCATCAAATGCTGTCAAGAGAAGGTTGCAGCCATGGGAGACAGGACAGCAGTTGATGATCAAGCAGAAGGGCAACAGGGAACCAAAAATATTTATTTCTAACATTGTAGATATGAGTAAAGGGCATAAGAGATGGGCCAAGCCAGATCCCAATATATTTTCTGAAGTGCATTCATTTTGGAGGACTACCATCTGAGCCAGTTAGGTGAATAAACTGAGGTGCTTAGTAGTTAAAAAATCCTTGCATTGTCTTTGTTGAGAATAACTTTTGTGTTGTGGTCATCGGCTTGATAAAGCTGACCGATGAAAGAATTGAGTATCTGCAAATGGTGTCAGGTGAGCTGGCAAATTGTCAGATAACATTGTCATTTACTTATAGGATAATAACAATCTTAAAGTTAATGACTGAGTTAATTTAGAGGTAAATATATGGAGTCTTGAGAAATTCCAGACAATACATGGTAAAGTGAGGACTGTAAAATGTATATGACAATTTTGAAGAACTTTCAATGTAGACAATCAGAAAACCTGTTTACAGTAGTGGAATTAATGGCATAAAGTGAAAGTTCTTTATTCACAAGGGAATACTCCACAAGGTCAGAGGCCCTGGAGAGGCCAGTTAATATAGTTCCAACAAGGTTCCCTGTGTCCTTAATATGACAAATGCATCAGTAGAAAAGAGCAGTGGTGCCATGCCCCCTTCTAAATCCATGCTGATGGCAACATAGAGGTCCATAGGCTTTAACAAGATCCTATAGCTGAGATACTAAAGTCTTCTCCAAGATTTGCAAGAGGAGACAGCTGGGTAGTTCTTCAAAAAGAGTCCTAACTTAACTTGGTTCCATATTTGAGATCTGGGATTATGTTTTCAGTTGTTCAAAGGTTATGTAAAAGTACAACTTAAGAGATACTTTAATGATGTGTTGTAAAGGGAAGGCAATGAAAGCATCACAGGCCTTGTTATATTTAGGGTAAAAAAATCTAATCCAGCCTTTCTGTAGCTCAGAATTTTCTTGTGCCACTAATTAAATTTAAATAAAGTAACTGCGGTACTTACATATTATCGCAACCAGATTTTCGTGCCAACAGCGGTTGTTTCCCGATCACTAAATATGTTCGTTAATGTGCTTCAAATGGAATTCAGTGTGTTTTCTTTAACAAAACAGGTTGTTTTCAGGAGGGCTATCAACACAAAGTACACAACATACTGTTGTTTCTTTGTGTGCTTTACTGGCAAGGTGTCACTTCTTGCAAAGCTGTTCACACTGAACGTTCTTTGTCAGCCAATGCTGTTAAATAACAGCCATACATACAGTTGGGAATCACGGCCAGGAGTGTGGAAGTTAGTGTAAGCTCTTATGTTATATCCTTGCTGGGTACAGGTGACTTTGTCCTACATTTCGGAAGGTAAACAAGCTGGAACATCTGATTCCTGCTTTGTGGCATAATGTCATACTTTACATCCTCAAGGATGACATACCACCCCCCCTTTTAAAATACTCTCCCTGGTGTGATTTTCCCGTCTGGGTGCATAATGGCTTTCGGGAAGTAACGGCAAATGGCAACAACCAGCTGTCCCAGCTGTGGGAAAAGTAACTTCATCACCATGTCACAACAACCTTTTATTTTGGTGTCGCCTCTTGCGTATCTCTGCCTGTGTCTCTCAGTAGCCCCTGTTATCTCTTCTTCATATATTTTTGCAGCGAATGTAAAGTGCCCAACCAAGAAACTGCATACATGACCCGGCGTAGAATGCGGTTGTGAGAATAAGCAAGTATCGGCAAAACCTTCAGCAAAACATTAATTTTTCAAATGTTGAAGTTATAACCCTGCCTAAACAAACTTTAGTGAAAAAGAAAACAGTGTCTGCTTGGTTTTCATTACATTTTCAGTACCATGCAGACATCAGAAAGCAAATGGTATTACCGCAAAAATCTGGTTGCGATAATACGTAAGTACCATAACTACTAGTCGAAACTGAAAGTCACTTTCAAAGCCAAATAAGGACTCAGCTGATATGTTGGAATCATAAAGAGAAGCACTGGTGGTAGAGGAACCTGAAATGAGATAAAAAATGGTCTGTGAATGCCTCTGTCATCAGTTTTGCATCAGTTATGACAATATGACGTGACTTTTTGTCATGACTTAAGATTATGTGGTTCTGCCCATCCAGATAGGTTGGAATCTCTTTATAGAAAATCCTCACATTTCTGAGTAAGGGCTTCTTGTATTTTTTTAAACAATGGTTGCTTTTGTCTTGTTTGTAAGGCATTTGCATTTCTAAGTGCAGAATAGTGTCCATAGTCAGCACAGAGACTAGTAGACTTATACTCAGGCCATACTGCTTTGTGCTTAGCAATGGCTTTTTCATATCTTGAGACATCCCTGGGATGTGGTTTCCTTTTGTTTTTAAAGTGTAATATTTTTTTCTCGCAATGGAAGCAGAATATTGCGAAAGTGTCAGAAAACAGTGTTGCAATCCTTCTAATTGGTTACTAGAGATAAGTCAGAAGTGGCTAGTTTAACCTTCAAATTAGACTTTTGCTCCTGTTTAATAAACAGTGAGTAATGGCAGTATAGGGCTGGCAGTCCTTCCTGGCTGAGAAGGCAGACCACAGTAGACAACAGTCACTCAAATAAGGGCAGTCCACTGATGTGTTTGAAAATCTTGATGGTTGGTACAGAACCAGCCTGATAGGTTATGGTTACCAGATATGGGGTTAGGACAGGTAAGAACAGCTAGAGGTTGATGGAGTCCATGTTCTGCAAGTGTGAAAGAAGGAAAGAAATTGACATTAAGCTGCCGGTGAATGCTGAAGTTCCCAAGCAGTAAAGAGCTCCTGCAGATCAAGTTACCCAATACTGATGTGAGCTCTTTGTTTGCTGCATTTTGAGTAGTAGGAAGGGGCTGATATAATACTCCTAGCCCTTATTTTTGAGGAAAATTCTTGTAACCCATTCACAGACTAACTAGTTGGTTTTTGATCAGAGGTGTTGGGGGAGGATGCAATCAATATACTAGTAATGCATTTGTTTATAAGAAAAAGCTCTCCTCCGCTGGTGTGAAATCCTGGTCTCTGACTTTGATAAAAAGTGTACATGGTCTGGATACAGTATGGGATGTTGTTTCTGGTTTTAAACAGGATTCAGTAATACCAGCAATGTCAGATTTATCTGTCTGAACCCAAGCTTCTGAACCAGCATGTTTATTGTGGATATTGCATACATTGGTGGATGCAGTTTTCAGTCATCTCATTTTTAGGTAGATTATACTTATTTGTAAAATCAGAATTTAAGGACATGAAGTGGGATTATCCAAGATACAACAATTTCAGACAATATATTTCCCCTTGATCATATTTTATTCTATAGTTTCAGGACTTGCATTATCGGAGATCAAAAATACAGTGGGAACCCTAGCAGCATACTATGACTGAGTCTGAATGTACTATTCAACACACACACACACACACACACACACACACACACACACACACACACACACACACACACACACACACACACACACACACACACACAGCTCTATATTATTCTACCTCCCTGATCTGTATAGCCTTGGAGTGAGAAGGTGAAAGTGAAGGAGAGGGCACAAACTATCCAGTCCCTGTCACAAAGACTGGTGAGCAACTGGGTACTGTCAGACTGATTGTGATGCATTTCTATGATTGGGTCTAAAAGTGTAATGAAATATTTCTAGTATTACTGTGCTGTTAACCTCCAAACAGAAAGAAACTTAAAAAAAATTGTCTTTTTCATTTCAGAGTTTCAATATAAGGGCAATGCCATGGTGTTGTTCCAATATGGATTTTTGAGTTTAGAGGTGTAAAACAGATTACAGTGTTCACTTCCATAGAGTAGGGAAGTATAACGGAGCAAGCCTGACATCAAAGAAGTGAGTGTGTGCAAGTAAAACAGAAATGTATTTGTAAAGTATCCACTTCTCAGGGCCAGTATCAAGATATGTATACCAGTCAACAATACTGCAACTTGTGTGTGTGTGTGTGTGTGTGTGTGTGTGT